>NC_064437.1:60706828-61317899 GCF_023343835.1 Lagopus muta | reverse complement strand
TAGAGGAATTTCATTGGTTTTGTGGTTAGCTAAGGAAAGATGCAGAGAGACGTGTAGAGGAGGACTTGTACAATCCATGCATTCATGTTCCTGAAATTTGAGAGAATACATTTGACAACAGCACTCATTTTAAAAACGGAGTATGTTCTTTAGGATAGCTCTTGCGTGCCTCTGGCTGCCTCAGTAATAGGTTTTGGAGAGGGAGTTTCAGTCACGGTTGAGATTTGTTCAGGGAAGGCAGCCTGGACCTTTTTGATGTTGATGCACTTCTATCCACAATCACACGCTCCTTAGGTAACGTTTCAGTGATTCTTTTCCAAACAGAGTCTCTCTCCAACTAGTGCAGTCAATGCAAACTTTCCATTCAGATCAAAGCCCATGGGCTGGCTCTGTGTTATCACCTGACAACATTATCATTGGGAATATTAAGCTGTCAGCAGCAGATCTGAAGGAATCGTTTACCCAATCTGCAGTGAATTACAGAGGATGGGAGTCTATCACACATAAAAGACTTTCCATTTTCTAAGTCTGCATCTAATTCTTTCAATCTGATCTCAGACTAGATTTCCCTCTTGTTTTAAGCCATGATCAAGACACCTTCTAATAGGCTTAGTTACACGATTTGTAAAAACTGAACACATTTGCATACTTTTTAATGCGATCTCATCAGCTGTATTTAAGCCTCTAAGAACCATTTTTATGTCTGGGGAGAGTGGCATCTTTCTTTTTGCTGAAACAAATGCTACTGCTGTCTTATATGTCTTTCACTTTCGTGGTGCGTTTCTGATTAATATGTTGTTTGCCTGGCTTTATGCTAACATACACATCATTTGGGACTGAGTGGGTCAGTGTCAACTGTTACAGGATTAGGATGTGGGAGGTTGCTAACGTTAATGCTTAGCTATTAGGGTTAGGATAAAGCCGTAATTGAACAGTTCTGCTGACCTGGGATTCATCAAGAGATTTGCAAAACTGCTTTGCAGTAGTATGTCAGGGAAAGGAACTTTTACACTACGAAGGCAACGGCCACATTGCAAAGCTCTAATTGCAAAGAAGCAGGGTTAAGCTGTTATCTCTTATTGATGTACAAATGAAAAAGTCTCTGCTGTTTTTGGCGTCACAGTCTGTTCTGAACGTTTAGAAGATTGGAGGACTGCAAGAAATTATAAAGTATTTTGTCAGAGAAAATTCACAAAATGGCAGAGAGACAATGGTATTTTGTGAAATCCCACTAAAAGACAGTATCTGATGGAATTTGAAGGGACTTGGAAGTGATTAAAAAAATATAAACCTCAGGGCAATTTGAAAAAGATATTTTAAGTGAATGACTAACTCCAGCAAGTTACAATTTTGTAGAGAGAAAATTTCACACACTTCTTTCTTCCTGCCAGTTTCTGGGATGGGAAGGTAATGCTGGCTTGAAGAAATGCATCAAAGATAAAACTAATCGCTATGTACACGTTTAAAAAATTATGAGTAGGAGATGAGCAGTACATAGGCTTTATGGCTGTCTTCTGTACAGGGGTGATGTGATAATATGATGTGATAATACACAGGAAAGATGGTCTCCCCAGTCCTGATTGGTCGCCCAAAACTGTAATGGATTATTCTGTTGAAATGTTCAAAATGTTGATACATTCCTAAAAATTGCATTGTTTTCACCTAAATCTGTGTTCCAGCCATCACACTCTTGGCATGTGTTATTGCAGGGAGAGAAATCTCATTTGTCTTGCTTGGCTGGGTTCTTTTTTTTTGGGGGGGGGGGGAGCAGGATTGAAATAATAGCTTTTGATGACATCATAGCTATGGCTAACATTAAATCTACTCCCCTGGGGAGTGGTGGTGGGATTTTTGCTCTTTCAGTTTCATGGACATGTATATTTGTACTGTGCTGGCAGCAGGCCAGTTTCTATGATTGTTTTATTGGGTGTCCAGTGTTATTAAGTCTCTCTGTGTTTTTTCCCCTTTCACTTTTTACTTCTGAATTGCATTTCTGTAACCAATTTGCATTACTTTACGTTAAGTTTCACGTGCCATGTGTCAGATAAATTATACACCAGATCTAAAGAATCAAAGCCCTTTGAATTCGTCTCAGTGGCTATGCTATATTTACTATTAATTCACTTGTACGCCATTGAGGAATTTCACAAGTTTTCAAATGTTTTCTGTGTCTGAAGACTTACATACAGGATAGATTAAAAGATGTATACATAAAGGGAACGCTTAGGGATATCTAGCAATACAATTTATACCCTGCTGTATAACAAGCCTCTTATATGTTGACTTTTATGTACATTCAGCAATTGCGTTATTCTGTTGATTTGTGAGGACAAAAAAGCCTCTTCTTTGTCTGTGAAATACATAGCACAGATAAGTCTTGATGTCATCCCAAGAGAACCAGAAGGTGCACATACAAATCATTAATGAATTATTGCTATAATAATGTCAGATTGCTATATGTTCATCTCCTTGAAATTCATAGTACGCTTGAGGTTGTAAAAATACATATCTTGAAGTTTCAAAATACTTTTACTATTATTATTATGTAGCTATGTTGATGTATTCTCAAGGCTCGGTAAAAATAATGGGATCTCATGGACTGCGTTGCAGCGGGCTCTATCCTGTTCCCAGAAAGCACGAATTTCTGAAGATTCAGCAATATCACCAGAGCTGACATCTTACTTTTCATCAGTTCACTCGATTCCTGCATGGGCCACCCGTGAAGATTCCCTGGTGTAGCTTAGCATTGTGTCTGATTTTTTTCTAAACTGGTCTTTGTTGAAAGAAGAAGAGATGTATCAAGCGTGATCTCCTTTCTTTCTGTCTTTCTTTCTTTCTTTTTTTAAATGTTTCGTTAATCATGGAGAACAGAGATAGCCCAGAATGACTTAATTCTGATCTTCCATGCAGCTGAAGTCAGCAGAGTAATGATGATGTAAACAGGGTCAGAGTCAGTCTCTCAGTCACGATAAATTTCCGTATGCTGGTGGCAGTATGTTCAGAATGCTTTGAAGTGCTACTTTGTCAGAGTTCACAACAGTTCATTTCAGCTCCAAATAAAATATTATCTGACTTTGCCGGCTTTCCAGCACCAGTCGATGAAACAGTAGAGCTGTTCTAATTCATTTTATGAATCCAGTTTTCTTATACTAGTTTTTTTATTGGAATTCATACAGAGCTTTCTTTAAACACGGCTTTTCACTGAAGAATAACAAAAGAGTGTTTACATAAGACAATAGGGCAGACATCATTTACTGAATGGGGTTGATTTGAGTTTATGCAACTAAGACAAAGGGAAATGAACACCTCTGTGTGGTATAACCCCCTACAAGAGGTTATAACTTTGTTATTTTAAGGTTTGAAATGCTGCACGTACTTGGTTCTGCAGAATGCAAGCACAATAGTTTCCTTATGTTTTTTAATTTAGTATGCATTCAAAGCAAGACAACTTCCACCTTCTCTGATGCAGTTTGCAATGGGCATTTATCCCAGTTCTGAGGCTTAAAAAACTTTCAGCAGCTGTTGATTTTTATTGGTCTAAAAATGTCCATGCTAACATTTAAGCAACTGCTGCACAGAGCTATTTGAACATTTGCTCTTAAATTCTCTATCTTTCCTTCTCATAGTCTGCCTTGTGAAGTTCTGAGCTAAATAGTCCCTTGAGGCTCTTTCAAAGATTGTGGAGCTGTGTGCGGGAGTGGTGAGGACAAGGCTTAAGTACAAGGGATAATCCAATGGATTGCAAACTTTTCACTTTTCACTTCCAAACTTATACAGTTTTTGGATTAAGAGTGTATCCTAAAGTAAATTGATTAAGATACAGAAAATTGTTGCAAGTTATATATCTGATTGCAAAGAATATATTGTATTGTGAGAGCTGGCAATCATGCAACCCCATAGGACTGGCCTTGGTAAAACACTACTATGAAGCTAAAATAAATCAAAAGGAATTATGTTGGCAAGATTAAGAATTTGTTTTCCAAATTTTTGTTTGTGATAGGATCTTTAAAAAAAAAAAAGGAAGAAAAATAAACTAAAAAATTCAGGGACAGAAGGATAAATATGAAGAAAGCTATTATCTGGGAGGAGGATAGTTACATGGCACAGTAGTGAATTGGTTTTGTTCTAGAACAGACTGTCTCTGTCTTTCAAAGCAAAGTTCGTGTAGTTGCTCAGGTGTGATCTTTTCAACACGGGAGCAGAGGGATGGGAGTCTCTTCTCTTATGAATGACCCCCTGAACTTTCTTTCTTTCTTCTGCCCTGCAAGTCATTAATTCATTATCATGAATGCCTTTCTGTGCAGAGGTTACGTGCATCGCTAGTTCAGGGATGTCTTTATGTGTAGCTCAGGAACCAACATCCAGGCATGAGAGCATTGGTTACCCTAGTCTGACTCCAGTACCAACTGTGCAAAAGATGTTTGAATTAGCAATGCTGTATGCATTTATTTAAGCAGTGGATTTCTGTTGTGGAAATTCTTACTATCTTGAGAGTAAATAGGGACTGGAAGAGTTCATCTAGTCCCAGAGCAGTCGGGTAACAAAAACCATTTCTGACAGAATTTGGACTATTTTTTGAAGCTTGGAATGAGGAAAGATATTTTATATTCTCTTCTGTTCAGTCTGGAGTCCAGACTTCAAACCCTATCCTACATTCCTCATGCTGGGATATGACAGTCCCTATTTTTGCTTCCAGAAAATTTTGAAGGATCTCACCTATCCAGTGAGAAAAGTGGGAATGCATTGACAGACTAGTAATAGATAAATAATGCAGCCCACACCCATCCTGCTAACAGAATAACTGCTGAAACATTATTTCAGTTGGTAGAGGATAGGTCATATAGTTTAAAAGGCAAGTACTGCCCTTACCCACAGGCAAGAGGTGTCTGTACGTGAATGACAGAAAATTAATAAACTGAGATAACTATGCAAACAACCCGTGCTTTATTGGAGTTTCTCACAATGTACAATTTAAATTTAAAGAAGAAATACTGCGGTGGAAAGGGAAAGCTTTGTTATAAAGGGTGAATAGAGACATTCAGCTGTTAATAAGTAACTAGGAATATATAAAATGAAGTGAGAATTTTTCCAGTAGTAACGTTGAGTTTTCTCAATGTGGACAGATTTGGGGAATCAATTTCAAAAATCAGCTTTATTTATTAGTAATAATCTGCAGACTTTTCACATCTTCTTTCTGCTATGTGAAAGATTCATTCCCAGATGGTCCTTCCCATAACAAGCGAATGCTCAATTTTTCTTTGTCAGCTGCCTACTAATTAACAAAGGCAAGTTTATTTTTATTGAGAAGGAGATTGAAAGTTTCATTTTGAGAACTTCAAATAAAGAATAAATCAAGATAGTTTAGAGATGAAAAGAAAAGAAAAAGTAAGTTTGGCTCAGGCCTCATACTGGCTTTTCCATACGGAATACCAAATGAGTTGAGTTGACTTTTTTTTTTATGGGCACAAATGCTTTTCTTTTTCAGTGTCTGTCAGAAACAGCCAATTTCAGCTTCCTGTACAATCAACTACTGTGATAAGGCAATGAGTTTGTCCTTTTTATCCATTAGACTGAATAAACACTGGAATTTTGCTCATCTTTTAAATCCATTATATGGTACTTCCCAGAATAGTTGAGCTTTTTATTTGCTTGTGTGTCAACTGCTTGAAATGTGGTATTTTTCCCCAGAGAAGTGTTTCCAGGAAAACCTGAGTTTGGCTTTCTATGCGAATTCAAGGGCTAAAACCACTCCTCAATATGCAGACACATTATGTTTAATTAAAGACGAGGCTACTACCAGAATAGATCTGTAGATTGCTTTTGTCATCAATGCTTTCCAGAAAAACTTTTGACAACCAACTGCTGAAAATAGCAGCAGAAAACCCCCCAATGAAAACCAGCAGTGAAATAATCCCCACTACTAATTCATTCAAATGTAAAGAAGGAATAGCTGAAGACCCTATCTCAGCTTAAATTAATGCTGGCCTCTTTGTGGAATAATTTCTTTTGATGATCTAAGCAAGCTGTCTGGATGCTTTATGTATGTGTTATGTTGTATCTATTTAAAGCCATATCAGAGATTTGAGTGTGAAATACTTTTTAAGTTTGAGACAAACCCGGATAAAAAACTTGACAAAGAAGAGGAGATTTCAAAGAGACACAAATATAGTATTTCCATGTGTGACAGTGAAGACTTCAAAAACTTGAAAAGAGAGAAAAAGGGAAAGGAGGTGCCACAATAGAGAAATACTTCATCAGGAGTTACTGCATATTTGATATTAAATCCAGGAGTGCCATCCTTGATATTTGTCAAAGTTTATCTGACCAATAGTTATGAAAATAAAAGTTTGGGAATATGCTCCCATCTTGATATTCTGTCAGGTCGAATGTAGATTCAGTTGCTTAAAGTGGATGTATTCTGCCTTTTGAGATACTTTAGAGTATTCTAGCTTTGAGTTGTTAAAGATCTTTGTCTCCCAGATGTCTTATGTTTTATTTCCACATTCTGTGCAGGTGTCTCATGCTCTGGAATGTCTTACATAGCATAGGGTGCTTACGTTTAGGCAACTGAATTCTGTGCTAAGTTATGGACTGGGCTTCCATGTAATGGCAAAGGCTAAAACTGTAGCAAGGAATTTTGTTGACGCTGGGAGACTTTTGGGTCTTTGACACAAAAACAAATTGCTTGGCATCAAAGAGACCAAGCAGAAGAGACAAAATACCATGTTGCTCCAAACCAAATTTTTGCCTCTAACAGTTTTCATACAGGAAAAGAAAATTTAAAAAAATGAACAAAAGTGATGTCTTAATGTCTCAGTTAACATCAAGATTCTGAATGCTAGGGATATAAAAGTGTCTTTGTGACTCAGCATGTCACAGACTTCCAAGAGGAGGTCCGCAGATCCCAGGGCAGACAACTTTGAGTTGTCCCCAGGTGAACTTACAGAAAATCAGAAAGCACTGTAGTACTGCACTGCTAGTGAGTTTTAATACCCTTAATGAGACTCTTAATAAGCCTTCATTAAGCATTTCATTAAGCACTATCGCACTACGTGCCTACAGACCTAAGGAGATCTAAATATTTTCATTTAGTGCGTTATTGTTTTTTAGGGAGACTCCAGCTTGAGGGAGAGATACACTGAGATCTCGCAACTTTGCTTCGCTGCCTTTTGTAGGAGATCCAGGAAGCACTGTAAAGATGATTTGCAGCTCAGATCCATTTCATTGGGATTTAGATGGTTCAACTCCTCAAGTGGATCCTAACACAGATGTTTCTGATAATTTACCTCTCAAAGCATAAGGCATTTCACATGATTCTATCGTCCAGTCATCAACAGCTGCTAGAAATCTGTTTGAGTTTCCAAAATATGAAGCTGCTGTGCACTCTATGCCAACATACAAACTCTTCAGTACCATCAGCACCTGAACATTATATTTGCCACAAATTGTTAGTCTTTTCCAGTTTTTTTTTATTTTTTTCATTGTGCTGTTATGAAATCTTAATCACTTGTCCTTACTTGGATAAGCAAATACAATGAGTACAGAAATTGATGAAAGGACTCTTCCTAGGCCAGTGCTTTGCTAGATCAAACATTATCCATATTTAACTATTCTTTGTACAGATTAGAATCTCATAAGATTCTCTTGAGACTTTGATTCTTGTTTTTCTAAATAATTATCTGGACTGCCTGACTTTCGCTTGGCTGTCAAGCTTGCTGAGGTTAGGAAGACTGAGGATAAGTTAATGTGTTCTCCTGCTGTTGATTATGTCAGAGTGGACTAAGTCTGTGAAATGTGTATGCCCATGATGCCAAAGCAAATATTCTCATTCCCTTGAATTCATTAGAAAAGTTTATTTTAGATGTGATAGAATGAGAGCTATTATATGCAGGAGCGTATAATAGATACACAGATTAGGATGGATCAAATTCATGCATAAAGCAGGCCAGTATCTATTGGACAGATAGTAGATATCAGTGTCTACTTCCTTTTTAGAAGGGCAGAAGTGGCTTAATTGATGAATACATTTGTAATTACAATTTTTCTCAATATTTCATCACTTATAGGTAGATATTTTTTCAATCCTTTTGAGTTTCTATCATGAGTGGAAATAAGGTAAATCCATTAACTGGCTCATATTTCCTGCTGAAAGAAGAATGACAGCAATAATTCAGTGTAAGCAGTATATAGGAGCATGAACACCATGCAGAAATTCATGAAACTTTATTGAGCTCAAGGTTAAACATGAGAAGCACGTCAGTATCTGAGGATATATCTGGTGCGTTTTTGTTTCTTTCCAAATTGTAAGTCTGATATCCAACTGTGTTAACAGTGCAAGCTGCCATTTAGTCTCAACTGAACTGCCAGAGCTGGGGAATTATAAGAGCAGGAAATTCTTGAAAGATAATTTCAAGATGGTAGCTGCAACTGGACTTCTCTTCGCTGATTACAGTTATCGTTATATTGTTAAACATACTTAGAAGAAAACTAGAATGCGCTTGATTATTTCATTCAAAATAGCAGTGAAAAAAAGCCATCTTATCTCACTTTGCTACCATGCCATCCCCAATACGTTCACTCTTGAACTCATTCTGTTTATAGCTTGCAAGGGACAAGGTTTATTTGAACTGGTTATGTTTTGAGTTCATGTGGGTTTCTGCCTTCGACTGCAGAATGTACTCCACAAGTTCTCGTGTCACTCTGCCTAGCTATTCTTTTTGTTGCCGTGCCAGGGTTTATCACCACTCACTTCTGGATAGTGTTAATGATGCAGTCACTTCCTGTCTGCCAAACAATCCTAACATTCACCAGACTTTCCTGCATGTTACGGAGCAAATCAAGTATCATTACCTGAAATGGTAAAAAAAAAAAAAAAAATTGTTTATAGAAGAATTTTTGATAGATGCCGAACACAGTTTTGAAAGATTAATGTGAGGAAAAGAAGTCATTTTGGGTATCTTAGCTGCATTTCAGCTGAATGACAACACTCGGTTTTCCTTTCTAAATTGGTGATGGAGTGAGCTCCTCATTCTCTTTTACTGCATTTAACATTTAACAAAATGTATTTTAAAGGGAAATGAAAACTTAGAGGAAGTTAACAAATGAGGGAGCTGATTTAGCAGAGAGGTTGGACTTGACGATCTCCAGAGGTCCCTTCCAAACCCTACAGATCTGTGATTCTGGTGAGGAAGGGGTGAAATCAGTGCTGTGGCACTGCCCAGTGCTGTGTCAGCAAATGCTGTGGTATGGCTGACATGGACATCCCACACAACCACAATTCCCAAGTCATCTCTTCTCCTTCATAGCACATAAATTATATTTTATTAAGGGGACCAAGTAGGAAAAAGGAGGAACCGTAAAACCTTACCAGGGAAAGAAAGCTGAGGAAGACTGAAGAAATGCGTTTGAATTCACCCAGTAAGAATATGTTATTTTAGAGAATCCTGAGAAACAGAAATAGGTGTAGAACTTCTGTTGAAGGCTAATAGGTTTACCACTACAAATTTCTCAGTAATTGTTGAGAAGATAATGTTTACTTTTGGAAAACAACCACTGGTTCCCCCTAAACTGGTAAGAGCAACTCTCAGAATACAATGTGTTCTTATTTACTTAAACTTGACTGTGTGCAAGAAAATAGATCCTGTTCTCCACAATTGAAGGGAAAGGATATAACAGAGCTTCCTGACCCTCTGTGACACTGAATCAATCCATCTCTGTCCCCTAGAATTCTTTCTCAAAATCAGGTGGAGGATGGATGCCTGAATATAAACTGATCTTGTAAGAGAGCCTCCTCCATTACATGGAGAGCAGCAGAGGCCAAAATCTTAAGTGAGATGCAATTTTTTTTCTGAGGATGGATTAAAGTGAAATGTAGCTCCATAGCAGTGCTAAAATGAGGCTTTTTTTAGAGCTGGTTCTTTCTTCTAAGCTTGGACCAAGGAAGCTTAAGAAGGAAGTTTTGTGAAAATTCACATTTCCCATAAAAAAAAATGTTCTGTCTGACCAAATCTGTCTCTTATCGACTTGTCCAACTCTATAAAACCCATTCTTAAAACATCCTTCTTTCATACTATCAGCTGTAATTGTGTTTGATTACATGAGAAGAAAGAGGTTTTTCTGTGTTTCTGGAATTCATAGCAGCTCCTGTGTAATTGTAAAGCGGACAGAGAAGTGACAGGTCATTCAGAGCTCACAAACAGTGGGACTCCATCAGCAAGTGGGAGCGTAGGAAGCAACAGCTGGCAAAAGCTGTCCTGAATGAGGGAGACAAAAGAGAACAAGAAAAAAAGGGGGGGAAAAAAGGTTTGCTTTGCATCTCTGAACCTCCAGCATTCCTATTTTGTCACCTCACTGGCAGTCTTCACCTCCACAGGCAGCAGAGCCCAGCTCGGGAGGTCTTGCTTTGGCACCAAACCTGAACTAACACAGCATGCGTCTTTTAGGCAACCCAGGGGAGAGAGGCTGCTATGAACTCCTCTGATCTCTAGCCAGAAAGGGGAGGGCTCTTGACTCTGTAGACTCAGGAGCCAGGATTTTGAAAGGAAATTAAGAAATGTCTCCACATCAAGTTAATTCTTACAGTGAAATGTCTGGGAAATGGAAATTCAGCATTCACTCTACTTTTCTCCAGCTCCTGTGGAAAAACTCTCAGCTTCAAAGACTGAGAAGAGCTGAATTTAATGTTCTTCACCGCACAGTAGCATCTGGGGCGGTGTGATTTACAACCAATTGTCAGTTTTTACGTTTGTGTTTCCTTTTTTTGATGAGTTAAATGGGAGTTTAACTTGTTTAACAGCTGTTGCTTGGTAAACCCACTGACTTCATTGAAACATTCAAGGGTCTAAAACCCAGTAAAGTGTTCTCATGTAATCTCAGATGTTTATTTTTAGAAATTTCATGTAAAATTGAGGAGCAGGGCAACTGTGGTGACTAAGTTGCATCCTCAAGGTAACATTTCAGTAGTTGGATCTTAAATGTAATGAGCTTCAACTATTCTGGCACTTGTCTTCTCAGCAGAACTATTCCAATAGGGAAATTTTATGGAGAGCTATAAGCAAAAAAACAAATGCATAACATTGACTGCCCTGGGCTGCCCAGGGAGGTTGTGGATGCCCCGTCCTTGGATGTGTTTAAGGCCAGGTTGGACGGGGTCCTGGGCAACCTGATCTGAATGTGTATGTTTGGTGGCCCTGCTAGGCAGGGGGGTTGGAACTACATGATCCTTGAGGTCCCTTCCAACCCGGGTGATTCTGTGATTCTGTGATTCTGTGACATGCCCTTTAGTTGTTTTTGAGCTTTGGCTAGACAGTGTCATTTGCTACTGTGTTCTCACATACAGTCACTTACATGAGCATGGCCTGGTAAGGAAGAACTAATTTCCTAGCAGGTCCTTTTATACCCTACGTAACACAACATCTACACCATAGAAGTAGGAAAAGTTAACAAAAACATAGAGGTAGCACTAACAAAATTGGAGCAGATTGAATCTATAATGTATTTATCTCGATCAGTGTCTACTTTCCTCCTATGGACATGTGCTTTGTGTGGTACCAAGCAGTGACTCAGTGCACAGCTACAGGTGTAGATTTCTGTACAGTAGAATGCACCCTTAGGCGATACGAAGACACTGTTTGAGAGAAATGTATCATAAATTCAATTTACTCACATCCTTCGCTGTCACGTTCTCTTTAGTAGCAAATGTAGAAGCACTGTGCACAGTTTGTGTGAGATACAGTAAGTCTGCCCACTGGATTTAAACAAAACTGACTGGAACACAGACCAAAAGGCTCTATTGACTGACCGTGCTGGGATGAAGCCTCATTTCATGATACAGTGATATTTCTGTAGCGATATTCTAGCAGGACATCCATGTAATCTGCTGAATCAGCTGGGTGTGGACTGAATGACCTGCTAAGCCATCTCCTTTCTCTTTCCAAAGCCTGGGAAACTAACACAAAAGAATATTTTAAAATGCATTTTTATGACTAGGCAAGAGTTGAAGAGTGGAAAATGTATCAGTGTGGGCCCATATATCAGTTACACTTTGTTTATTTTTTATATGTTTGCTCTAGTACCAAGAGGCATCACAGCGTACTTTGTTCTGTATTACCTCAGTGACCTTTCTACAGACTTATCTTTTGTGATGCTAGGAAGAACCAAGCATCTATTTAGTAGGGATGGTTAGTATAACCTTTATTAGGTGCATGTCCAACTACCTTGTAGCCTCAAGGGGGCTAAAATTGAATAAAGGAGTTAAATACGTTTGCAAAATTATTGTTATCAATTAGGTGAAACTCACATCCTTGCTGAAAAGGTTGTTTGAACGAGTCAAAAGTTAGCAGCACGCTTCCTGCTCACGACAGATACATTTTCTTAGCTGAGGTCTTTTATTCATACTGAAGGCGTGTGTTGGCAGAGTTTGGCAAAGTTTAGAGGAAGTCTGAGAAAAATACATATGACATTCTTACCTGAAAACGTCAGGCAAACTTTTCCCTTCCCATGTTTGTGCCTGTGCGTGACCTGGAACACAATGATGTGTGCTTTGAACTTAACTTGCAGTGCTTAATCACACAGAACATTTTAGAACAAACTGTTGCAAGTTGTTACTCAAGGGTGATGGATGTCACCTTGCAATAAAATACCAAAAATCCCTTAAAGTATTTTGTTCCCAGGTGTCCTGGCAGGATGTTAAATGGTAACACCTGTGTGACTCAACTCCATGCAGTATTGGGGTTTCTGAGAAGCTGGATTTTTATCTGAGGGTTTATCTCTTATTTCTTCTTCATCAAGTATTTGAAGTGTAAAAAGAGGAAACTGATATGTTAGTAGTTAATTGCTGGCTACTGACTCAAGTCATGACAATTTTTAGGATATTCGGTGTGGTAATCATAGCCTCATCCCTTCATCTTTTTTACAGGTATCATTACATCCACATAGGACTTGCAGTTCTGAGAAGCTCATGTCACAGACGTAACCTTGTGGCATTTTAAGCACTGTTGTTGTTTTGTAAACTGTTACAGAACATTTTCAAGGAATGGTTTTTAGTTAATATGTTTGTTTGTTGTTTTTTTTTTTTCCTTTTTCTGATACTACTTTTAGGACAATATCCTTTTACCAAGTATAAGTTCCTGGCTAACTAGAGAAAGCAAGCTGGTCTGTGATGCACAAGAGCTAAGCCGTGGGAAAAGCAGAGCAGGTATGCTCAGGGATGCTTTGGACAACTACTGTAGTGAACAAGATTTGCCAAAGTCTTGTAAGTGGATGCTGTTGTTGCAGATAATGCTGCCACTCTCTTGGGATAAACTTTGTATTGTAACCCCAAAATGGCAGCTGATCCTTGCTGGATAAAGGGCGTCTTCAGTGTTGAGGGGTTGGAACCAAAAGAGTGGGTTAGGCTTGGCACTGCAATGCTAGAATGATAGTTTCCTAAAATACATGGCAGCAAGTTAGCAACTTGAGCTCCCTAAGTTCCTTGGTCTTCTGTTTGGGTAGGCACCTGGTCTGGTGTTGGGAAAAGTGCAGGATCAAGTCCTTTCAGCCAATGGAGGAATCTGAAACAGGCTCCTTGTTGAGTCTGCTGTGTCATAGCACAGTGGTAGGTGTTCCTTCTGTCTTGCTAGGAAATGAAGAGTTGTGCTGTAGAAGGAACTCTCATTGGGGCAATACATGGGGGCTCATCCAATTTTGAATTCCAGGAAGCTGATACACGAGACAGAAATCAATGTTTTTTGTGCTTAACTTTGGATTTCTGCCACCTCTATGCCTGAGAGCTGATATGCAGGTGGCTGTGGGTTTATTGCTAGGAACCATGGTACCTGTCTCCCTGGATAGACAGTCACAGCTCCTCTGACTTTGCCCAGAGCCCTGGAGACTGAAGGAGCTCTGCACCAGAAGCAAGACAGATGCCTCAGCCCCAGCCATACGTATTCTCAGCTGGATTATGACGGGTCCATCTGTCCCCATAGCATGACAAACCTGCTCTCTGTCATTTGTTCTGGCGGGCAGATCTCTTTGGGTTTTGGATACCTGTGAAGTTCAGCATTGTTATAGGGAATGGAATTCGATCTACAGGAGCCACTTTGGGGAACAACTTTCCCAAAGAGAAAAATTAAATAAGTGACTGGAAAAAAAAAGCATACAGAAGTCTTCAGATTCTGCTCCAACCTTAACGTGGCTTTCCCCTTTATTTTTTTTTTCCTCCTCCATTTTGTTAAAAAGAAAAAATCTGTCCCCATCTTAGCAAAAATCACACCTTTTGTATTGACATTTATGGCATAAGATTGTCAGCAGGCAGGCTTTGGAGCTGTTGGGAAGCTTATAGGAAAGATGCCTGAGCGAGGGACCTAACAGTGGTGTCTGAACTTGGATAAAACAAGAAGGAAAGTAATGCCCAACCTCCTCTCCTCCTGTAAGATCTGTTATATAATTCATGGTCTCTCTAGGATTTCTTGCAAAAACAGGATGTAGTAAAATCCTTTAAGATATACAAAACTGCTTTTTTTGTGTGTGTGTGTGCTGAAAATATGAGAAAATTAAGTTTATATACTCCATGGTGAATGTCATAAAAAAAAAAAAAAAAGACATTAAATGCCTGTGTCCCTTTAGGGAGAATATGACAGATTCAAGACAGATGCATGTGAATAAATCTTCTTCTAATGAATGACACTTTGCTCTGCTGGGCTGTATCAAAAATATTGCCACGGTGTCTGTACAGCTTCAGCAGCAGGAAGCTGAATTGCCAAGGAGGTAATATCCTGAGTCTGATCATTGTATCATAATCAAACAGACTCTAAGCAAGAAGAATAGAGTGTCTCACAAGCCATATTGGATTAAACAAGCTTGCTAACTATCCATAATTTCTGTGGGCTACAGTAACTCTCTTAAAGGGCTAGACAGAGGCAGGATCAGGGAGTGCATCGTTTCAAATGATCTCCGTCCCCCTCAACATTGCCCTTTTTGTAATATAGTGATGAATGCATCACTATAGTTAATATTCCATTATAGACCTCATTTTCCCAGGGTCTATAACTCACCCATAATAATTTGCTGAAGGTTGAAACTTGGCAGGCAGGGCTGCAGACCGGGAATTAATTTTGGTAACACTATAATAAGTGCTCTTTAATTAATGTTAAATGAAAATGGAATTCCTAAGAAATTACACACAGCAGTCATGCGACATGCTGGATGAATTCATCATGATTAATGTTACGAAAATGAATATCAAAAGTGATAAGTGGGATTTGCCTTTTATTAAAAAGTGTTGCCAGCATCCTTTTACTGATGTTTGGCACAAAATTGCTTTTAAAGGGACAGCATGAGAAAGGAACTACCTGTTTAAGAAGGAAAAATAAAATAAGCAGGTTGGTCTTATGTTTCTATGTGTGTAAGTACATCTAAACCTGTGAGCCCTGGTGACTGGTGCAGCCCAGAATGGTTCAGGGCAGCCACCTAGGACCTGAGTTACAGCTGGTGATAGTTCTGCTTCACAGAGGGGAACTGGACCAAAGCCCTTCAGCAGTCCTTTTCAGCATATTGATGATGGCATAGTAGTAAAATTTAGGGTCTGGGCTATATAGAGTTTTGTGTGCTGTTACGTGTGTAAATATTAGAGCGATGAAGGGATTGGCTCTCTGTCAAGGCATTGTCCTCCTATTGAAAGCAGGGGAAGAAAAAGCAGAAAGGAAAAACCCAAAGATACTAGTCCAAGACAGTCAGAGATTTGGTAACAGCTGGGAAACAGAAGTCAAAGCTGTTTATTTGTGTTATTGTATTTTTTAATGTTCCATCCATGCTCTTTACCTAATAACACCTTTACCTGTTGCGACTGAAAATCTTTCTAAAACTCTGAGACCTTACATAGAGTCACAGAATCATGAAGGTTTAAAAAAACCACTAAGATTCCCTAATCCAGCCGTTAATCCATCACCACCATGCCTCCTAAAACAAAACCATGTCACTCAGTGCCACAAATTTCAAAGTTTTAAATTATTCTTTGCTGCTCAGAGATAGATTTTATTTGTTTCAGTGTTCATTTCATTCATATTAGGCAATGTCACTAAAGCATAAGAAAATAGATTTGGAATGTCTTTATGAAAATGTATTGAGGAACGCTGGGTGGATCCCAAATTCTCTGATGAATGCTGCTAGGTTTTCTGTACAGGAATGATGTACAGGAATCTCTCAGCCTGAGCTGACAGATTTCTAGGCTGGATGTGGCTCTGGGCAGCCTGGTCTAGTTTCTGGCAACCCTGCACATAGCAGGGGCTTGAAACTTGATGATCATTGTGGTCCTTTGCAACCCAGGCCATTCTATGATTTCCACTTGCTAAGGGTTTAGTGAAATTCAGTTACGCAGACTGTGCTGAAGCAGAGGGAAGAGACCACCTGGGAAACAGCAGAGTTCATTGGTAGAGCAAGTAGGAAGAAATCCTTCTCATGCTAATGATGTTATGAAGATCTACAAAGAATTATTATTCCCAGAGCAGCAGATATTTGACTACCTCATGCAAGTTGTCCCTGCAAGCTAGGCCACGTGAGAGTGGTAATCTGCTCCATCCTATGGCTCTGCCAGTGTTTCACAGTCTACGAGGGTCCCTTTATACAGAGAGGCCATAAATCAACTGACTGCATGAAGCAGCGTGGCAGGTGCAGCTTACTAACAAAATGCTCTGGAAAAAAAAAAACCAAGCCATTAAAAAGACCTTATCATGCAGTTCACAAACGGAAATATTTTGATTTTGGTTGGATTTACCCAGAAAGAAAGAATCCAGTTATTTGAATTTAAAAAAAAATAAACGAAAAAGAAAAATGATTTAATCTGAATTTCAAGAGGAAAAAAACCCATTAATTTTGCAATTATACACATTTGCCAGAAAATTCTTGACCAGCAACAGTTCTGTTGCTCAGATAAATGGGGAAGCTGGTTCCTAACTAGTCTCTTTCCTTAGGAAATAATAAATGATCATACTCCTTTGTTGGGCAGGCTGTTAGATGAATTGTTTGCTTACATGGTGTTGATGGCACACTGCAGCCAGTCCCTGTTTCTGCTTTACTGCCACTCGATTTCCAGTTGTTTGCATTTATTTCAGTGCCTTTTTTCAGCTGCTCTGTAGAACTCTCCCTTTCTTTATCTTTAAAAGTTTTGGTTTTGTTTTGTTTATGTGATGTGCAAGAATGCTGGATGATTACCCTTACTAATACATTCTGCTCTGTCTCCTGTGATGTTAATGTTATAACTCCAAATGTCCCAGATCTGGCAGGAAGACATACATACAGCTAAACACAGACACGCTGGTGCCAAAGAAAACAAAACAAGTGATAGACTCCAACCAGCTCTCTTTGAATGTACATTGTGTCTTTTCTTGTAAGGGTAATCAAATATAGTGATAAATGAAGAGCAAGATATGTACTTCTCTGTGACAGCTGTAGGCATGCAAGAGTCTGGACAAATTCGGGTATCTGTAGAGGACCATTTTCTAAACCAGAGCATAAGAAGTCCAGAAAGATTTGAAAGGAACCAAATCACATCACCAATACTATTGTGCAAACGAAGGAAAGCACATTGGAAAAATGAATGTAATTAAACTTCTTTTGACAAGTTCTGCTGACATACAACATCACCAACTACACAAAACAATACAGTTAGCTGGAATTCTCTGCTTTATAAATCAAACTAGAGAAGATATCTCTACTTGAGATCTTCCATATTTCACCCAGCCTGGGGGAAGGGTGGATTTTTGCCTTTCTTTCCAACTTGCATTCATCTTAATTGCCTTAAATTTTCTGTTCTGGAAATCTCCTTCATTTCTTCTTGCTTGTTCCCTTGTGCTGGGGGTCAGTATTTGAGCTGTGCTGTGGTGGGCAGCAGGAAACAGATCAATACTGTGATGTGTACAGCATAAGAGTGCTTCTCCTTTGCTCTGTAAGTCAGCTTACACCAGTTGGCTGCCCAACATTGTGGTCTGGCCTCGATTTCTTTCCTCCCACTTCTTGATGGGAGAATTTTAAGAGTTGTCATTTATCAGGGAGCAAAGCAGCAGTAAAATATTGGCCAAGATCAGGTGGTGGTGACACAGATGTTGACTAAGAGATGACAGTATAGTACAGCATAGCTCCTTAAGGACAGCAACATATCTCTGTATTAGAAAGAACTGCTGGGGATAACACTGCCCTTATTTTATTTTCTGAAACGATTCCAAGACACCAAACTTCAATATTTTCCTTATTAATGTGTTCTGATTTTTTTTTTCTTTTTTTTTCTTTTTTTCTCTCTGATTTGTGCTTTTCAATCCATTATTTTATTTCTTCCAAGATGATTTCTTGAGGTAAATAGCATTTTTCTTAAGTATTTTGGAACTACTCTGCTACCATAGTCAACTGTGTATTAATAGATTAGGAGGAATCAAACAAAGAAGACCAGACTTCAACAGATGGCTTTCAGGTCCCACAAGCACACCTCTGTCCAACAATCTGTTTACAGTTCAAGTTTATTTTTCTAGTGATCATTTATTTGGACAGAGATAAGTGCTGTTTTTTTTCCGAAAGAATGAGTGATGCGCTCTACAGGGACAAGGCTGAATAATCTTGGCCATGTAATGTCAGTTTCGATGTGCACAGAACTGTGCATCCTCTGAAATTAGGGAGGTCTGAACAGAATTAATAGGAACTGCAGAGGTAAAACTTCTTGGTGCAAAGTGTTCTGTGAAGATGTGAGTCAGGAAGCCCGTGTAAATTCCTATGAAAGGTGAAAGAGAGTCACACCAGAGGTCAGTCCATCATCTGGCTTCCTCTTGCTGATGATGACTCAAACATGAGCCCTACAGAAGAGTTTAGATCCACAAAAAACAGATAGGAAAAAGACTGCAAACACTAGAATTTTATTAGTTTGAAGGAATGAAAAGGGAAAAAGAGTTCCCTGAATTTTTTCTGAGTTGTTTGTCTCACATACTTTCAGCAGCATATAGTAAAAAGAAAAAAGAAAAAAAAAAAGATCAAAGAAAGGAGAAAAAAGGATTCTACATCAAACTACATTGAAATAGTGATAGTGTCAGCAATCCAGCCTGTTTTGCACACCATTGGGATTAGTGGGAAATGCCATGGCAATTTCTTTCTGGAAAATCCAGACACATTTAATTTCAAACATCTTCCATCAGACCAACACATTTTTGTATCTAAATTTGTACGGTCTGGAAATGGAAGTGAAAGAGCATATGCTATGAATGAATGAAGGAAAAGTAAATAAAGGCTGGTATGCTGATTTAATTTAAAAAAATGAGCTTATACCAGTCCTCACTTGTTTTCTCTCTCTCTCTCTCTCTCTCTGTTTTGAAAGCATCCTGCATGATCAGAGAAATGACATATTTATTAAAAATAACCTTGATACCTTGTGAGTACTTAAGCTCATTCCACTTTCAGAGTTTGCAAGAAAAAATGAAGAAAATGGCAAGCTTCTTGTCCCAATGTCACGCACTGAGAGTTAGTTTATTGCTTTGTTGCTGGTTTCTGTGAGCAAGAGGTTTGAGACGAGCAGACCATAAGACATCTCCAAGTCCTTTGCAACATGCAAGAAAAGGTGTGTTACACAATAAAAATGTTTTGCTGTTCAATGGAATGGCCCAGGGGTAAAATCTTACCAAGGGTGGAGTTAACAAAAAACAAGACTGGAAAAGATGGGGCTGGCCAGTTACCTGAGGGCAACTCTGTCACTAATGAAGAAGCAGGAGAATGTAATCTGAAGGCTGAACATGATTGGAAAAGATCCAGCAATTTAAACTCATCAGTATGGAGAATAATTACATATTGACAGGTCTACAGGGCAAAATTAAAAATAAAGAGAAAGATGCAAAGATCTTATTTAACTCATCACGGTTTTACCAATCAGCCTTTTGTTAATTGAAAAATATTTGAAGGATTTTTATACCATGTATGAGAAATGTTACTAAAGTTTACTTTACTATTATGTAGATGTACAATGGATAAAAGGAGGAAAAAAACATGTGATGTTCTCTTGGAAAATCTAACTTCCTAATCCAATAAATTTAAAACAAAACAAAACACACAAAACTTGATTTGAGTAGGTATTTTAACTTAGTTATGCAGAACAGTCTGCAAAGCCTTAGGAAGAGAGAGAAAGGAAAAAGGAAGCAACTGGAGTGTAACTTGAGTTATTTGGGAGCCTATTCCAAATGAGAAAAGGCAGCCATTCATTTGACTTAAAGGCCCAATAGATGAGCTATGTTATTGCCAGGCTCTTCCTGCAGGTTATAGAAGGTTTCTGTCTTGCTCCATTAAAAGCTGAAGTGAAGAAAAACCAGTGCTTGGTTAATAGTGTTCAGGTATCAGAAAGGAAGGTGTAGGCAAAAGGGATCTCAATTCTTGTATTGTCAGATCTCTGGAACCTTTATTATTATTATTATTTCTTAATAAAGGTGTTGGGAACAATACCTGTTGAAATAATGAGATGCAATGCAAGTCTACTTCAAGGCAAAACTTAGCACATTTCCATTAATCTTATTTCAGTGCCAGTGCCAAAAAGCTCCAAGCTCTGTTTGCACTGTTCAGCGGGTTATCTGATCGTCCTCCTCGTAACATGGCATGCTGCAACTTATAGCAGGCAAATTAAATATAATCATATCAGTGTACTGAAATTACACTCCTTTTCCATATGGAGCTTGTGGGCAATAATCATGTTGTTATCCATTTATCTGTTTCCCTCTAGGAGGTTTTCAGACTAACTAGCCAGAACAAATTCGAAGGCTCTGTCATAATTTCAGGAATTGCAGTGCCAGAGGGCTTCTAACACCTCTGGTATTTCTAAGTTTCCTGCCAATGAAGGAGGGGCCTTTAGGGTTGGTTGTTTTTCCTTCTGCATTTTTCTCTTTCTTTCTTAAAATTTTAAATTTAACGTTTTCTAGCACTGAGTTCTCAAGGTGAGGAAAAATAACACTGCAGCGTTTAGCTTATGTCTGTAGTCACACTAACAAATGTATTTCCTCTAAATGCTGATATTATACAAGGCTGAATGACATCATACTGCTGCTTCCAGTTAATTCTTCCCTTACAAGGGCAATATTGTATGTTTGGTAATTTGTCAGAGATACTAAAAATGGCTTGGGAGCAACAATAATCACGAATAGGGTGAGTAGGTTTGCTGTTATGACTTGTTTCAGGGGCTTAACTTTTGGAAAAGAGCCTAAAAAAATATCATTTTAAAGAAAAAAAATAGAACCTGGGGCATTTCCTTGGGCCAGACATTAGTTCCATTTAGACCTTAAACCATCCCACACTTAATTGTAGGTCTGCTGCATTAGCTTGTAGGAGTAGTAAAAGCATGTAATTCGATCTAATCAGATCGGCGCAGGAGCTGGGTACTCTGTGCCAAGTGAGCCCACGGAACAAAAGGACAAATGTGATTGCAGCAAAGTAGCTTTCCAGCGCCGTAAAAAATTCCTGCAGGACTAGTTGATCTGTGCAGAAAGAACTGTCAGGACAAAAATATGTAAGAAAAAAATGCCGGCATCTCTGCAGGTTTTTGTACAAGTGCAGCAGGCGCTGCCTCATGGAGCTCGCACTCCATGAGCACGCATGGGCCAGCACCAGTAGGTTTTCCATTTCACTCATGTTTGTCTATAAACTGGGCGCTCTTGATGTGTTCAGTAGAGAAGTGACTCCAGAAGGCAACTCATTCCCTGCTAAACTTGGTGTTATGAGACTTGTTCACTGTAATTATCAACCATCCTTGATTGAGTGAGAAGACTTTTGTTGATGAGCACATTTTAGATGCCTCATGGGGATCCCTTGGGATGTTGATACAGTTTCTGTGGTTTTAAGTCACACCTACATGATTAGAAACTCACTTTCTCAGTCAAATGATCTGTAGATGTGCCTAGAGTGTGAGAGCAGAATTTTGTGCAATTCATGTGAATCATTCCATGGAAAAGCCATTTCTGGGAAATTATCTTCTACTGAAAGAAGGACACATGCTCTCATCAAGTAGTTTTTCTCCAGTCACTTAAAGATGTAGAGATGTCTCCATGATAACGTCCTGGAGTGATAAATATTTGCCTGAAAATGTTTTTGAGGAAATTCTTGGTGTATGTGGAAGTTTTAGCCTCTGTTGAAATTTCCGCTCTCCCTGATTTCCACAATAATGTTCAGTCCTTGCTGAGATTCATGTTAAGTTTTATGTTGTCTGTGAAGATTAATGACTGTGCCTTATCATGACCTTCAATCGCAGTTATGCTTTAGATATTCTCTATCAATATTGGGTTGTTGAATATCCAAAATTGTTTCTTCCCCCTCTTTTAGTTTAACCATTTAACACTTCAGGAAACAAACACTAATTGAATGGGGAAGAGGAGGGCTTTTCTACAGCATTTTTTTAGCCACCTCAGAATTACTGTGATACATTTTGAGTGTTCATGGTGGTAGATAACTCATGTTTGTTCAGTCAACCATTTATATCAAATTTTCAAAGACAAAGTTGAGTGATAATAACTATTCTTCCCCATGCAAGTCAAAAAAGGAACAATAATTAGGCAAAACTTCAGTAAAATAATTCAATTAAAAAAGAAAACAAAAGGAAAAAAAAGTGAAGGATGTTGTTTGACCTTAACCAGAGACAGCAGCTAAAAAAGCAAACAAGCATAAAAAATACCTTGAACAAATGGAGTTAATTTCATAATAGAATCTTCCTACCAGAAGTCAGAAAATTTGAGAAGTGCAGCTTGTTACAATCCTACATTTCTTTTAGGAGAGGGAAAGAAAAGCATTTTTGTTTGTCGCTATTCACTGTCAGTCTATTTGGGACTCGTGGGTCCCTTATGGAAACAAAAAATGGAACGAGAGCTCTGTAAGTACTAGAACAGCAAATTACTTCAAATGGCAGCAAGCTTTTGCGTGACGAAGGCCAATTTGGCAACAGTCCCACCCCACTGGTGGCCTCTCAGGAGGTCAGCCCCACCAGCCGTGGGGTTCCGCTCCCCAACACGTTGAGGCTTCATAGACCATCTCATGCTGGTGGCATTAGAGAGGGATTTCCTGCACATCTCTCTTTCTTTCTCTTTTCAGCATGCCCTCTTTGGAACAATTATAACATGGCCTTTAAATTACAGCATCACAAAAGCTGAAAGTGTGAACAGATTTAGTGGAGCATTAAAAAAGAGAACAATCTGATCTGTCAAAGTACAAAAACAAATCCTATGTTTAGGAACAATGAGCACATTATAGATGTGCTACGCGTTTGTTTGAGTGTACGCGATGTGTATAAACATTCCTAGCTCATTTAAATAGAAGTTCTATCTTTGTCTGCATGACACTTTTGTTTCTCACATCCTAAAAGAGGCCATTAAGTAAAGCAGAAATAAAAGGGGAAAACCATGACTTTGATTGTGATATAATTTAGCAGACTGTTAATTGGTAATTAAAGACTGTGTCTGCCTTGGTCAGAAATTGTTTCTTAATGTTTATCTGCTATTAGGTATTAGACCAACTGCTTAGGACGTGGAAAAATGTTGAAATGTGCTGAGCACTCTTGGAGGCAAAGCTGAGAATAAAATAAAATTTTGTATTTCATCCCTTGTTTTATTCTTGTTTGGGACAGATACCTTAAATTGCAAATCATAATATCATAGAATGGCTTGGGTTGGAAGGGGCCTCAAAGATCATCTAGCTCCAACCTCTCTATTATGAAAACAAATCACTTAAATTATATATTAGAAAAGAGTGGTCTTGAGATTAGAATACTATCTCTGGACACTGAGTGTATATTAAGATATGTAATTGAGATCTTGCATTTCCAAGTGATGTTGCTATCCAGCTGTGCCATAGGTCCTTGATAATGTGCATGGTCTTTAGATAAATTGGAATCACTAGCATTCCAAGAAAACTGATTTAATTGAAACTTCTTTCTCTCCATTTTTTTTAACCTGGCTTTATCATGCTGTCAGTTCATTCTGAAATCCCCCAGTTTCTCATAACAAAACTCAGTCTTTTGTCTTATTTGTCCAGGTTGCTTATGTTTCAATTGTAGTTTCTGCACTGCTATAACTTCTTAAACCTTCCTATAGAGATGAAAAGTAGGAAACTGAACACCTCTGTTTAATTTCTGTCCCTTTATGTTCTCTGAGTCCAACTTGAGTTCAGCTCGGTTGTTCTGGCATGGAGAAGCGCTGCTCTGTGAGGGTCCTGCCCACTGCCTGTGGAAATCTTACAGGTCATTTTGCACATTAACTTTGAGTTTAGCTTCTGAAAGTTCAACAGTTTTTTTTATTTAAAGAAGAAAAAATCCTTATGACTGACTACTCACTGGGATGGAAAGCCTGTTTGCTGCAGAACTTCCGTACTGACTTTCACTGATATATTTTTCACTCTCTGCGAGGATTATTTCTCTCTCTCCCTGAAAAAGAAGTAGGAAACACTGACTTATTTGCCTTCTGTTCTGACTGAGAGGTATGAGGAGTGGCCTTCTCAGCCAAGTGTAAACCAGATGATATCTACAATTTGTAGAGAAAGCCATCAAATTTGAGCTGGAGGAAACTTGGGCTATACCAACCTATACCAACATTGAGATATACTGATACTGTAGCTAACAGGATCTGACATGTTTGCAGTACCATTCTGGGTCTGAATCATTGCTTTTTTTTTTTTTTCCCCTGAAATAATTTTCTTTTATTTTGTGACATGCTCACAGCAGCCACAAGCTGAATACCCAATGAATAACTATAGAAATTTCTGCTCGGATGTGAACCTGTGGCTCTACGAAATACTGAGGCACAAATGTTCTTCTGAATTTACTCATTTGATCTTAAATCTGCAATGCATTTTTGGCATACCAAGCAATAAACCAAATTGATCTGAATGGAGGAAAGTTGGTCACTGTGCTGGGACTAAGCCATTCCGTGTATCTGTGGGCTGAGGTTCATGTTTGATGTTGGTCCAGGCAAAGTCTCTATGCTTCAGCAGATCTGTAGTTCTGTATCTGTAGATACCAGGCAGCCCATCTATTGTGAACCAGTTCTGTTAAAAATACTGGACAGTAGACAATGTTTTGATGTGTCGTAAACTGCTCGTTGTAGAGCTATTAGAAAATATGCTGCTATTTGTGAATAAAGACCTCTGGTCATGACCTGTGCAACAATAATGTTTGTGTAAGAGAAGATGGGATAAGGCAGTGTAGGTGTTACATTTGAGATATTTGATAACACACTGGAAAACTGGTTTCTGCTATGGTTTTACCCTTTGACTTCAGAAGTATGCAGTGCCACATAGTTAAGAACTGAAGTATCGCAGGGAAGCAAAAATTTATATAGATCTGGAATGTGGGCTTATGAAAAAAATGGCTTGTGTTTCAGAATTAGATTCAGTTTGGTATACAGAGTACACGTATGGTATTTGTTCATTTGAGAGTACCAAGTTCCACATCTTTTGGTCTTCGGCTGCTCTTTTTATTGTTTCTTGTAATGATGAGGAAATGGATTGTCTCAGAATAAATGAAAGCCATACGTACCAAATGTACATGGAAATGTCAGCTTTTGTGTTGCATATCATTAAAACCCCACTAGGAATCCTTGTTAGGGATATTCTGAGAATTTCTTGATATTAGCCAGCAGCTACTCCCTAACCTCTGCACCAACAGTAGTCAAACTCCCTCTACTAAAGCAAAGTTGCTGATGACTCAGTGACAGAGGCTAAGCTGAACGTGCACTGCTGTTTTATTGGCTACAGAAGAATAAGTGAATGGATCATTAAGTTTCCAAGGTATGCTATTTCTGTTTGGACTGAAACAGCTTGGATGTGCTTTAAAGCAAGTAACAGGGCATTAATCTTTCTACTTCCCGTATATTTTTTTCAGGGAAATTTGTTGCTTAGTAACATTAAATCATTAAATCCTTCCCCACCCCCTCCTGCCCCTCCTTTTTATTTTTTTTTTCTTTATTTTTATTTTTTCTTTTCTGCCCTAATGCTTCCATGTTGATATGACATACTTTTTTGGAACGTATGTTAGACTACTGTTGGATAGATAGATGCTGTTAATACTGTTCTATTGCTTGTTCAAATACTGTCAGGACAGGAATTCTATGCAATCAAATACAGTTGATAATTCAAGTTCAAAGAATAACTCAACATTTTAAAATTTTGATAAATGTATAATTTAAAACGCATTGCCACTTTGCTGCCTATTCAATTAGGGACTCCAAAAAGATGAATTTAAATAAAGAATGCAGTGTGGATGTCATTTTCTTCACTTCAGATGAATTTCAGGTGGTCTACAGACTCAGGAAACACTGTTGTAATTTTGAATAATGAGTAAATATAAGAATTTTTGAAACCAACTGCAAAGATCAAGTTGGTAAATTATTACCTGATTATTATCTGACCTGTGAAAATCACTATCTCAGCTTTCTCAGGTGTAAAATAGGGTAATGATTAAAGATGTCAGAGACTTCTAAGGAGATTTAGATGCTCAGCTCCAAATGAGTTTCAATGGGCATTTCTTCAGGCTTCAAAAAATCCCGGACTCTGAGCTCACATAACTACAGTCTCAGTACGCATTTTGGTGTTTTAGTACCGCCTGCTGCTGTCTGCTTCCTATCTTGTGTCGTGAATCACATCTTCTACCTCACTAGGATATGAAAGATAACATGCTGAAAAAGTGATGAGAAGCAGTTGAAAAGCTGCAACTTGAAAAAAAAAAGTTTTAACTCCTGTAGCAATACCTGCCACTGCTTTAAAGCTCTCATTGATTTTGTACTCACTGGTTTTATGTAAAGCTCCCAACATTGTGCCAGAGGCTGAATAAACAGCCCCAAATGGCAGTGCCCCAAATGGATTATCTTCTGTTCAGAGAGGTGATTATGCCTCTCAATCTTTTCACCTGTGTCAGGAGACAAGTATAGTTGATCTTTAACCTTGGCTTTATTATAGCTCTGCAAAGCAATGATCATCCCATCCCTCCCCTTTGACAGCCAAATACCTTCTGCTTTGTGCAGTTTTTATATGGATGCGTTGTGTTAGAAGGTGGTCAGGAATCCAAATTTGGACTCGAGTTGTAACAAGTCTTCCTGCTGTGTTCCATCAGGCTTTTGGGGTAGCTTGCCCTGAGCAAAAACCTGTGGAATAGTCTGGCCATGCCTATTGACGCTGTGGAAGAGAGGGTGTTGCTTCTTGTGTTAACTGAAACAAATGTTTCTGGAGAAGTATGCCAAGGTGTCGTAACATCCATATTAACCTTAATGGCATTCTCTAACTTCACGTGCAGTTGAAGCTCAAATGGAAAATTCTTGATAAGTATAGCATATGTAAAGTCAACAAGCCTACAGACATTCAATAGGGTTGTGTGTAAATGGCTCTGTAAGCCCCGAGGGTTTAGCAGAGAGGGGCTGTCTTTGCAGCAGAGTTTTAGAACCTTGCACTAGGATAACATTTCCTCTTGCAGGACCACATAAAACTATTAAAATGTCACTGTTTGTTGTTAAATACCTTAGGATTTTTCACTGCAGGAAGAACAGTTGAGTGAACTGCTTCTCTGTACATCTTGCCAATGTCTTCTCTGAAGCAGCAAAAGATCCCTGGAATTTGTATCTGTGCTTTGAGAAAGGACATCACTGCTGATGATAGCATTGGGACTTCGTGTGCTTCACTGCATGAATGCTTTACCAAGTTGTTTACAGAGAGGTTATGGCAGCAAATGCTGTAAACAGGCATACATTTTCCAGAGCAGGATGAAGAAACCCAGAAGGAAGTCAAGATTGCACCAGAATATTTTAAGTAATTTTAGAAAGCTGGATGAACATCCAAAGGCTGCCGAGCATTAGACCTTTGTTTTCAGAAAGTTTTCAAGTACAGGCCTAATTATAAACACATGTTTATATATGTTGCTAAACAGCAAAGTACTTGCACAGAATATTAATTTAACAATAACATAATAGCTTCAAAATAATAATGTCTTGTATTTTTCCACTTAGAAAGCTGTAGCTAATGTAGGAATAAGAAGCACAAAGGAAACGTATATGACTTTGCCTTTCCACGGTAGGAAAAAAAAAAGAGGAAAAAAGCCATAAAATAGGAGAGGTCATGTGGTAAGTGTGATTTACCTGAACTTTAAGTACCTTGAAAATGAAACACCAGGAACAGCATAATCAGCCAGGAGAGCAATTAGGGACTCCATTACCACTCAAGAGAAGCGGCAGAGCCCATAATCACTTGCCCGAGGAAACGGTTTTCACATACACACTGAATTCAGCATGTTTTCTCTGGTATCAGCAGTGTGCAAGTAAGGGAGTGTCTTAAACTCTTGACAGGCATAAGAATAATACATGGGGAATGGGGCGGTTACTTGGGGAATCTGTCTAGTGGTAATTTATTAGTTCTGCTTCGTATCTGGAAGTAGTTGCTAAATACGTTCAAAGCCTGGACTTGCTCAAGGTATGTGGAATGCTTCTTTTGCTGACAAGCTTTGCTATGTGTTCAGCAGACAGGGGACACCGAGGGACCTTTAACTCCATTGCACTCTAAACTACAGGAATAGCTTTAGTTTGCTGGAAGGAATATCTCTGTCCAAAATCACTCTCTTTAAAAAGAAACAGAAAGACCAGCAGGGACAAAGATGACAAACCAGGGATTTATGCGATGAGAGTTTGGAGTGGTGACTCTCATCTGCCTGACATGAACCCATACACACACAGGAGACAGATATAAGTTTAACTCCAGTCCAAACGCACTGCTCAATGGCAGAATGGTACAATGAAATGGCTTGAATTGGAAGAGGATTATAGACAACTCTAAATGTCACGTGTAAAACACTTAGGAAGTCCATATTGAACCTATTATTTTTACTATGTGTCTCTTGTGTTGATTGGTAAAGTCCAATAGTAATTTAGGCTTGCTTCTCTACAGAATCTATTCTGTTCCAATGAAGCATCCCCATAGGCTGAATATGGGAAAAGAATTAGCATATCTGGCAAGGACAAACCAGTTAGGCTGGTGCGTCCCTCCAGAGGAAGGTCAAGATAGGTTTCCTTTGGGAGTATGTTCTGAAGGATCCAGCTGGAGCACTTACAGAGGGTCTGAGAAGAGCTCAACAATTTCAGGATCATTGAACCAACAGTTTGTGGGAATTGTAGGGCTGGATACATGTTAGGATGAGTTGCATGTGATTGAAGGACAAATCCAGCAACTGGCAATCCTGCCTGTGGCAGGGGGGCTGATGATGCTTGATGTCCCTTCTGACCCAAGCCATTCTATGATTCTGTGAAGCTGATATTTGCTTGCAGCTAATGCATTACTTTTGTTTTTCTTACAAAAACTACATTTTAGAGAAAAATTCAATCTCAAAACCATGATACAGTGCTTGTAGCAGCAAAAGACTTGAAAAAGAGTCCATGTCTCGTGGAGAAGATAGTATGACAGTAAACCCAGCCAAATGTGCACACAGACCCTGAAAAATGCACAATAACTTTGGAATGATGAGTTAGGAGTCTTGAATACTTTATCTTTTTCTCTTCTTGCTTTTTGATATGGCATTTCTGTAATGCCCATTAAAGGCCAAAAAAAAAAAAAAAAGACTATGCTTGCACTTTGCTATGATTAAACTCAATATTTGCAGAGGATTTATATGTTAAATAGACTGAGAGCAACTGTGGATCTATAGTCCTTTCAGCATGCCCTTCATTTTAGCTTTAACATTTTTTTATTCCACTATGGATTTTGTGCATTCATCCAAAATACTCAACCCTCTAGCAGTCCTACTGCTCTGACAGAGTTGCCGGACATCTGGAAATCTGGATGTGCCAAGTGCATTAGCATACACGAGCTCCACAGTTCATGCACTGTAAATCTGGATCATGCAGGAAGTCTCTCCTCAGGTCCCATACAGTGGGATGTACACATGCACAGCAGCTGTTGGTGCATCTCTGGCTTCCTAGTAGCTTCTTGGAACTCTCTTGGAGAAGTAAGAGAAAACTGCGTGCATCTCACTACAACTGTGGTATAAGAAATTCATTTTGCTGTAGCATATGTGCATAAGAGGACTATATGGCAATTTTCAGGACTGGACTTAAAGTGAAGAAGAGTTATTTAGTTATGTATTTTTTATTTCTTGGCAGCAATGATTAAAGTAGATTTGAAAGCCAAATTACAACTAGAACTTTCTATGTGTGTAGAAATGTTGATTTTATGAGCTTTGATCTAATGGTATTCCTTAGCATGGGCTCAGATTCAAGCTCGTAAGTGGTTTCCCCACCAGAGGTAAGTACACATCAAGAAGTTCAGAAGGCAAGATTAAGTTAATAAGACTAATCATACACATCCATGCTTTAGAAAGGAAAAAAAAAAACAAAATCTTTGGGAGCAGCAGCTGTGTTATCCATTGCTCCTGAAAAATATAATCCAGATTGTTAGGGTCGGTGATGACTGATGAATTTCGGTTCTATTGTTTATTTTATTTGTAATACTTTCAGACTGTGTTCACATTCTTTCAGACCAGCTTTCGTTATGATGCAAGGCACGTTCCTTTATCTCCATTCTTTCAATGCAGGATCACTCTTCACAGAACCACAGCACGGCTGAGATTGGCAGGGAGCTCTGGGTCCACCTGGTCCAACTGCCTGGTCAAACAGGATCACCCAGAGCAGGGGGCCCAGGAGATACAAGGACAACGTGTGTGCTAAATATTGACCTGCTCCCCATGGAAATTACATCTTTGTCATAACTGAAAAGCAGAGGAATGTTTTAGGGTCTCTGAATTTAACACTTGGGTTAATAATTAAGGCAGTGGGAATGGTGGGTTCTTTGCTCTATCTCCAGCCTTAATCTTTAAAAAACAAACTTCTTTATGGTGCTCTTCCTGATTGTGGCAGAACTTATCCTTGAAATGATAGGGGCTTTTATTTGCCCTTCTATTGTGAATAAGTTTAGTCAAAAGGTCCTATTCTAATTTGTACATATTCTTGTCTGACATATGATATACTCATTCTTTTTATACACTCAGGTAATTTTTTGCTTTGTGTTTAGCATGATCTTACAGAATCAGGTTTTGTGACTGGCTCTCAGCAGATTCAGTGCTCTGCAGCTTGAAGTGTCAGATTGTGGGTGGTCCATTTCATTTGAGGTATTTTGAGCCAAATGTGAATAGAAAACAGCTTTTGTTCTGCAATTTTGGACTTTACCCTCAAATACCTATCGGACTGTAATCGTCCACACATCACCCACTGCCAATAAATAACCCATTTTATTATCCAAGTCTCTAGATGCAGAAGAACACTTTTGCTGAATTCAGCTAGAGGCAGCAATATAGTAGGTTGTCCTTCTTTTTTCCATTTGAAAATGAGTAAGGTATTTTGGTAGAGTGGCAGTGATGTGATTATTTCTTCTGCTAAATAAGAACACTGATGCTGAATTTAAAAATAATAATAATAAAAAAGGGAGTCCAATTTTTTATGTGCTGTATAATGATATAAAGGAAAGCAGAATCTTGTCAGCAGAGTTTTTCATGCATACGAAGCCAGAGTATATGTGCAGTACAGGGGTTAAGAAGGCACTGTTTGATAACCACAGTGATACAGTTTTACATGAGCCCTGAGGAATCTTGGTCAAATCCTAGGCGGCATGGGCAAGGTGTAGAGGAGCTTAAAATATTTCTATTTTATGAAAATATTTCTATTTGCTCTGAAAGCTCATAATCTAGGTGTCAGGTAAAGCCTAAGAGGTGGATGAAAGAAGTAGGCAGAGTAGACAAAGCTGACAGATGACTTAGAGCTGCACTGTGCACAACTTAGCAGAACAGCAGATGTTTTAACCAGCATTTTCCCCAAATCAAAGTTCAACATGGTAATACATAGCACAGCTAAGATTAAAGAGGGAATATAGAAGAGTATAAATTTGAATTTAGCCTTCTAGTTCCTCTCACCTTGTTCAAATATTTAGAAAGTGCTTGCAGTCCCAACTACTTGAATTCCCAGAGTGATAGCAGGGTAGTCCACACTGCTCCTGATTTGAAAGGATTCGAGTGGATCCAGTCAAAAGTTTTCCCTCCCTGTGGGCTTTTCTATTACTTTTATGATACATCAGAGTTATACTTATGATGCTATTCCCTTTCGCATAATCTCACAGCTCTTATTTGTGGCTCCCAGGAGAGCCCTTAAAACACAGATGAAGGGCACTGGGTTAAATCTCATTTTACTGGGCAACCTGCTTTGTATCATTTTCCTTTTATCTTTTTATTTGTATTTTTTGGAATGTTGTACACAAACAAATGTTGTTCTGGATTGAAGGCTATCTCATGCTTAAAGACTGTGACTCTGTTAGCCTGCATTAGTCAGCCTCTGGATTCCTATTTGAGCTTCTTCTATTGATTTATTGCGTGACCTTAGACAAGTAGCTAATATCTTTCTGTCTCAGTCTGTTCTCCTTCTTATTGAAAGCCTCTCCCAAAAGATCTACTCTTCATAAAGGAAAATCCCAAGAAATAATGTTTAAAGCAAATTTCTTGGCTACGTTAAGGGAGGTTGAAGTCAAGGGTCATGGGACCTGTTGTGTGCCTGGCACAGAGTTGACCCGTGCATCCGCAGAGGTTAATGTGTCACGTGTTCAGGGTGACCTGGTGGCAGGCACATGCAGTACTCGGATCCTTGGACACTTAACATAGCCCTAAAATGAGGGATCTTTGGGTCTGCCCTCTAGGGCACACCTTCTGGTTCCCTCTCACAAGCATATAGAATAATGCTAGGTTATTCTTCATGTAGATGAGGGGTGATAGATCAACTTGTAGCTCAGGGACAGCTGTTGTAAAGCCAGGTTTTCCCCTTGCTACAAACCTTTTCATAAAACAAACAAACAAAAAGCTCTAATTGCGAGAAAAAATCATTGGTTTTTTGATAGCTAGTCTAAAATGATGTGCTGTCAAATGAAACATGCCTTTGCAGGCCAACAGCAGGTGTGATTGCTTACCTCTGACTTGTGCATGTAAGAGCAATGTTCATCAATAAACATCTGTCAACTGGACTTGAGCTGATCTTGCTGCTTTTGGGACGTGGAAGGCAGATATGCAGCAATGAAGCAGATCCCCCATGTAGCGTTGCGCATTGCACGTGAGCTCCTTGCATGCAGCATGCCCAGTTGCTCCAGCAGGCTTTGTACAAAATCCGTCAGCTGCTGTAAAACTGGTGGAAACATTCTGTCAGAGCAATCTCTGCCATTAAAAATAGATGACGTTTTTTCTTCACTGTGTACTTAAAGTGGTTGTGTGGTAGTAGACACTGACAAAGTCCAAACGTTTGGGAACTTGCATCACGTCATATTTTTGTGTTCAGATTAAGTGTATCTGCATCTTCTAAAACCATGAGTTTGCTATCCATTGCTTGAATGTGGGTTCTGTTAAAATGGCAAAATCAAGCAGTGACTAACGAGGTTTCAACCAATACTCTTACAACTTGAGAGTAATATCTAAAGCAAAGAGGTAAAATTATATCTCATATTTTCCATTTTTAACCTGGCCCCTTGCATAGCCTATCTCAGGCAAAACAGAGCTAGGTAGTTTCTTCTGTACTTGAAAGAATAATTATACAGTAACTGGGGTCCCACTCTATTTAACAAAACCACTGTGGTCTTTTTAATTTGTTTGTTTGTTTGGAAAATACTGTAAAAATACGGTAAATAAATCAAGAGAAATTCAATTTGACGCTATCATTAAAATAAGTAATTTGGATAAAGAGCCACAGATGGATGACTGTGTCAAGAGGTCAATGTTCATGTGTGGTGACTTGGATATAGTACTTGAAAAATCAACTTTGAGATAAGACTGTATTGTGGCATGCACAAAAGCCAGCTTTCTTTGAGAATTATTTGTGTAGCTTTGATTTGAGAATTTCTATTTTTGCTAAGCCCTCGGAGTTGGTACCTTGAAAATATTGGTTAAATTATACATCTACAAAGAGATAACATTTTTAAAGAATGCACTAATTAATCAGTGTTCGCATCGACATTTTGCCTACTTTGGGTCTTTTGAAGATGGAAACATGCAAGACTTCAAACTTGTGCAACTTTAGACTGTTTATTATCATTCTGGTGTGCTTTTAAAGATTCATAGCTTTTTCTTCTTGTGCTATAAAGACATTTCCCATTCTAATTCATACAAGCATTTGCTTATTCACTTTAAAGTCTCACCTCTGCACTGCTAAAATCAATATAATTTAAAGAAGTATTTACTGTTCTGATCAATAATGTTTAAAGGCAGAAGGAAGGATTAGTATGCGTAGTCTGATCTTATGTACACTACAAATTCATAAGGTTTCTGTGTAAGCCAATCAATTTATCTCTAGCTAAAGAACACCTCCAAGAAGGATATTTGATCTTGATGTAAAGATTTGAATACACTCCCTTCAAAAACCTGCTCCAACTGTTACCTGTCTGCACTGTTTGAAATTTGTTACTGTCATTTTGCCTTTGCCCTTCATCTCTCTGTTCTCACTTCTCCTTGTTTCTCCTCCATTAAACTAGGAAACCCATATTTGCACTTTCTTGCTTAAATGCGTGCTGTAATCAAACTATTCTCAATCTGGCTTTTGGTAAGCTGAGTCTTATTTTAAGCACTTGAGCACGCTGCAGAGCTTTATTTCTCCTCCTATTCACAAGTAAATGAGTGAGATGCCTAATCCTGAGCAGGCTTGGAGGTTTGTGACACGGTTTGAAGCATCTAGGTTTGCTGAATGGAGGCGATTCCTCACCTTGTATCAGTGGAAACTGCAGGCAATGAAAGTATTACACAACTGAATGTAGGTAAAAACAGTTGGCTCCTCAGTCCTGGGCAGCCTTCCTCCCTAGCCTCGTGTACGGGCATTCAGCGTAGCATGATGCTGTACCATGCTGAGCTTCCTCTCCAGCTCTTTTGTCTTCTGAAGATGAACTTTAAGACTGTGAGAATGTGCTTAAAGTAATGGAATCTAGTTTTGTTCTTAATATTCCTTTTCTTTTTGAAGCAAGGATTGTATGCAGAGAAGCAGACAGACTTGGTGATCTGCTGTCAGGCAACATGCAGCAGGATTGGTTGTATGGACCCTTTGATGTTTTGCTAGCACTCAAACAGCCCTGTCTGCAGCGTGTCTTTGTCATCTGTCACACATTTTTCTGAAAGGGCTACAGGAGGACCAGTGGGAGATTATTTTGACAGTACCATAACGTGGTGCTTCCAAACTTCAGAACACTGTGATGGCTGATGTCTTGATTAGTGCTGAAGGAAAGCTTTCCCTTTCCCTAAGTAGATCTTCCTCTGTGGGATTCCTTGGGAGGAGAAGTGAAAAAGGGGGAATGGTTTTAAACTTAAAGATAGGAGATTTATGCTTGATGTCAGAGGAAATTTCTGCACTCAGTGGGAGGTGATGCCCTGGCACTGCTGCCCAGATTATGGTGGTGCCCATCCCTGGAGGTGCCCAAGGCCATGGATGGGGTCCTGGGCAGTCTCAGCTGGTGGGGGGCAGCCAGCCCATGGTAGGGGAGGGGCTGGGTGGGCATTAAGGTCCCTTCCAACCCAACCATTCTGTCATTCTATGAAAACATAAGCTCTTAAACTAAGAAGTAACCCAGCTCCATATTGGGTAATTGGCTTTAATTATGAAAACTATAAATCAATGATACACTGAAGGATATATGAAGTACTTTAGTGGTGATGTGTGCGTTCTCCCTGCCTGCCCAGAAAACATTGTATAGCAGACACAGCCAGACTATACATCTAATCAAAGGAAAGCTGTCTGGGGATATCAGAAAAGCAAATATTTTTAGAGTGGTCCTTCAGCCTATTCTTCAAAACAAGCATACAGCAACCTGAGGGTTTTCTGCCTTAGTCAGCTTGCAATAACAGTGAGATTGTACCCCACAAATCATTTAACAAAGCTGTATGTGAATAAATCAAGTATCAGTGTGGAGGAGTCATGGGGAAAATGAATTCAGAAGTAGACAGTGAGCATTCTTGGTAGGTTCCTCCAGAAGTAATGCCTCTTATTTGTTTCCAGGGAAACTACAGCAACTAAAAAGAGCATAATAACACTGTTTGATAGAGCAAATTCTCAGCTACAAAGCACTGTTTTTCAACATGGTCACCACCATGAGCTATGCATTTTAGCCAACATTATTTTCCATAAGGAGAAATGCAGTGACACCCCTTTGCTCCATCTGCACTTCTGTGTCAGACATCATTTTGTCAGACTACCCTTCTGCTTCCCTTTCACATGGCAACAAAATATCATGGAATACTGGTGGGAAAGGTAGAACCTCTACTGCCATACCACCAGCATCTGCCTCTGACACTGCGGGCCAACATAGTAAAATAGGAGGCATTACCTTCAGAGCAGCCCTGCTAATATCAAACAAATATGTATTAGGTGTATTGAATTGGAGAAAAAAAAAAAAAAAAGCCTAAATTGTGGCTCTGCCAGTTGGCTAGAGTGATCTGGCTCCATTGGGAAGCTGCTGTGCTCTGCGTGCTCCAGGTTTCTGAGCCTGGCTTGTGCTGAGGCTTGCATCCAGGTGCCCATTTCTCTGGTGATGTGCCTGTTGCGTGCAGCATCCTCTGGGATCACACTGCTAATGATCCCAAATGCTGGTTAGCAGAAAGGCATGCAAATGTGCCATGGAGTATTGTTAAGAATATTAACATCACTACAGATTCACTGGAAAACACTTTAGTTCACTGAAATTTTAGGGGAAACTGCTCGGTTTTGTGCTTGGATAGGCCAAGGAATGTTTCTGTATTCTATTCAGTGACCATTTGATGTAAAATGCAGTAATAGTCCTGGGAGCATGGACAAGAACCCATTATTTAATCTTTTTACATAGGTACTCTGTAGACTGGCCTTACAGATTCAGCTCACCACCTTTTGTAAGAAGGCTGATTTTAATTTTATTTTGTGTTGTTCTATTTTACTTTGTTTTGTTTATACACTGTCTTCTCTTCAAGATTTTTAATAGGATGGCAGAAAAAGAGCTGATAGCCAAATTTTCTTCTACTTCATTTTCTGTTTTTTTGGCAAGTTACTGTATTGTACAGAACCACCACTTCAACACAACAGTTCTAGATACTGGATGGTGGGGAGCCTGATCTGGTTTCTGAAGGTGTTTCTGAAGGTTGTTTGCTGGCCTGGTACTTTTTTCTCTGATTAGAGAAAATACCTGCCAGCCCCTGTAGCAATGCAGGGTATGCCCTGCATCAACTAGATAGCAATCAACTAGACTGCAATCATTGCAGTGAACAAGAAAGAAACTTCTGGAAGTCATGCTGCCCCAAGATTGGTTGATTATAGGCTTGTAGGTTTGAATTTAAGGTTGTGTGTGTTATATAAGCGCTCAATGCCACAAAGCTTTCTCTGCCATTGAGGTGCTGTATCCATTTTCCTTTCTGTTTAAGCCATTAAACTATTAACTGTAAGCAATAAATAGAAAACAACTTGCATGGAAAGGGCATCAGATGTAATTGTAATACACTATGTCTGATGTGACCATTCAGCAGCGCCACAAAATCTGAAGTGGTCTTGTTAAAAATCCTGAGTTAGGCCTGAAAATGCATTAACTAATTTAAAACTTCTCAGATTTATTTATTTATTAAATTTTATGTGTTTGGGTTCTTTTGCTTGGCCTTGCAGTTTCTAAACTTGTAGCATATGCTTCGCACTGTTGAGTTTCCTGAGTGACTATAATGAAAGCTTAGTTTCATAATGGGAGTTATAAATGAAAATTACCCGAGTTTATTTATTATTCAGGCAGTCTCATGATTGCAGAAACCTTCATAGCACAAGGGTTCTGGAGGGCAATGCCTGCCAATGGACATTAGGTGCTGCAAGATGCCGTGGTTGGCAGGGGCTTTCTCTCTGCCTTCAGCATCACTGTGCTTCATTCCCAAATTTAGGTGGAACCCAGAGAGGAGCGAAGCTGAGACTGTACATCCTCCTTCTCAGATATTCTCTTCATGAAGAGAGTTATCTGAACATACATGAACAATTTCTTCTCTTTTCTTTGTGCTGCCCACTTCACTAACCCAACTCATCTTCGCTAATACCAAACAAAATGAACTCCCCCCAGTGTGATATACAAAAAGCTACAGCCCTGTGAGAGAGACCCAGCAGTGATCAGAGGGACAGATGCAATATGCCCATCAGAACAACTGGTGTGGACTGCATGAACTCAAAAGGTTAAAACCTAATCTCTGAAAAACTGGCCACTTGCAGCAGTTAATGACCTGCTAGTCTGCTAACCATCAGGAGAGGAAGTCAGGAGCAGTTAACACTTTCAGAAACACAGTTGTTGCTAACAATTGTAATGAACCATATCTTGGAGTTGGTGCTGAACACAGTGTAGGTGTAACATAATAGTGCTTCAGAGTGACAGTAAATAATTGAAATATTAAGGCACTGTGGTGAGGAAGAGCTAGAAATGTGACTGCAGGAATGGAAATTCATACTGCCTGTGTGACCTGGAGTTGATTTCAGAACTGGGGACTGAATGTTTCCTTCCTGAAGTAAACACATGGGAGGAGAAGGAAGAAGGAAAAGGCACAAATAAGTGCTGCAGTCCCTTCAGGGGGCTACTATTTGCTTGTCCATCTGGCTGTCAGAGCAACTAATCTTACAAACCCCAGGAAGGCTGGTCACAATATTTTTCCCCTCCTGCAATGCTCCATCCGACAGCTTCCATTTCTCTAATTCCTCATTAATGGGAACGGTGAAATATGGATATCTGAGGTTACTTCCCACAGAAGAGAAGGATAGCAACAGTAGTATAAAAACCTACACAGATTTTGGTGGAGAACATACAGGAGCGTGAGAAGGGAACACAGGAACAAGGTGTCACTGGTGTGTGTCAGCTGCATGCAGTTGTCACACTGATTAATTACATGGCCAACTTATTCTGACAAAGTAAAGCTTTGGTAGCTGGATTTTGAAACATCACAGAGGATTAAAACAATCTCCATGGGTTACTCACAGTCTCCATGTGAGAACTGAACTCCGTGTTTAGGAGGTGTTCAGGATTTCCTAAAGCAGCAGGCATACTTTAGACATCGCTCACCTTGAGTGAGCGATCACCAGAGTGCATCACTAGAGTGATGCATCTGGGCTATTAATGCTCTTTTTCCTTAATTGTTTATTTTCTTATTTTATGGAAGCAGCCATAGGATGCAAAGGGAGTATCAAAGGATATCTGTGGGGTTTCTGTGGTTGCTTGTGAAATTTCTCATGCAGACTCTTCCTTCATTTCAGTCGTTGCTATGCAGTGACCTGACCTCTCACTGCTCAGTATTTGCTAGTTTGCAAGCTGAATGTTTCCATACTTTTTAAAAATAGATCTCTTTGATGACTAAACTAGGACCTTGAATAGCCTTGCTTCCATTTACCTCTTCTTTCAGGAAGTCAATTCAATTATATTTTAAAACTTAAAATACTGTATTTTGGAAACCTTGCCATGGAAGTTCCTTCATTTGCCCCCTCCCAGACTGTGTATCAACCAGAATAGGAATGGAAGCAACAGAAGCAAGGGAAATCCAGTCTAGAGTTGGTATGGAGTCCAGTCTGAGTGTGGACAGGTTTTTCTGTCCTGAAACTTCGGAAACTAGGAGTGGTGATTTATAAGCTTTTGACAAATTTCCATCTGCTCTCATTCCATATAGTTTTTTTCCCCTTGGAGTTCAAAGGCTGTCTACTGCAGAGCTATGCTGCCTTTGTGATATATAACTGTCTCTGAAGCTGTCATACTTTCTAATTTTAACACTGATGGAGTTCTATGCCTTAATTCAAGAGCCACCCTGAATAGCTCCCGCAAGCAGGAAATCTGTCCTGCTCAAACTCAGCCAGCTGATCAGTTTCTGAACTAAGATGCCAAGCAACATTGGGAAAAATAAATCTAACAGCATTCAGAAAAGGTTGAGGTGATCGTTGTTGGAGTTTGGAGAGAAATTAACGCTGATGTCATTTTGTGTAATGAATTTTTCTGAGTGCTACCATCAGATTCAAAAGAGATCTCACTTTTTGACTGTGTGTAGCAATCAGGATTTAGCAAAGAACAAAGCATGTTTTTTTCATGAATCTGCATTTTTGAGGTTTGTATAAATACACGGGCCTCAGTTTTTCCGTCTTTTATTGTGGAAAGTTACAAACCCAGGCATGGAAAAAGTAACAGTGGTTAGCAACTTGTTTCACCTTTATTGGTTGAGCATTCATTAGAGGAATAATTACATAACACATGAAAAAAAAAAAAAAAGGAAAGAGCAGGTTCTAAAAATCTAATAGCAACATTATTTACCTAGCATTCTGAACACTGCGCTCAGTTCTTCCCTCAGTTACAAATATGCAATTCCCAGTGTGAAAACAAGGGGCAAATATGCTCCCTGTGGTTGGTTGTGTGGTTGGTCACCAGTGGTTGGTGACCCTGCCCAAGGCAGGGGGCTTGAGACTAGATGGTCTTTGAGGTTCTTTTTAACTCAGGCCGTTCTGATTCTATTATTCTATGAAATATAGAAAAAAAAAAAAATGATTGTAGTCAGCTGTCAGCCTCAGTTTTCATACCTTTCCAACTTCTGTAAAACCCTACCCTGGATTCAGATATTTCTGGGAGGACAATTGCATACATCACTCCATTAATCCTTCAGAAGCTTTAAAATAACATTTTAGGTTTTCTCGACGTTCTTCAGTCCCACAAGTGCGCTTGCTGCAGTTTCCTTCCCTGCTCTGCTCCTGATACCTGCTGAGAAAGTCATTAGCGGCGTGTTCTCTTTCAGGTGCAAAAGGCAGAAATGATCTCAAGCACACTGACGTGTCGCTCAGCCCTGTTGTGCAACATGTTTGCTCCTACCTTCCTTCTTGCTAAGGAGTGATGGGGCCAGGAGAACAGTGTTTAGAATCTGGGAAAAGAACTGGTGACAGGGTGTGAGAAGCGATAAAGTGCAGTTAAAGAGAATTGTTTGGAGGGCAGTGGTGGGGAAGCAGACCTGCTGGTGTGATGAGCCCCATCAGATAGGAAAGCACCTTGAACTTCATAAAGAGGGCTGGGTGCAAAATGGGTGAAGGCTCCCAAGTCTGACCTTTCTGGAATTACCTTGATCCTAACAAAGAGAGTTAAGTGTAACTGATGGAGAGAAAGCAGGACTGCGGTTAACTCCAAATGAGTGTGTTTGGTTGTTTGAAGGCCCATGTGCAAAGGCAGAAAATGTGGGTGGGCATCCACAAATAACGAGAGGAGTAATTTATCTGAGAAACCCTTCTTTTAGTTGGCTGTCACAAGACTGACTACTGTGCTCTATTTTTCCCTAAGTGTTCCCTAAGTATTTTCTGTTCCTGAGATGTTTTTTTTTCCTTTTTTTTTTTTCTTCTTATTTCTTAATATAATCTTTTCAATCACAGGCTTTTGGTAATGTTAGGACTTCAAAGAGCTATTGGAAGAGTCAGACACAAACAAACAAGGAGCTCTCCTCTATACTTCATTTTCATGGCTTTGCATTTCATTTCCAGAAAGCGTAATGGAGTTTATCATAGCACTCCCATGCGCTGCTGGGGAGGTTATTACTACAGCTGCTGGGACAGCAGTGCTGGACAATTATGGCATCAAAGAGTCTCAGTTCTAATCCTTTCATTAGAAATACTTTATGAATAAAAGCAGTTTTCATAAGAGTAACGCTGTAACCAGTGGTTACATAGGGCAGAAAAACAAAAGTTCAGTGAGATTCCTCAGAGATTCTGAGCTGAATAACTGAAAAGATTTTATGTTTTTACGTTTTTGCTCTTCTCTGCTATCTGAAACAGCAGTAGTAGTCAGCTTTAAATTAAAAGCTGCTTAATGCTTTTTAATTGCCTATTAAACTGCAGTTTTTTACGAACATGACTCTAAATGTTTCCCAAAATCATATTCTGACCATCTGAAATACTTTGTTTAATGAGGTTCCACTGATTCTCTCTTTTATATGCTGCAAACAAAGTGCTTTGCTGCTAAGCTGGACAGAATTACGCACGAGCTCGACAGGATTCCAGAATTAGTTCCACTGCACGGCACATGTTTTCAGAAATGGAAAAGCACAGCATGCAACAACATGCATGTGATTTCTAGGAAACTCAGAAAAGACTTGAGAAATTTTGGATTGCAGTCATTATTCACATAGTTTCTGCTGGAGAGAAAGCTTTTGTGAAAGAATTTTTATGCCCCGCCTGTCAGTTTTAGTACATCTAAATAATTTATAAAACTCTGGGAGGTAATCTCTGACCAGGCTTAGTCATTAGAGCGATCATAATATTCTGCAGCAGGTCAGGTTTCCATATTGTAAAAGGAGACCTGATTTGCTGGGCTGTGTCACAGACATTAGGACTTCAAATCCAGACTTTGCCTATGAACTTCAAGTGTCTTGTAATTTATTGCTTGTCCGATGCAGCTAATGCAAGTTCTCTCTATTTTGACGCAAGGCTGATATTAGGCTAACGAGCAAGGCTTTTGCCCATCTGCCCTTGTGCTTGTGGATATTAACTTCCTTATTCTTACAAGTGCTCAAGAAGTTTTATTGAGAAAAGGCAAATGTCAAAAGTGTAAAGTTACTTTAATAAAACTGACCGAGGTCAGGTTTCCTTGCTGGCTGCCTGCCACTGGAAATCCTTTTGTTGGCTTTTTAAAATTTCCTGTGACAAATAGAACCTTTTTCATTCTTGGGGTTGGACTGCGTGTATATATTTATATACAAAAATATATATATATTAAAAAAATCTTTAATAGATTTCATTGTGTAGAAATTTTGTGGGTTGTTTTTGAACCTGAAAAGATTAACTGTATTACTAAATTGTAGAGTGATTGTATCTTCCCATTTTCCAGGAGTTGCTGGTAGAAATTTCATGAAAAACAGTTATCAGAAACTTCTGTGGAGAAAAAAAAAAGAAAGAAAGAAAAAAAGAAGAAGAAATACAGTGAACGTGAACACAATGAAATGATTAAAGTAAATGAAAGCATTACTTTGCAGCTGAAACAAACGAATGATATACTGTGTGCTAGACTGATAGTTGTAGGAAACACTCACTGGGCCCATAGCTGCTTTGACTGACAATATTAAAGTTAGCATAAGGAACCAGCAAGGTCAAGTAGAGTGTCCAAATTAGCATTCCAGCATTTGATTGGAAAAAATAGTGGTTATGGCTTTGGACATCCACTGTTTCAGTTGCCGTGGGTTACTATGACATGCAATGTACTTGGCGAGAGCAAATATTTTTTTACCAAAACAGTTAGACTCTACTAAAATAGAGTCTCTTAAAATGCTTGGCATGTTTTAGTATTTTGTGAGCAAGAAGAGATGTGACCAGGAGAGCAAATTCTATTTTGGAGCTGTATGCAAATTAGAAATGTCATAGTCGCAAAATGTTTAAGCACATCTTAAATTTCAGTTCAAGACCATCTTCCTTCTGGAAAGAAGGTTACGTGTTTAATTTCATTCAATAATGTATTGTGTTAGAAGGCCAGGCTGCAGAAATCCCAAGGGGGTTGACATCTTGTAGGTCATTTCCAACCTTGTGATTCTATGATTCTATGATTAGGTCTCCTTAGCCTATGTCCTGCCTCTTTCTGCTCAGTTGATGTGTTCTGCACTTCAAAAGGAGAACAGCTGCCAGGTAAAACTTGTTCTGTCTTCCCCATCTTCTTGATTATAGATTATAGTAGCACTCTCATGTGGTCATTTCAGATTGCTTGAACCTATTCACAATAGCTCTGTTCACTCAGGAAGAACGCATCAGTGGTGAAATGATGCTAGGTCTCAGTGATGTCATTATGTGAGGTAACAAAACCCAGTGCCCTAGAGAGATAAGGTACTTTACAAATAGCACAAGAACGAGGAGATAGACCCAACACGAGCAAGAGCAGACTCATTCCAAACATACTTTCTTTTTATTCTCTAATAACTCTTATTTGATTCCCTTTGTTCTGCTCTCCTCCAAGGAAGCAGAATGTCAGCAGCATGGCCCTTTCCATAGGAGGAATAATAGGATTCAACTGTATGTTTTGCCAAAACCAGTAAAAAGCAGTTACAGTAGCTGTGTTAAAATCCTATATTTTTTAGAAAACACCAAAAGAGAATTTGGGCCTAGCTTTGGGCCAAATCTGCTAATTTTCTGTCTCGTGGTGTCATTAAAAATTTCAAACCATCCGAGATCAGAGCTGCAGAATTACAAAGGCATTCCAGTGTCTCTGATGAAAGTAATTAACAGTATGGGGATGGAAATAACAATGGCATGGGTAATAGAAAGGAGTTATAAATACTAGCAGAGCCAGAAGTTTCTGAAGGGCTTTTCCCAATTTAATGAGTATTCTTATCCTAAGAGACAAACTCTCATTCAATGCTCAAAATCTAAAGTAACAAACCAGAGCAGGTGTTGGTGAAAGTACGTCACCGATGTTTCACTTGTTTTTGAATCCTAAGGTCTCCCTAACACATCCTGAAGTTTGAGAGCAATTGTAATTAACAACAAAAACAAAAAAGCAACAGTTTTAGTCATAGATGGGATTTTTGCCTTTGGTTTCTAAACACAGGAAGCCGTAGGTGAAGTCTTAAGGCAAAAATTATTAAAGTACTTTGAAACCAACAGCCTTCTGAATCACCAGGTCATGTATGGAAATAAAAGTGACGATAGGGGATGTGGGCAGCAGATTAAAAATTATGCCTAGTTTCATCTCTAGGTTTTACAGATTTTGCTGTGACCTCGCAATTAAAAGTAAATAAACAGATGCATCTCTTCAGTGAAAGCAACACATCAAATGATCTAGTAATGGGAAATCAACTAAAAACACACTTTGGTTTACCAACATTTTTTTGAAATGTTATATGCAACAAGGCAAATAAAGTATTCATGTGAATCAGACTTGCTTTGAAAACACTGATGTTTTTAAAGTAGTTGCCTAAAATAAGAGTGTTAAAGCAGATTGGGTGCCTCAATATTTTACTTCGTTTAACCTACAGAAGACCTGCCAAAGAAATGTGGCTTTCTCCATATTTATTTTTCCTGGCTTATTTAGTGTACAGGTCTAGTAGATATTTATTTTCCCTTACCTGTGCCAACTCGCCTTCTTTCCCTCCCTCCTCTTTGCAGAGAAGCCTAGAGCAATTGCTCTTCATTCATACTGCAGATGTAAACAACAGAATATAGAAGAAAGTGGTTCTTACATTTTTATATGATAATTCAGTGAAGTAGTGAAAAGGAGCCCAGAATGTAAGAATTCTGTGGCTGGTTCCGTATTGTATGGCTTGCTGTTTTGGACAATAAGAACACTTTGGGACTGCTGTAATATACAAATTGTTTAAATAATTGCAGATGTATTTATGTGAACTTCCACTACAAGGGGCAGCATATTTTCAACTTGCACTTGTCGCGTGGATTCAATAAAATTTGTGTAGAAGTTCAGTACAAATAAATGGATGTTGATAGATCCCTCTGAATGTTGGCAAAGCAGATGAACTTATTCACAAACCACCACTAAGGCATAAACATCTACTTTCAACCCTGAGCACCCACAATAAGTGTGAGATCTTGCTGTAGGAATCACAGTTCTCTCCATTCTTCAAAAGACCTGTTCTTGGGTACAGTTAGACAAGATGGCTATAACATCGTAGGGCTTCCCTAGATGCAGGCCTAGTCCAGTAAATATGACAGGGAACTGACTTGCCAAGGGAATGGCACAGAGCTGTGTCAGGAGAGGCTGCAGTTGGTGTTAGGAAAAGGTTCTTTACAAGAGGGCAGTGGGCACAACTCTAAACTGTCCGAGCTCAAGGAGCATTTGGACAACTTCTTCAGGTGTTGGGTTTGGATTTGGGTGATCCTATATGAAGCCAGGAGTTGGACTCGGTGATCTTTGTGGGTTCCTTCCAATTTGGGGTGTTCTGTAATTCTGTGAAGGCGCTGTTGCCCATGTTGTCTATGACTGTTAAACAAAGGAAAGCCTACCTTCAGCTGCAGTGTCACTGAATAAGAAACTAACAACTTCTGTCCAAGAATAACACCTCATCTTATAAATATAAAATCTAAAATAGATTGAATTCAGGAATATATTCATAGATAAGATACTGCTACTACCTTTACAATAGTTTAATTCATCAAACCATTTTCTCTAAACCCTCTCCATTCCTTAATTAAAGGTGAAAATCATAGAGGTAGTTAAAGGACATTTTTTTCTGTTACGTGCAGGAAAGGGGCAGAGAACTATGTGCAAATAATACCACCTATTTAATTTTAGCTAAGTTTTAAAATTAAGAATAAAACACTCTATATGTATGCAGTCTTTCACCTTCAAGAATCTCAGAGCACTTTAAATAGGACAAAAACTCTTCAGCCCGTACAGTCACAGTGCTGCTCAAAGGTACAATGAAGCTGTTGTTCGGCTGCATGTAGAAATGCTACATACCAGAGGAAGGTAGGAAGTTAAGAATAATACGGTATATTCAAATATAACTTCTCGAGTATTTAGGTAGGCTGAATGTAGCTACCTGGAATTTGGCCACAAAACTCAGCTTAACAGCCCTGCTCTTGTGAAAAGTGGAATAAGATCTTTAATTTTTCCATTCAGCTTCCAATTAATCACCCTAAGTGGTCATGAGGTTTTCCAACCCAGCCGGCATTCAGGCTTTCCAGCAGCACACTTCCTTTTGACAATACACATTTCTATGGTACCAGATCAATGCTTCTTCAGTTCAGAGTGCTTCCTACTGAATCCCTTACCCAATTCCATGCTGTGACTTTCCATCTATATGCTGACCACTTAGGTGATGATCTGGGGGTCTAAGACAAAAGATGACATGAGACTATATTGTTTTAGGGAGGTCTTTAACCCATTGTTGGGAAATATTTTAGAGAGGTTTTGCTTCTCTGTCAAGCTAGATTGGATGTAAAACACCAATTGCCCTAATCTATAGTCATTTGCTCTTTGGTACGTACAGGGAAATTAGATAATAAAGAGCTGGAACTAGAAAGGCTGATTTTTTTTTACCAATGCCCCTAGGTTCTTGAGGGTCTTCACTCAGTTCTGAATCCAGCCAGTGTCTACGTTGACAGATGATGCATTTAATTAAGAGAGATTTGGTATATATGTGTATATGTATATATATATTTAATTAGAGGATAGTATTTACATTTCTGGTTAGAGAAACTGATGTTTCAAAACATTCAGAATAATTGCTTGCGCATGATTTAAGGGATGTTTCCAGTTGCACAGTCCTGAACACTGAGTTAAAAGCTATGTGTTCCTCTTGATTTTTTTTCCAGTCATGGGACATTATGGTCAGTGTGTATCCTAGCAGGACTGGCATTTGTTCCAGCGTCATCTTTCCAGGCTGCTTCATTTTGTAGCAACACGTGCAACTGCAATCCCATATTTACAAACACATGCTTTGCGTTTGAAACTAGACCTGCAAAAACTGTGGAAGTACAGCTTTTTGCAGATTTAATTTTATGCAATTCATAATATCTTGTGCTTGCAATGAAGTTTTCTATTTTATCTTCAATAATTCCAAACAGATTTACTGTTTGTCTTCAGATCACTTGGAAAGGACAAGGAAGAAATCTAGCTTTTCATTTCTAAATAAGAATCAGATCAGATCAGGATAGATCAGAAGGATCAGATATTTTTCTCTCATCTTTATTTATCTTTTAATAGTATCTTGACTTCTCCCATGAGTTTTTATTCGCTAGCTATTATAAATACCTACACCCACTTAAAATCCTCAGAACTGCATATTTAAACTTGATAAAATGTAGTTTTGATGCGCATACACTGATTTGAGGCGCAGGCTGTTGCTGCCTGATACTTGAATATGCTGATCTGTATTGAAGCACATGGAGTTTTGGGGTTCTATGGGCAAAGAATAGACAGAATCGTGGGCTTCTCCTGAGCTGAAATTTCTTCTGCACTTTCTTAGCATCTCAAGGGAGATGGAAGAATGATGACCATGTGCTCTTTCAGGAGCTTGACTCAGGTTTACAGGTGTTTTTGATACTGTTGATTTAAATGGGTACTTTTCTCCAGCGTACCAGAATACTTGGCTTTATGGTTTTATGGCTTTATGACAAATCCAAGATAAACATTAAAAAAGACAAGTAAGACTGACATTTTGGGGTTGGACACGATGATCCCTGGAGGTCCCTTCCAACCCCTACAATTCTGTGATTCTGTGATTCTGTGATTCTCTTTTCTAAAGGCACTTTAGTAATGAAATTTATTGGTAAACAGTGAAATTAATCCTGTTTTCTAAGGCAAAGACCCCACTTATTTCATTTTGTAAAAAGAATACGAACAAGCCAATTTTAAACAAGGAGCACTAGTGTCAATTTTCTGGAGGCTTGCTAAAACAATTGGAAAGGTGGATTTATAAAGACAGAAAGAACTGAAACTCTTTAACCACTGGAGAAAATAACTGCTCACCTTTTTGCTATATCATCTCTTTCTGTAGTGTTATGTAGTTTATTGCAGTTCATGTAGTCTAATTCAGCTGCATTTGTTTGTGAAAAAGCAGACATTTGCTATGATAAAGTCTATCTCTGCATGTATTTAAATGAATCAAACAAGCATTTTCAAGCTGTAGTGCCAAGAATGAACATCAGAGAACTCAGCTCATTTCCTTAATGCCTGGCACTTCTGAAGATAGCACTTTGAACTGAACGTGGCTTATGAACAGCTGTGATTGGAAAGTTCAAAAATGTGTGAACAAGACTTTGAGTATACACCTCTTTGGGACTGCTGGAATTTTTGCCACCTGATCCTACTTCTTACAGGTCAATGGAAAAGTTTCAGATGACCTTTGTGGGCAGTCTTGAGCTACCTACGATGCAATTACTTAAAATGCATCTAAGAATATTCTGCTTCTTCAGATATTGTTTCCAAATAATTTCCAGTCCATTACTAATAGTTTGCAAACTCTTCTTTCATTGCATCGCTTTGATGTTACCGAGTCACACCATTTTCATCTCTGTGTCTGCATTTCCTTAAAGCATATTCAGGATGACATCTGTGCCAAGAGTAAATGGTTCTGAGAAAGGATGTGACCTGTAAATTAAAGAGCCGCTTCCCTTGAGTTGAACACTTAAAGAAGACTTTAAAAAGATGTTTTCAATGCAAGTATTTGGTGATATCCAACTGCAGTTCCAGCTCATATGGGGACTTTATGTAGACATGTAGCTCATGTCTCAACGCGGGCTTGTACACCAGGATGATAGATAATTGGCTGTATCTTTTTTTGAACAGTTTCACAGAAAGGAAAGCATTCAAATAAATGTGGCCAGGAAACCAACTACAAGCAAAGGCACCAGCAGAGTTTCCCCTTCCTCCTGATATGTCTTCCTCAGCAGTATGAGAGGAGATGGCACAGATCAAAGCCAGTGGGGGTGTGGTGTGGGGAAGAAGCTCTTGCACAGATGCTGCTGCAGTTGTGCTATTAGAAATCACCCTCAAGTAGAGATCAACACTTCTCCATTCCAGCACACTGTGTAACAGATTTACTTGACCTGCAAGCAATTTTATACCTGTTTGTTTGAGTAGAGATTAGAAAAGAATTTAGGAGAAGCCTTGAGCAGCTGTCAGAGACCTATCAATTAAATCAGGACATGACTCCAGTGTTTGCCATCTCCCAGCCTGTGCCCCTTATAAAGTCATGTTCTTTGTCACAGGTGTTAAAATTCACTTTTCTCTGCTTCAAGGGCATCACTGGGAGGAAAGCAAAACTTTGCAGAACTGTACTTCTCCCAGTTCACTGCTATTCTCAGAAGTTACTGCCTTCTTTTTGTTGTGTTCAAAGCTCAAAGACGCAGGTTCATCCCTTGTGTCACAAGCTACAACCTGTGCTGTAACAGGAAGAAGTGAGTGCAATGCCTTATCTCCCATATCATCTTGGAGCATGCTGCAATCTGGAGCAGCCTGAACAGCTGCTTTGCTGTCCACAGAGCAGAATCACTCTTCATTCTGATGTCTGCATACCAAGACATGGCTTCCAATGAGGTAATTGTTTTGCCAGTTTGACCAAAAAAAGAAAAAAAAAAAAAAAAAAAAAAAAAAAAAAAGGAAAAAGTAAACTGTCATACAATTTTGATGACTGAGGCATTTGTAAAGGGATGACAAAGCATATTCAAAACTCTCCTTAAAACATCAAGACCCTAGTGAATGTTCTGCTTTTACAAAAAAGGAAAACCCCACCATTTTTTTTTAGCTGATGGGTTAGCTATTTCATAGCTGTTGCTCTTACCTGCTGTGCTGTTAGCATGTCTGAAGCTCCATTAATGCAGCAGTTCTTTGGTTGAGAGGAATAAAATTTTTTTTGTAATTGTTAGTTCAATTTAAGACATTGTTGGCAGAGCATCAGTTGCTTTTCTTGGAGCAGCATTGACTTTTTAAACTGAATCCAAGATTCTGTCCCAGTCAGGCCATTTACATGGCTGTGTGAAGCATTACAGTGAGCCATGAACCAGCTCAGACTTAGCTTGGGTTCAGTGCTGGCTGCAAATGTGAACGTCAGCCTGACTGCCAGGACCTGGGCAGTCTGGGGAATGTACTCAGGTGTATCACAAGCTTCTTGCCCTCCTGTGCATGCTTATGTGTGTCCTGGAGCTTGTGTTTCTTTGGGTCTTGTTTGTATTCTAGGGGATGTGAGGCTTTGATATCTTGAAGGCCGCAGCATTTTGAAGGCAAAGTGTACTTTTCTGTATGTTCTCCCAGACAAATGCTGTTAATGCTGGAAAAAAAAATTCCTCATCAATTTCTTCATCGATGGAAATCTTGCATATCGCCACATAGTTTCAGACAAGTGGGAATATATGCATATGTAGAAAATATTTAATATGCCATTTTCATTTACTGCTTTGCCTGGATACAGCGGCTTCTGAAATTTCACATATTGTTGTTGGGGTACAAGAAACCTTATGAATGAGACAACACCACACAGACCTAAAGTGTGAAAGACCAAACTTGAGCTCAGATGTTCATTTCTCCGCTTCCTCTAGCCATGAAGCCACTTATCTGTCTCTGTTTTTAGGGGCCAAATTACACCGGCTGATCTTCACTGTAAATCTATTTGTTGTAATAGCAATTAGGGGATCATAAGTGCTTCAACGAATTTCCTGACATCATTTACTGCATCTAGATTTTTCAGCTTACTCTCAGATCCTCCACAGCATCAGGTTTCATCACGTGTCATCTCAGTCTCTGCGCCTACACCTGGTAATACTAATGGTGCAGAGTTCACCTACGTTTTATCATGGTCTAATCTGCAACCGTTTGAAATGCATCACCGTGTTTAACCTTGTTATAGGAATGCAAGCTGGGGAACATGGTGGAGGTTTGAGGAGCACCAGGTTTGCTGTGCTCCTGGCTGGCACTTTCATCTCTCTCAGCTGGAGGCCAGCTGGTTTCTTTGAGGTTGTGTCTCAAGCTTGATCCTTGCCTAGACAAGGTGGGCTCTGGATCACATTACATGCATGGAAACCTGACTTCTGCTTGCCTTCAGTGAGGGGAGCTGCTCATTGCTGCTTGCTGGGGCTTCTGTATCTGTCCTGGGGGCTGCAGAACCCTGCAGGCAGGTCAGGCTGGGCTGCTGCACCCTGTGATCCTGCTGGGTGCAGCAGAAATGTTGGAAATGCGCTCATCTGGGTATCAGTGTTGAGGTGTTACAGGTTGGATATTGGGAAAAATATCTCATCTGAAAGAGTGGTAATGCATTGAAATGGACTGATTGGGGAAGAGGTGGAGGCCCCATCCCTGGAGGGGTTCCAGAAGTGTGGAGATGTGGCAGTAAGAGATATGGTCAGTGGGCATGGTGCAGATGGGCTGGGACTGGACTTGGGGATCTGAGAGGTCTTTTCTAGCCTTCATGATTTTACCATTTGACATTAACTGAGGTCTTCTAGGTGTCGTGGCTCAATGTACCTTGAAATAATGGCTGTTCTCCTTCCTGTGTGTGCTCCTGTGGGGCCTTTCTATTATGATTTCTTACTCCAATTCTCTATTTGTCTTTGTAGGGAACCTGCAGTCCAATTGGATTGTTTAGCTCTATAGAAATTATGAATTAACCTAATTTTTAGTTACTATCAAGTCAATTTCTTCCTGTTCCTTGTCTCTAAATGCAACAACACCCTTTAGCAGCAGTTCTCATGATAAAAGCTTTCATGTTGGGAATTTTTATAAGGAACTGAGCAAGACATGCTGAAAAAGGCAAGACAAATATCTACTACATCATCTAAGCCAGCACTGATTGCACGTATTTCTTTTCAGAGAGGGCTGGCAGAATGCATTCATGAGTTAGGAAGGGAGCAAGCAGACCCAATGTGTTTTGCACTCCTTTTGCATGTCAAGAGTTCACACTGTTCTGCATGGTTTTGACTGGGAGTGTTGTGGCACAGTGTTTTTTGCCAGTTGCTGCACTGTCAGCAGACCGTTTTGTTGAGTCATGACTCACCCAATAGCTGGATGGATCTGTGTTCCTGGCTGTGCTCAAAAACAAACTCCTGTTCTGATGAAACTACTCATGGTCATTAAAAGACCCCACAAGCACATTATGAAAGAGCTTATGTGTTTTTTTCCCTCTGTTCTGGGTGGATTCCTCTGGTGCTTTTACCTAAATTCTACCATGCTTTCAGCTGGATACCTCATTTCTTATTCCAGGCTTTGCAAACTCAGGGCTGCAGCTCATAGAGGCTGTGTTGGCACTTGAGGGATCAGCACATATCAGTGCTGGGTGAAGTCATCCTCATAAGTGCAGTCTTTAAAGTGTATTAAGATCCTATGAGATTCAAGTGAGATGTAACATAAGGAGGTCTTATTATTCCTGTCTAGCCTTTGCCATTTAAAATAATCAAAATGCCCTCTATAATAACAATGTTATATCTTCCCTTCACTTAGCACGTTTAACGGAACACATTTAACTCTAAAAGCCATAAAACACTGGGCTTAGAGCTGCCAAAGCCTGGCATGCTTTATTTTCTTCTCTTTTCAGATAGATCCAATACAGCACATGTAAAACAAGAAAGTTTAAAATAAACAATCCGATTCATTTAATTGCTTTTAAAAATATTTAAAACTTTATTGGATTTACAACTATAGCAGCAGCAGTTTCTGCCTCCTGTCCTAAAGTTATGGCCTCATTTGAAAGCGACAGCCCTGTGCAAGAAGCATCACTGATTGAGATGTGTGTGTCGGGCATTGCCATCAGCCAGTGCTTATTCAATGAAACATGCCAAGAAGTGTAAGGAGTGGTACTTCCTCAGCATATCTATGTGAGTTTCCATGAGATATGTCCCCCAAAATGACTTGTGAGATTTTGGTAGGCATTAAATACTTAAAATATCAGAAATGTCTGAGCGACATTTTTGTCAGAGTTTTCCAGGACCAGTCTGATAAGCAGCTCTGGAGATCATCTCCCTTTTGGTTTTTTTTTTTTTCTTTCTTCTTTTTAAGGAATCTAGACCCACTTTTGGGAAACTCAGTCTCAGTTTCTGTTTCTCATAACAGTGGCCTAACTTTCATCTTCAGCACTGCTGCAATGCGTGCTCTTTTTCTATTGCAGTGGCATGGGTCAGGATGAAAAGGGGAAGAATCAAAGAGAAGCAGAATCTCAACTTGCATTGGTGAAACTTTATCCTGTTTATTAACTCTGTTCTGTGAGCCAGTATATTGTGCTTGGATCTTGTAACACTCCATTTTAGAAAATAATAGTCAGAGCAAGTGCTTTAACCAGCAGTATGAGGGTTTTAATATAAAATGTGCCTTTCCCTTAAATTGATTGCAAATGTACTTTCCAAATATTTTACTTTGTAAAAAGAATTCTTGGAGGAATTCCAGTGACTGGTACTTTCCAGCTAGCTAAATGCAGATAATTCCCCTTTTAAATGTGCTTTGCAAATCCTGGCCGTATCGTTTGGAGCAGTGGCTTATATAAAAGTGCCAACTAATCCGAGCAGCCCTCACCCCTGTGTGAAAGGTAAGGTTCCCATGTTGGGAGCAAGGCAGATGATCCTTAGGTTGCCCACTGGGAATACACACACTGAGGGCATACGTGGAAGTGGAGCGACCAGGGCTGCATTGCAGTGCTGGTGGTGGGATGCCAGAGGCCTCCAAACCTTTTACAATGAGTACCACACAACTGTTTCCAGAGCGTAGTGCTTCTGTCCGTGTCCAGATGTACCCCCGCTTTTGGGTATAGATGGGAGAGCTCCAATGGTTTGTTACAGGTCATTTGGAAAAGCAGGGGAAGGGAAGGGCTTGGATTCCAGCCTCCAGCTCAAAGGATCGGTGATGAATCTCCATTTGATAGAGGCATTTTGCAAGAGGAATTGAAAGTTACATTTGTTTTGCGCTGTATTATTTGAATCTAAGGGGAAAATTGGGGGTAGCAATCCACAAAAATAATTTTCTGTGGCACCCACTATGACTAAGGCTCTCTAATGGTGTTGAAAGAACCCAGTTTCACCTTCCTGAAATAGTGCAATCTTCATCAAACAGATGGGTGAATATAGGCATGATTTCCATCTTCATTAAATTAATGTCAGGTGTTTGAAAAGTCAGTCCTTTAATAATGTATAAATATTTTCTTCTCTGAGCATTTGTCTGATTTCCCCCTCATGGACTGGCTTCTACTTTTTTGTAATAAGACCAATTTATGATGGAAGAGCTCCCAGTGTGTAAATACTTGCAGATATGTTCTTCGATAAAACTTAATTAGCCACCTTAGTGATTTTCTGCTTAATGTGTTTTTAACATTCTTTAGAACTCCAAGTGAGATATATCTGAACTAAAGAAAATGAGCCAGCTATCCATAATCTTACCTTGATCATTATTTAGTTTGTTAGGCTAAATGCAATGTAGGACATAACTCCCACAGATTTGCCTACACTCACTCCAGTAAAAGAAAGTATTTTTCAGGTTTCATTCTATTAGCTCTAGAGAATATGAATTTCTTTTTAAAAAATTAATCCATTGAGTCAAACTCCAACTTTCTCTTAAGACAGTGGTGAAAAGTCTTTAATGAGAGGGGCATCCTGAAACAGATACATTGAAAAAATACAGTCATAGAACCATAGAATCACCAAAGTTGGAAAAGACCTCCATGATCATCCAATCCAACCATCCATCTACCACCAATATTGCCTCACTAGAAAACAGAATATATCTTAGCATATAGAGGCTAAAACACTGTGCCACCATTTAAAGCAGCATAAGGAAAGGCGTTCTGCTGACCACACAATTCCATCACCACGCTCAAGTCCCAGCCAGCAGCTGCTTCCAACTGCAGTCGTGCAGAAGGGGCAGAGTTGTCAACACCAGCCAGCAACTTTGCACAGAGCCTGGGAATTTCACACATTCACCCTCTCAGAATGCAAAGTGGCATGTTGACTTTATACATCTTTTTGCTAGACAGAAGGAATGGAGGAAGAAAATGTAAAAACAAGTGGCACAAAAGCAGACACACAGTGGGAACAGTGAGATCTGTGTGCTGTGGCTGTGTGACTGGCTCCTGCTGGCTTTTTCAGCCAAATCACTGTGGTTAATTAGGCTTGCTAGTTAGCACTTGCTTATGGTTTATTCAGAAAAAAATAGCATCTGATTGCAAATATGCACTATTAATTCTCATTGCAGGTTCTGTGTTCATTCTTGATGAGGGATGGTTGATTTAATAGGGCAAATCCAATTGTACCGGAGGATATACATTATTATTTTTTCTATTTTAGAGATGGAGCCCAAGCCTATGTTTTTGTATTTCACCTTTCCAAATCTGAGAAAAGCTTCATCAGTGGGGTCATGTTGTGAAGGGCAGGTAATGGACAGCAGTACTGAGACAAAAACTGAAGGCAGCAGCTTGTGTGTATGTGTGCTGTTCCCATTTGCTCTGCTGACATCAGTGTGGTAGAAGTGCAAAAGTTTTTGTGTCTGGTGGGATCTTTCCCCAGCTATTGGTCCCTGCCTCCCATGCAGATGCTTTCATCTGAGATATCTGTTAGTGCTTATCATGATAAAGCTCTGAGGAGGGATGAGTGAGAAAGATAGCACGTTCCCTTGGCCTGTCTGTGTCACAAGGAGCTTGGGCCCAAACAAGGAACATGGGTGTTAATGTTTACAAGGTGATGATCACTCAGGAGATCTATGGCAAGGTGTGAAATATTGTTATATCTGTATCTCTATGCTGTCCTTCATCTCCTTAAATTTGCCATACCAATCACATTAGTAGATCATGAAAAGACAGCTTTGCTCATTCTCTCTTAGGTTGCTGGCCTGACAGACAGTTTTTGCATCGATGTTTGCTTTCTTTGACCAGAAGTTAATTCTCTCTTTCTGCAGTTCTACTTTTAGCAGAACCCATTTCCCCGTAAACCACCTATGCCCAGGGAAGCAATGGGAATCACCAATTCATTCTTTGTGATAGATACAGATACCAAAATTCTGTGCAACAGGCTCAGAGTAAGCAGGGAACCCTGAGGGAAATGACTCTGATTCTGGAGCCTCAGATGATGTGAGCGAGCTTCTCTCCAAACCAGATCAGATGGATCTTCCAGTGCCCACCCATGGGCTGGGATGGTGCCGAAACGTTCCTCAGTGAGAAAAGCAGCAGGAGGAAATAGGCAGAGATTGCTTACACAGTGTAAAAAAAAAAAAAAACACAACAAAAAAAACACAAGAAATTTAAATAGGTCTCTTTTCTTTTTCTTCAAATGATAAATGAGAATAATTTCAGGTTAACAGCTACAGGGTCTGCTCTACTGTAGATATTCCTGCATACCTTCCATTAGCTACCTCGATAGGAGGAGCTGTGGATGACAAAGACAATAAAACCTTTAAAGCCTGCCATAATCTGCCTTTTCCCCTTCATTGTGCACACACACACACAGACCATCAGTACTACTGGAAGTCATGCACACTGTTGAAACAAGGGAACCTTCTGTATGTGTATGGGCGATTATACATAGGAAGGAAAAAAAAATCCCATTCCAGGGAAAATACAGCAATTTTAAGTAGGAAGGAACTGCCAAATCTCTTTTGATATACTCTGCAGCAGTAATAATACATTTATTAAAATGGTAAATTGGGACCTATATAAATTAAAATACTTTAAATTGATTATTATAAGGATCAATTGAAATGTACAGGGAACCTTGCCATAAAAAATACAATTTCTCAATATTTTCTCTATCTTTTCAAATATCCCCCAAATTTACTTTTTTGTTATTTCAGCTTCTAGGCAGTAATGTGAGATAACAGGAATAACATGTAATAAGTCTCATTTGTTGAGCAAATAACTCAGAGGATTACTAGACAAGTTGTGCAAGTTTTCAGTAACTGTTGAACCAAAAATTGGATTTTTCAAAATGACAGATCATCAGCAGGCAAAATAAAGCAGATAGTACAGCAGTGTTCTTCTGTCCACTGTAATACTTTTAAGTGATAAATGTCACAAATGGTTGGAAAAATCTTTAAACACGGCCTCAGAATGCATTTCATACACAAAGAATTGTTGTATGAATTTATGGGAGATGTAAAAATATACAAAGGAGAGAAAATAATAGGTGATATATTTGCCTTATAACTCTGTATGATTAACTTTTCAGTGGAGAACTGTGGCATGTTATTCTTGGAAGTGAGGACCATGTTAATACGGGTAGGAAAATTCTTTCTAGTGGAAGCGTCATCTGTTACGAACAAAATGTGCTTTCTTTCACTTTTTATCATTTGCTCTGGTCTGATCTCTTGTCATGCATATCGCAGAAACTGTCAAAATAAACTGGGAGATGCTCTGTAAATTTGCCTGACGCGGGTACAGTCTGTTGGATAGCTAACAGAAATATCAACATCACTGGGCGATATCTGCATATGGGTTTGGACTCTCCTTGTCTTTTGTGAATGAGTGAGGCTCCTAACTAAGCCAAACCAAGGCAAACTATCAAACCACCAAGTGGCTCCTGGTTGAAATGGACAGGAACCAGAGGTATCCGAATCTATGTATGTCCTGAGGCTTTCATAGATGAGATGTTCACTATTGGAGAGAGAATCCTCTGCTACATGTGTGCACCCATGTACTCTGCTATACGTGCTATCTCTAATGGAACAGCACAGGTGTGCTCAGCATGCAGCAGTGTAAGAGGCTTTAATGTATCTCTGGTTTGCTCCAAATCCCCTTTGCCAGATTTGATCAAAATTGTTTACGAGGTTTAAAAGATAAGGAGAGAGATGGAAAGTTGTGTGGATGTTGTAATTCTGAATATTATAAGTTACAAAGTGAAAATGAGAATTCCAGACTGTTAGGATTTATGTTACTTCTAATGCCAGCAAAGCATCAGTTCTAGGATGCCTCTGAGTGCTGCAAGAGAACATCTCATTCATCTGAGAAAGGGCTCTTTTGGGGCCTTATCAGACCTCAGCATTGCTGCTGGAGGGTAGAAGGCCAGGGAGCACCATCCTATATGCCTTCAAGGTACAAGTGGTACACAGTACATCATAATGAACCATAAGGTTAGAAAGGTTTCAAAGAGCTCAAACACAGAACCATATCATTACTTACACAGCGTAGCGAGCCCTTTTTTGTGTGCATTATTAAAATCTCCCAAAGCTTCTCTTGAAACCCAAAGTAACACGTGGAGACACAGCACAGGAGCCAACCTTGCTTATGCAGACTTCTCTGTGAGATGTTTCTAACCTGCACTAGGTTAGGGGAAAGGGAGACAAGGGGATGTTTGAGAGCTATTGCATTCTTTTGGGGGACATTGGGGGGTGAGGAAAAGGACTCCAGTTGGTTATGAGACTGCTCTGAGTTTTTCCAAGGAAGTCAGGAGGCTTCCAGATGCCCCAGAGCAGGAGGGCAGGTAACTTACAGCCACTTCTGCTCCTACACAGGGTCCCCAACCCACCCCAAGTGGAAAGCACTGTGTATTTCATTTTAAATTAATATTTAAGTGGCACTAAGCATAGCAGCATTTGAAGTAAAAAAGTACAGGTGGCTACATGGAAAGTTGATATAATATGCTTGGTCTCTACACATGTTCAAGTTCATTACGTTTCCTCTGCTTTGCACACAATCTGCCAGTGATATCTTGGTGTCACCAGACCTAGGGAGAGATGTCTGCTCAGCAGTCTTAGCCTCTACTATAGCTGCTGTATGGTGGGGCACAATTCTTGTTTGTCTTAGGCAGGCTTTTTCTACAACAAAATTTGTAACTGGTTTTTATTTAGTTGCTCACGAGGAAGCAGACTGTTGTTTTCTCATCAGTACAAATATTATTAACATTTCTCACTGGAGACCTGAAACACCTCGCAAAGCTTTCTTAGCGAAGATGAGAAGTGCAGAATCTCATTTGCAGATTATGGTAAATTGCAGACGTGTGCAATCTTTGTGTTTGTTTTTCCTTAGGTTTGCTGTGGGTTGGTTTGTTTTTTTTTTTCCCCCTTTGTGTGAGCATTACTCGAGACACCTTCTCTTCATTTTGAATTTCATTATCTGTATTCTGCTGTATTTTCATTTCTTCTGGAATAATAACATTGTCCCAGCCATTGTAATGGGTCTGGGATATTTCCCAAGAATAATATTTTCTGGAGAGCAACAAAAGAATGACCAAGAGCCAATGCAGTGCCCTTTCACCCGTGTCCTTTCACAATTAGAAGCAGCAGTCCAGCAGAACGGATTGAAGCAGGTGCTTGAATCATTCCTGCTGAGCAATACAAACGTGCCCAATGCCCCACATGTTTAAATCCTACTGGAAATAAAATTAAGTAGCTGCTTGCCTTATTAAAGCTTATAAATATAAGCTTCATTCCAGAAACAATACTTTTAGTAATAGGCAGAGAAAACTCAGTAGACAAAAAGCAAAATTAAGGATATGAGTAATTTAGTAAAATGCTAGCACTCCACTTTTCAGAGAAGCATAGAATCACTATGGCTGGGAAAAGATCTCTAAGATCCCCAGCCCACCCCACCATGCCCCCTGCCCGTGTCCCTCAGAGCCACATCCCCACAGCTCTGAACATCTTTTGGTTCCTTTTATCCCATCTGTGGCTGCATTTCAGGTTTCTATTTTACAAATTGGGTTTTCTTTCAAATAATCTCCCTTTCCCCGCGTTCCCTCAGTCCTATTTCTATCCAGCTTATCTGCTTTTCTTTCCTCTTTTCTAAACGCAGCTTTCTCTGACCACGGCTGCTGCACAGATCTCTGCCACTTCCTCCTCCCTTTCCACCATATCACAGCATGCTGCTGGTTTTATTATTTCTGAGGGCTGCAGGTCCCTGTGAGGTGGTTTTGACTTCAAAATGCAGACATAAACAATTTACTCAGACATTTCATTCAGCTCCAGCTGGAGAAAGCTGTGATTCTCTGCTCTGTCACAGAGCCTCCCCACACTGCCCCTAAGGGCTGCTTTGCTCCTTTTCATCTGTCTTCCAGTCTGGTCATCCCAATTCACAGGTAGGCAGGACCATCAGTTGTAGGTGGTAACGTGTGCATCTGAATATGGGACAGTACCAGATTAACCTCTGAAGAGGTAAATCTGGGACCTGAGCACTATAAATTCCCCAGATTTGGATCTGGGCTCTATAAATTCACAAAGCCTTGAAGCTCATTGCTCCCTTTGGTGGTTTTTAGACCCTATGAGCTGTCAGCCCTTGAGCACACACACGCAGGTCCCGCTGATTCCAGATGCATCTGCAGGAAGAACCAGCCCCACATTCACATCAATTTCAGTTTCAGCAGAGTTCCAGCACATTTTGCTTGCACGTGTCCCTTATTACCTCTATCAAGTTGGCACGTGTCCTTTACTCCTTCCTTCCTTCTTCCGACCTTAAGCTGAATATTCCAAGATGAATCACTGATAAAATGGTATTTTAGGAAAGAATATGAGAAGCAAACTCAAACCAATTTGTTGTATAAGGAGCACAGACCCTGCTTCCTGACAGGACCAATATGGAACTGGTTTCTTTTGAACAGGTGATCTAATAGGTAATGCCACAGAATGGTTAGTAACCCATCAGAAAGTGTCCTATGGAAAGGAAACACATTGCTTAGTGGTGTGGCATCCAGACAGAAGGGCAAAACTTCCTTCTTAAGTACTTTTCCATAATCTGGAAGTCAGTGCTTAATTTGTTGATGATTCCAGTGCATGTTCATCAATTAAACTTATGGTACAGAAAAAGCAAGGACAGCTGCTGAAATATATCTGTGCCCCTTGAAGCTAAGGAAGAGTTTCTTGGTAAAAATGAAACAAGTTAAAATAAGCACAAACTCGATGCAATGTTTCTGTTTTCATAACTAAGCCTTCCAAACGCCTGATTTACAAAGTAGGAACTTAACAGTGGATGCATTGTAGGAGCAACACACACACACACATATTCTAACACAATTGCCTTTGTTTCTAAAGGAATTATTTTCTTATTCATGGGTTGTTTTCATTTACTTTCTTGTAAAATGTTTTGGCAGGGTCTGGTGAAATATAGTAAGGGAAACCATGCGTTTCTATGCATGTAAAGCAGGAAAACAGTGTGACTGTGGACAAACAATGTTCTCCATTGTTGGCGGTTTATTTTCTCACTGTTATTAATCCCTTTGTCACTGCAGTGGGCACTGTGCTCTGATTTGGTGCCAGTGGTGCGTTTTAATGCTGGAAGCAAAACTTAGCAGTTTGCCTCTATCACAAATCAGCTTTGGGGGATATCAGGTTGGCTGGAGGTTTTCCTGCCCTAAAAATCCTTGGATAGGTCAGCTCCTTGTGGGGAAGATTGAGGAAAGAGGGAATATCAGTGATGGAAGGGGCTGATCAAGCACATGGCATGTCACCGCCGACATAAATTACAGCTTCCTGCAGGCTGCTCCAAGTTGTGCTGGAATAGCAGGAGCGTGTTTGTAGCAGCACATTGGTTTGGCTTTCCCTTCCCACTGTGCTTTTCTCCGCTGCCAGACCTGTAACAATCTTAATCACAGAAAGCATTCAGTATTGCTACCAATGCAGTCAAATAAGCTCACGTGAATTCACTAGCAAGTGATATTGCTTACAATCAAAAGATGGCTTAGGTCAGAAGGGACCTTAAGGATCATCTAGTTCCAAACTAAATCAGGTTTTTGGCCTTTTTCTGTGGTTTTTGAAAGATTTTTATCACTTGTGCAAGCAGCCCAATGGCAATAACACAATGCCTGTCACTATGCCTGCTCAGATGGTTGGGTAAATGCAGACAAAATGAAATGTCCACAGACACACACGGAGTAATATGACTTTATTTTAAATGTATATATTTATAGAGCGTGTGGTACATAGATAGATATTCTGTTTGTGCAGATGTACACCCCTTTGCTCTTATCCCCTCTTTTATCTCTAAATATAATTTTAAAAGGAAATAGGTTTTGAAAGGGGCAAGAAGCTCCAGTAAAGAATTTAAATGTGTTGAGCTCTTTTTCTTTCCCTTTGAAAGGAGCAGTCAGTCAGGGCTCTTGTTTAAAGTTAAGCTAAGAAATGTCTCTGAGGAGAATTTCAGGCTCCCTTTCCAAACACCACCGAGCCAAGTATGGTTATTATCTGAATTTAATTCGAATCATATGAACCGTCAGTTTTTGCCATACTGAAGATTTTTTCCTTTTCAATCTGGCAATGCATTCGTCAAGTTATGGGCAGACCCCACTCGCATAAAGGAACGCTTTTGCAAACTTTATAGCTTGCAGGGTTTTCCAGGTTCAACACACAGTTATGACTTTCTTAAAAAGACACACTAAACAGCCCTGTAAGTATATAAAAACAGAATATCACCATGCAATTAGCTCTGTGTGAGTCATAAACGGGAGAAAAAAGGGAAACAAGTTTGAAGAGTTGTCCCTAAATTGGTGTATCTAGAGCAATATTTCAGTCACAAATGTTCCCTCCTGCTGCCTCCTCTTGGTCCGGGGGCTTTGAGCGGATGAGCGCAGGTGGTTTCCCACAGCCTTGGATACCCTCTGAGGAGAAGTCCACTCAATCCTCCAGTGTTTTGCAAGGAGGTGAGAATAATAATTACCCACCTACTTCAATGCTCTCCTGACAGCCTGAATCAATGTCGTCTCAGTGCCCGGGAGATGTCAAATGCCATATAAAAATGTTAAATAATATTGCTTCCCAGCCGTGCGGCCGGAATTTACACTATTTGGAGGAAAGAGGATGGGGGGATAATTACAGCTTGAATTTTTTAAAATGAGGTACTGAGGAAGGGCACAGTCAGCAGAACAGCAGCCACATCCAGGGTCTCCAAAGACCTCTGCGTTTATGGGCACTCTCTGGTTAGGGATTCTGGAAAATTTCCAGACATATTCACTCCATTTCTATGAGTATGTAGAGTATTTTCAATTAATGCTCCTAGCACGGAAAGTATTTGAAAATGCTTTCTCATGCTGTGTATCACAATTTACTCTTGGATTTTCCTATTTCTTCTCTCTGCATATCCGTGCCTGCATCCGTTGGGTTTTCAGGGCTTTGGCATCACAACTGAGTGCTCTTCCAGAGGTTTGTTCTGCCCGCTGCCCTTCTTGGTGCTCCTGTGAGCCTTGTTACTTTTGATTGTTGTCATATGTATTGGTCTGGATTCATACCCTCTCATTAATTTCCAGTTTAGAGTGTTTACACTGCTATTGCAGTGAAGCCAGGGTTATCCAGTTTCTAGGAAACAGCCATTATTTATCCCTTTGGATACTGCCTGTCTTGCCATATTTCAGAATAATTTTCACCCGTGTTATATTTCATTGAGTAGATGTTTTAATAAAAATAATTTTTAAATATCACAGCAACATCCCCAGCAACACGACACCACATATTTAGCTTGTCTGAACCATGGACTTGCAACATACACACACTGCAATATATTCATGGTTAGCAAGGGTAGCTAAATGCAAAAAAACCCACCAACACTGAAGGGAATGAAGCGGTCCTGAATTTGAACAACAGTATTAAGAGAGGGTGAGACCAGAGCAGGATGCTCTGACTTCTCCCTACAACAAACTGTGTGCTTGTTTGATCTCACCGAAGGGTTCTGACTCCAGGCTTTCAAAGCCAGCACATCAACATAGACACTCAAACACCATTAAAATGAAGAATCATTCTGTATCTACTGGCCTTACAGTTCCCTTCTGATGTTGTTTATGATAATGCAATATTCATCAAGTTGGAGATATTCTTCTTTTTGTCATACACTATGACTTACATCTATCTGTAGTCTAGTATTGCATTTCTGTAATACAAGAACAGTAATACAGTGAAAATAGTCACAATCCACATGGCCTAAATCCTAGCAAGAATGACATGCCCAAGAAGGATTTTAAGAGGCAATCTTTTTTATGCATTAGTCCCAGAAGAAAATCATCTGGGACCCAGGAGTACATGACTGCTCAAAATGTTTCCTATTAAATTTGCCTAATACAGATTTAGCACAAACTAAATATTGGCTTTATAGGTATTTTATAAACTTCTCAGTTGAATGCCTGAAAGCTGATTCTTCATAATGACTAAATTTTGGTTTAAAAAGGGTCTGTAGGCTCATAAGATGGGCAATCATCTAATTGCTGGCACTCCTCCTTTTCATCTTTCTTGTGAGTGCAGTTGGAAAGAAGAGCACGTTTAACACTTTTTATACAGTGAGCCTTATTATTTCACTGAAGTCAAAGGTTATAAAGAGTGGATCTTGTGATCCAAGCTGGAGTTGCATGCTCCAGGGCTATGACAGGCTGAGTATTTCATAGAAGAACATTCTGCATCCTTTTGTACCCCCTTGGAGAAAGTTGGTTCTGCAGGAAACATGACCTGCAGTCAGCACAGAGCTAAGGCAAATGGAGCTTTTCCATGTGCACAGAGGGGCAGTAGCATGTGGCCAGTGGGGTTACTGGTGGAGCCATTGGGTCATTAAGCCTCTGATGCCAGAAGCTCCATTTTTTGAACAAACCCAATCAATACTACAGCAGCACAGCACCAGAGTTGCTGAGTCTGGGGAGATTGAAGCCATGAGCTGATCTCCCAACAAGATAAGGCAACTCTTTTGGGAATACTTTTTGGATCCACTGTTCAAACAGTAAACTTGAAGTCATTGCAAAGCATATCTCAGAGCATTGTCAGCACTCTTTTTTTACGCTGAGTTTTCACAGTAACAGACTTTGGGTAGAGAAATGAGTAAGCAGCTTCCCATTTCCACACATAAACGCTCTGATCCATGTAACAGACGATTTCCCTGATGTACTAGGCTGTCTGCAGTCCTGCTCACACTTCCCTCGTGCTTAGTGTATTACAGTGCAGAAGGAAAGCAATGAGGCATGTTTTCAACAAAGAACAAAATAGCCAACTGATTTTTTTTTTTTTTTTAACAAATTGGATATGGAGTTTATTACACAGGCAAGGGCAATTGTACAAAATCTTGGTTATCATCTGCAAGCAGCTGATAAAATCAAGTTTTTTTATCTTATTTCAGTCTTCACCTTGGCTTGCATTCTGAACAGATGTGCCATCTCCTTGTTTAAAACAAGTTTCTGTTCAGGGGAAATCTGCATTTGCTTGATTGCATAGCGAACAGTGATCTTATACTCTGAAGTCATTGCCAGTTCTTCATTAGCACAAACACTGAACGCACACAAGGTATTGCAGTAACACATCTTTAGGTTACTTTCAGTGCATACTGCATTTTGAAGGAAAAAAGAGTTTTTTTCATAACTGATCTTTTTATCAACTTTCTTCAAGTGTGAGATTCCCACACATAAATTCTGTTTACAGAAATATTGATGTTTGTGTAAGTTTTTTATAGTCCTTCTTGCTGTAGGATGTGAATGTTTCATCATCTTTGGCATCATCATAAGGGCAATAAAGGAGTTAGAAACCTCTAGCCCACTTTGGTAGCAACAACAAATAAATTATGCTATGTGAAACCTTCCCTTTAGTTCTGTGTGAACCACTTACGCTTCAGAGCAGCTGAGGAAGAGCTAGGAAGGCATCCCTGGTGCCAGCTGTGCAGGGAGTTCTCAAAGCAGGACTGGCAAAGGGAGAAACCAGGAGCAGGGTCTCACTGGGTGTTGCAGAGAAACCAAGAGCTGTTCTCTCCATGCATTTGGGCTTCATGGCCAAGAGAGCAGGGCAGAGTAGCTGAGCTGTGCTCAGGAACAAGGATGGAGCAGGAGGAGGGAGCTGTGTGACTTCCCTCATGCTTAGCATCCTTTGTAGAGATAATCTGGCTCAAGGGGGGGGCTTGGGTTCTACTAAAAGCTTTTCTTGTTAACAAGAGTGTAAAAGGTTAAAATGATTGTATGCCAGTCACATTTGTGAGAAATTAATGGAAGTTAATTAAACCTATCATTATTTCTAGGCATTTAGACCTCTTTTCAAATATACCTTTCTTGTAATTGGATTTTTTCAATAGAGAATGTTTGAATATAGAGTTATTACTGTAAAGCGGTTTGCTGGGAGTCTTGTGGCAATTAGTACTTCCTGCACCTTCAGTTTTGAATAGCAGCAGCGCTGTCCTGAGGGAAGAAACCATGCAAAATGCTTATTGTTAAAAATCAACAGGATGATTCAGTCTGTTGGAACTGCAGTAGGTTATATTTAACTAAGCCCAGTGAGGTTAATGCATTTTATGTACAACAACAACAAAAAACAGGAAAAAGTTGTTTGCTCATTGGCTTATTTTCTTTATCCCAAATTTCAGTTTTGGAATTAATACATTAATCCTTGTAATTTTGGGGGTTATTTTAGCACAGTCTGTTCCAAAGACAAATTATTGACAAGGGAAAAGAAGTAAGCCAAAGCTGATCTGACCTACACAAGAAGGGAAGCGAGACTGCTCAATGCTGCCACTGCTGAAATGAATATCAAATCTCTCTGTTATTTCCAGCTCTATTCTGAATTTTGCTTTTCAGTTTAACTCAAAATCCTTATTGCAGAGGGACCGTAAGGGTGGCAGATCAACCCATACCAATGTAACATACCAACTGCCAGTTAAAACACAGTGCGTGTGTGTGTAGATAGGGACATGGTACACAAGCTGCCAATTATGCTGTGCTTTAGAAGAAACTGCAGGAAAAAAAAAGTCATAAAGAGAAGGCTGCCTGGTGAGGTGTCTTGAGATGTAAATGGCTCCTGCTGAAAAGGTAACAAAGGCTGCGTTGTGTGATCGTGTGCTTGGATCAGCTGGGATTTGAGCAGGAAAGCAGCCCCTGATGTGTGTATATATATAATTCTGAGATGCATATTTCAAAATCTCTCTCCGTAAAAATGATCTGCTGTCGTTATACTTGTGCTAAAAGTAGCTTTTGCCACTGCTTTTTGAGCAGAAATGGGATGAGAATATACTGACGCTCTGCGTTGTGTCTCCTATAAAACTTCTGCTCATCAAAAAGTAAAAAAGAAAACAAACTGCACTTAATACTTTTCAGCGCTATAATTATATATGTTAATTGCTAAACAGTGTTGTTTAGTATAATTTTGAAGCATGAATCATTTTTGCTTCAGAATGGATTCTATCGATCTGAGCAATTTTATTTAAAGGCTGAAAAATTGTGTGCTTAGTTTTCCTTGAGACTATATTTCAATACAACCACTGGAGGAGGTGGTGTTAGAGACAAGGCTGAGCAAATCCCCAAAAACATCATCCCAGAGAAAATTCCATCTCGTTCCTTCTGGTTGCTGATCCCGTCACTGCAGGACACTTCTGCTGGTTGGAAGTTTCATGCCAGTATCTCCAGTAGGAGGTAGAACTAAACTTCCCCCATGTCCTGCTTCAATCCCACCGTCACCAGGAGAATGCATTGCATAGGGTGAGGTGAGCGCAGAGGGGCAGAGGGAGAACTGTAATTCCAACACACATCGCATCTTGAATCACAATTGACTCTGTGTCTCGTATGACTTCTTCACAAGCTGTGAAATCAGAATTTTATTAATCTTCTCTTCTAGTTGGGTGCATTAAAACTAGCTTGGAGTGGGTGTTCCCAGCCTGGGTTCACGCCATGCATTTTGGGACTTGTATCTGAAGCTTTCATTTGAGTGATGTACAGGCCTGCTGCAGCCTTCAAGGAGCGCTTATGCTTTTCCTTTCCTGCAGAGCCAGCCATGTGGCCCTAAGCCAAAGTTTCCTTGCTGAGGGCTGAATGAGCCTTTCAGCTGCTTTTGGCGGACCTAGCAGTAATACACACGTGTACAAAGAGGAAAAAATAATCATGAGGACATGGAGCAGATGAATGAAGCTGTGGGCCAGTTCTAGCCCCCACCTTCACAAGTGCCTCGATCATTTCCTAAGCAATTATGTGGGTGTAGGATCTGACCACTGATTTTCCTTCCTCTTTTTTGACCAAAGCTCTTTGTTTTGCTATGGTATAAACTCCTGCCTTGCTATTCCTTGCTGAAGTTGCCTGCAATCCTACCCTTCCACAGACTGTTGTTGTACCACAGTCCCTCCCCATAGAAACATCAGACTCCCTGGAAAAAACCCCCTTAACATCACCTCCCATCCTTGTGATTTGGAGCTCATTTTGTTATCCACACAGTATAGCACATCTTTCTTCCAAAGTAAGCTTTTAATGATAGTCCCACAATTCATGCAAAGCTCTGCATTTTAGAAGACAAGCATATATCTAAAAACAGGTCCTCAGTACTCTTCCCTCCCTTGTCTCTCCGTCCTCCCTGAGTGTCTGTGCAACAGAACCACTGTGCTGAGCAAGCATGCACCTCGTGTACTCGAGGTCATATTGGAGAGCTGGTTTCTAATTGCACAGTCTGTTGCTGGATAAGTCTTGCATCTGCAACAAAGGGAAAGCATCTCAGTTTGTCAATATGTAAATAATCTAATGCAGTCATGGAAAGAAAAGGAATTTAACAAAGCATGGCTTTAATAATGTTGACTAAACACCCACAAGGACAATCTGCAGCTGTAAAAAATCTGGATTTCTGTTGTTTAGCTAGCAATGTTTAGAATATATTTTTGATAAACATTGTAGTGTCAGCAGCACACTCACAGTGATGGTGACAGCTTAGGACCTATCTGAGTCCTGCAGCTTCGGAGCAGATAGAATAAACTGAAAATAGATGCAAGGTTGACAGATTTCAGTGCCCTTGTACCTCTGTTCCTGCCAGGCTAGACATGCACGAATTCACTCACTGTATTCACACAGCTCAGAACAAGCACAGTTCATCATTAAGCAGAGGCATCAGGCTTGGTGCAGCACTCCAATCTTGCACAAGGGGCAGAGCTCAGCTGTGCTGCTTTCATTCTCCAAAAGACACTTTGGTGGTTATTCAGCAATCCACGTACTTGGACACAAACATGTTCTCTGATGGAGATCCCCATGGGAAGACTAAGTCCAAGTCCCAGCTAGGACTGCACGTGCAGTCACACAACACTTGGATAACCTTTGGCAGAACCTCAGCTGGAGACATAGCAAACTCTTCTCTCTGTTCCAGTCAACATCATTTATTTCATTTATCTTTCTAATATGTAATTGTATTTTGTGTATCAGAGTTTACATACTATTGATCTAAATATAATTAATGGCACAACAGGATTACTGATTTCTGTCTTCTCCCTCTCTTTTCTGGGGTCGTGGAACATGAGTAGATGGTTGTGTATGTGACACAGCCAGGCACTGGTCTGAAAGCTGGCACTTCGCTTTCAGTTGGACACCTAAATTCTTTTAAGAACTGGAAAAATTTTTATGAGCAATATACAACTTTAGGAAGTATCCTGAATGTCTACCCAGTGAATTTAACCAAAAGTTCTATAGCTTCCCCTAGTTGCTTTTTTTTTTTCAATAGCTATCAATTAAATTTATTATGCAGTAATGAGCTACGCAGGATCTAAACTGACCCAGGATTTACTTTAATGCATCATTAACTCGTCAGGCTCCCTATTCTCCTTTCTGTCTCTCTCAATTTTTTTGTCTTCCAGAATTCACATCATCCCAGCTATTAACCTGTTCATTAGCCTTAAACAAGGATGTGTTTCATTAATGAGCACTTAAAAATTAATGATCACGCAAATGAAAAATCCGCTGTAAAATAGGCTTTTGAGGATATGAGTTTTATTTACATTCCAAAAGGACGACACACTGATGGTGGTTGAAGCTGGTGGCAAAATCTGTCACTCCAAAGTCAGTTTGAGTTATTTAAAGTCTTCTCCTGACTTGTGCAGTAGATTTAGAGAATTCAATCTCATAGATGCTTATAAAAGTTGATCTTCCTGCATTGTAAATTCAGAAATAACACTGCAGATCAAATACAGAGGTAACTTCCATAGCACTGTGCCAGCTGTGCCTTTCATTCTTTCAGGCTTCAAGGAAAAATCTTCTAGTTGCAGTTCTGTCAGTGTAGAACACCGAAGCCAACTTTAACTGCCTACAACCTCCCATGTTGTCCTTAGTTTTCCTAGAAAGTGTGAGCAAATATTCAGGGCCTACCACTGTTGAATGTCTGGAAAATGTATGTAATAGGAATCACACTGCTATTGCCTGCTCTGCTAGCAACCCACAGCATGCAGCCCAACAGGGGAAAATCACTGCACCAGACTGCAAGGAGCAGAACAACTTGTGGTTTGATCAAATCATATACGTATAATCTGTAAATAATCAATTTATTTTCCCTATCTGTACACAATCAATTTATTTTCCCTTTCTGTAAACATTTCCCAGAAGATGCTACTGGGAAAATAGCTGAGCTGAGACACGGAAACATTCATTACTTCCTTATGGCTGTAGCATTCCTCATGCTTCCCATGAGATGTGTCCCCAGGCAGCTCCCCCAGAGTCAGGAGCTCTATGTTACCAACATTTCAGGCAAAAGGAGAAGCAGTTCAACTCCCCCCCCCCCCCCCCCCCCCCATTTTAATCCATTCATAAATGTGTTAGTGTTAAGGATTTTTTTTCCCCCACACATGTTAATGTTCCTATCAGTTTACATCACAAATTATTATCACTCTTATTTTCACAGTATCAGCCCTGCACAAGTTAGGAATATTAATATGAGTCAATTATATATGTTGCTACTTTACATTCATGACAGATGTCACAATATCTGTGCTACACTGCAGAAGAAAAAGAAATTGCTTGGTTTTGTGCTTGTCTGATGAAACTTGGAAAGAGCAGCACAAATGGGATGATTTCAGTTTTTGTGGCGTTTAAATACTGAACATTGTGGACATGTCAGTGAACTTGTACCTACTCCATGTTGACCTGCACATTTCAGCCTAAGAACCTGCTTGGTCAACTAATTTGCTAATCAAATCAATTGAGGAATGTATAGGTTAATTTAGTTTGCTCTTGGTTTGATCTCGTGTTGGGTTCCATACAAAGGAAGCCATGGGGACACGATTCAGTGCCTGGTCTGAACCAATGAAGCTCAAGTCTCCACGCAGGGTACATGTCTGCACATAGACAAGGTCTATATTGTGCAAGGCTAACAGAAATACTTGGAATACATCATAATGTACATACTGTGCTGTGCATGAAGCACAGTTATAGCAGCCACTGTGAGAGATGGTTATGTGAAATGCCTCATGCTTTCATCCTTTATCTGCCTTCGAGCAGAACAGCTTGATGACCAGTAATAAGTGGATGGAAAGTGCACCTTCTGATTCATTCACACCCACACTGTGATCACTTTTCTTCCACCTTACGTGGGTATTCATTCAATCATGCCTAGGTTTTATATTTCCAGTTAGGCATATTAATCTTACTAACATCTGAACTTGCTGAATCCAGTAGCTTCCCTTGGTATTGCTTTTACGTGATTGCCTCTAATAAATTCCGCCAGTAAGTTTCACTCTATTCCTATAACTGCAGTATCTCTGGCTTAGCCTTCTAATGAGCATGAAACTACCTCAGCAGGTCCATGACCTACAAACGACCGGAAGTCATCCCAGAAGCGGTGGTGCTGAACCACATCACAAGTTATTCTCCCTTTCCAACAACTTGTAGACCAGTGGGAATAAGCAGAGCACTTTTTCCCCATAATCCTTAGCATCCAGTCTGGAGGCAAGCAGTCTCAAAAGGGTCCAAGGTTTCGGTGCTTTCATCTTGAGGCAACATAGAGCTACTTAAGAACGGCATCTCTGTCTGACACGTTTAATTCATTTGAGGGGTTTAATGCAATTTCCTGGCATCATTTCAAAGCATGTTCTTTAATTTAATAACACAATAATATTAAGAGGAATATAATAATGTATTCTTAGTGCTATAACTCTATTGTGCAGATTGGTGGGAAGACCTTCTCTCAGGTCATTTTTATTATATTTAATAGCAGTCATGGGTCTCAAAACCTCATGCTCACTGCATAAAATTAAAGCTATAAGACCAGTAAATTCTAGTTTGATGATGTTTACTATCTTTCTGTTTTCTTTGAAGAGATTTACCCTCTCTGTGAACAAACAGAAGGAACAAGTAAGTAGAGTGCTGCAACATGCCTATGCAGATATTCATTTTTTACATTTTTTTACCAACATTATGAGTTTGGGATTCAAAGGAGGCTGTCTGGAATACAGAGCTATTTTTCTCTTTTAATGCCCTAAAGAACTCAACAATATTTCTCACGATCATGGTGGCACTGGGTACATTGCCCCTGTTGAAGTAAGACACGGCGTAATATATTCTAAATGCTTCCTAAATAGATGGTCCCTAACAAACGAGATTGTGCACTATTTTTCTTTAACTCCTTGATCTTTGCTACCAGTTTTCTGAAGCATTAGAAATATCTATTTATACAACCTGCCTGAGAGCTCCTGAGGTGGAAAAGGACTTTTGCTAACACTTCGCACTGATAGATACTTCCATCAGTAGCCCATGAGGACTTTCTCTGCATTAGAAAAGATCTAAAGACTCTTTTAGAACCGTCAGAAAAAAAAAAAAAGCCAGCAGAGCACAATGGGATTATGAGAATGCTGCATTTTATTCTCTCGCACAAAAGCAACCCGAGGTTTTTCCAGAGATCAGCTCATCATTTCTTAATTCTTTGTTCTCACTTCCCTCAACTTCAAAAGTTCTTGAGGCCTACATGAGAACAACCAAAATGCTGATTTCCCTTTTTGCCTGGTAATATGCTTGGTTGTTGCAAGTTTTTTAAGACCCTATAATTTGCATAACTCTCCTGCTGCAGACAAAGAGAAAGCAATAATGTCCTATATGGGAGCCAACATTTTTAGGATTAAAGGAAAAAGAGTCTCCGTGATTAGACTTTCAAAATGTTTCTGCAGAACTAACTACAGCAGTGCTTCAAGTTAAAAGTAAATCTTCTTTCATGTCTTTCTGTATCATCCCATGTACTAATGTCAGGGTGGAAATCAATCTTGAAATATTTCTATTGCTGCATCACAAATGGTTTAGTTATTTGCTGGATCCCCAAATGTCGCTTGTCGAAAGATACACTAGAATGAACCAGATAATTCTGTCCTTTCTGAGTATATCAGTCCTGTGACCTTTTACTTTATAGGTGTTGCATAAAACCAAAGAAACAGACGATGGAATTTTAGCTGATTTTGTGCTTACAGAATCATTCAAGTAGAATAATAGAACATATAGATCCTCCATCAACAAAACCATCATTTGTTGTAGATACCCAGACATTCTTTCAAATAATTAAGTTTCTGCAATTTACGTAAATTAAATAAGATTTTCCCCTAATAGATGGAACACCTGTTCTTGTAGCCTAAGATACAGATTTGTATTCCTTCCATTTAATTCCTCTTTCAATAGTTATTTAATCTGTGTAAATTAATTATAATCCATTATGTTTCATTTATATGACATAACTCTTTATTTATTGATTGCTCCCTATGTTTAGGACCTAGATAAAGTTCTTTTCAACATATTGTAGTGAATGTCTGTTTCTTCAGGGGTGCTCTGGTCCCAGATGAGGTGGGAGGGATCCCGATGTGTGTTTCCAAGAGGCCGGTGGCTAGAAAAAAATACTAGCAAGATAAAATATTCTAATGTGAGCTGAAGGAAAGGTTTGCATCCTAGCAGTTATGTTTATTTAATGACTTTTTAAAAATTATTTTAGTTTGTTCACGTAAAGCTGGAAAAAGATTGCTTTTACTTCTAACTTCAACAGGAGTCTTTGTATCTCACCGTTTTCTGCAATGATGAAGTATCTGAAATGTAAATTCTTTAGAGGCTGGAAAAAAAAGCTTTTGCAGCCAAAGTACTAAAGACATTCCAACAGCAGTAGTTGAGAAATAATCACACTGGTCAGTTGGATTTTCTCAAGCATTAAGGTACAACGGGGTCTGAACTGCCATGGGTCCTAGATATTGTACTGGAGAGTACGTTTGAAAGATTACACATAAAAGTGCCTTGCTCTACGTGATGGAAATCTGCTTTGTGGTGGTGCAGAAATCTGTGAAGTTGGCTGGAGCTGAGGCCATGGCCATGCCTAGTAAGGGTGGCTGTGTCCCACAGCCTCGTGGTAACCTTACTGGAAGCAAGATATTTCATTTGACTGAGCAGCAGACTTGAGAACATGCTGACATGACATGTTGTGGGCAGATATTAACTCATTTTGCCCTGCTCTGAGCTGACCAAACACCACACAGCTGTGGTCAGTGTGATGCTGAGCACCATGGGGAGAGGTGAAGCTGTGAGCATTGGCACAGTTTTGGGCAGCTTGCAGCACAGGTACTAGAAGGCAGTGTCTTTTAAGGTCTCAAGGAGGTGAGATGCAAGGCTTCAGCATGACATCTTTAATTCCTGGTGCTGCCTTTCCAAAGCCTTTGGGCTGCCTTAGCTTTGCATCGTCTTACTGCACACATGACTGCCAGGAGGGATGGATGAAGGCTGTCTCCTAACTAATGAACACAGGAACATCCTCTTCACACAGTTTAAATCTACTACTGGCCCTGAAAGATCCTCCTATGAAGGCTGAGCTGAAGCAAAGGCTTTGCATTCCCACCATGCGGTCTCAGCTGGGTGTGTTTTGAGTTCCATTGACCTAACCGTGCTGGAGGGCAGGCACCCAGCCTGATGAAGCATTCAAGCCCAGGGTAAGGCTAAGATTTCAGTGCTGCCAACCATTTTCTGAGGATCTGAGTGTCTGAATTAGTCTGAAAATTTTATTCTAATTTATATTCTAATATCCTCTAACAATGACATTTAGGGAGAAGAGCCTTCAAATAGGTCAGTATCAGTGTGTTAACATGTATGAAAAGTCTATGGCTCTTTTCTGACTTCTGTGCATCATCAGGACTGTTTCTACAAGGAAGAGAATATGCTTTTAAATATAATTCTAATCTCCCTTGTGAGCAAAGGAGTGGGATAAACCTGCTCTTACATATTTGTTGTTTAACACTCAACAGAACATGAGCCAGCACTGTTCCCAGGTGGCCAGGAAGACCTATGGCGTCCTGGCTTGTATCAGAAATAGTGCAGCCAGCAGGAGCAGGGAAGAGCTTATTCCCCTGTACTCAGCTCTGATGAGCCCATATCTTGAGTACTGTGTTCATATTTGGGCCACACACTACAAGAAAGACATTGAGGCCCTGGAATGTGTACAAAGAAGGGCAATGGACCTATGAAGGGTTTGGAGCACAGGTCTTATGAAGAGTGGCTGCAGGAATGTGGATTGTTTAGTCTAAAGAAGAGGAGGCTCAGGGGAAACTTTATTGCCCACTACACTACCTGAAAGGAGGTTTTGATGATGTGGGGGTCAGCAATAGGACTAGAGGGAATAGCCTAAGTTGTGCCTGGGGAAGGTCAAGTTAGATATTAGGAAAAACTTCTCCAGAAGAGTGGTGAGGCATTGGAACAGGCTGCTCAGGAAGGTGGTGGGGTCACCGTCCTTGGAAGTGTTCAAGAAATGTGAAATTTTGGTACTAAGGAACGTGGTTTATTGGGGAGTGTTGGTTTATTGGTGGTAGGTGGATGGTTGGACTTAGGTGATCTTAGTGGTCTTTTCCAACCTTAATGATTCTGTGATTCTATTCTATGATAAACTGTTGGAATTGTAGCCTCATAACACTCAATATTTATAGAATTCATCCTGTAAATTATGGGCCCTTATTCAGTTCAGTGCCATACATTGTGATATTTTGGAATTGCTCATTTCTTCCTTTTAAATATTTTCACATAGTCCCATGTTCCATGTTAGGGAAGCTTGAACCTGAAAAAAAACGTACAAGGGAATATAAATGAACTGCCCTTTTCCAGCTGACTACTGTGAGCCATAAAACACTTTGAAATACAAAGGAGGCCTAACATCTGGTCAAGTTTACTCATCATAAACACACCTGAATGAAAGGTACTTCTTATTCTGTGGAGCAGAGTCAAAATGAGTGGTAGACTAAGATAGGCATGTCATGCTGTCATACGCAAAAGCTCTCTTGTTGCATTTCAGTAGCTAAATGAGAGGTAACTCGATAGTAAAATATGCAGGTAGCCTCAGGACACATCAGATATTTTTTTTCTCTGAAATCTTTCTATAATTAAAAATGAAACCTAATTGCAAATCTGCTTCTTGCTTTTCTAGAATGTCAAAGAATTTATATTTTTTCAGGTCATTGCCATGTCAGTCCAATACCAATTTCAGGTCAAGAACAGCAATGCAAAATTTGTTTTCATTACAGAATTCATGCTTCAACAGCTTTTCCTTTGGAAACAAAAATAAAAGTGTCAGCGTTTGAGATGGCTACATCTGGTGCATTAGCCTGTGTTAATGGCTTTCGTCTTGGCTTTCCTGGTGTTGTTAGTCGTCCTCCTGTGAAAATACAGAGCTAGCTGACAAACCTTTCTCCTTTCCCTGTCTTTCCCTTGGGTTTGGGGCTGAGAGCTCCCCAACAGTGCCCTCTGTGGTTGGAGAAAGCAAAGAGCCGGGGAGGAAAACACCAAAAAAAAAAAAAAAAAAGAGGGGAAAAAAAGAGGAAATGTGAGCACAAACTGACCCAGATTGTCCCTTCGGGATGGGCACTGTAAGCACAGAGTGGAGTTCTCCTAAGGAAGAAAAAGGTGGCCAGGTGCAGCCAGGATGGGAGACGTGCATCCTTTTGCTCCAGAAAGACATCGGTAACTGTTGAGACTGTATTTAGTGGTGGTTATGTCTGGGGAGGAGGAAAAGGAAGGAGAAACTGCCTTTTCTGGTGAGATCCCTAAGATATCCCTCTGGAGCCAGACACTGCTGGTGGAATTCCTGCTGCTCCCCAGCAGCTCTGCTGAAGTCACTGGGGTTGTTTGCAAAGTGATGTGCTGCTCAGCATGAGCAAACAAGCCTGTGTCTGCCCTTATATAAATACAAATCAGCCTGGAGACTATAAAGTAAACACACACAGAATTCCTTTGCTCCAGCAGGAAGAGGAATGGAGAATGGTCCAACTGTTCCCCCCTGCCACCCTTTTCACAGGAGACAGCCAATGTTAAAGTACCCCTCTGAAGTTCATGGTGTTGTAGGGAGTACTTATTTCTACTAAATCCTGTACCTCTATTAGCAAGAAAGAACTTATCTTTCTTCAAAGAGAGCTTATGTGCCTGCTGCTATAACCTGTGTTTCTTCTTGCCCCTCCTGACAATCAGTTCTGGCATTTCCATCCTGTGCTGAGCTGATGGGCCGCTCCTGCTGCAGCAGCACCAGGTCTGGATCTCCCCATCCAGCTTGTGTCATCTGCCTTTTGTCACTTCCATTACAAACTCCAGGGATGAGGGCCTTCAGTCTGGGTTTTGCAAGCCAGTATAAGGCAGACAGTGTCTGGGGTTGAAAAGTGGAGTTATACAAGTAACACAGCTAAAATTCAATAAAAACCTAACAGTTGATTCCTTTTCTTATTTATTTAGTTATTTTATTTTATTTTATTTGCAGGATAATAATAATAAAAAGAAAGAGCAAAAAGTTTCATCTTGTGTGAGTTTTGTAAAACCTTATGAAAACAACTTAAACAGCCCCAACCAAGTTGAACAGTATTCTTTAAAAAAAGAAAACAGCCCTAAAATTAGGAGTGGAATTTTAGCCTCAGCTTTGAATTTCCTGGCTTTTGTTGGTTTCTTCTATATCCTCATTATTCCAGCGGTGTGTTGTTTTTGGTCTGACTAGTATTCAGAAATTGTTCCATCCAGTATTTAGAGTTCTACTGTTTGAGAGTGATTCATTTCTCTTTGACTTTGGGAACACCATTTGCACAATGGGGTTTTTTCCTGATGCTTCCCCTTGTTCTCTGCTCCAGACTCCATCCTGCTCAGTCACCATAACGTGTGTGAGTGCTTTGCTGTAGCGTGTGCATTTCAACCTGGGGGCTGTACCTTCCCAGGATCGTGCTTTAAGGAGGCAGACATTCCTTTTGCTGGCCCAAGATGAACTGCATGAACGAAAGGCGCCAGTCTGGAGATGTGAGCTGGTGTTTAGGTGGGATGCTGGCAGCAGTTCTCACGCACTGAACTGTTCCAGTGAGTTTGAACAAGTGGTGGAGAGGAGAAATTCAAAGATTTCCAAAAATATAATTTGAAAACCTCTTTACAATGCATTCATTTTTAAACGATTATATATTTTTCAAAGATATTCCATAGGCATACATGCTAAAATATTTTAGATACACACTGTCCTTGCTGGGCAGATCACTGTCAACGTTAGGAAAACTGCTTTTGCTTCCTGGTATAAGTGTCCTGAACCAACACGAGGTAACCGGAGTGCTCTGTTCTCTGGCAGGAAATTATGGATAATCCTCTAATTTAAGTTTATGAATGCCAGGGATTACGTGGTATCCAGAAGCAGAAATTTAAGAGCATGCCAAAAGGTACAGTGCCTTCATGAGATGCAGAATGGTGCGGCAAGCTGAGCCCAGCCTTTCTCTGCTTGTGCTGCTTGCTGTTATTGTATTCTCCCATCCTGGGGAGAGGAGGGACTGTCTGCATCCTGATTGCTGTAGGAACATCGGGGTGCCGGTCTCATGTAAGCTCTGCTAGGCTGGAGCTAAGAACAATGGACAGACCAGTTGGTAAACAGCAGCTTGGGTTTCACAGCTATAGAGAATATCAGTACTGCACTTTACCTGGAATTAATGTGACCTGGTACAAAAGCCTCCGTGAAAGAGGACAGTGTAGAGGAAGAGAGTGGGAGATGGGGAGGAAACAAGAGGTAGTGGCCTTAAATTGTGCTGGAGAGGGTCAGGTTAGATATTTGGAAAAAATTATTCTCAGAAAGAGTGGTGAGGCACTGGTACAGACTGCCTAGGGAGGTGGTGGAGTCATCATCCCGGGAGGAACTGGAGAAAAGGAGGTGTAGCACTGAGTGACATGGTTTAGAGTGGTCATAAGCATGGGTTAATGGTTGGACTTGGTGATCTTAGTTGTCTTTCTAACCTCAATGATTTTGTGATTCTATGAAACACGGGAGAAATGAAGGCAATGATACAAACATTTCCCTGTTTCTGATTTGGAAAATTATATTTTCCAAGGTTCTTACAAATAGAGGAGCAGTTTTTTTGGTGCAGGTTTTTGCGTAGATGTAGTTCCAAAACCTCTCTGTGGCCTGATATTAGTTTCTGGACCACAGTCTTCAGAATAAATGTCACATGGAAAAAAATATTGTGGCCGGTTAGGCAATTTTTGCTGGCATTGCATAATGTCAAGTCTTGTGATCTGTTTACATTTAAAACTTGTAAAATTAAGGAATGGACTAACGGAGAGGGACTTTTTCTGTTTGCAGAATTTCTGATTTACACTGATTTTCTTATTTATTTTTTAAAGATGGTAAGTGTTCATTTTTTGGTGGGGGTTTGGTTTTCAGCAATGCAAATTTTTCTTAATAATCACAGATGTTAGCAATATACCCATATGCAAGAACACATTTTGTATGCGACTGAAGTCAATGTAATTGCCACATCATTTGGCAAATTGGCATTACAAACAAGTCTCAGGGGAAGTAACTTGACTCCTTCTGTATGTCATCACTTTTGAAATTTCCATGGTAAAGAATCAGTGCTTAGACCAACATCTCGAATAAGAAAGCTTGTGGCTTGGAACTGCTGTTTCCAAAGAACGTGGGCTAGACTCGTTTCTCTCTACAAGCACCCTTTCATTTGAGAGAAACCTTCAGGTAGCATTGCCTTGTAAACAAGCTTCAATATCTACCTCTTATAGAGAGGTAAGTGTGCTAGATCGTGTATTAAATGATGGAAGACTGGAGATGTAAACATACAGAGCGTAACTTTTTTGTCACCTCATTAGTCACAACATAGAAGCCGTGTAGTTTCATGGTAGCTGTTAGAGCTCTCCTATCACCACGGTTATTACCCGTACCACTCCAGACTGGAAATATTAAACAGGAGCCGTACTTCCAGTTTCCCTGGCTAGCATAACCCATCAAATTACATCTATCTACCACAGATGCTGTTCCAACCTTATTATGTTACAAGTAAATGTGTTTGGAATGATGTCTGGCTATCAGCATTTTGTCGTTAAAAGAGAGAAAGGAAGAACAACAGTAGACAGATATTGCTATCTAAGCTGTAATGAGTCCCTAAGGTAAATTTAAGGGGTAATCATAACAAGCCTCTGGATGGACCAAAAAAGTATTAGTCAAATCTCGTTTGTTCTCCAACTTCCTCCTTTCTTTAAACTGTCAACACATTCCATGCTTTTTGGCTCAAAATGCTTGTGTTCATCTGACCTAAGCTCCATATAGCTTTTTACTTCCTTGCAAAGTTTTTAAAAAGCTTAGGAGGTTTCTTAAATTGTCATTTCATCTGTGGTAGTAAATCCAGCTAAACTGGATGCACCTAATACATTAGTCAGTCCATTTATATGGAAGAGATATGGGGAAAAAAATCACACCGTAAATTGTGCATCTCAATCATGGAATTATCTGCTAAAACTCAGAGCTTGGTGTCTCACTACCTGACTGATGCCCTTCTACAGAAAACACCTAACTGTTGATGCTAGAAATTGAGCATTTGTGGAAGGTAATGGATATTGAACAATGCATAGAAACAGAGATCAAATGTATGATTTCATCATGTAGAACTTTTATTTTGCTACAGGAAGATTAGAGTCTCCATGCTCATGACTATTTAAATAACCTTGTCTCTAGTCCCAAAATATTTACCAGTTCAAACAGCCCATGAAATAAAACTGAAGATCTCTCTTTCTCTGTTGGAATAGAGGTCATTTCTTGTCCTTGATGTGTTTTTCTTTTAGGATTCAACTAGGACACTGAAAATCTACAACTCAGGTTCACATGATGTGGCTGCTGGAGTTGACCAATGTTTATTCTTTAATTTACACAGAAAAAATTGATTCTTAGAGAATTATTGGATCCTGCCCCAAATTTCCTAGAGCAGCTCAGACTTGCTGAATACTGCTAAGCAAACCCACCTGTAGAAGAAGATGAAAAAGGTTGACAACTCCTTCCCATTTCAAGCCAGCAGAGAAAGATGCCAAGAAGCTGTCAATATTTAGATCGAGAGATGCATAGTTTTATTTTTTTCTTTTTTTCCCCTTTCATTGTTTATTTATTTTTAATTTTACAAGGGGGAACCAGACCAGGAGAGTAAAACTAGTTGAGTTTAGAACAAAAATAGCACATTTCTCTGCATTTTCTTTTGCCTCTCTCACAGTTTCCTCCACTGACTGTGGTTCAGCTCTCACTGGACCAACAAGCTCTGAAAGCTCCTATAAAAGTCTAAAGCAAAAAAGAAAGTGCCTGCCAGGTGGGATTTTTTTTTCCCAAGTGCTCACAGCTCTAATTTTCACCACATGTGAACAAGTGTTTGCAGTTTTAAAGATGTGTTGAGTAATTGCACATGCGAGACATCTTCTCTTTAATGTTCCCAGTGTGTTCAAAGCTTTTCCGTGAGAACACCCCTGTTAACAATGGAGTTGTGGCCTTTAGCTTGTGCTTAAGTGGGTACTGCTTTGTGTTGAAATATAATTAGTAGCACTTGCCTATTCTTACTTCGTTTAGCTAATGAAAGACACTGCTATACTATGCTTCTCTCAGGATCAGTCTGAGCCTAGAAAATCTCTCTCTAGAAAGAGGTGGAAAGCCTCTTGAAGCTACCACTGCTGTTGGAAAAACAGCAAAAAATTGGAAACAAGGAGGCATGTAGCCTCCTGTGTTGGGCAAGGATGAAAAGTGGTGTGCTGCTTTTACACACTAATAATGGGAACATGCTCTCTGCAAAAGGGCTTTATCAGCAGCCCTGATCCCCCTCTTTCTTCATGGTCACACTTTCCATGCACTGGTAACTAGAAGAATGGCTTAGGTGATGTTATTTCAGAGCATTCCCAACTCCAAATCCTGTCTTTAAGGGGATCTCTCATAACCTTGTAGGATATTTGTAGGACTAAACCTGGAAATCATCTGCTAGACAGGAAAGCAAAGAAGCATAGGCTCGGAGGGGTAGTGGAGCTCTGGGGCAGAAATGAAGTACAACTAATAGAAAATAAGATTTGGAAACAGGTGGAGAACAAAACAAATTGCTCCATGTTACAACTCAGATAGATAACAAGTGTATTTTCTTAGTTTCTGTAGGTTGCTATTCTCTTGACTAGTAATTGTGTGCCAAAGTGGTACTGAAATGTCTATTACCTCCAAAATTGGCTGCCTTTAATCACTACTAGAAATCAAATTGAAAATAAAATACTGTTGACCTTTATGATAAGAAATCTTTCTGTAATAAGAAATCTATAACAAATCCTTTTTTTCTCCATTACTCTCTCATTCTCCCATATATAGCAAGTGCTGTATAATCTAGGGTTTTAATTGAAATAACACACAGTAAATAGCCTGATAAATGCTTTATAAACTTTAGGAGTTGTCATTAAAGTCGCTGAGTCCTAATTATCTCTGGAAAGTGACTGACAATAGTCGGTTCTGCACTGCCATCTGTATTGGGGAGCACATCTCTTCTTACTGCACTTGGAAGAACATCAAACATGCCTACAACAATGGCATGAGTTTTTTAAATGCAAGGAAATGAGTTGCAAGCAGCACTTGAATTTATATTTTTGTAGTCACCAAGGGTTCCAGTCAAGACCCCTCACCCTACTGTGCTTTATGCTGTACGTGGAGGGCATGGTCATCTTCCCATGTGCCCACTTCAATCACACATCAAATGGAAGATGCTTGACTATGGCCAAGTGGCCATGATTGAGATGAGCCCCTTCCCATCCTCCAGCTCCACCTCTTCCTTTGCCATTCCCACCCCATGACCCCAGTCCTTGCCTTACATTCTGTTTTCTCATCTCCATTGGAAAGTCCAGGGCAGCACTACCCAATAAGTTTGCAGCTGAACCTCTCCAACAGGTCACATAGGCAGCAGCATGTGAGTGAGTTTCCCTTTGAGGTAGCACAGCTGTTATTTAAGCTGCAAATGGAAACGCTTGTGCTTTGCAGATCCAAAGGTCTCCAGTTCAATCTCTATAGATAAACTCTCCAGAGATGTGCTTACACTTACAGTGTAATTCAAGGCAGGAAAAACAAGCGAGCACTTTCAAATGATCAACACCCTCAGAAAGAAATCTGTTCATTAGAGTTATGACAGGCCCAGTGATTCATTAGTTGGAAAGAAGTTAATATGCATTTGTAGACATAAACCAGAGCTGATCTGCGCAGATTGAGTTCCCTCAGTAGTAGCTTATTACCAAAGAATTAAAGGTTGCAGTGGGATCTGCATCTAAAATTGGAGGAAACTGCTTGGTCAGGAATGCCTTGGTGTTATGACTGTTTTTAAGTCCAAAGGCTGTTTTCCCTTGTTGGTATTTGCTCTATGATCTATCTGTGGAGAGCAACTGTAACAATTCTCCTGAATGGTATAAACTTGTCATATGAAATTTCGCTTAGAAATTAAAAGATTTCTAATCAAGAGAGCAGTGAAATTCTGGAACAGCCATCCAGGAAAAATGGAGGCTAATAAATTTAACCATAATTAAGCCAAGCAGTTTGTAAAAGGGATTATATGACATAGTCCTTAGAATATTAGGGGACTGAAACTGATGATCTATGTGGCTCTTTTTGCTAAGTGTGTTTCCGTGTCTGGATATTACAGCCCTTTTCTCACAACACGTTTTTGCAGATAATTCTGTGTTCATTGTTGTGTGAAGAATACCTGACAATAAGTCCCAGAACAGTGGTTTAATGGTGCCCCATATTTACAGCTGCTAAACTTCAGTTAAAACTTACATATATACATCAAATTATTTTAATGTAACTTCTTTCTGCGGGCAATTGAGGTTGTTGTTACAGGACTGGAGGGGAATCTAACATAACACAGGAACAGCCGAACCAGGATAGATGTTCATTTAACCCAGTACTTTGTCTCTAACTGGCTGAAAGAAAAAGCTTAATGAGCAGAGCATACCATGGTCATACTTCTTAGAAGTTTCTTTCAACCATTTGATGCCTAGGGACTACTCAGAAACCAGGGGTAGCTCCAATGGCCTTTGTAAGCCCATCTCTGCTTTTTCCTATGTGAATTGAAGCAGTCCATTTCTTAATGCATGAAGACTTCTGTCATCCTTGCACATTCTGCCCATGTGCAAGGGCTTCCACAGCTGCATACTGCATGGAGAAGCATGTCCCTTTGACTTGCTACTTGCTTAAATTCATGATCAGAGAGCAGCAGTCCAATATTCAGCCAACTGCTGATGTGCTCTCTTGCTGCCATTCGGCTGTCTTGTTTCCAGGTTGAACCATCTTGATCTGTCCATACAGAAACCAGCCTTGTTCTGATTATCCTTTCTATAAGGATTTTTCTGTTCTTTTGCATCCTTTCTGAGACAAGGAGACACTAAAACTGTAGAAAGCACTTGAGATTTGCACATACCACAGACTGAAAGGTCATCATATGGATGTTCTTTTTTCTTCCTTTGTTCTCTATCCCTTTCCTTCTTTTAATATCCATTGAGTACTGAGCTGACATTTTCACAGAATTTTCTATTCTGATCCCCACATCTCACCTTGGAATTGTGTAAAGCCAACTATTTAGGCCCTTTTTTGTTGTAGACTGTATTTTATTAGAAAAGATTTCCAGTGTTCCTTACCATCAATGGAAGATGCTCGTGAGCATGTTTATACATCTTTACTCTCCTCCTTCACATTGGGAGAGACTCATTTTGAGCCTCCAAATTCCTAGCTGAAGTTAGAGATCTCAGATCCTACTTTATTTTTTTATGACTGTTTTCCATTACAAAACAAGATATAATCTGTACCTGCCAACAAATTCTTGTTGCCTCAACACAACGCAGCTGCAAAAGAACTACAGGTCTTGTTATTTGCTGGAGCTCCAGCTATGGAGAATCTCTTCCTTCAGTGTGAAACAAGGGATGCTATCAAGGCTCTGTTTACAGAGCAGCTCTGACATTAACCATTCACTTAAGAACAATTTTTCACAATGCTTTTTAAGTTAACTGATATAATTCGTGGTATTTGTAAATGGGAAAATAAACCTCCCAAACAAAAAAAACCCTACCCACTTTAGGGGCCTTTTCTTAGACATTTTCGTGCTCACAGAAACAGTGGATTTCAGTGTTTATTATTGGTATTATTTAGATGACTGTAAAATGCACTTATAAGCAAATACAGAGTTTCCCACCAACAGTGGAGTCTGTGGGAAAAACACTGTCATAATCCAGAATGTCATTGCATTTCCTTCTTCTTAGCTTTATTTAGTCTTTGTCACTAATCTCAGTCAACTTTTGGCTGCTAGTATTAATTTTGACTGCTTTTTCCCCCTTCTAGTTTACCAATGTGGAGGGATTGTCTCATATAGTTAGGTCAGCAGTTTACATAGTTTATGTTTGAATCCAGAAACCCATTGTGCTCTTTTCTTCTTCTAAACAGCTTGTGAAGCTAAATGGGAAACTGAGCAGACACACACAAACTTTCCTGAAAAGTGGGTTCTACTGATTTTCTATTTTGATAATGAGAAAATCAGAGTGAGTTGTACAGCTCACTCTCAGGTGTTTCTCCTTACTTGTTCCAGGACCTTACAGAATTTATATGACCTTGGCTGACCATCTCCTCTCTTAAAGCAGGGCCAACTAAGCAGGATGCCCAGAAACATGCCCAGTTCTTACAGTCTTATGCTGTCTTTCATGTTCCTTTGCCTAATTTCTCCTACTGAACTTGAAGAGTTTGCCATGTAAATGTGTGTGTTGATTATCATCAGAGAATGTTTATTCAAACAGAACAACAAACTCAATTATTAGCTTCTTTACCGGAAGAAATTCCAAAATACTTTGAAAGCATTATTTTTATTCTAATGAATTAATCTGCTTTTACAAGGAAAGAAATATTGGGTTAATGTTCATTTTTCCCATAAAAAAAAAACAGCACAACAGCATCCACCAAAAACATCAACCACCAAACCCAACCTCCTAACAACAGCATGTATACAAGACTGGTGGTTGCACTCACTCAAACAAACCAGCTTGCACCACAAGTCGTGTGGTAGGTAGACCACCCATATTAATATTTGAGAGACACATTTGCAAATTCCTTTTGTTAAGCCAAAATTTTGCCTGAGCTTTTGGGGGCTTGACTTTTTGTGCTGCTGGGAAAAACAGTGCAGCTCTTTGTTTGCTGCGTGCTGTGGGAGAGATGCGCAGATTCTCTTTCCTGAAGCAAGAAATGATAGCATTTGGGACTGCTGCAGTCACTTTAATCCACAGAGCAACACATATGAGCACTACTATTTTTTATGGGATAAAGGTTCACAAAAGGGGAGGCAGACTGCAGTCTATCTAGCAGTTTGGAAAATGATATGTTTGTTGTTCTGAAGATAACATAATGGCAAAGTGAGCCTTTCAGTGCAAATGAATGTAGCTTGTAAGTTGTTTGGAATAGAACTAGCACTGTCTTATCTCGATCAGATATAGCAGGGCACAGGTGTTGAGCTTGAGTTCTCCCTGCATCACTCCATGGAGATAAATAACAGGAATTGCTTCTGATTTTTACTGCTGGAAAAAAAAAAAACAACAAACAAACAAATAAATGAATGGGAGTCTAAGAAGACCCTGCTCTTCAAGAAACCACTTTCTCCTGTCAGGCCTGCAGAACCTGAAGAGATACTGGCTCTGAGAGCAGGAACTGGAACGTCTGGGAATAGGGATTAGCCCTTTGTGTCTGGGAAAGATAAACTGTGGAGAAATACATATAGCCATTTCTTTGCTCCTGGGCTGGCTTTTCTATAAGCATTCATGTGCCTGACAAGGTTTTATACAGAGATCTTTAGGTAGATTTTAGGTATGTGTGGGAAAGTATTTAGTGTACGTGAGAGCATTTAGCATTCTGCTAAGAATGTTCGTAACAGAAGCATTCATAAAGCTCCTTGATCTGGGTTATCAGTGCTCTTTGTGGGGCAAATCAAACAGCAAAGGGAGGTGGAGGCTCAGGTTTTCTCTTTTCACTGCCTTGATTTCAGCAGTTGTTGCTCTAAATATTTTATGTATGGAAAAGATGGGCAAGGAAAGCAAGCACAGTCCAGCGTGACCTTATCTGATACAAAACTATGGTGAAAAAAGCCCAAAGTCTTCTTTCTAAGTCTAAATCTTAAGTTTTAATATTCCTTCTGAATGTAGAGTTTGCTCTTACATGAAGTACATTTATGTATTTTGCAGTTCTCATTTCTTTATCTTTAAAGATTGTCTCAAGTAGATACAAGCTGTAGGAGAAAATAGAATCTTTAGTGTACATGGAAGGCTACACAAAATCATAGAACTTCTGTAGTCATACCACTCTTGATTAAAACAAAAACAAATATGCAGGTGAAAAAATGTGACCTAAGAGATTTCATTATTCAAAGCATTCCTTTTTTCAAATAAGCTTTAATGGGATTATATGTGTATGTTTTATAATATTGAAACTGGCATCCTATTCAAACCTAAAAAAAACTTTACATAGTTGTATTTAATTATTTCTACTTCTTTGAAGCTTAACATATTTTCACCATCTGGCAAGCATTTAATTTTTCCTATTTTTTCTGATGGAGATTGAATTAAAGTTGCTATTTGGTTTAGGAAAAACTTTCAACCTGTCTGTGCTGCCAGTCAAGCACAAGGGTTCTATAAGCTTGCTCTTCACCTGCATCCTATATTATTCCTAACAGTTTGCTCCAGAAGCTGGTGAACTCAACAAAACTGCTGCCATCTCCAATAGGTTTTGGATTGGGCTGTATGAGAACAAGGCTGTTCTCCACTCCCACTGTGAAGCCAGTGACAGAGGGACAACGCATCAATATTATCACAGTTCCCATATAAATGGTGGCCATGTGCCACATGGTGGGTGGTCTTTTACACCAGGCAGAGAGGAATTAAGCCAGCAGGCACATAGAATGACAGTGAAACAGGAGGTCTTTTATATCCAGTTCTCAGAGGAGGTTGTCTTGTGGCCGAGATCGTCTTCCTAAACCCATTCCATAAGCCTGGTTTAAGTGTCTTAGCAACACTTACATCCATTTTCCATGAAACTGATCTCAAATGAAAGAAGAAAATCCTGAAACATTCTGAAAGTGTCACCTGCTGCTTACCACCATAAGCATGACATTCCTGTAGGAGGACATTATTCCAAGAGAACAAGTAAATTCCGTATCTTGCTGCTAAACAAATCAGCCTTGTTCAATGGCTTTCTCCCAACCATAACTTAATAAATGTTACCTACAGGAAAAGGTTATAATATGCAAAAGGGAATTCACTCTACAAAACAAATGATGCCTTTGATTCATCAAAGAACACCTGGGTACAAGCTAAAATCCAATGGCTTTAGGCTCTTATGGCTATTTACAATGCCATTCTTTCTGTAAAGAAAAATATTATCACCGGTCCTTTACAATGATTCATTTAGACACAAAGTCATGATTTTCTTGTAAGAAAACATTCATATTCTTAAATTTAAGGATTCCAATTCCTCAAATGCATTCCTCATTGGAAGCAGGTCAGCAACCAATGGAACCCAGTCTACTTGTGCTTCTACTTAACCACATACTTTAACAGATATGCAGTTTTACAAGGAAATGAGAGAGTCTTAAATAGTTCTAACCTAATTCACTGTTCAGTGTAGAGCTGTTTCATAGCACTGTTCTTCAGCTTCTTGGAAGAAGTCTTGATACCTGTCAGGTGGGGTTCAGAGATGCTACCCACTGAGATTAAAATCAGGAGGTGGTGTTTCTTTTTATCCAGCATAATGTCCTAAAATGAACAACCCTGTCATGAATGGCAGATGTATGCTTCAATGGCAGATGTAGTTTCTGAGCCTTAAAGGCAGGTCAGATAAATGAACTGATCCATGTAAAATAGATTCCACCTGAAACACTCTATCTCAACAGCTTAAATTCCCTTTGCAGTCAACAGAGGAGCAGTTTGTAATTAAAACTGACATATGTTCTCTGGTCAGGTGGTTGATATATATATATATATATATATATATACAGCCTCTTGTGAAATGTTTGGTAAAGAAATCTCACAATGGAATTGCTAAAATGCATTGAAATTATTATTATTTTTAATATTTAATAACCGTTCATTCAATAATGCAAAAAATTTCAAGGGTTAGAAAATGTGACATATTACTTCTTTGACCTGTGCCTTTTCCTCCCGTTCCTTCTGAATGTAACAAGATTAGATGGTGCTTGATATAGGTTGGTGAAATTGTGTTTTCATTTGATGAAGTGGGAATTTTAGCATTAACTAGAAGTATTTCTTGACACACTGTCTTCTTAAAAGTGCAGCTGTGAATACATCATCTGTTGCTTGGCTTTGTATTTTGTTCACATGCTGCATGACTTGGTTTTGGCTGTCAAGCAGAGAGGGAATTCGGAGTGGGAAGTTGTTGCCATATCTGTCATCTCACCTGAAGCAGTTCTCAAGATTTCTATAAACTGTATATTCTTTGGCTCTCTTGCAAAAATGTGAGAATATTCAGATAGAGCTGTAACTGATGCTACATCCGCTTACTGGAAAAAAAAAGATATAATGTAAAGATTACTCAAAAGAACAAAAGACCTTTCTTCACTTTCATTTATGCATTGCATACTCACTTTACTTCTTATCACTTCTTTAGCTTAAAAAAAAAAAAACAGCAACAAAAAACAGGAAAAAAAAACCCAAACACCCAAAAGTTAAAAAAACCACCAACCCCACAGAACTACATTTCTGTAGGGATGCACCCTTACAGGAATGAACAGTGGGGGATTCCAGCTACTTGCTTGAGACACGGAGAACTAACCAATGCAAAAATGTAAGATGAAGCGATTAGCCCTCCTTTTAAAAAATGTGGTCTTTCATATAATATCCAAAGTATAGTTTGTTTTCCTTCTGAGAAATCATATTTGTTTTTTTTTTTTTAATTTTCATGGTTGTTTTATTGAAAGAATGGGTATTTCCTTTTTTCCCTCTGTCTTATGTAATAAATGCTTTCTCATTATAACATAGTCTTCATTGTTCCCTGGGCTGGGAGAAGTCATTGACTTGAGTGAAAGAACCATTGCATAAGTCATTATACTTGCATTTTTTTTCTACCAAAATCCCAAGGCTATAGTTGTAAGGGCATTTATTGTAGTCTTGAAAGATGCAGATCTCCCTTAGTTCTATTAATTTTATTCATATCTTATATCACTATGGACTTTACAGAGTCCAGCTCTTCTCTTTACTCAAATAGTAATATTTCTGCTCTGTAGCAAGGTGGAATTAACACATCTCCACTACTTCAGGTCTCAGAGAATTCAACTAGTCTATATGAAGGAAAGAAAAAAGGAAGGAATAAAAGGAGAAGATAAAAGTAATGACAGAAGTGAAAAGAAAGCAGGAAGGAAGAAAGTAGGAAGGTAGAGAGGAAGGGAATCATGTAGGTAAAAATGGATGCACCAGTGTGGAAGGTACAAATTATTCTATGTTTTTCCATCATGGGAGGACTATGTGCATCATAGAATCACCGAATTGCAGGGTTTGGAAGGGACCTCAAGAAGTCATTGAGCCCAACCCCCCTACTAAAGCAGGTAACCCACAGTAGGTCACATTGGTAGGTGTCCAGCCGGGTCTTGAACATCTCCATAGCAGACTCCACAACTTCTTGTACTTGCAGGAAAGATTCCTGGTGAGGGAAGTGGGAGTTGTACAGACATGCTTCTCGTGGCCTGTCACAGTTTCACTGCTGCCCATAAAACCAAAACAGTTTGCAGGAGAAACCCATGTGTCTCCATGGTGATCCAACAGAATAGCACGCTTCAGGAATATAAACAGTGTTCAGACATATGGATCCCACTCCAAATTCCTTCGGGTACCCTGTCTTACTGACTTTAGGAGGCTTTCACTCAGGACCATAATGGTTATGCAGAAGGCAACAGATCTCATTTTCTATGACTCGTTTTCTTTGTCTCAAGCTTTTGGAGAGTGAGAAAATGGATGCTCAGGAAGCAAGAGCATAGCATTTATGTTCCGAAGAGCAAATGACCCTGTATCCCCATAACTCCACATCCAGCTTAATTCGGACACACACTTGTTCCATGTCCCCTTGGGACTTTCATATGGTGCTTCTTATTCTGTGCAGAAGGTTGGTATGACCCACCCAGTGCTGAATGTGTCCTAACCCAATCAGAACCAGACAGGAGGTTGGTAAACTACTGGTGATCACAAATAGCATCAGGTATTCCAGTAACTTCATGGTCCACCAAAAGAGATCTGTTACCAACTGAATGAGACCAGTGCCCACTATTCTTCAGTACACAGAATATTAATGTACTAAACTTCAAATACTGTTTTCCTATGCTCTCTCCTACACACACTGCATAATTGTCGTGCGCATGCACTGTGCATATTTCCCTTTAAAAATACTATTTTCATTTCCCAGGTACTGCTGGCTGAGTGCCTGTGCACAGTACATGCAGGATGTATTGCCAGCAGACACCACTGCTATGGGAGTGATCATGAAGGCAAAATTCTTTGAGGCACAAACCCAGGGAGAAGGAGCACAGGAGCTCTGGCTATATTTACGCTAGTTTGGGCTAGAAACAGGAATGCCAAACTATTTTGCTTTCATGCTTTACCTTTGTATTGCTCAGTCAAAACCTGTTAATTTTGAGCTGAATGTGTTCATTTTGGGGGAAAAAAAAAAAGAAAACAAAAAGAAAACAAGGGTTCTTTGTGAGGTGTTATTTTTAGTTAAACCCATTCAATCTGAGTGATAGAACAGTTCTGATTTCTGTTGTCCCTAAACCCTCTGCGTTCAGACAGTTGAAGTTTAGACATTGCAGTAGTATTTATTACCAAATAAGCCTTTGTGTTACCTTCTAGACCTCTTGAGTCAAGGATGTACTGCTGTATAAATATTCATGACTGCCACATAATATAGCCTAGCAGAAGTCAGCACCATACTGATGAAGCACGAAATTCCAAGTGGGAACATTGAAAAGACTCCTATTAAGCAGAAGTCCAATTAGATCTCATCCAGTTGTATTTCTTCTTTTCTCTCTGTTTTTTTTTTTGTCCCATCACACTGCCTCACTGTGTTTCTATGTAGCATAGAAAGCTGAGATGAAATATGCTGATATTCCCTGGTAAAACACATGGCACTCATTCTTACCTCAGTTACCAAGAGGGAGCAAGAAAAGGTTCCCGTGCAACAAGGCAGGTTTTTTTCCTCTGTATTTGTCTTAGCAAACATGATGCCATCTATCTTCACCCCTGACTAGTTTCTGGGTGGGAACAGAGGCTTCTCCTGAACTGCTGGCTGAAAAAAAAATACCATTCTGGACAGTGGGTGAGACTCTCCCAGGACTGAGGTGGTCAGTGTCAAAAACAGTCCGTATTTTGCTCTCTTAAAATCTTTTCTGGCAGGATGTGGCCATGCTGACTAGGGCAATGCAGAGGTACTTGAGGGAACTCCTTTACTACCTTGAATACCAAAAATATCTCCACCACAGAGACTCTTGGCTTCACCTTAAATTATGTTCCAGCTACACTTATGTGTAGAGATGTAGAGGTATTTCTACAGATATGAAACACTCACAATGTACAGATGGTAATAATCTGAAAACTAAAAAACCTGTGTGTGCCTGTTTGAGTTGTTTGTTTTCACATTTACCAGACTGTCTGTATTTTAAGGTGATGAAAACCCTGAAGACAGATTTAGACAGATGAGTTATCCTGCAGAGATCTGAAGGCTAAGCCTACCTTTCTACCTGTGTAGTTCTGGAGCAGCACAAACCAGAGCATTGTGAGATGTGCTAAGCTCTCCCTGTAAAGCAGCTAGTCCATAGATACAGGAGGAGAAAACACTGAACTGGACAGGCTTTGTAACACATGGGCTTCTGGGGAATTAATGTCTTTTAGGATCTTTTGATTTTGCTTCAAAACGACGTGAAAATAACAGCGCGCTTTAACTTCAATATGAATGCAAGTGAGATTTGTTGAGTTTTACTGATTTTTTTTCCCTAAAATCAGTAATGTTTAGTAGGGTTTTTTTTCCTTTTTTTTTTCTTTTCTTTTTTTTTTTTCTTTTTCCCCTAGGCCATGTATAGGCAGAGCAGAAACGTGTAAAATATTTGCTTCTCTCACTGCAAATATTTAATCTTGGGCTTTGGCCTTTGCAAAATCAACTGTAGGTTTGTGGTTTGGTGCATTTGCAAACCTCAGGCTGTGCTAGGAAAAACTCAGTAAACACTGGCTGAGACTGCTGGCATTGCTGGGAAGTCATCAGATCTCCCTCATCTCTGCTGGCCTCCCTCTGCCCTCCCCCTCAAGGTCTCAGTCTGTTGCAGGCATCTACACATCAGAGAAGGAGAAAGTGCAGGGAAGTTTTAAATGTAAGGAAGGTTTGGTCTGGTAATCAGTGCTTGGGTTTGAGTGAAAGCAAATAAAAGTTGTTTTATGTATTCCTTGTATTTTCGGATACAGGAACTGAAACAGCCCTTTAAAATTATTAGTACTGAAAAATAATCCTAAAATAATCCTTACAAAAAATAAAGAATGAAGGGGACAGACTCTTTAGCAGGGCTCGTGGTGATAGACAAGAGAAAATAATTTCAAACTTAAAGAGGGGACATTTAAGTAGGATATAAGGAAAAAGCCTTTTACAGTGAGGTTGGTGAGCCACTGGAAATGGCTGCCCAGAGATGTGTGGGTGCCCCATCCCTGAAGACTTTCAATGCCAGGCTGCACCAGGCTGTGAGCTCCTGATGGAGCTGTGAGTGTCCCTGCTCATTGCAGGGAAGTTGGACTAGATGACTTTTAAATGTCCCTTCCAACTCTAAGGATTCAATGATTCTAAATAATGATATCAACAAATAATCAACAAAAAAAGCCAACGCACACAACACAAATTCAGAAAAGGAAGGGAAGGGGAGAATACAGAGGGGGAAACCAAGGTGCAAGTTTGCGAAGGGGAAGGAAGCAAGGTGTGAGGAATCAGAGGGGAAGAAGAGATCTGAGCAGCAAGCGTGCCAATGCTTCCGTGCTCTCTTCCTACTGCGCACATCCAGGAGTATCCCACCATGCTGCTCAATTAGGGCACTCACATACAAGTATTACACGTATGAAAATTCATTCTGGAGAGGCAAGGCACAGCTGCCCAGGTAGGCAAGGGATTCCCTGTCCCTGGAGGTGTTCCAGAAGCATGGAGACGTGGCACTGAGAGACATGGGCAGTGGGCATTGTAGGGTGTGTTGGTGTTGGGCCTGGGGATCTTAGTGGTCTTTTCCCACCTTAATGATTCCACGATCCTATGAAACTGCCTGCATCTTCTGATGACAACAAGCTTGGTTTAGTTCTGTTATTTTTCTTGCAGTCTGTGATGCAAACATGGCCATAAAACGGGAAATGTTTATTTTGTTCCATTTATTTTGTTTCCTACCAAAGTAACTGTTCTTCCCACAATTTTTCACAAGCTGGTGGCCTTGCTTCCAAGATTTTTACTTTGGCAAGAGGCAATGTATGTCAATAAAAAAGAACTCTGAGTGTCATGCTCAGTAAAGACTTGGATACAGTTTCACAAATGATTGTAAAACAAAATTTACTAAAAAGCAGGCAAAGAACTCATATCTAGAAATCGAGTCTCTGCTTGTAAAAGTCAAAGGTTAAATTCTTTCTTAAGAAAATGCTCTCACGCATCTCTCAGGCATGTCCTACACTTGCTTGAATATTTCAGAGGGGGAAAATATCTGGGACAGACAAGAGCATTCCTGTGGACTATGTTAGAAATCTGCAGCACAAAAATTGAATTAGTTCACTGTTTAAAATGGCACTTCTGATTTTAACTTATCAAGCATTATGAGCTATAATGCAGCTTTCTAAAGGGAGAAGGAAAAGTGAAATATCAGCAACAAGAAACACATCCCTGCATGTATTTATTTTACTGTGTAATTCAAGTCAGTCCAAGTCTGCTGCAGGGCATTCAGTTTATGTAATATGAAAGTTTGGAAACTGCTCCCAAGATTATTTTTGAATTCTATTTACTGATATATATAACTTGGATGATTGATTTATTTGCATGTTTTGAGGTTTTATATTTTGCTGAGCTTGTGCCTGAATTCTAACTTCTCCAGGCTCTAAAAAGCTGTATTCAGAGCAAAGCAAGAGAAACATCTTTATCTAACTTCTGTTTTTGAATGGGAAGACTAAATGTAGACCTAAGCATTGACTTTTATGTAGTTAAAACACAAGTTTCTTGGCTTCCTTATGCAGGTCCAGGGAACAGATCTGTAACTGCTTTCCCAGCTACCCTTAGGGAACATAGGGAAAATGGCTGCTCCTGTTGGTGAAGCTTGATTTCAGACCCATTAACTTCCCTATATGAAGTACTGCTCTTCAGAAGGATGGAGCAGTTCATAACTCAAAAGGGCCTTTTAAATGTGCCCTGTGAGGGCTCCTTCTGTTGATTGCCAGTGGCAGTTACACTCCCAAATCCCTCTGGAGCTTCTTGAAAGCCTCTCCTTTCCCAGAATAGCAGCACCTTCCCTGAAGCTGCGCAAACGCTGGCATTGCATATGCCTTTTATCTCTGGTTCAGCCTGTGGAGCCAATATCCCAATCAACCACTCTTGGTTGAAAGCCCAGAGATGTGCTGACCTGCTTTGCATCCCAATAGGGAAGCCTAATGGAGGAGCATGAGGGACCCAGGCCCTGCACCCGCTTGCTGTGCTCCAAACAAGACATGGCTTTTCTCCATGAGCAACGCCATCAGACCTTTCAGGTCATGATCCCAGTAGTGGTAGGGAAACTGTGACTGCTTGAGCACCTCTGTAGCTCACTGGAGCTGGTGGTCACAAGGTGTGTGTGGGGCAGCAGCCCTGTGCCACATCCCATGGGAAGAGCAGGGCACAGATCTTTCTGGCCCCACCACTGCCTCAGGCAGGCTTGTGCTGAAGGTCTCTCGTACCTCAGGGAAGCTCTGGCCCTCTGTCATGCTGGGGGCTGGAGAAGGGAATGTATGATGAAGGGAAGTGGCAGAGCACGTCTGTAATTGCCACACAGGATGGGGCTTGCCTGACTGCCAGCTGTCAAACTGCACCCAAATGCTGCTCATGTTTTTGAGTGGGAAAATTATATCCTTGTTTCTTGGTTTTAGGTAATTCACTGCCTGTGCCATCTGTCATTTGGACAAGGGGCGATCTTGTGATGCCTAAGCTTGCCAGGAGCAGGAGATAATCCATATATTTTGGGAAATATAGAAAGAAATATTTTTAGAATCAGCACTTGACAGAAAGTTGAGACTGAGTTCTTTGTCCCTTTCCCGATCAAACTTCTCTTTAGAGTTGACCTACAATCAAATGATCTACTCATGGCTACCGATGGGGCTCGTTTTGCTCTACCTTAGTTGAGTATCTTCAAGAGCTCACATGCTTTACAAGACAAAGAAATATATGGAATAGGACCTGACCCAAGAAAGATTTTATTTCCCAGTTACTGAAACCAAAATGCATCTTTCAACAAGATCCACGCTTTCAGACAAGTCCATTCAGAGGGTGGCCCAGCAGTTTTTGTCAATAGCCAAACATTTTGTCTTTACAACTGTTATATTAGCTTGTTCAATGGAATTACTAGAAGCAAAGAAATGCCTTTTAAATTACTGTGGGATTTATGCAAACAAAACAGGTCTTCCCAAAGAATCATAAATGTAAGATCAGAACTAAAATTTGGCCATAACACTGGTACAGAATGTGGCCATTTAAGAGCTAGATTTTTGACACCTGTCCTACTATCATAATTCCTCCTTGGCTGAGGAATGCTACTGAGTGCAGACAGAGCTAGAAAAATCATGGAATCTAGTTTGACTTGTATCTTACTAATTTTATGCCAATCCATACACTGGTAGAATGATTGATACCTTTTTTTAATTATTTTTTCTTTTTTTTTTTTTTAACTGTTGATAGTTGCAGGAATAGTAGAATAAAAATGCCTCCATGTCACAGAAAGATTTTCTTACTTGTGATATCAACACTGTTTCTGTAATGGCAAAAGAAATTTAACCATTAAAAATAATTACCAATGTAAGAGCAACTCGATGATCTAAATTACCAGATGCACTGTGTTACCTGCAGAAAGAAGAGCTGGGTGTGTTGTGCACCATGCTCAAGGCTAAGTAAATTCCTTAGCTTCAGATACTTTGGCATTAATTACCTGTAATTATTTTTGTTCTTTCATTAAGATTTATGTTGCTCTGAATCATCCTTTAAAACCTAATTAAATCAGCTATTTCCTTTTCTTTTAGACCCATTCGTTGCTGGATTTGTGCTCATTTCTCTTTATTTGGATTTAATCAGACTGTATTAATCACAGATTTCGGCTCTTTTTGTGCCCCTTCCTTACTCAAGCTGAAAAAGCACTTCCTGGCTCCAGGTCCTGAGCTTTAATTCTAATAATAAAAGCCCAGACGTAACAGGTCCATGGTATCCTTAGTTCAGTCCTAATTTGGGAGCAGAAATGGTGGCTATTGTGTTTGAAGGTTTAATACTAATTAATAACTGTCATGAGTTGTAAAAGGAAGTCTGAATGTGCACAAAAGGATTTCTTTCTTTCTTTCTTTCTTTCTTTCTTTCTTTCTTTCTTTCTTTCTTTCTTTCTTTCTTTCTTTCTTTCTTTCTTTCTTTCTTTCTTTCTTTCTTTCTTTCTTTCTTTTTCTTTCTTTCTCTCTTTCTCTCTTTCTCTCTTTCTCTCTTTCTCTCTCTCTCTCTCTCTCTCTCTCTCTCTCTCTCTCTCTCTCTCTCTTTCTCTCTTTCTCCCTCCCTCCCTCCCTCCCTCCCTCCCTCCCTCCCTTCCTTCCTTCCTTCCTTCCTTCCTTCCTTCCTTCCTTCCTTCCTTCCTTCCTTCCTTCCTTCCTTCCTTCCTTCCTTCCTTCCTTCCTTCCTTCCTTCCTTCCTTCCTTCCTTCCTTCCTTCCTTCCTTCCTTTCTTTCTTTCTTTCTTTCTTTCTTTCTTTCTTTCTTTCTTTCTTTCTTTCTTTCTTTCTTTCTTTCTTTCTTTCCTTTCTCTCTCTCTCTCTCTCTCTCTCTCTATCTCTATCTCTATCTCTTTCTTTCTTTCTTTCTTTTTTGGAGGTGCTGAGTGAGGGCATGGTCAGACAAAACCTTTCAGGGTTGTAGCAGCATGATCCACATGGAATGCAGCAGGAATATGCACGGAATAAGGGGGCACAAGTAGATTATTTAAAAGACAAAAAAAGATCTTACAATACTGCTTTGAAGAAGAAAGCATTCCACGTAATTCTGGTAACTGGCTAATGTATGTAGGTGGAGGAGCATTAAACATTTAGTGGAGTTTTCAGATGGTTTTCCCAGTTAAAATCTTTAAAAAACAAAAGTGAAAGTGCACTTTGAGAATCTTTTGCAAAAAGCTCTTCACAGATATATTTTTAAGTAGTTGAAAATACATTGTTAATTCTCTTAATTGCTTCAAATATTGTCTCATAAAGTAACTGGAGAATAAAGTGTTTTAGTTGGAAGTCAGCATCATGCAGCCAAACCACCAGGCTCTAACAGCAACTAACAAAATTCAATTCAAAGAGCAATGGCTTGTGTCACATAAAATAACATTCTCACAAGCAGGAATAAGAGGTTGTATGCTGTATTCTGTGCCATTAGAAGCTACCTGATTGTGGGCAGGGAGTTTGTCTTTACAGAGGATGATAAGAAAATGTCTGCTCTCACCCCAAATCTCCATATATTCTGAGGGCTGAACTTGTTCAAAATTCCCAGCCCTGCTTACTTTATCTCTTGCTGCTCAGTAGATGGGAGCTGCCATGTGGTAATTCCCCAGGGTCAGCAGAGCTATACCAGGGAACACTTTCTCCCATTAAGTGTCGGCATTGTTGACTACCAGGCAGAGGAAATTAATGCTGGGGTGCAAGCTACAAAGCTGAGCCATCATCTTCTCACTGAATGTTTATTTCTGGCAGGCTGTGATACAGCCCTGAACCATGCATGGTTCATGCACGCAAAGCAATGAGCAGTGAGCTGCCATAAGGACATTGGCAGTAGTGCCTTTTTAGTAGAGCTATCCTAACAAAATTCCATGGGATAGCTTAGAAAAATAAATAAATAAATGTACATTAGAATTTTTCGATGCACCTTGCATTAAATGCAAAGGGCTGGGAGCTCTGCAGAGTAAGCCAGGCACAGAGCTGATGGAAATCACAATTCAGCAGATTAACATCTGTTTACTCCAGGTGAGAATTTCTACCAGCACTATAAACCAAACAGTGCAGCCTGAATATGAAATGAGTTTTCTGCAGATATTGGGACTGGCAAGGAAGCATAGCTGCTTTCCCACTATTAACCTTAACTGCTGCATTATTTCTTCAGGTTGGATTGACTGAAAGAGTAAGGTTAGCTCAGCCCAATGGCAGAATTTCAATTATGATTTCTTGTGTAACTGCCAACATGTAGTCTTATGGGTAATGATAGCTTATAGAAGCGTTTTACTTTATCAAACCAAAATTAGTGCTGTAGTGGATAGAGGAAGGTTGAAAGTTTTATTTACAGCTACTAACTATCAGTGCAAGTTCTGGAAGTCAAAGGGTCAGAAGCATGAGTAGATACAGCTTTCTGGTGATTATCCAAACGGGAGAAAAAAGTACAATATAATGATACTGATGGAGTAAGGAGGGGATGTAGCAAAGTGCAGATATGCCCCAGTAATCTGTCCCACTCTTGGATTGCCTGGAGAACGAGCAAAAGCTCAACCATGCCCAAATGTCCAATTAAGTTTCCTTCACTTGGCTCAGGCCCTGAACTTCATCAGCAACTGTCTTCCAGACTAAAGACAGTACATCCGCAGTTGTACCACGCATCAGAAGCATTCCCTTTCCCATGCCTGCTTTCTATACTTTGAAAAGTGGACATATCTTATTATCAGCTAGAGATCTAACAATCTCTTTCCCGATGACATATAACAAACATAAAACATGACTCCTTTCACCAGCTTTCAATTAGCACGAAGTTAAGCTAAGCCAATCTAAACCTAAGCCATCTCTTTAGCTTCTTTGTATGAGAGGTAAAAGGGCAAAGGCACTTCCAGAGAGCCATTCCCTCCATTTATCTTTGAACTGACGGACGCATGCTTCTCCATGACTTGTCAGTCAAACCTATTGCTTCTCAGTCACTGGGTTTGGAGGGCTATTATAGAGAAAAAAATAAGATCCACAAGTATGTTTGGTGAAGAAAAATGGAAGTATCAGGAGAAATGATCCAAGGACCTTGCGGACAAGGGCAAAGCCTTGCTGAGCACAGCTCCAAACCTCTAATGCTGGCTGAGGGTAGACTCGATGATCCTTATTAGTGCCTTCATGTGTATTGTGTGTTCACATTAACAAGACAAGTAACCACTTTTCAAGACAAAATCATGGAAAAAATAATTTGCCTTTCTTCCTACTTGCCAATAAGTGAGTTAAAAGACTTAGGTTTTGTTTTTCCTGTCACAAGTTGAAGGCATCACTAAGGAAAGCATCATCTCTTTTCCCTTAGGATTTAGCAGCTTGTGCCTTCCAAACAAAAATGAACCCGGGTCTTTGTCTGCTAGAAAGTTCCCATTAAAAAAGACACTCACACAGATATAGGACTGGATCAGGGATTTATTGATTTTATCACACTGTTCCTGCAGAAGCATACCAGCTGCTTCTGAGAAAAGTACAGGAAGCTTTACAGAAGGCAATTATGGAATAACTTGCTGACAGGAAAAAATTCTTACTAGCTCCCATTAATTAGAGGTTATCTTACGTCCTGGAAGCATGAAGACTTGCATCCTTTCCAAAGAGATTGCCATATTATTTCTCATTTTTGATCTTCACTGGTTTTTAAACTGCATCTTAAACCACATATTTCTCAGTTCAGCTTTCAAGACTTAATGACACATAATGAAAAATGTTTATTTACAAAGAAGATATAAACTCTTTTCTGTAAATCATACCGAATTACTTATTAGGTCACAAATTGTTGCTCAGGATAACAAGATTGAGTCTTCTGGCACCTAAAAATAAGCAGAGCTTTGAGGATTTCCCTTGTAAACTCAGTAGAATACAATCACATTTTGTAAAAATTAATGATAACAAACAAGATTACTATTTCTACTTTTAAAATGTGCCATTAATTATTAACTGGCTCAAACTCCTCTCCTCTTATACGACCTTACATCAAATGTGTTTGGGAATTTTCTAGCTCAGTTTTTATGCCTGTCCCTGTCTGGCATACAGCATTAGGGAGCACACTTGGGGTTGTGTTTGACAATTGTAGCCCTGAAGCTGGAGGCTGCAGACATGTAATGCTGGTGAGAAGCACCCAGACGGGCTCCCTTACAGTGTTAAAATCCAACCTTATGTCACCCTTGGCAATCACAGCCTGCTTGCTGTTCCCCAGTCATCACTAATTCCTACAGCTTTTGCAACTGATTTTAAAGCAGTTCTGCAGCCTGCAGGGCTGAGCATGGTGCAGCTGAGAACTGGGGCATGCAGTGTTACTCTGGTTGTGTTCCTAAGGCACTGATGACAAAAATGCCAGGAGAAGCTGAGATTTGGCACTGGCTTTAGGTAAAGCAGGCTTTGTTTGGGTTCCCCCCTCACTTCCATTTCAATTTTGTACCTTCAGTTCCAGGTAGAGGGGTGAGGATGGGTCCCAGAGGGTGGCCGTGCTCTTCCTAATACCCCTAAATAGGAAAGTTAAATTTTCCTTCAGTGTTCAGATATTCAGTACTGCCATGGCTGTTGTGAGCCATTCCCATACACAAGGCAGCACACTGCCAGTTGTTGCACAGGGAGAAGACCCAGCCAACCTCCGAGGCCAGTGGGGCCTCAAAGCTCAGCTGGAGCCACCTCAGTTGAGATGCCACAAAGCAAGTTCACTTTTCACTTAGGAGACCTCTTGCATCCAAAAGGCTCTGATCCAATCTTTGAGACATGTCAAACTGTCTGTGGCTCAAGTCAAAGAGTCGTTTTACATTTCTTGTCCTGTATGTCAGCAATTGCTCTTTCAAAGCAAACAAATATTGCCTTTGTTTCTGTGACAGACACTGTTCTGCCCACACCTCTCAGCACTCTTGGTGCGATTTCTGTGATTATTTTTCTGCTGGAACTTCCTGCCACATCTGTTCCCAAACAGAAACCCAAAAGGAAATCAGCTTTCACCTGTCAACTGCTGTGTGCAAATGATTTCCCTTTTTCCATCACTTTCCATTAATGTCTTTCATCATTTCGAAGTCTTTTATATGTTTAGTTCTTTTTCTCTCCTCTCCTAGGGGAAGTCCCGTTTTCCTTTTCAGCTTCAACCCCTTTACCGTATTTACTGCATCGACCCTACACACAGCAGCTCCTGTTTGTCCTTGGGATTTGCACTGTCTGACAGGGCTCTGACTGCCCAGCTGCATTCCAGTGGTTGCCTTCCGATGAGGACAGTCGCCTTTGGCATCTACTGCTGCTCCCCAGCTCTGCTCTGTGGCACATTGCTTTGTGCAGCAGCTGCTTGGCTTGCAGAGCTTGAATTTCCTCTACCCTACTGACCCAGTGCTGCAAAACAGCCCCAACTTGCAAAAACCAGATGGATGGAGTAGAATGGAAATGTGACGGTTTGGGTTTTGTTGTTTTTTTTTTCTTTTAATGTGACACCAAAAACCCCAAATTCAACTAAATTTGACAGATATTGTTTACTCTGCAGCAAGAAAAATCCCAAAATGCACATGCAGGCAGAGTATTTCAGATGGAAGAAGCTTAACCAGACATTGTGTGTACTCATTGCACAACAGTTGTTCCACATTACTTAGCTCAGATTTACATGCTTCCCAAAACTTCTCAGTGTAAATAAACTGTAAGTCTATACTACTTACAAGCATGGAAACACAAAGCACATAAAAGCAGCCAATGCATCTACCATAAATACACAAAGAATTAAGTAACCGTGTCATCAGAGGCCAATTGCTAATGCAGATCAATATTGCTAGAATTTATGAATCACTCAAATTTGATCCTTCTCAAACTTACCTCAAGTTGCTATTATTATTACCAGAACTCAGTGAAGTACTAATTTAATTTGGGCAATGCATTTTTACATACCTAAAAGTACATGAAGAAATCTTGCCCCACAGAACTTGGTAAAACATTGTCCATTAGCTTCAGTATAATTAAACTGTCTTTCCTTTTGTGATCTTCACTCTCCAGGGCTTAATGAAAGACTGAGGAGCTCAGAAAATAGCCAATTTATTTCTAGCTTCTCTGAGGGGTCAGTTCCATGGGAATTGGGAAGCTTGAGGTGCTGGGAGCAGTTTTCTGGGAGCTGCCCTCAGACTGCTCACAACAACAGCGTAATTCTGCAAAGGCTTTCTGTGGAGGTTTTTGAAAGCGCATCTTTGTATTAAATGCTTTGCTAGGTACTTTCCAGAGGAATGTTTATGTTCATTGCCTGACTTGGAAAACATTTCTTAGATGCAGTATTGGTTTCCAGTGAGGTTCTGCCTAGCTCATTTTGGTTTCCATGAAACACAAAGAGGCCATGTGGCGGCTCGAGGTGACTCAGACCCTCAGCTGGTATTGGATGCTGGCAGCCTCCTGGCCCCCAAACCTTCCATCTGACCTCATAACCACATATCCTCGGAAGTAAAAAGCTCTCAGAACCGTTCCACTTTGCTCTTTTTTTCTGCATGCATGGGCCAGGGCTGTATGTCTTTCATGTTATGTTACATCAGTGCACATCATCTGTGTGTTCCATGTCTGCTTCCTTTGTCATTTTTCTTCCTGAGTAAAACCTGCCCCTCTTTAAATTTAACAGAATCTTTTCCTTTATGCAAAAAGCATCAAAATTTGGCCCAATGCATTTTGATTCTTTATCTAGCAACTAAAGTACCTCGTATAATCCTCTTTATATTCATATCCCTTATACATCCATTTCCCATCAGTTGCATGATTTAACTGTCAACAAGGCACTAGTTTTGTGAGGACATGAAAAGGACTTTTTATTATTTTAGTCAGCATTTCAATGCTTTACATTCAACTGGCCCTTATCAACTTCCATCCAGAAAGTTTACTTCTGCATAGTTAAATATAAAAAACACACCCACACACTTATCTCCGTATTCATGTACATCCACACAAACAAACACTTACAAACATTTCCAGGTGATGGGGAGTTGCTGTCTCTGAAAAACAGGTGTGTGGATGTTGGATGACATGGAGCTCTATATGCTTCCCAGAGGAGAGTATTGACTCTTGGACACTATGAACTGAAGAAACTGCTCCAAGGATGACAGCAACCTAGAGTGGGGATAATTTAAAGGGCAGCGTTATATTTAGCCAGCCTATGAGCACCTGATTGAGCTGTTCATTGCAGGGGAGTTGGACCAGGTGGCCTTCAAAGGTCCCTTCCAACTCAAACGGTTCTATGATTCTATGAATGATTCTATATTCTATGAATGCTCAATTTTAAATAGGAATCTGACCTTTTTGACAAACTTTATGAAGAGAGTGGTCAATACCATGCTTTCAGATGAGCAGATTCATGTATCAGGATGTAATCTGGGAATGTTTTCTTCCTGGAGGCCTCACGGGGTGAGGTGGGAACCTCTACCTTCAGAGACCCGCTGGAGTGGACAACGCACCCAGCTACTTGGCAGGGTCAGGGCTGAGGCAATCCTGGCTTTGTAATAGGGTCCAAAACCAAGGAAAATTTTTAAAGTCAGAAAGTGACAGTGTACGTAGTTCAGAGGTCTCTGAGATGAGGCCATAAATGATGAGTGCTTTCCATGACCTCAACTTTTGACTTAACTTCTGTGACTGTTTCCATAGAGCTAGCCCTTAGAAATGTGCTTAACGTGAGACGAGGAGTGTTTGCCCTGGATAAGAACAGGCCTTTCACGACTTCTTTTAATGCTCTTGAGGCCATGTCTGAACTTCCTCTCTTCTGTTTTTAGCAGTAAGCTATATCTGCCAAAGGGTATCTTAGGAAAGCCACCAGCCCTGAAGGAAAGGATATTTTCCCTTAGTTTTCTGTTTTTACTAGAACTTCCAAGTATTCATTCTGAGCAGTACACACTGAAAATCTTGCTGGAACAGGCCTGGTGGAAACTCTGGGTTTGCTACATTCATAGCAGGGATTTACTGCTTCAGACACCTTCAAAACATTTGCAGTTGTCTAAATTTTCTGTTTTGGAGTTTCTACCAGTGAAGTTTGCAAACTGCCAACAGCTTTACTCCTGCACATGGAGTCTGAGCTTCAGCATCACTGAGAAGTGTGCTCAGCCTGCAGTCATAACATAGTATTCCCTGCCTGTCAGCTCTCTGAAGATTTGTTCAAACTTACCCTTTCTTACAGAAAAGAAAACGTGTCCTTTTCAGGTGCAGTCAAATATAAAAACAGGCCAGCTGAAAGCAGGATGTCACACTGTCATTTCAGAGGAAAATGTTAGCACTTCCCACAGGAATGTAATGAGTCAAGTCCCTAAATAGAACAAAACCAAATAAATAATAATGGTAACAAAGCCAGGACACCTACATTCCAAAGCAGCAATTCAAAATGTGTGTTTCAGCCATTTCCCATGGACTACTGATTAAAGCACTTACCTGTAATGCAAAACCCCTGGAATATCTTTTCCTTTGGTTGAGATGACTCAATACTTACCTCCCACAGACACGCTCTAATCGTAACCACTAAAATGTATGGTTTTCTGAAGTGGGGAATTTCTCATCTTAAAGGTATTTTGCTTTGCATGGAACAACTAAATAGTCTTTGGGCAAGTGAGAGTATCTGAACAGTACTCTTTAGCCTATGCTTCAGGATATTAAACTTTCTTGATGTGAGGGTTGCTTGTCCCACTTGGAATAGACTAGGAGGTTGGTTGAAGGTGTTGCCAACTGTGAAGGTGAAGAAAGGGCCTTTTTTATTTCTTAATCAAGTACTGGAACCACAAGCCCCATACTGTTCTTTTTTCAATTGATCAGTTAAGAAAAAACACTTGGAAAAAGGCTGGGATTAAGTAAGCTGCCCCAGTCCATTTCTGAGAAGAGTTTGCTCTGGCTTCATCTGGATACAGGGCCAGCTGCTTCCCAGTCTCCTTGCTCTCCAGCCTCCATTCACATCTCTGAATGGTTTCTAACAACCACCTGGACCATTTGGCCTCTTTGGGTTCTGTGGCTACCAGCAGTGTCTTATTTCTATCACAAGTCATGCCCTGGCTCTATCCTTGATGCATGCTCCCTCTGTCAATACTCTGCTCAACTGTGACACCACCTGGCATGACAACATGCCTTACAATCGCACATCTCAGGCAGTTTTCCTAGGTCTCGTTAGTATGCATTTGACAAAGCCTTACCTTATACACGTGAGAGTCTACAACACATCATCTGTCTCTCAGTTTCCATGGGCTACTCACTGAAGGGCCCTGCCTGTGGGGTGATGCAGATGATGACTTCTTTATGGAGTGCAAGTTACCATGACTTCCAAATTGAGTGTGGTGTGGTCATGTGTATAACACACAGCCTGAGCTCATCTAACTAACGAGGCACCTAGATTCATGGCTGTTTTAGTTTATGAGTTTCAAAAGATACGGATGTGCTGTTTGCCCTGAGCAGGCAGAGGGTAGTGTCTCAGGGAATCCATAGGAGCAGCACACTAAGCACCAGTTTTCTACCAATAATCAATTGCCTCAGGCCTCAGTGATGCCAAGATGGATTACATGACCTTTCTTTTTCTTTTTCTTTTTTTTTTCAAGTGAGTATAAAGGTAGTGCTAAAACCTGAACTAAAAATGTGATGCTGTAATGAGAACTACTTGTCAAAGATTTTGACCAAGTTCGCTCTAGGATTTCCTGTTATCCCAAAGGCTTCTATACTATCTTTCCCAGTACACCTTGCTTATAAACCCCTGTTGTACTCTACAGTATCACTGGTCTGAGCAGGACTGTTTGTAGAGAGAATCTAAATGCTCTTTTTGATATTTTTCTTGGTCAAGCTCATACATACAGTCATCACGCTGCGCTGAAAGGCCTCTTTAACCTCAACCTTAAGCATCCCCAGTATATCATTAGGAAGATTATCAAGGCTTCTGGAACACCACTGGATTTCCTTGTGTACCGAAAGGCCTGGCAGATCAAAGGAAGCATTACTTCAAATAGCTTGTGGCTTATCTGGTGCTTGCCCTAGCACCACTGACCCCTCAATCATCATAATTTTTTCCAGTAGGAATTGCTTTTAAGGATAACAGTTTTTACTCCAGATTCTTGTTTTGACCTTTCAGGCTTCCGCAGTATTCCTTACTAGCATGTGTAAATATCTCACCCCGTACTCAGCAAGTAAAATGTATTTAAAATAACTAAACTAGTGCAAGTAAAAAAACAAAAAACAAAAAAAAACTGCTTGGTTTTGCTAATGAAGTGACTAAGAATATGAGCAATTTTGTGTTTGTTGTCTGTAGATTTGTCTCGTACTTGGCCGAACATTTTCACAAACACTGAGGTCAGTGATATTTGACCTTGTTCGGCGTTATCCAGTTGGGCTGAAATGTTAGTCCTTGTTCTGCAGTTGCATCCATATGTGGGTGTGTGTGAACCTTTGCACCCATGCAGGGACCAAGAAGCATCAGCTAAGTTTTTTCCAGCTGCAAGGCCCACCCACATGGATTGATTGCAGGGAGTGCTTATTCACGAGCCTACTTTTTATAAAACCTTATTATTCATCAGTGTCGAGTATTAATCGCTTTGCTCAATATTTAAATTTCCTGCAGGGGCTTGTTATTTATTCTATAGGTGTGTTTTAACATGTTTTAATATTAAACGCACTTTAATCACCCCTAAAATATTTTCAGGTTCATTACTTACACTTAAAGCTGGCTGGAGATATATGCGCAATAACCAAGGAACATGTAAATAAGATATTTGACCTTTACCTCTTTAAAACTATAGAGCTGCAAATTCCTGCCTGAACAACTCATTTGAAGAATTAAAATCAGGTACATAATTGTCACTCCAACATATCTATTTCAGTTGAGCGTCAGCTGCCTTTTCTGTTGGAAGTCCCATTTTCATGGCTATATAATTTGATGCGTTCAATTATACGGAGCTTAAACTCTACTTGGTAGTCTTGACTTATCAAATAAGCATGGCAATTCAAAGCTAAACAACTGCTTCGAGAAGTGCCATTTAACAACGCCAGGATAAGATTTATATTCTAATGTTTTCAGACGGATGGTGAAAAGGAGCATGACGAAATTATGTTTTAGATAGGTTCAGTTCAAATTTAATGAATGTGACATTTTAACTGCATTTTAAACTACTTATTTTGCTACAGCAATTCCTTTTATTTTTTAATTAATTTCTAAACCCTGCATCATTCCAGCAGCTGGAATACGTATCATCTACCAGATATCATCAGTCTCTCATCCTTAGACTTGGTATGTAAACAGTCTAATACTAATTAGCTGCAATTAAAATCAGTATCAGGCAAAGAAAACATGCAGTTTTTATATGGTTGTCCAGAGAGAGTTAGTCAGACCCAGAGATATTAAAACAAAAAAACAAAAAGACAAAAAAAAAAAGAAAAGCGAGCAATTTAATCCCAAAGTCTGTCTCTTTGCAGTCAATGGTATCTGCCTCCTAACGCTGAGGTTAGCAGGCAGAAACACAACCCTCGTTCTCAGCTGTCATCCCTACTAACAGGATGTCATACCCTGTATCAGTCCTGCTGCTTGCTGTCACAGCATCACAGCATTTGGGATAGGATTCATAATGCAGCACTGAAGCAGTGACAGCCAACAGAAGAGCTTAAAAATGTCCTCTGCACACAAATATATAAATATGTCTGCTGTGAAGTTCTATTTATACTCTCATCCTATACATGTGGTGGTGTAAGTTGGTGTAAAGGCAAGGCTGCAGATTTGATCCTTTTTTAAAGGAGTGTATATTTGTCACAACTGAGCCAGGGGGTCTGAGAACCATTCCATCACTGGCTTAGAGCCGAGGAGCAAGTTCAAGGTCATAAATCAAAAGATGATGCATAGAAATCACCAAAGGGCAAAGTAGCAAGGAACAAAATATCTCTGAGCTTAGCCCAACCTCCATCCCAAACTTTCCACTCTCCAAAATATGAAACCTCTTATCTTCACCTGTTTCTGTAGCAGTGATAATTTCAGTCCCAAAAGGCCCCATAGATTGGTACTCCTATGGCAAGGAATATAGAAACTGGGGCTTTCTTTAAAGTCCATGGGGCAAAAAGGAAGAAAGAGGCCTGATGGTGGCACAGAGCTGCTGAGCTGTCCTGCACAGCGAAGGGAAAAGATCTGTGCATTGTGGTCCAACCATACATCATCACCACCCATAAAAATCATTTCCTGCAGGAAATAGCCACTGAGCACTGAAAGAAATCAAAATTTCACAGTAGATTGCCGTGCGAGTGGAAATAAATCCCTGTGGCTGTGCATCACACACCCCGTGCTGCTGTGCTGCGTGCAGCCCCAGGAGGGCCTCTGAAGGAGATACTGAACTGTGTTAAATGGGCATTTTCACAGATATACCTCATTTTCTTTCCATATGTGTATGTATATATATGTAAATGTGCTTCTATGAGAAGTGGTGAAGTACCCTGGGAAATCTAATTCCTGTGAATGGTAGCTATTATTACAGAGGAATAGGAGATTCTCTGCACCATGAGGATCTAGCACCATTTAAAAGCTGAGACTGCATTTTTCTTATCTCTGATGGCTTCAGACAGAAAATTAGTAAAGGTTCCCTGATACTGAGCAACTGAAAGTGTTTACTAAAGTTGACCCTCAACAGCATAGAATTCTGGTTTTGATTCCATTAAAAAATGACCCTAAGGTCTTCCTTATATCTTTCCCATGCACTTATTTCTTCTAGTAAGTATTCAAAAATATCTGGCATGGTCTTACCATAGTATTTTGAGCAGATATGTTATTTCCTTACTGATAACTGCATTTTGCTGAGTCAGGTCTTTTCCTGCACTCAATTATAGTGAAGAATAGTCCCTCCCACCAATAAGCAGCTGGCTCTTTAAAATAATAGTGAAAGCTTGACATATTTATGTTTTTACTTTTCAGTTTTCTGTCAGATTCAGAACAAGAAGTAGCATTCCCAAATAATGTTTTCTGCAAAGTTTCTGTGCTCAGTATGCTTCACAAATACGCTTTGCTTGCTGAGAAACAGCACTATGAGGCAGTTTGATTAATATGCTGAAAACAACAATAAAATAAAATAACAACCAATAACATGAAGAAATTACTGGGTAGGTGGATGCATTTCAGATGTAATAGCTAGGAATACCTTCTGCCTGTTCTGAACAAGCAATCACTGATTGTAGCTCTGCACAGAACCAAACTAAAAATACATTCACGAAATTACCTGGTCCAGAAAGATTCTGGCCAGTGTTAATGGACACAGCCTCTGGTTACCACTGTGTAGTACTGCTCCAAACCAGCACTAAATCATATGTTTGGAATGAGAGACCTTTCTCTTAGGGAGCTCTTGAGCTGCTCTGTTTTTTTCAACTCCTTGTATTTTCACATATGTACCTTGAGTTGCAATAGCAAAGAGCTGCTCTCACCAAACCTGATGCGTCTCAATTCAACTTTCTGTTGAAGTTGAATGGCACATCTTTGCACATAGCTGTGTCTGAAAGCTGAGGTCAAGCACTGATCTGTGTATTTTTGCAGTGTGGTAAAAGCAAGTATAAACTGTTCTATGCCCACTACTATTTGTCAAAAGACATGGTGTTCTTTTTTGAAATAATTTCTTTTCAATATGCTTGATTTTTGTTTCTTAATTTAATTTTTCAGTCTATTTTTTCTGTTATGCAATGCATTTCAATGACATTAAATGCAAACCTGGATGCTTTTTCTTTCGGCTAGCCAACCTGCAAACACAACTGGGGCATACAGATGAATTACTGATGTGAAAACAGAACCGTGGAGTTGTGAGCTTGTGTTGTAAAAGTAGCAGGTGCATTGCATGACTCCAAAGGGGAACTGCACTGTTTGGTAAGTCTGCCATAAACACAACAGCCTGAACAGTGAGGGTTACAGTGAGCTCATATTTACTTTAATATTGTTTGCCTCTCTGCTTAAACGACTCCCTGAATTATTTTGACCTCGAGAGTTCATTCCAAAAAAGGTGCTTAGCTGTAAACACCACCTGCACAATAGAGCATATTGTGAGCCACCTCTGCCACTGTATTGCTCTCTTATCATTCATAATGTGAAAATATGACTGCCCGTGCAGCCAGCCTGCATGCTGCCCAGCCCTGCAGATGGCAGGCACATGTGTGCACAACATTTGCATTTTATAGCTCTAATAAGAACAGTCAATAAAATGAGGGCTTTTCCACCTCTGTTACTATCTTGGTACAAATGATCTCATGTTAAGTAGTTGTTTTATCTCAGTCCCTGTAATTTCCAGATGATTTTGTTTTTAAATATTTGTACTTGATTTTGGCATCGGTAAGCATGTGGCCCACCCATCGTATTTTCCTGGAGCCAACATTTTCTTGGTGCTATCTAGAGTTTCAATTCATTTGTTTCCCTCCCTAGCAAAGGATTAACTTTAATTTTGTCCTATCCACAATTGTATTTGAAGTGAAAGTAACTTCTGCAATGTAATTCCTCATTGGCTTGGCTTATGTAAGCAGCTGGTAAAGTTGGAGGTTAAACTGGCTCTTTTCTTGGCTGCAGTGCCACAGGGGTACGCAGTGACCTCACCCTTGTTGAGGCATTGCACTGAGACACTGATGTGCACCTCCAAAGGTGACAGTGTCGTTGTCACCAGTCGTGGTAAGAGCAGGAGGAAGCCTGCACTTCATCCTTGGTTCCTCTAGGAATACTAGCTAGTGATACCAACACCACAGCTTACTGCTGCAAGGGCAGGCCTGCACTTCTGTTTACCTATTTTGGCTCTTCAAAAGCAGTTCCAATGAAATTGCAGCATTACAAAACAACAGCTTTGCTTACTTGCTTTTTTTGTTTGAATACCCATTCTGTTATGATATGTCAAATACAAGAATTTTTTAAATTTCCCTTTCTGTATAGAAGAGTCAGGAAGGCTTGAACCAGTGGCAGTTTCCACAAGTTTTGTTGCATAAAAATGTAAGGAGAGTGGTTACACTGAAGGTCTGACTTTCCCCATGCACTCTCTTAAGAAGTCTAAAGGAAAAGAGCAAGGACAGGATAAGCACAGATGATTTCTCCACTCAAACTCCCCCAGTTTCTGACCGCTCTCAGCTTCAGATGTGGTTTCAATGATTTAATAACCCTCAGTGGATTTCTCTTCCCTGAGCTCGTCCAATTTCCTCTTAAACCAGTGTAAACCTTTAGCATCTACAATAGCATCATTCATGATTTTATAGACCTTGTCATTACCCCTGTCGGCTGCTTCTTTTCTAGAAAAATCCTAGCAGATTTGATGGCTTCCCACATGGGAACTGAGAATGATTGCCATATGATTGCCACTTTGTCAAGCTTCAGATCTTTTCCAGTTACTGTAAAGGAAAAATGTCTCATGGAATCGGGATTGCACATCACCTAGCAGTTTTCCCATGTGGATTACTCTTTGAATTACTGTTTTGGTTTCAAACTAGAACAGGGGAGATTGTTGTTTACAATAAGGTTGGTGAGGTAACAGCACAGGCTGTCCAGAGAGGTGGTGGTGCTCATCCCTGCAGATATCCAAGGTCAGGGGATGGGCTCTGAGCATCTGATGGGGCTGTGGGTGTCCCTGTGCATTGCAATGGGAGTAGACCAGATGGCCTTTAAAGATCTCTTCCAACTCACACGATTTACAGAATTGACAAAACATAAGGACTGGAAAAATACTGAGTTAAGTATTGATGGAGTGGCTAATCCCTTTGGACACACACAGTTCTGTAGAGATACAGGGAAAGTAATTGCCAAAGTCCTCATTTATGTGCTGCATAACCATCTTCATAGTAGAGAGATATGAAAAAACCAAAGGCTGTAAATCTGATGGCACCACAAATAATATATCCAATATACATGTTCTGCTCAAAGTGAGTCTACACAAACTGGTGCAGAAGCCATGGTTTTGCCTGTTTTCTGGCCTAGTTGGTTTAAACCACATTTTTCTCTGGAAACTATGTAGATGCACTGGGATAACTCCAGCATTTATAATGGCTCTAATGTGGCTACTCCCACTTCTGGACCAAAGCTGGTTCATGTCTACCCAGTTTATTCTCAGGGTAGAACAAACATAATGGTCTACCCGTGTTTAGATGTGCCTGCATGTTTTCACAAGGTATGACTGGGTCAGACCCAGAGCTCTAGCTCTTCATACCCAGAAGCCTTTAAGGTAAATAAAATCAAATTAGCTTTTTTGCGGTCAAGCCCATTTACACTAAAAAAAAGTAGAAAATGGCTAAGTTGAAATGTCTGACCACAGTTAATTCTTTGGCTCTTATTCCAGTTCTTTTTCACATTCTGTGACATTTTTGTTTTCAAAATAAACACAGTCAAGAAAGTAAAGTTAGGAGGAAGGAAATGTGTGTATTTTTTGCATTGCCATAATAAATGCAACATGATAGTTCTAGCATCCACTAGAATAGCATTGGGTTTGGACAATACGATCACCCATTTTTATGGGAGAAAACCAGGTGCTTTTCCCTATGTTGAATTTCCATTCTCTTAATCTTATTTGCTGGTTGGTACCAGACTCCACAAATTGGACATTATACTTTTCAAACCATGCATGTGTATACATTCTGATTTTACCATTAAACTTAATGGAAAAAATTGGACCCAACCATGTCAGTACATTTTTATAAGTAAAGCCCCAGAGTCTCTTATTCAAACCCTTGGTAGCTTGTGAGTTTATATGCAGCTTTGGTACAAGCATTTAAAAACGTGAATGTATTTTTAAAAAGCATTTGTCAGAATTCAGCGTTATTCTATTATTACGTTTTTCCAATTCTGTTGATTTATATGTAATCTTCTAATTTCCTCCCTGTGGTCTGTAAAAATGATCCTTGCTGCTATGCTACTCATATAACAAAAACTGGCCAGCGTTACTTCAAATAAGCTATTTGACTGACTTTATTGTGAGTGTCCACATGCCAAAAATTTACTAGATAATTATTTGTCTCCTAAACCTTCTTTCCCTGTTTTTTTCCACTCCATTGAAAATCCCTTCTTGACCTACAGATATGGGTTTTAACTTAACCCTGTTTCCTTGTAGACTGCAGTTGCTCTTGACTGTGCATACACTTTTTCTTCATGACATGTAGATATTTTACATACAGTATACTGAGAATTATCTTTTTGACTTGCTTTTCTACAAAATAAACATACATCACAACAAGGAATGCCCTAAATCCCATAGTACAGAACTGCTCTCAGCCCTTACCTAGAGCAATTGACTTAGCGCTTTGAGAGTCTGCAGGTGACACGAGTAAAATTAGAGTGGGTACAGCTTCTTTTCTGTGAATTACCTAGGTAACAAGGCTCCTCTGTGCACATTAAAACATCCAGATTCATTTTTAAAATAACTGGCATACAGTATTGTTTATTATGATATGATCTTCATACATTTTCAGTTTCCTTCCTTAGTTAAATACTTTCTGCTTCCTTTCCAGGAGCAGATATCTCGAGTTCCCAGAGAGCATGTGGGCCCCATAATTAACAATAACACTTACTTAGGTCACTGCAGCCCTTGCCCTAGTGTGCTTCAAGTGTGTAACACTACAACATTAAACAGTGACTCCCCAGTCCTACAATGCTGTGACTGTGCATGATCTTAAGTGAATGACACAGTAGGCTTAGATGACTTCCATTAACTGAGGGACATCTTTCAAGGAGCAGAAGATTCCCTGTTCATTGAACAGTAATTTGGCAGCTAACCTATGGGCAATGTCTTCAAATTTTCATTTAATTTCTGTCTGGGTCCATGGGAAACATAGCTGTGTTCATGCAGCTTTATTCACACTCAGTCTGGTGCTACATGATGACCTCGTTCTAATTGGGTGTGTTGCTGGCTTTTTGGCTGATGACTCTAGTTATCATTTCACAGCCTGCCTGAAAAAAGGGACAAGAACATCCTAATGAACACTTTGTCTAGGCTTCCTGTCTCTCTTGTCACCGAATGACTAATTACTAATTTCCAGCTATGAATAATTTACATTACATCCTACTTTTTAACCCTGGGGATATTTCCTTTCGTTTACATGGTTTAGATTTCTGCAGATCCCTTCATACTCCTGCAAAGGCTTCACTGAACACCTGTATGAAGAGCAGTTTTCCAAATGACTATTTCTAAATGTTTGACATCAGTCATAGAAATTAAGATCTCTTTTTTTCTCTCTGTGTGCTATTGTGTCCTTCTTTTTCTTTCAAAATTTCTGGTGTCCCAAGTAATTAAGTAGCTGCACTTGCCCACACTTCAGTTCTTCTCCCACAGCTTCAGAGCTTGGATTAGGATTATTGCAATAGCCATTCTGGATGATACCAACCAACCTGGTTATACAATTATATCTATTATCACAACAATTTGGAGCGATCTCAGGTGACTGTGAATGCTCAAGGGGTTTTTTTTCCAAACTTGCAATTATTCTCAGTGTACCACTTCAATTGCCAGGACTAATCCCTGGCTCGTCTCTTGATTAGTTAGCATTAGAGCCTGTGGGGCGGTACTGTTGATCTCGCTTGCCTGACTGACTTAAGTTCCATTGTGCACCTGCCATTATGCATTTGAATAAACCTGGAACAAATTCTGGTACTTGATGTGCTGCCAGTCTTGGTCTTAATTTGGGGATATGACTGGGTGAGGCAATGCATCTCTTCATCAACATGCAGAATTGCTATAGAAGCAGAATGCTGCTGAGTCATGGAGCTCATCAGGAAGGAGGACACATGAGGAAGCAACGTTGCCATTCAAGGCTGGCAACAGCCCCTGTTCTTGCCATCTACAGGTGAAGCTTCAGATTTTTTTACATTTCTTTTTTTACTTCACTAACTCAAATAGATAGGATGACTTGAGGGTAGTTACTCAGGAGTCTGACATACGCTAAAATTAGTGAAAAAAATTAGTGAATGCTTGATTGTTTTTTTTTCTGAAGAATTCGATCAGAGCCATAACTTGGAGTTAGATTGGAAAAGTCCACAGCAGTCCTCTTCAGAACAGTGTTTGATACTGGTGTACTCCACAGTGAGACCTCTTGGGATGACCTTGTAGTTCTGTCACAGCTGATTGTGCTCCTCTGTTCCCAAGGAAGGCAGAGTTCTGCTCTTCATTTTCACACACAAAAAAACAGGGACAAAATGGCAGACCTATTGCCAAAGTGAAACATTGGTCCTGGACACCTAGAGGTCCATGCAAGTGCTGAGGCATCTTATTCCTGGAAATATACATATAAGTTCTGACACAGTATGAGCAAGGTGATATAATAATGCAGAAGTCAAGAAGAAAAAGACTTTCTCTATTCTTAGAACATATAAAAGTGCTAAATAGCCTTTGTTCATTTGTTTGTTGTTGTTTTGTAAGAGATAACCCAATTATCTCCAATAATTTTATTTTAATTAAAAATCTGTAGAAATATATGAGCGGGAATTTCTTAATTAAAATCAGGAGTGAGAAGAATTAACAGGAATTTTCCTGTCTCATGCTGCATGGAATATGGAATATAAGCTGATTAATTACTGCAAAGAATATTTTCAAATAATGGCACACTAGAAAAAAAACTAACTAACCTATTGACAGGAAAAAAAAAAGAGAGAAGGGTTATTAGGACAGATAGCAAAGTGAATTACTTCTGTCAGCGTCGATGTGTCATCAGTAGTTTTCAGGTAACTGTAAGTCTAAAATGTTTCCTTGTTGCATGAAGTAGGAACTAGATTGAAATGTATTTATCAGCATAGTTAACATTAGAGACTGGAATTAAATCTTTGCTGTCTACTATTCAAAACTTTCATTGTTGTCAAGAAATAAAACGACCAAGAGATAAATAGTTTTCAGTTATTTGCTATTTGGGCAGGGAGTTTGTCTTTCTACACATGCGTACAGTGCAAAGCTCATTTGGGGTGTGACTGTCCTTTTAAATCTACCATAAACAATATTGTCAGTAAGTCATTACCTATGTTCTTAAGCAATTCCGCCCTAAATTCTTGTTTTTGTTTCTTTACTTCAAAGGCATTACATTGATAAGACATTTTATATGGTCTCCTTCGTTAGCTTATTTCATCTGACCTATTTGCATGTAAAGAATTAGAAGTACACGAGCCCCATCTCCACTGTACTCTTTGTAGGATTTTCATAAGGATGCAGTCGTGAAGGTAATGCACATCTGCAGGAATTAAATTACTGTTGTAAATAACATGGGTCCCATTCATGAATATGATGCCCATGCCACTATAGTTTCCTTCCAAAACCATACAAATACACATTTCTGCTAACTCTAAAGAGGACCAGGATTTCCACACTGCTCATATCTTTCCAGTCAAGCACCCCACTTCTCTATGGCCTTTTAGCTTTGTGGCCTTGGAGACAACTAAAACATTTACGGAATGTATGCCAAGTGGGAAAACAAGACAAGCAGTCTTCCAAGACCACAGAAAACAAAGATGGGACAGGAAAAAATAAACTAGGAGAGTGATAACCTTATTTCATTCCAAATGGGGCTTAAATAAAATAAATGGTGGCAAAATTGCTTTCCAAATGGAACACAAGAGGCAGAGAAAGAAAGAGCATTTATACATTAGATGTCTGGTGTTAACACTTTCAGTTATGCTGGAAACTCTGGAGTTTCCAAGGCATCTTGCATGAGATTACACAAATGCCTAAGGAAGAGTAAAGTTGTCTTGGATCAGGCAGCACCCAATATGTTTATGCTGCCTTGATGGGAAGGGATGTGCCAGAATTACATGCACTAATGGCTGTTAAGGAAGGGCAAGAATTTATTATTTGTAACAGTGCAGCGTTATGTGTAAAATAATAGCAAATAAAACAACAACCACCACCATAAAAATAATAAAAAAAAAAAACAACCAAAAACCCACACATTAGAAAAAAGGATTTTAAGAAATTTCAAGCCAAGCTTTCACAAATTGTATAGAAGGAATGGAAGAGATGTAAAGCAGGCTGTGGGTAGGAGAAGGAGTAAGTATGGCTCTTCATAGAAACTCTGCAGTGATTCTGTGTGACTCTGCAACTTTGTAGTAGTTCTGGAAAGTAGTATCTGTACGTTGCTGTAAGTACATGGTATCCCATTGTTAAAACTCCAAAATCTGTGATCTCATATGTTTGTACATATATTCAAAATAGCACTGCTAGGTCATGTAGTGAGCCACAAGGATGCACCTTCTGGCCTGGGAGTCTGCCAGCCCCAAGCATTAGAGCTGTGTCTCCTTGCAAGATTGAGCTGCAATTCATTATTGCCATGTAAGGAGCCTATATAATCTGCCTCAGGGAATTATTTCTGCGCATAAAGCCAATTGTTTTTCAGGCATTGCTTTGGGCTTTGAGTTTTGCAGTGAATCCAGAGATTCTTTGTCTTGCTTTATTTAAGATCCATCCACTGTCTTCATCCAGCTCTGTGGAAAGGTAATGGCGATGCAAGCAAAAGAGCTCGAGTTGCTCTCAAACTGATGGAGGTGATAGATGCCATACGAAATTGAAAGGTTATTCAGCAGATGTTGGAAATGTGAAGAAGAAAGGATTGTGATGCAAGCTATGTTTAGATGTTTAGCTGCAGCATGGAATACGTTTTTCACATGATACTTTGCACTATACCATGCGGGGGCTGAAATCTTTGTTATTTTCTTAGGCAAATGGTATCTTGCTCTACTGCTTTCCAGATAGCAGTTACTCCCACTGGAAAAGCCCAAGACCCTCAGCTCTAATTCTCATGCTCTAACCACTTGACTTCACTGAACAAACTTATTTGTTTGGTGTCATAATTTAGTACAAATAGAAACTACAAAAAAATCTTTGAAACATTTAATAGAATAGACCCAAGAAATCTTGGGAGACTTTTTCCCTGTAGCCTTATTGAAGTAATTTGCATATGAACAAGATAAGAACCAAACCTATGAAAGGATTTTGTTTTTCATGATTCAAACATAGTTTTAAAGTGCACTTAGCATGTACTAGCTTTGTACTTTGTGTATGTTTAGCAACGGTTGCTGATATTGTTTAATCTGTATCTACATTACCTCGTATTTGCCATCTGTTCTTTGAATGGAACCTCTGTTTAACATTAATTTAATGAAGAAAAATGGTCCTGTAATTAAGTTTTCTAGTAAACTGTTGTGTCAGCTCAATCTTTAGTGTCATTTACAGCAGGTGGGAAATGGCAAGGGATTTTGTGATAGTGCCTCTGTAACCAAAGTGGGTCACAGAGCAGCCCTTGGGAAGGTCACCTTCTGAACCTGTCAGGACGATCTAGTGCACAGCTGGGGCAAGCTGGTCCTGTATCTAATGCAAGGAAAAATTTGGTAGAAAAGGCATATCAGAATTCCTGAATGATGACATGTAAATAATGCATTGCTAATAGCTCTGTTAAATGGGACACGTTTGTAATGAGCACATCCCTTAATTCAGAATAGTTTGCTGGATGAGTTTGAAGTTAAACACAAGTGAGTTTTATTTCCATCTATTGGATTATCCTGTTAATTGTTTTTGTTAAGTTCTTCAAATACACTGAGCTGTGGGAAGGTTCTGCAACCAATTGAGTTCTGCATATACCAGTGGTTCTGTTCTATGGTTCTGTGATATCTAGTTTCAACTTCCCAGCTGTGGGCAGAAGAGGAAGATAGCCAAAAGGTGCTATCTTACCATTCAACTCAGGTATCAGTGCACCAAAGTCTCTGGCTATGGTGTTGTTAATTTACAGCCCTATGTGCAGAGACACCTGATGTGATACAAAGCTAGAGCAGGGCTCTCCTGACTTATGCCTGTTTGCTCACAAATCAGGAGCCAGCTACAATTGCTAGAATCTCCTCTGTGAAGCCCTGGATGACCATCAGTCATGGTGATGGATGATTTCATTTACCCTGGAAAAGCTGAATTGGCTGCTATTTCATAAATGACGAGTCCGGTTTCAAAAAATTAAACTGGGTTGAATGTCACAGATCTTAAAGGGCTTCCAATATATTCTACTTGGCATGGCGTATGTTCTAAGGATTAGCTCATCTAATTTCAGTCCAAAGTCTTCACTTGTAAAAGAATTTGGGGAGAACATTTATATCCACATTCCAAGTGGAATTGATTTACAGAACCCTGCAGTATCTTCCTGTGACAAAGGATCCAAATCCCTTCCATGCCTCTACATAGATGAGCTGGGAGCCTTGGGAAAACTTTGATACCACATGCATATCATGTACACTGCTATGAAGTGTTGTGTTTGTGTCACCGTATTCAAGTAGGAATGGAACAGCCAATAGGAACTCCCTCACCAGGCACTTTGTGGATGCTTGAGAGGGCTCCTGTTAGTTTTATAAGTTATCATCAGAAAGCAAAAACACAGAACTACCATAAGACTACATCAAAATAACTGCCAAATTTACTGATGCTGCTTCTACTACTCAGGTTTTGGACAAATTGCAGCTTGAAAAGACAGAAGTATGCTCTCAAATGTTATCAAATGTTAGGACTTTTCAGTTCAAATAGTTGACTGCAGGAGGTTTCAGCAGACAAGATGCCTAGGACATGACTAATTGCTGTGTAATCATCTGATAATCCAACATATCTGAGTCAAATGCGACGCCTAAAACTCAGGAACTCTGCATCTGTGGCTATTTTCAAAGCACTGTAGCTTAGCACTAGAGTCTTAAGTGTGCATAAATGAGAGTCTCTTGAATAATAGTATGTCATATTAAAAAGGAAAAGACATTGTTTTGAATTTTTTCTGTGCCTCAGACAGAATATACAAGCAATAAGAAAGGAAAAATAAATTAATCTTAAGAAAAAATGTTACAAAGACAGAAAACAGCAAAGAATTTCCTCTGTTTAGAATAGTAAATAGAAAAACAATCTTTACAAATAAGTACTTTCAGTAATGAGACGAGTTGAGTTCACAATGTAGGTCATGAGATCCTGAACAGCTACTTCCTTTTCTAGAGGAATCATTGGCAAAAATTCCTCATAACCCGGTGAAATCTCTTGTATTTGATATTAGGGAAGTATTTAGGTCATGAGTTAAACTATAGCACAAGAACCTCAGCCAGATCTGATAGCTGTTGTAAAATCCATGAAGGGTCACTGCCCCTTTTCTGACACATCCATCGACCTGCAGCAGCAGGAGCTGCAGCACACAGCTATGTGTGCACAGTGCTGTGGATGCCCCATCCCTGGAGGTGTTTAAGGCCAGGTTGGGCAGGGCCCTGGGCAATCTGATCTAGTGCTTGATCTAGTGTCGGCAACCTTGCCTGCAGCAGGAGTGTTGGAACATCATGATCGTTGAAGTCCTTTCCAACTCAAGCTATTCAATGATTCTGTGAAGGTCACCCCCACCTGGAAGCTTGCTTTTTGCCCATGGTATGTTTTTCCTCTGCTTCAGTATCCTGTAGGTCACTGATATTGGGATTTCTCCAAGCACCATAATTATTAAAGACTGTATTCTTGAATTTGTCCTAGTGGAATTAAAAAAGAAAAAAGAAATTTAAAGCTGAGCTGGATAGTTCCTTACCAACTATTTATCTGTCTACAGTTGTCAAGTATAACCAAATATAGTTGATAACTAGAGGCACAATGTATGTGAATAGGAGCTTCTCAAATATGCCCATCACTGCAGTGCCTGTGCCAACATTATGAGTTGTATGTCATGTGAATGCAGCACATCTATGAATTTTTATCCTGTTCTGAATTTCTAGGGTTAGCTGAAAAATAAACCAAAACAAAACAAAGACATAAACATCTCCCAAATGAAAATCAAAACCTGAACTATCATAAGAAGGTAGATGTTGTACCAGAGGACATGGGAAATCTTGGTGGTAGCTGAATGGATGCCCTGGATGATCTGGGAGGTCTTGTCCAGCATTGGCAATTCTATGGTTCTGTAAGTACACATCAGAATTTTCAGTACCTTCTGTGTAAAGGTGTCTAAACAAAGATTTGTTCATTTTTCTTAAGAAGTTTAATTGAAAGTTCTTTGATTTTCTTCGTCACAGTGCTGTGAACACCCTGAAGTTCTATTTCTTCTGCAGAGCTGCTATTCCGCTGTAGCACTTGGAGTCTGACAGTAAATCCATGGAGTACATGGTAAATATCAGAACAAGGATTAAGCTGTTAAAAATGCTCGCTTTCTTTTTTTGTTTCTTTTTTTTTTAATTATTATTTTTAAAGAGATTAAGGAAGATCCAAAACCAAAACAATTAGAAGTAAGATATGAAGAGCTCTTTAAACATGGTACTTTTTAATCATCATATGTTGTTATATGAACAGTTGTTGGAGTGTTCTTTCCTTTGATTTTCTCTACCACGCATACTGTGAACATTTCTTCCTAATCAGAAGAGATGGGAATCATAAAATGTATTTTAGAAATTGCTTTAGAAACAGTTTCTAATAGCATCAAGTTCTGGGCTTGCTAGCCAAGAACATGGATGCTTTTTAAATACAGTGGAAAATATCTAATTTTAACAGATGAAATAAATGGAACTAAAAAGTAATAAGGGTACAATTCAGTATAAATGCAGCAGAGATGGCCCAATAAAGATTACCTAATGAGTATTAGATTACCTCCTCTAGTTACAAAGTAAAAACAAACAGCTCCTAACATTATGTATTGGTAGCAACATGTCAGGAAATGCTCAAACCCAAACATTAAAACACCAATCTCCAGTGTAGAAAATGTAATATTTTATTTACTATCAATGATGCTACTGGGCATTCCTTGCATGAATATCAAGAAATCACACAGCCCAGTTTTTCACTGTCTCGTGAAAAGCCCCGAGAGTACTTCCAGATGTTAAGTCAACTTGCCACATTTCACAGATTCAGAGTTCTCTTTTTAAGGCCGTTTATAGAACTTTGGAAAGAGCACAGGCTATAGTGTTATTAAAAGGTAGGGAGGAGTGTTTTATTTTTAAAGCAAATTAAAGGCATGACAGGTTTCTTGCCATCACTGTTAACTTTTGTAGTCCAAAAAGGAAACAGCTCTAGGTACCTATAGCTGAATAATTTCCTACTATTATATTGGTGGATTTTCACCTAAGAACATATCCTAAACTTGGATGTACCAAGTTGTGAGACATCCAGACATTCAACTGCGTCTGTTACTCTTGCAAAGTTCACAGAATTTATGAAGATTTAGGCTGTCCCATTCATTGGAAATGAGTTTTCTGATACCTTAGTTAATAATTCCCACACAACAGTGATAGAGAATGACTTCTCAGAGCTGTCACAGAGAAGGAATATCTTTGTGCAGTGGTCAGGAAACATGAGAAGATCATGCAACTGTCATGGAGCAAAGCAGGAGCAGCAGCCAATATATTCTGTTATGGAGCTTCATCCAGCATTTACTGTTTGAAGAAAAATGGAAGAATGTCTGCAAATTATCAAAAAAGGAGAAAGGAAGATTAGGAATCCCCACAGATTAAAATAGGAGAATTGTCATTTAAAATGTAGTTGAATTCAATCCTTTAATATAAAGTTGTACTTAGTTTGAAGGGAGTTGGAAAGAATGATCAGCATATTTAACAATTAACATGGTCTGCATTTTACTTTAACTGTCGATACACCAGGTCAGTTTGGGAACAATAGCATGCCTTGTTCTGATTAATTTGTATCATCTTCTATGAAAACATTAACTCCTGGAATGCATTGTTCCTGCAAATACTAATCATGGCATTATCACAGAATAGATGAACATTAACAGATTTAACATATCAAGTTCTACTAAATATTGTAGGTGTGCAGTCAACAGCATTGTGCTGGCCAGAAGGTAAGAAAACAAGGAAAATAATAATATACAAAACAAACTCTCAGCCTTTTAGATACATGGCATATAATCCTACTGTACGACAAAGAACTTTTATGGCAACTGGCAAATGACCAAAAATTTTAATTATCATTCTGTGAGATGTCTCCACGGGATGACTGTGCTTATTCAAAGCAGGTTCTGCTTCATGAAGCTGGTGACTATATAATAAAGTCATCTGCATGCCCTAATCTATCAATTATTCTTGCGAGATGATGAAAGTAGTGGCATTTTTAGTGCACATATGAGTTCTGTCATGCAGGAGGAAAAGTTACTGCAGGCTCATATGACGAGAGCAGTAAATCATACTTTTTAAGCTTCATACGCAGCGGGTAGAAGTCACATCTAGCTGAGCTTCAGCTCTCTTCCTTTCTCCCCGTTTACCCATGACAACTTTAAAAAAGATTGCCATCTGGTATCCCATCTGCCTGCATGTCCAATCTTATGCTTTCTGCAGTTGCTTTTATTTGTCCCCAGTGCTGCCTTCACGGAAGAGACAGCAGTCCCTGCTGAAACTCTGTGTAATTTGGGACCTTTCAGAAGCTCTGAAAGAAGTCAGAATCCAAGGATGAAAATCTTCCATTCTAGTTATTAATAACACTGGGGAAAAAAAAATGTGCTGAAGAAAAATGACAACACCTGTTCTTGCCTTCCAGGTGCTTGAAACAAAACTTCATTGCTGAGCTTCAGGGATTAAGGGAAGGGATTGTATTTGCCTGCTGCAGGTAGATGCAGCATCCTCAAGGACCCCAGAACCTGCATGGAAACACGGAGGAGAGGAGAGAGGAAATAACCTTTACAGAAAGAAAATCAGTCAAATCATCTTTATCATTCAAACAAAAGATGATATGTATAAGGCCATTTGTGTTATTTTTATTCCACATTAAGAATGTTATTAATGAATGTAACTTTCCATCAGGTATTGGTCTTGTTACAGGAGATAGAAATGAGCATGATAGATAAAGCCCATGAGCCTTTCCTGTATAGCTTTTATATATAGAATAGCAGCAGGTGCTGGGAAAGACACTATGGGACTCAAAGGAACCTATCACTCCTTCCCAAAAGCTGTACTAACTGTGCACTGATTTCAGTGAAAGAAGTTTTATCACCTCCTGATGACATGTGAGAGCAGAATCTGGTCAATAAACAACACATGTAAATACATCAACAGACCCTACACTGGAATCATTTAGTTAGAGCGAAACCTTTTAGCTGAATCACAAAAATCCCTCTTGATTTGGAAAAGTTATTTCCCACCTACTTCAGTTTAGCGCAGTGGGAATTTGGCATCGTAATCCCTTAAATAACAGTGAAAGATCTCAACCTGAATTGAACTCTGACATCAATCTAACGAGCACCCAAAGAAGTCACACGATGGAGAGCCTTTAAATCACAGCATGAACAGTAGCAGAGGAAGTAGAGGGACCAGTAGCATAACCAGTCAATGATATGGGTACAGATGTCCTGCAGTTATACACTGCCTAATGAAGAGAGGTTGTACTCCACCAAATGATGCACAGAAAAAGGCTCTGTGTTTTCATTTTATAACAAGGGAAACTAACTCTGGTATGAAATAAATGGACTTAGGCTTGCAGCCATAGTAAATCTGTCCTAAATCCTTTCACCTTGTTCCAAGAATGGGAGTGGTAGATCCAGTGGGGTTAGCCCAGACTTCAGTTTCTCCCAGGAGAACTTGGATTACTTCAGCTCCTGGGATGAATAGCATGGTTGGAATAGCACTTGTATTAAGTAATACATATGAAAATAAAATCTAGTTTTCTATTTTATCTGACACGGCTATACCTGGGTAAAAACCCAGGCACTTTAAGTTGTTCAAGATAGTTTGTGTGAAATTTCTGCATAGAAAGGGTATGATGGCTCCATCTGAGGACCCTGGCATTTCCTGAAGTTATGTTGTACCTAGATAGGAGACAATTGAGATTTGCTGATTTACATCAGCTGTGAATTCATGAATTCATGCAGGCATTTAGTGGAGATACCACCTGCTTCCTGAAATGGAAGAAAATAAACTCAGTGTTGAAACTGATCTCATGTTATCCAGGAATTCTGCATGTATATACAGTAACATGCTGTCCTGTTCTTTATGGTTTTAGGAAATGAACAAGTGACTTCAAGGACAAAAAAATACTCTTCTGCCAGTTCAAGAAAAGATAATGGATGAGGTATTACAGAACCTGCAGGTGAATTCAAGTTTGCATTATAACCATCTTTACGTCAGTCAGGTTATTTATATCATGTTTAATATAGCCGCTGTTTCAATCACTGTTACTTTAGCTTATTTATTTAAAAATTAATGAATGCCTCAGGTTGCCTGCCAGTTGTATCACAGCCACACAGGCTGTCGTGCAAGAGATCAGTCATTCAAAATCAGTGTGTGACAAAGCATAAGAAAAAGAAGTATCCTCACAAATGCAAACATTATGAGGGAAGTGCTTCATGTCTTGTAAGTCACATTGTCAGCTGGCTGTCTTAACTGAGACAGTCACTTTTCTCTCTGTGGTTTTAAATAGCAGTGTGATGGATGTGTAACGTTCTCTAAACTGCCCCAAGAAAATAATTTTAGTTTTCCATAATTCATGTATCCATTTACACGTGGTGAGAGAATAAAACGTTAGTATTTGGATTTAGAAGCCTGTAGAACCCATATTGTCCTGATGGAAACAATTATGTTGAAAGAAAAGCAGCAGCAAAGCTGACTTCCAAAACCCTGGGTGACAACAGAAGTCACTGAGCTCCACCAAACACCAAAGCACTGACTTTTACCTCGCTCACTGAAATTGCTCAGGAAAATCACTAGTGTGAAAAATGAACTCATGTTTAGTTTGGGTTTAATACTGCTGGGGGAGTAATCTTTCAGTCTGAAAAAAAATAGGGAGAGAAGAAATAGACACAGTGCAACCAGTCAATGAGGAGGTGATGTCAAAGGCATGTTTCAATTAGTGCAAGATTAGCTGTGGCCATGTTGGCCTAAGGCAAATACTCTGAATCTAACAGTAGTGGGAATTCCTTTGGGAATTCTGAATAGAGGGATATTATTTTACCATTTTGGGTCTTATCTCTCCCAGCAATGTTGCTGATAAGTTTAATTGATATATCTTTTCTCATTTATTGTTATGTGAAGGCACAACAGTGAGCGATCCTTCCAGCCAAAAAGCCCTCACATGCTGCTATTATAAACAACGTCTCCTTAATCCAAACAGCTACAACAATTTTATTAGCAGTCACAGCCTAGAAGAGATGGAACAATTAGCCTGTTTTACTGGGATAGAGTTTTATAACCCCATAAAATCAACTTGTTTAGCCTGAGGCTTTTAGCCATCCAAATGAAGAAGCCCAGCTGAAAAGTGGCAAATGATAATACTTACCTACAGCTTCTCCAGCAGACCAACTGTAAGCTCAGCTGCAGTGATGCTGTGTTGGTGACAGAATGGCTCCTCTGGTCTATTTCACCTTTATTAAGTGACAAAAAGCATAGCAAGTAAAACATCCATTAGTAAAACCAACAGCTTCTGGAGAGAGAATCATTTAAATCCAAAGATTAAGCTGGGAGTTTATACACACCAGCAGAAATCAAGGTACCTTCTCAAAAAAGAGAAACAGCTGCACACCCTTTGTCAAAGGGTCGTCAAGTTGGGAAAATAAGGGAGTTTTTTAAAGTGATATCTTTAATTCAATTAATGTTGCTGTGAACAGAAGAGTTGAAATTGGTAGACAGTGATTCTGCCTTGTGTGGTCAATAGATGATGCATCTTTGGCTTATGAAAACAATCTTTTTCATTAATTTCTGTGTGGTTGAAATGTAATTGTACAGAGAGTCTCTCATCATGTCATCTCTTTGTATGGAGTGGTATGCTTTGTATTTGTGATGTAATGTACTGACATGTTTCTGGATTGTTTTCTCCTTAAAAGTGACCTAATGTAGAGCGAACTCTTTCCTCCTTACAATTTCTCTTTATGAATGTGATTTACTGAGAGAAAAGAGTGAAATTACTCTTCTGCTTCTATTAACAGAGCTTCTTTTTTTGTTTCAGTGAGGTCTTGATTTTAGAGTTCTAAATAAATACCTGTATACCACAACAATTAAGAAAATTAAGTAGGGGTAGCAGTAAAGTGAAGCAAGCCAGGATTAACCCTGATGTAAAGGATGAGTTAAACACAATGACATCAAGCAGCAGGAAACTCTGAGGAGCAGTAAGTGAGTATAGTCTGCTTAATTTATGAGAAGGATTAGAGAGTAAATGCTTGAAGAGAGCATACAGAATAGAACAGGTTCTTTTCACTATGGAATAATTACACAGTGTAAGGCAAGAACATCCTCTGCATACTCTTCTTTCTGCAAAGCACTCTTCTCTAGCCACAGAAAACTTGGAAAACTAAAAATTATTGGTGTTTTAAAAACTTTTCCCCATTACATCATAATGAAAAATTCAGCTCTGCCAATAAATCACTTCAGCCTGCCCCTTTTGTACAACATCATGTTCTCTTGTTCCCCTCTTTATTATTAACTTTAACTCCATGGGGCATTACCATAGTGAACATCAAGGACTCACTCACAACCTGTACTCCATCACCCGCAGAGCTGACAAAGTTGTGATGAAAGCTTTGCATTGCTGCTGTTGTGCCTTAGCGATTTTCCTCTGCGTGGTTAAAGCTGTAACCAGTGATCGATGTGATCCAGCCTGACCTTTTTCTAACCTGTCTTAGCAACACCCCTCTTTGCTTGGCCCCTCTGACACTTCTTGATTTAAATCCATAATGTGCAGCTCAATGGTTTTCTTGTTCCTCTTCCTCAAAAAATAAAAGCTTGAATCAGGGGAGAACAGTCAATTCATGGGCATCTTGGACTTAAAGGCAGGGCACATCTGTGATGTTTCAGAGCACAGAAAATCATCAGGAATTTGAGATTATCACTATAGGGCTTACTGTATCAAGAATTTCCCAAGAACCCACAAGAATGCTGCAAGAAGCTACCGAGCAGACATACACACAGCTTAATTTTGGGGGGGAGCAAAGCAGTATCCACTTTTGAGACACAAACTGTTTCTAGAAACCGCCCAAAGGATGTTGGAGATTCTGATCTGAGCTTTCTGTAGCTGCTGTTATGAAGTTCTAATGGCAGAAAGAACCACCTCTTGACATCCCTGTGGCTGTAGTTGTCTCCAAACGGGGCTTAATATTTCATATGAGAAAATGAAAAGCATCACAGAAGTTCTTTGCCTTGATAAAAAATGATGATGATAGCTGCTTCTTTGCTTTTATTCTGGCAATGTTATATTAAAAACACATTTCTCTTTATCAGTTACAAAGGGACATTCCTCTCCTCTCCTCTCCTCTCCTCTCCTCTCCTCTCCTCTCCTCTCCTCTCCTTTTTCTTTTTCTTTTTCTTTTTCTTTTTCTTTTTCTTTTTCTTTTTCTTTTTCTTTTTCTTTTTCTTTTTTCTTTTTCTTTTTCTTTTTCTTTTTCTTTTTTTTTGGATACTCCCTAGGGATTCTTTTGGGAGTTCTTCAAGAAAAGAAGGAAAATAAAATTTTCCATTTATTCATATCATCTTTCAATTCTCAGCAACACATTTAGAACACAAAGTAAAATGTTTTTCTTGACCACATCAAATTCACACACTCTGATAAACCACTCAGCATGCCCGAAACAATATATGTAGAAATGTCCTTAAAAGAAAGAAAAACCACAGCAAGAGGGAAAAAAAAAAGAAGGGAGAGGGAAGGTTAAGAAAGAAATTACATACTAGCAATGAAAGATGTTGCTAAGAAGAAATATATTTTTTGCTTGGCAAAAATAAGAGGCATCTTTTTCGTTGCCAAAGTGAAGTCAGATTACTTTTCAGAGTTATGCAAACCTCAAAGTTTTGCCTGGAGGAGATCCTGAAAGAGAATTTGAGGAAGGTTCATTCCAATTCCTGCTATTTGATCCATAAAGGAGAAATACTGCTGGCATGAGTTCAGTACACCCTGGGATGATATTGGCCTGTCATCCTTGAAAGAAGAGAGCTATTGCTGCTGGTAGGGAAAAAGGCAAGCACCTCCATGCATGACTTCCAGACACTATTAGAAATAAGACCTCCACCAAGTGGGAACAAAGCCCAGTGTGAAGTTAGTTAGCTATTTCACATTGGTGGTACTTTCATTTCAGTATTTTTTTTGAATGTCAGCTCTAGTTATGGATCAGGATCCTTTTGTTCTTTAGATAAACATAAAAACATCACTTTCTGTGCAAAGAAATAGAAACGACGTTTCTTTTTTATTGTTCTAGTTCTCAGTGTCAGCACAACAGGCTTTTGATGGCAACGGGCCTTGATTTGGTTGCTTGGTATTTCATCACTTAGCTGGGTGACACCAATCATGATGGAAGAGATGCTTTTGGCACTTGCATACCTTCGTCGTGCTGTAACTTGCCAGTAGGGAAGGGGCAGAACCTTAGCCTGCAGGGGTATCCTGTATAATGACCCATTAATCCAAGAAGATGCATCAGTTACCTGTCAGATGAAAAGAGTTTTGAAAACTTTTAAAGTATTTTCTCTGTTTATGAATAGCATAATGAACCCAAGGCCTGTCACTTTCTTCAGGCCAAAGTCCATTCTGCTTAAAGCAATACAACTATTAAACTTTCAGGAATGGTGCTCCTTAAGCAAAGCAAAAATTTCATGTAACTCGTTCTTCTCCCTGACAGCAAAGATTCTTATCATGCTACAGACTACATTTTGAGAACAATGCCTGAAACAAAGAGGGAAAGAAGTTGTTTAATACTGTTATTTCCTCTAAATAAGATCACAGAATCATTGAATCATAAAAGGTTGGAAAAGACTTCTAAGATCAACAATTCAGCCATCAGCCATCACCACCATGCCCACTTTGGAGGATGCCAAACATGAACAGCATTCTCAGGACACATCATGCTTTTAGAATTATTATTCTCTCCTGATTCACCTTGTTGCAATTGTAACATTAGTCTCAGAAGTGAGAGCAAGAAGAGATCATTAGAATGGGGGCATTTACTTCCTCTGAGATCAAAGAGATGAGCCTCTGGACAGCAAATTTAGTGGTATTTTACTGGATACAGATGCATAGCACTGCTATCTCTTCTTTCTGCAATATAACAGCAGTGGAGAGTTCAGCTGAGAGAACAAACTTTAAGAAGACATCTCAGTCCTGTAGGACAGTGAAATAGTTGTCCAAATCACAATGTGGGACTCAGAGCCATGCCCTAGAACAAGTCTTTTCTTATTCTTACAAGGAAAGATCAAGATACATTCATATGTGACTTTTGACAGTTCAAGGAAGAAAACTTCAAATGCTTAGGTATTTGATCTTTATTTTTTTTATATAACCTATCAAAACCTCAGGATTTGTAAGCATTCCTTCAGCCCTAGATGGTCTCTTTCTCTTCTCTATTTTTTCATATTATCCCAATAAAGGAGGAGGCCTTTCTTTTGTTGAGAAAGCTAATGTAATAGAGTAGAAGATTTTTACAAGAAGCAACTTGTAAAAATGGCATCCTGGGGTTCCTCATTTATTACACTGCAATTGTTTCTAGATCAAACCTGTTCAGTCCAGCACTGAAAGGATGGGTTTGCTGCTGTCCATCACTGAAAGCCCTACAAAAGTAAAGGACATTTTCTGGGTCATACTCTCTAAAAATAAGTCACAATGGGAATGTTAAAAAAACTAACTTACAACGTGTGAATCAGAACTCCAGTTGCCTTGTACTTCTACAGGATTAAGAAAAACCCCTCGAGTGCAGCAATAGGTTATTTAAAGACCAAAGTAAATAGATCTGACTGCAGGCAGACACAGGAAACAGATCAGTGTCTCACGATGATGAAATCTGTGTAAGTTTTGACAAGAGCCACATGCTGGGGCTCATCCAACAGGGATCTTTCCACCAGGTATTTGTTGAAGCATATAAAGATGCAGATTAGCTTCAGTTGATGCAGGGAAGTGATTTCTTTTTGTTTTCATACATCCTATAAACTTTTATATTTTTGGTGGGGAAAGTGAAGGTGCATGAATGCATAGTATTTTTGCAGGCAGATATAGCCTTATTCCAGTCCTACCTCAGACTCTCAACCTTTTATCTCTTAGACTTACTCCCATAGCAGACGTGGTTACATGACTTCCACTTTGCTTGGATCAAGGCAGACAGGCTATGTGTGCTTGTCAAACACAAATACATGCTACAGCCTGCAGCTAGAGTCCAGGAAAAGGTCTTTGACATAACAAACATACTATGTAGTCCAAGACCTCCACAGCTCCAAGCTGTACTACTGCCATTACTTCGGATTCTTGCTGTGATGCTTTTTATGGGAATATGTTGACATTAGCTAGCACTAATGTGATATTTTCCTAAGAAAGTGTAGCAGAGGTAGATGTGTTAAGTCAAAACTTCTCATAGCACTGGACCCACCTGGTGTGTACAAGGGTCCCTCAGTGCAATGCCATTTGTACTTTGGGTTTTGTTTGTGAGGACCAAGGCACACAGGAACCCAGGGAGAGGGGCTGCCCTGGTTTTCTTCTATTCTTCTTTCGTGTCAGCATATTCACCATGTTTGCTGCTTCTCACAAAAAACTCAACAGCTGGAAACACATCCAGAAATAAAACATAGCTCTGAAAGCAGCACTACTGCATGCAGGACTGAGTGGCAGCTCCCAGCTCCTACAAGTTTTTGGTTCTACTCTGTTAACCATGTTAGAACCAAGAGGCAAATTTGTAAAGAAATGTAGAGGAAATGAGAAATTAAAAGGTCAAATCTGGAAAAAAAAAGTGTCTTCCACTTCTGAAGCCAGAAGACATATGCAATAATAATACAACTTTTGGAAAATGTGGAATAATAATAGAAGTTAGATCTATTTGAATCTCCAAAGGTGGAGACTACCCAGACCCTAACCTAGAGCAAAAGGGATTAGAAAAAAACACACTGATATTTTTTTTAACACATCAGACAAAACCACTGTGAGATTGAGAATGGAAGCTGAAGCTGAACAAAGTCAAACTGGAAGAAAGGTGACAGCCTTTACTTAATAACAGCCCATCACTGCAGGAATTTCTCATGCATGGTTTCCCCAGCACTTAATTTTTTAAATTTCTTTAATTTGATTTCTTCATAAAAGATAGGCTTCTACTTACTATTTTAGTCTGGCCTGTACTATGTAGAAAGCCAGATTAAATCATCATAATATTCCCTTCTAGCCTTAATCTACATGTGATTAAAAACATGTTACGTAGTTACCTGTTCCTATAGAGATGACCATCTCCACCCCATTCAAGTTGATATTTTCAAGCCATCAAATGAAACTAGCTGAGACAAAGTGTGCTTGATGAAACTGCTTGTGTGACATCTGCAAATCACAGCTGTGTCTGTGGGGATGTCAGTAAGTAAATATTGAGGCTGAAATCCTAAAACACAACAGATACACAGCCAGCATGGTGTCCCACAGGTGGGTGCAGGCGTGCCATGCACTGGAAGGGACAACCAACCCTTCAGGCCTTTCCTGTATTCCACCGTCCTCCATGAATATTGAAGATGGAATTTTTTTTTACACATTTATAGTAGCAATCACGTGAACCCGAGCTCATTTTCACAAACAAAGCATGCCCAATCAACAGTCTCATTTTTTTTTTTCTGCCTAATGGATATTAACACAACAATTTTTGCAGAAAAGGTACAGGTGGGTTTCACACTCCTTCTGGGCCCCACAACAAAGACTTGCAGGTGTTTCCTATATCTTTGTGGTTATTTCTTTCAAACAGCATCTGTTGAAATGCATCTTGCCTCCTGCTTAAAATAACCCCATTGCTTGGCAATGCAGGGTGTTTGCCTTAGCCTTAACTGCCCACCCACGCTGAACATTTTATGTTATTTAGATCAACCAGGGGCACAATGAGAGTCTTTGACCAGCAAGACTTCCTTCAGAGTGGGAGGCTCTGAAGGGGGAAAGGTGACCTAGGGATGTGGTAACATTTTTCACCTCCACTTCTCTTTCCAGTCGGGCAGCCCCGTCATAGTTGGCACCGACCGCGCTACCACCTGCCGCCTCCTCAGCGTCCCAGCAGAAATCCACACAAAACCTGGCTTGTCTTTGGGTAATTCCACTTGTAAAGTAGAAGCAGCTCACTTAAGCATTGCGCACGGCATCTTATTAAGCACCTCGTGATATGTAAAATTAAGACAACTGAAAGAAAATTTCTGAAAATGCGTCTCTATACTTTGTGACCACAGCTGACTTGTATCTGGTGAGGTTTCCTGGGTCGTGAGTCCATAGTTCCCATAACCTTTTGGAAAATGTCTGATTTAACTTTATTTTGCTTCAATAATAACTACTAATGTTGTGTTAACCAATCAAAAGAAAACAAGTGGTCAAAGCAAGACCTAGAAAAACAGATCCAGGACAATATAGATAGGTTGAACATGATTTGGTTCTGAATGCTCAGCATGAGCTATAACTAATTATGACTAAAATCCCCTGGGCAAACTGATCTAGATGTGGTGTCCCTATTCATTGCAGGGGAGTTGGCCCTTGGAGGTCCCTTCCAACTCTAAAGGTTCTATGATTATGTGATTCTAATTCAGACATGCAAAGTGGTCTGGGAGGGAACTGGGAGTCAGGAGTTAAGGCTAGGCACTACAAATCTACCTCAATCTGTGAATTTCATTGTAGGAAGAGCATTAGGTTGTTTTAGTTTTTGTTTTTTTTTTCCTAATTTCTTTTTTATTTCTTTTTAGGGTGTTTTTGTTGTTGTTGTTATTGTTATTGTTGTTTTTTTCCTTTAAGATATGATTTAGACACCACTGGGAGTTACTTGGATGTTGCCTTCCAAATTGAGTGCTTTTATTTTTTTAATACTGTAGTGGAAATGCTGAGTCACAGCTTGAAGCAGTGATTGAGCACCTGGTGGGAAGGCAGGGCCAACCCAGGGGAGCTCAGGTGCATGCAATGCAGCTAAATGACCAGAAGGGCTGGAGCCAGGATTCACCCCTTCCCAGCCCTCATTTAAGGGCTGGCAGTGGAAACAAGAATATCTTCCTGGAGGTTTGTGCCTACCTAAGGCTTTGCAAAGGTAAGCAGAATTTAATTTTTCTTTCTCTTTGTTTTTGTGTCTATGTCTGCTGCATTTGGGTTTGTTCTGTGTTTGCTGTAGTCAAGTTATTGCTACTCTGCTATTATTGCTGTACTTTCCATCACATTATAGCATTACAAATATCATCATGTGTTGGATAGGCCAGCACTTGCCAAACTAGCCAGTTCCTTCAGAAGCAGTGCCCAAATTCAGGCAGGACCTCACTAGCACTTAATTGCTCTTGGAAAATAAACATTTTACCTCATATTTTCTATGCTCTGCCTAACAGCATGGTAAGTTCTGCTTCTTATGCATAAAGAGAGATTAACGAGTGCTTTAGTACCCACCCTGTCTTCAGATAGCCCTCTATAAATAGGTGGGAAGAATTGCCCCTTGGTGTCTGCCTCTTTGCCTAGGATAGGTAGTTTGTTGGAAATAGATTTCTAACTTTTAAATAGTTAATGCTTGATGAAGCAAGTTCCATCTTTACTGAGTAATTTTAAAAGTTTTATCAGTTTGAGCAGTCCAGAGGAAAGAGCACTGGTAACTATGACATCTACCAGCATGCTCCAGACCTGGAAGAACAATACTACAAAATTTCCCTAGAAAAGTAATCCAAAGGGATTTTTTTCTTTTCCCTTATAACTGGCTCAGATAGGAATTTTATTTTTGGTATAATAGATTCCTTGAAGTGTACAGCTCTGCAGAGCATATACTTGTTATTTTGACTTAAAAAAAATAAAAATAAATAAATTGTATTTGACTCATTATCTGCTGCTTGGAATTAGCAGACCTGGAAGACTCAAGAATGAGGGATTTTAACTGGGATGTTACATATAGGACTTCTAAATTCTCAAACTCTTCTATAATTTTCAGAATGGTAGTGCAAATAATAGAAGCTTAATAAGAGTTGATGTAGGCAGCTACCATGTTATCAGGTGCTTATAACCTCTGTGTCCATATTCATGAAACTGGATGCATTAATGGCACTGTGCCCCAGAAGGGTAAACTTTGGTATTTTGTGTATCCTCAGATATTATTTATTAATAAAGACTAAAATAATTGGAATAGATGTATTATGATAGATTAATGAATAGCATTAATCTTTTCCTCATGACTACCTTGGTCTTCATGAAACACACTTCTGAAGATGTTTCTCTTTCTTTTTTTTTTTTTTTTTTTTAAACATCTCAGGCCTAAGTATTTTAAGGATTGTACTTGTACTTTCTTCATACAAGGCATTTAGTAGCTTTTTAAAATGTCATTTTATTCACAATGTACAGGTCAACTGCATTTAAATAACTGCTAGATAAACTGCCCACAACTTGAAATGAATGCTGGATGAAAAACACAGCATGTTCTACTCCCTTAAAGTTGTTCTGCATAATTTTTAACCAAGTTTTGGATGGAAGAGGTGAATTATTGCACAGCATACAACTTTGGGCCACACACTCAATGCTGCCACCCATAAACACCTTACCTCATCTTGAAGGACTGGTGACACAAGGCTGTGCCCGACATCATGCAGGGCTGTGTGATGACTGATTCCAGTGAATGAAAGGTAATGTTCATAACCACAGGCTCTTGACCTGGTGGTGACCCACTCGCTCTCCTTTTAAGAGGCTTCTATGGAGGGGGGGGGAACCCACACCAGAGCACTTGTTTGGGTAGTTTTCTGAGAGGCAGGGGAATTTCATTAGCCTTGAAAGAGATTTTCCTGAATCTAAGTAAGGTTCCTACATTTTTTTGGATTCATTATACCTTTGTAGTTAAATTAACCAGAATGGCTTTCAGATGCCTATGTAGTCATTCAGGAACAATAGTGGCCATTCTGTCCTGAGATGCACTAAAAACATGGAACAGCTCTTTCTGTAGCATGGAAGCAAATGTAGTGCTGGAGTGGTCTGGATGAACACAGAAACACTTGGAACAATATAACCCAGGGGTTACCTCAGTCATCTCAAACACTGCAAATCTCTCCTGGATAGCTGAAATTGGGAAAACAGCACAAGACAAAGGAACTAAAGAACTATAAGTGGGAAAGTTAACTCGGGTGAAAAATAAATCCAGTAAGAGATTATGGAACTGAATTGACTGCAAAGTCAGATGGTTTAAACTTCACAGATCTCACTGATGGAACAACAAACAGAAGACAAAGTGTGGGAAATGTACAAATTAACACTGTTGGAATGTGAAGTGAAAGCAGGTACCCGAAGGTGGTAGAGTCCCTGAAAGGGCATTTCTACACACATTCCCTTCAGAGGAAATCCTATTGTTATTTCTGAGTGAGTCAGCCAGGGCTTATTTCACAGAATGAGCACATGTGTTTCAGAAAGCCTTTCCAGTGTGATGCAATGAAGATGGAGCAATTGGGCTGATGGGCACCAGCTGGGGGCTGGGCAGTGCCTTGGTTCTGCCATGCGAGGCTCCTGCCACCCAGCAGCTGCATCGGCAAGGTGTTTGTCTCTGGGGTTTATGCTTTGACTGATGTGTGCTAAGAACAGAAGGTCTGTATTTAGGAGAGTAGGAGACAGAAAAGGAATTAAGTGAAAGTGTAAGGATTCAGGGGCTTACAATGCAGGTTTAGAGATGAGAAAAGAAAACACAGAAAGACAAGAAAATTCCTCAACATGTTAAAACATATCAAAAGATCTATATGAAAAGGATACACAGCCATTGCATGGCTCGAGTTGGCCAATTTGTTCAGACTTTGATAAGAACAATGCTGCTTCAGTAATACAAAAAGCATGTTGTCAACTGCTATTGAAACTGGCCTACCTGAGAGTTCATACTCGGGTCTGAGAAACTGTGGCTATGTTTTTTTGAAAAGCAGTGTTAAGGGAATGGTGGCAACCACCTTGTGTCTTTCCTTCCAGGGAGGAGGTATCAAGGATGCTGAAGAAGGAATGTACCACTTGTCTGCAGGTCAGGATGCATTAAGTGACCACTTGGTGGTCCACAGTATGATCTGGGACAGAGGAACCACATAGGGAGCAGAAAGATAGAAACATGCTTCCCTCCATTCTCTACAGCTATACAAAAAACAATAAACCCTTGAACATCCTCCAGTGACAAAAAAAAAAAAAGTGAAGTACTGTTACAATAGTTGGGACAGAGAAAAGATGGGTTGTAAAGAGATATAGTATGAAAAGAAATATATGTTTTCACAGGTAACGTTACACATACATACTTTCCCCAATTGTTTTTAATTTGATCTCAATTAATTATGTCTAGTCTCCCACCTGTCAGCCGTGAAGACCAATGTACTCCATCAAAGTCTTTTAACTTTGTGAAGAACACATTTCTGAGCAAGTCCTCTCCATAATATTTCGTTTATGTTGTGTGGCACCTTAAGCAATGCTTTGTGCTTTCCTGAATTTGGAGCTTTGTGAACAGAATGCTTGAACCTGCAGATGTTCACCCTCCTGCAATTGCTGGCCTCTACTGCAAATTCTTGTTGCTCTTTTGTCCTTGGGAAAGGCCTTAGATATACAGGCTTATCTTAGTGATTTAAACACAGCTACCTATGGATGTGATGGAATTCTTTTATTAGCAGTCTCCTAGTTAGGACTAGATGGATATCTAAGAGAAATGTTATAGCTCAAAGAGAGAGAGGTGCTTGATGCAGAAATTACAGGGTCAGATTCAAAGGCTGGTGTTGTGTGGGAGGTCAGGCAAGGTGAGCATGTACTTCCAACCACTGCATCTGCACTATAAATTTCAAAGCTGTCTGTAAAACTAGGAAATGCACAAGGAACTTAATGCAAAGTGTTTACCTTTCCTTTTGTCTGAAGTGTAACCCAGCATTTTGCCTTTCCATCACATCACTGGGAAAGGAAATTAATTTCCCTGCTCACTAGTTATACTGAAATTATTTAAAGCAAATTCTCAGCTACCACGTACTTGATCATAGAAACTTTCTTAACCCCAAAGCTCTCTTGTTTCAACACTTTTCTCCAACAAGAATTCCACCAGAAACAAAAATTATTTCTGTTTCTTACCTTTCAACCCAGGACTCCCTATTCAGCTCTAAATGCACTCCTAGGGGAGAAAATTTCCCTCTCCTTTTTTTTCCTTTAGACAATTACCTGTTTTCATCTGGTCTTTCTTAGCCTTGATCCTGAAAGGAGCAGGTTCACACAGTGCTCAGAGTATCACCCTACACAGAAGGGTAGGCCTGAGTTTGTTATATCCTCAGAGAAAGGATGGAGCAGATACATATATGCATAACACAGACAATATTGATATTATTTATATCTCTTTGGGCAGAGTCTGGACAGAAGAGAAAGGGACAGTAGAAAATGGGTCCACTTCATCTCACTGGACGTGTTCAAAGGTGATAACAAAGGCTGAATGAACTAGGCTGCTGCTCTCCCCACCTACAGCCAAAGACTGAATTTGGTGATGGCCTTCCTTGAGTAGAGCCAAGTGTGCTCCATAGCCTAGACTGTCAGCCCAAAAGAAATGCTGTGAGTTTTCTAGTAGTGCAGTAGCTTCTTATAACTTCTTTTACAGTGAGGATAGTGAGGCACTGGAACAGGTTGCCCAGAGATGTGGTTGATGCCCCGTCCCTGGAGACTTCCAAGGCAAGGCTGGATCAGGTCCTGGGTAACCCGATCTAGCTGTGCTTGTCTCTGTTCATTGCAGGGGAGTTGGGCTAAATGACCTTTTCTAGTCCCTTCCTACTCTGAGGACTCTATGATTCTAAGTCCTATAGACAAATCTTCCAAACATGAGGCAAGGGGACTGTGTGCCACTGTGCAGAAAGTGTAGGATCACAGCATGCTGGGTCTCGTCGTACAGTCATGTCTGAAACTTAAGGAAGCTGACAAAGAGAAGGAAAAAAGCACTTTACAAAAACACAAGTCTCAAGGTTTGTAACAAACTGAAGAAGTGCCAGGTTATTATGAAACAGAAGAGGCTGAAAAATAATCACAGATCTGATACTTGCAGTATCTAGAAAAGAGCACGTTCAGAACGCGGCACTGGGTTGGGGGAACTGGAGACTGAAATCGTATAACTAAACAAAAATGGAGTCATACTGGCTACCTGCAAAAAATACAACTGTAATGCAATCTTGGGAAGTGCGAGCTGCAAGCTGAGCGAGCTCAGAGGGGGTGGAGGTGGCTGCCCAGATTTCCTAGCACTGCGCCTTTATGAGCTGAGCACTTCACTGAGCGTGTTTTCTTTCGTATTTATTTTCACAGAATCAGCCTGATCTCACGTTCCAAGAATGAAACCCTGGCATGGAAGTGGCATATCTGCTAGTTAATGTCAACATTTGATGTGCAGTCAGAGAGCAAACAGGATTTCATATTGTGGTAAAAAATGGAAATACTATTCGCTTTAATTCTAGTTTCTTCGCGTCGGATGTATTAGGAGTCTCATAAAATAGTAAAAGAATTTAATTTTTACTTGCAATTATAAGAAGCAATATATATATATAATACAATGTACCTACTTCTGCAAGTACAAACAATATGTAAAATCTAGTTAGTAATGGATAGCTTGAAACATCCTTTGCAGAAAGCATTATAATAAAAGACTTCAGTGACTTTGTTTAACACTCAGCTACTAAGAAGGGGAAGAGAACATTTGACTGTGAATGAACTTCCCTATAGCAAAAGGAAATTTCTCCCTGATTTACAAATAGGCACGGAGAGACTAAGATATCATGTACAGTGGGTGCAGCTTGCTGTCCAGCTCTCACCAGCCATGTGTAGAAAGCAAATTAACCCATGTGCTTTATTGTCCTCCAGTCTTCTGGACAAGAGATCACAGGAGATCATGTTTCAAACAGTGATGTCCCAAGTCTGGGAAGTGCTGAGCAATGGGACTCTCACTGCTGTAGGAAGGCAGTGCTCAGAACCGCAGGATAGTCCTGGGCTCCCAGGGACAATAATGAATGACAACCATCGCTGGCACAGCACTTCTGTGAGTCTCAGAGCAGAAACACCTGCCACATATCCCACCCTGGCAGGGAAATGGAGCTGGTGACCTAGCAATCTTTTCCACCTCTAACTTCTGGGTCTTTATGAATCGTCAGTCACACCTAGGTGAGATATCACTATAAAATCTCAGTCACGTAAGAGAGCTGGCAGAAAGCTTTGGCTTTCTGCAACTCTGTGCAACTCTGTGGTTTTATGCTTAGATGTGTCCTAAATACTGAGAACGAAGTAGACTTTCAAGCATCAGTGTTGACAGTTGCTTTCAGAGATGTTCAAACAAAATCCAGTCACATAGACAGCAAAACCAGTTGCAGCACTAACATGGCTTTTTTTTCTTTTAAAAAGAAAGCCATCCCTATCCAAACACACCTGTGGTGTGGAGTGACTGATGCAGCTCTTTTTCAAGAGGCTGGCATAGTTCTTTATAGACTCATAAACCCATGGAAGCATTTTGGTTAGAAAAGACCTTCAAGATCATCAAAGTCCCACTGTCAACCTCACCTACCAAGTGCCACCACTCAACCACGTCCTTTAGTGCTGCAGAATATCCTCAGAGCAAACTCGAGCGCTGTGCCCAGTGCCAGCTCTATACTTGGGTCAGTGACAATGATTGACTTCAGATTATGGGGGCATATGCCTGGTTGCTGTCATCTTAACACTGGGGCAGAGCTCAGTCTTCAGTACATTTTTCTACACAGTATGTTGTGTTGCAGTTGGAAAGTTTCTTTCCTTCTTCTCCTCTTCTAAAGTCATGCAGCGGGAAAAGAAAACATGGGAAACCGTGTCTTCAAATCATACACCTATACTTCATCTTGCTGTATAATCATCACAGACATTTGGTGGTGAGCTGTACTGTATCTGCGTTTTGTCTGGAGTTTGGAAGTGGTTTTAACGATTTAAATCGCGGTGAAGAACAGGGCCACTCAAAATGCAGAGCTGGAAAGCAGAACCGCGTCAGCATCTGAAGTATTTTAAAGTAGATTTTGGTCCAGGTCCCGCTCCACTGTGTCCTCATGTTGGGAAAGTATATTCAGAGCTGACATGTCTTTCCCAGGTGTTTTCTACTGGGACAAAGTGCAGAGAGTGCAGTTAATCATGAGTGCATTCAAGTGTCCTAAGGTCTTTGGGTGAAAGCTGTTAGAGACATTGAAAAAGTGTTTAATAATCACAGCCCCATGTCCTCAGCAGAGGCTTTTTGGGTTCACAAAAGTTCAAACACCTTTTAAGAAATTTAGGCCAAAATGTAAGCAGGCCAGAGCCATACAGCAGTTGTAATTGCAACGGGGACAACACTTTGCTGAACCATTTTCAGGATCATGACTACTTGCTAAGATACATGCTGAGTGTTGCTGCTTTTATAAACCACAGCAGGTTCAAAGGTACTCTGAGCAGTTTCCTATAGTTGACATAGAAAGATATACTTTTTTTTTTTTCCCAACTGTCTCACTTTTAAACAGTTTCAATTGGAAGGGCATATAACAATAATCCCCAAGAGGATTCAACATTGGGTCTTTCAATGGGCTGTCAACACATCCTGTTCTTTCTCATTTGCAATATATGTCACTAAAAACAAACTGGACATATAAGGTACCTGTTTTTTTTCAGCAAAATTATGACTCATGGATGAGAGTAAAAATACCCACAAGTTTTGTAACAACTATGAAAGCTGCAATCCCAGCTGAAAGGAAGATAATTTTTCTCTGCTCTCCATTTTCCTGCCTTTCTGTTGGTTCCTCAGACCATCTTTAGGGATAGCGTTGCTCACACAACACCGAACTCCATGCAACAGGCTGCTATTGTGCTAGAGCTCTGTATGGAGTGCTATGGCCTAGCAAGGGAGATGTGAAACTCACTAAAAAAAAAAAGTTGTATTTGTGAAATGCTTTTGGATTACATAAAAACATTGCAGAGGATTTTATTGCCCCTTGTTGTACCGGCTAAGAGTTACCCAAACCGTCCATAGATGGAAGAAGAAAGGTTTATCTACAGCTTTTGGAGTAGTTAGAAGGAAGATAGATAAGCAAACTTCTTGGTTCTCTAAGAAGTAGAAACTAAGAGCAAAAGGATGAGTACTATAGGGAAACCAACACACACATGAGGCCCAGTGCTCTCTCCTGCATTTAAATACATAAGCACTTGCAAGTATCATAGCTATGCACTATTTTACACCAACTGCACGTTTCTGGTTGGTATCCCTTTAGTGCGACAAGCTCCTTAGCACAACACTGAGCAATACCTCAGTGCTGGTTTGTTTCTGCCACAAACCAATTAAGTACTGAGAAGTTAATCATTAGCCGGCCAGTTGTGCACTGAGACAGACTCCCTTCTTTGTCTTACGGTGTTATTAAATGCCTTCTTCTTTGAAATGCCGCATAAAAGTGATAGATGCCCTTTCTTTACAAGTCAGCCATCCAGGCAAGCGATGTTTTATATAAGTTCAGCCAACAAGAGCCCTCCTTGTTTAAATATAGAAGCATAGGGCAGATAAGGCTGAGCAAACCACTGCTGCCATGAGCCTGGGCTGCAGATAGGGGCTGGGGGCCGGAGGGCACTGCTGCACCAGATTTCACCCAAGAATTACGGGGTGGGGAAAGGATACAATGCGAAAAACAAATTAGGATGAGGCCAAATGGTCATGTATATTTGCACTAGCACGATGGAAAGCTATCAGCATCTCCTAAGGACGTTTCATCGTTTTGAAGGGCAGTTTGGCATGGATACTGCCATGGAAACACACAGTTGTACAAGCAGATGAATGAACAGGGAGATGAAAAAGCAGGACTGAGTGAGACAGCAGAATGTTCCCCTTCCCAAACCACTGATCGTTTTCTCCCAGCAGCAATGCTTCCCTACATTTTTGCTAACTAGCTTTTACAAGGTAAAACTGGTGCTCAGGAGAATAATGCTCACTTTGTTTGCCCCTGGTGGAAACACAAGGCCGTCAAGGCAGGGCTCAGCTAATGTATAATCTATATTTACATGTTAAAAAAAAAAAACCACCCTTATTTAGGCTTTTGATTTATAATCCCTAGTTTTCATAAAAGTCACTCATTCCCAGTGAAAGAATGCAGAGTAGATTTATAGGATCTGTATTATGCCTTAAATCTTAATGGCATTTCTAAAGCACTTTTATGAGTCATCCTGAGAAATGCTTTCCCTCTATTTCCAAGACATTGTTGTGTAAAAACAGATCCAAATCTTTACCTTAAAAGCAAGATTATTTTAGCCAACCACGCTTGCATCAACTCCACTGCAATGCTAAACACTCTGTCTGCAATGTCTTTATAAGCCCCCATTTCCAAGGGTTCACAGCTTCAATGTAAAATGCACTTTGTACTATGTTTGATAAGTTCTTTAACCTACATGAGTGGTGAATTTGTTTTCACCATTACAGCCAAAATAAAATAAATCTTTGGAGGTATCTGTAGGAAGGAGCTGGTGACACACTGGAACAGGTTGCCCAAGGAGGTTGTGGATGCCCCATCCCTGGAGGCATTTGAGGCCAGGCTGGATGTGGCTCTGGGCAGCCTGGTCTGCTGGTTGGTGACCCTGCACATAGCAGGGGGAGTTAAAACTGGGTGATCACTGTGGCCCTTTTCAACCCAGGCCATTCTATGATTCTATGATAAAAGGCCTGATGCTGCGCCCTCCCCCTGTCCCTCACACCAGGTTCTTTGCTTTGAGATATGAAATACACAAAGCTCAGGTTCGATCAGAAGCAGCACCATCTGATTCCAAGTACATTAATCACATGCACACATACAGAAGTGCTGGCTGGGCATTAACAGTGCCATGCCAACTCTCAAACAGCTCTCTGTAGAGCCAATATCCTTTAGATGGAAATTTAAATGTGTTTTGAAGAAGTGAAGAGTTGAGTATCATAACACGGAATGGTACAGAAGCAATTTCTTAAACATTTTTTAGGAAGCCAAGCAGCAACTAGTTCATGCAAATATGCTATTGCAAACCATAAATACGTATGCTCACTGATGAGATGTTTCAGCAGGACTATTCCTGATACCAAGTGTACCATTTAGCAGATGTATCAGCAGAAACTAGGTCCTCAGTGAGTGACGAATTGCGTAGATCTTTGTAAAGCATCTATCCCCTTGTTAACAAACGTGTTGCATCTTTTGGAAGAGACCAAGAGAACTGACTCCAACTGACAGAAACAACAGTATGGGATCCAAAGGAGTAGCACCAAAGTCTTGTGAGCACACACCTGGCTGATTCCCCTTTGCCTTTGACTCTGTATTCATGGCTTTACAACTCATCACCTACCTCTGTTGTTGAAGCTGTCTCTGCACAGAATCCAGGATTGGATAGATTAGATAGAGAACCCTGGACTGGACCAAGCAGCACAATTTTGGGAGAAGTGGGAGCTAAGGAGGCAAGGGAGAGCCTGTCACCCACCCACCATCAGTCTACTATGGAAAATGCAACAGCAGATTGTGAATGAAGTTGTCCAACCTACAGCAGGTACAGTGATAGTCCAGAAGGAGGCAAGAGCTCCATGGGGGTGACCAGGCACCACACAAATGTTTCAGAACCTGGAAAAGATACAAGACACAAAAACAAGATCTCCATATCAATGTTTCTGGCATAGCTCTGTAAATTCTGCCTAAATGTCATTTTAGTTATGTAATTTTTTTTTTTTTTTTTTTTTTGGTCAGGAGTCTTCCAAATAACTTTTTTTTTTTTGCAACAGAAATGTGAACATATCAGAATCCATGTCATAATTCAGGCTAACCTTCCATATTTTATTTTACTTTTTTATCCTGAGATTTCAGTGTTTTCTTTATGATGAAAGAAATTGAAAAGGTTTGATTTTTGTTTTCTTTTTTGTTTGTTTTTAATGGTATTCTAAGCTATGTTATCTAACCTGAACATGCTCAAAATGAGTGGGAAATACTTGTGTTCCACACGGCATTATTGTATGCTATGTATCAGATACAACCAATAGAGAAAGACAAATAACCTGGGAACAGCAAACACTTGCAGTGAATTATGTTTCTGAGTATCCTGAATAGCATTTCAAAGTGCTCAGAATATTATCCCACTAAATCAAGTATTTACTGTGGATCCAGTCCTGCAGCCTCCATTCGTGTGAACAGTCCCATCCATAGTAAGAGGACTGCAGAGGTAAAGGCCGTTCCTGAGTACACATTTTCAGAATCCACTGTTCTTTCCTTACATGCTTTAAAATTAAAATTTTACATTTGCAATCACATTTTCTATGGCAAAGAGATTTTCAAACAGTCTCCGTTTCCCATCTGGTTAATCTTTACAGATAAGATCCATCATAAACACAGTCATTACGTTTTGGCAAACGTTTGGATTTTTTTCGATAGTTTTTCTTCGAGTCAAAAAATGAAATCATTATTTTAATGTCAAAGTAAGCAACAATCAAAGTCTTCAAACTATGCCATCACATTGTGATCCTTAGTATTAAAAAATACCTCTTCAAAGAATTTCTTAATTGACAGCCATAAAGCCTAATGACTTGTAGGTGTTAATATTCCTGCTATATTTGCATACATACATACATGTCACTCCTAAGGCCATAGAAGAGGTCAGCATCAACAAGCAAAGAAACTCTGAATTTCTACCTCTCATATTACCACCAGTAAATAGATACTGATATTTGTATATAATCTGTTAAGATAAATTCTAAAAGAAGAAAGAAAGAGAAGAAGAGGAGAAAACAACCCCCGGGGGTTTATCAACAGAGCTCAAATTACTTCCAGGCATCCAACGTCAATAATATACACATACTTATACAGGTACCAACACGAGACGTGATTATTCAGTATTCAGAGTTCTTGGCTTTGGTCAGCCAAACAGTTAAACAAGTGCTGAAATTGGAGTGTGTGAGGAGCCCTAGTGAAACATCAGATGATTGCCTGCCAACCACTTAAGGCTCTGCATACTGCTACTGCAGAGCGTGCTTTTGCTGCTATTCAGCTATTTTCAACGTTTGAAGTTAAAACACACATTGAGCACAGTTTCAGTTCTTTGTTACTCCACTGAAGCACGGGAGGTGGAAAAAAAACTTCAGAATTCTCCACTGCTGTCCCCAGTGCAGATCAGACTGTGATATCCATGGCCAAGACTGAAACTCATAGCAGGTAACCCATGGGAAGTGCGTGTTTATAGCCTCTAAAACCCCAATCTGCAATGGCGAAGGCAACCAAAGCCCTTAGGAAAGCTCCTGGAGTTTAGACACAGACTAGACTGCAGAAGCACTATCTTGCACTAAAACTCAGCTACTCTTTCATCCCAGCCTACTCAATGGACACATCAAACAGGCAGCTGTAAAGCACCCTCCAGGTAAGACCCCCTGTGAAATACTGCAAAGCAAGAATTCCTGTCTGCTGTCTTCATCAAGCGTCCCGCCAACTACTCGCTTTACCTTCCAGAAATGCTTATTATTAGATGGAATAGGTCCATCAGAAGAGGTTGGATAAATCCTCTCCCAAAACAGGGAGCCATCCAGCAACAAAGTACTGCCTCCAAAGACAGATGGTGGAGGGCCACATCTTCTCACAGAAACAGAGGAGTGTCAAAGGCCACTGTTCTTACATTTATCTCATCATTACAAATAACCAGAGTCAAGTGCCATAACATGCCAGTACCAAAGCTTTTCCTCATAAGGTCAGAGGAGCAGGCTGCCCCAGAGGCTGTGCTGTCTCCACCCTGCGAGTTTTCAACACCAGACTGCACAAAACCCAGCTGCAGTTTCCAAATGACCATTGTAATGAAATATTGTATTTTCAAATGCATATTTTATAGAAGCAGGAAATGTTTTTCACCTTCGTTCTTTCCACTAGCTCAGGAACATGCTTTTTCCCTCTTAGCAAAAGCTTTTAGCAGTTGAGATGTATAATCTGTGTGGAGGAGTTTACGGCTGCGCACGGCATAATGCCTGGATGTCAACTGAGACTCAAAAAGCAATGTCTTTTCAGCTGCACTAGACGATGTATTTGATACAGACAGTAAGCACATTTAATGCAGACAGAAAATTGTATTGTGGGAGGCCATGAGAAGCCAGCCTTACTCTGTTGCCCTTGGACAATCAACCTACGCTGTTCTTAGCATGTGTGTGTCTTTCTTTAAAAAAGCCTTGTCTGGTGTAGGTTACAAAATTTGCTCTGGCATTTATTTTTTTTTTACTTCAGGACGCCAAATGACAAAGATATTATCACACATCATGTTGGTTTGGCTCTGAGATTTAGTATGTGTCTTGTTCTTAGTCTAGCTTTTTCTTCTTTGTCAGGCTTATGTTATCCAACTGGAGACTGTTCACCAACCTCAATAGACATGTCTACATGCTGATTCACTAAGTCACATATATTTGTAAATGTATTAGCTGGCAGCTAAGAAGTTTTTCTTGATCACAAAGAGCTGAACATTCTCCTAGCAGAGATAATTAGCATGGACAAGTAGGGGCAGGCTATCAGCTACAGACACAGAAATGCATATTACTTGTTGAAGCACGAGTTACTCTTGCTCTTGAATTGCATTATCTCATACATTCCTCTCTTGAAAGCTTCCTTTTATTAAGTATATACCATGTATGCCTTAAAGCTAGCACTCCCTTTTTGGCTTGATCCAATTTGGAGTATGGATAAACCACTTCAGAGAAAACGTCTGGAGATGATGAGAATAGTATTGGCTAATGCCTTGTGCTCCTGACCTTCACTTCATATCCCTGTGCTGGCTCAAAGTCTGTTGATCTGGTTACAGGATCACAAGCAGATGTTGCCAAAGTCTTTTCTGATTTACTGAGTCAGCAACTCAAGGTGTAATAAGGTTTAAGCCTGAGACTCCATCCCAACTGCTGAAGGAAATGAGGGGAGAGAGAGACAGAGGCCAGAAAGGGGAACTTCAGTTAGGAATGACAAGAAAACAGGACTTCTGAAGAGTCATTACATTCAGAAAACCAAATGTTATCTGTGAATTCCTCCCCTCCCCCTGCAAAGAAAAGAAAGTAGCTGGGAAGCAAAAACTTCAGGCCATGTACTCACATGGTGGTCAGGTGCTCACAGGAACATGGGACTGCTGGGCTGCCCATTTGGCTTTGGTGTCTTCACCTGACTGAGTTGCAATCCTAAACAAGACAGTCTCATCATAAGATCTGCCTTTGGAATCAGATGCATTGCTATGAAAAAAAAAAAAAAAAAAAAAATCAGTCCAAAAAACCCTGCATTTTCTTATCAAAATGAAATATTTTTTCAACTTTCATCTGCTGACCTGCCCACTCCAGCTGAGGGTTACAGAAGAGAAGACTCTCCCTGGACCATGAGATCCAGCAAACATCTCTTAACAGAAGTACAGGCTCATGGAGTGATCAGAAGTTACTTATTTCCAGTACATAACATAAAAGGTATTAACTTGTATTGAATCATAAATTGAGCTTACATTTCACCACTGATACCCATTAGAAAGATAACAGGTCACGTTATTTGTTATGTCTAGAAAGACCATCAGAACTGCTGCTAAGGACAGGTTGGAGTGATTACTTTCTATCAATTAGCAGCATGTGGTATGTTCTAAATGTCGCCTAGTCTAGACTTTTCTGCTTTGGGTAGATAACACAGCTGATCTCACACAAGACTGTTTGATGAGAGTCTTCACAGAAAGAATCACTGCTGTGGGAAGTTCAGAAATGATTTTCAGGAGCTGAAATACAATCAGAATGAAAATCTCAGCTCAGCTCTGGGACCGACAAGGGTAAAATGACACCTTCCTGAAGGCACATCTAAGTGGGGAGAAACCCGCAACGCTTTGGTAAAACTCAAACGCAGTGCTTCAGGGGGAGGCTTCCACACCCCACTGTGCCTATGGAACAGGGCCATGAGCCAGTGGGGACAGGGGAGCAGGGTGAGTGGCACAGCTCCTCCAGCCCACAGCCCCACTCAGGTGGGACCTGGCCAATGCCCAGCATCCCTCTGTTGGATCTGACACACAGAGATGCCCTTGGCTGCTCTCTGATGAATGGTGAGGAGCTGAAGCCAGGCTGATTCAAGCTGGAAACACAGCTTTTTTATTTTTATTAATTATTTACTTTTAGCAGAAGCTGTGATTTTAAATAAGGATCTAAATCTGCATTGGGTATCTTCCTAAAAGATGACCTCCTGCAACTGTGGGGCAGATGCAGAAACACTGTGTCCTTAAGAATGTATTAATCTCAAATACAAACTTCATTTCCATCGTATCCCACTGTCCAGAGATGTCAGAAATCAGTTTAATTGCATAGACTGTCAAGACTCCCTGGGAATTATATACTTTTTTTTTTTTTCTATCTCAGACAGAATCATCTTCACATTGAATAATTACTGCCAGAGCTGAATCAGAAACTGCCAAAGATGCAGGAAAGAATCCAACATTTTTCTGCAAATATTCACAGCAAATATGAATTCCCTTCCCTTTCCTTTTTCCTTTCCCTTCCCTTCCACCACAACCCCTTTCACTTCATTCCCTTTGAATAACTAACCACGAATGAATTTAGTGAGGGAATGGTACGCAAGAAATCTTTGGGCAAATCCTCAGCTGTTTCAATTGGCTGCAGTAAAGCTACGCTCAGTTACATCCTGAAGATGCACCAGAGTGGATGTGAAAAGCTCTCTTGGAGATTATTCACCTCGTATGAAAGCAACTGTTCCCATCAGCTATCTCAGCTTAAAGATTTTGGTTATTGAGTCAGGGGACGGAACAATGGTATGGGATTGAGCCCAAGCAATTAACTCTTCCCTCAACTCTATTACTGAATCCTGAACTGGAATCCCACAGAGAACCTGTAACAATCTTATTCAGATCAAAGCCCCTACTTTTTAAATAATGAGAAGTTTGGAAAACAAAATCAAAGAGCAGCCTATGATTCACACGCAGAAATTTTATAAAAACCACAAAAACAAAAGGCCCTTAATTGAGGCCTTTCAACCCAACCAAGTATTCATTCTGAGATAATTACTGCCATAAAACCCTCTGCCACGGAGACACCGACTAGAAAAAGTTTGAATTGCACACAGAACTTAAGGAAAAAGGTGGCTGGGATCTAACCCTGCTGAGACCTGAAAAGAAGGAAAAGTTCTGGGGGGAACCAAGCCTTCAGTGCAAGTCATTCCTCTGTAAAAACATGTCATCATTGAGAAGACTATTCAAGAAAAGACTGGGGAAGATTTGCCAGGAGCAAATCAGGTACTCTTATAAATAAGAAACAAATGGCAACGCACATCACATGAGTAAAGTGCCATGAGTAGCATCAAACATTATCTTCAAGAACAGATGAGTCAACAGCCGGCAATGCAACTGATTAAAACAAAAATTAAATTGTTTCTAATTTGTGGTGCATGAAGTGCTACAGCAAAAAAAAAAAAAAAAAGAAAGAAAAAGAAGGAAAAAAAAAGGGAAGGTCTTCTACTGCTGGGATTCCTCTGTTCTTTCAAGCTACAATAGGTTCTGAGGTGCACAACATCAAAACTGTCACTATTCTTTGCTCCAGTCCTGCCTGTTTGGGCACCTCACCAAAGATGAGGGCAATTCTTGGAGCAGTGCAATGCTCAGTCCCTGCTGTAGTCCTGCTTCACAAATAGTTTGGTTTTGTGGTTGTTGGCCAATATCTGAAACGATAGGATTTCCAGACTGAAAGGGATCCACCAGAACCACCAAATCCAACTCCTGTTCACTCTCAATGTACTGATTGAGAAGCTTTAGACTGACAAAAAAAGTACACTTATGAGGTTCTCCAAAGATTATTGATTATTACTGCTACGGACTTTCAGATGAAATGGCTTTAACATAACTTTTACTGAAAATTCTGTATGACAGAGAGCTATACTAAACAGGAACTACTTCTCTCAATATAGATATACTTCACAATGGTTGCATGGTTAGTCAAACATCCCTACAAACAAATACAATTGCTGAAATTTTGAAATAAAACAATTATGGCCCTCTTATTTTCTGATCAAGTCAATGATTTATTTTGAAAGACAGATACGTAGTTAACATACAAAGAGGCACCCCTCCAAATATTATGTTTGGTTCCTATAAAAACATTCCTGCTGTAGTAGGGCCAAAAATACATGCAATCTATAAAATATCTTTTTTTTTTTTTTTTTTTTTTTTTTTTGCTTTTTTTCCCTCCTTTGTGATATTACGATCAGTATTCTGCATATTATGCTAGGTTATATGGGTAGGTCCTGACTGATGCAGCCCAGCCCTGCGCCCAGCTTTGTTGCTGGATCACAACAGAGGCTGAGAGAAGGAAGTTCATTCCTTAGACCTTTTTGTAAGATGAAAGCTATGAAAAGACTGCATCAGTGAACCCAGGACAGCTTTAGGAAAGAGCTCCCCTGACATCATCCATTTACATCATCTTTGTTTATGCAAGCAATTTATTATTCTCCTGGGGTGCAACTTCTGTCAGTCTGAGCTGGCTTCAGACTAGATGTGCAAGTGAGAGATTCAGCAATACTCATTGCTCAGAGCATCTCACTGCCTCCTCAAGGTCGTGGGCAAACAAGTGAGCACCACCACAGAAAGATGAAGTGAAACTAGGCAACCTGTTCCAGTAGTTGTGAGAGTAATTTCAACGTGGGACTCATCATGGGCTTTCTCACAGCTATCTACCATGTTAGCTAAAGAATTCCATCTAGCAAATGAGATGCTTTGTATTAAGTGCAAACTTCACCATAGACACCAACCACTGAAAGCTCCAAGGGGATACACACGTGGTCCAAAGAAACCATGTCCTTCGCTGAGCTGGTGGATATATCTGATTCTCTCTTGATTTGAGCATGCAGGGGTGGATTCCTGCTGAACTGCTCTGAATTCAGATCTGTTTCAGGTAGGGCTGGAAGTGTCACTACCTGGATGTGGGTTGGATGAGAGGCAGCTCCGGCTGGGTTCTCTGTGAAAAGGATGACACCATGTAGCCAGGAGACACACAGCAGGGTGCAAGAGTTAGGAAACTATACAAACAACAACAATATTCATAATAGATTGATTAAGGATATCTGTTGTTCAAAACAGACGGCCAGTTGTGCTCCCAATGCTTCTTGCTTACTTAAAAACGCTCAAATCATACTGAAACTCACAGCCAGCTATTTGCTATGCACCAGAAATGCCCATTCCAGCAGTGCTGAGGTATGTAAATCTCAAAACGGTCAGAAAGAACTTTTCCTGTTGTAAATTTTCTGTGCTCTTTTCTTCCTCCCACACACACAGAATCAGCTTCTGTGATCCACGGTGCTTCGCAGGAGCGCTGCCAGCATTATGCCGTGGGTTATTGGCATAAGCATCCTCTGATTCTCCAGGTCAGTGCAGAAACACTGCTTTCAACACCTGAACAGAGCACACGCTTGCTGTGATTTCTGTGCTCAGTATTTTCTTGGAAGCAAAATCTCCCCTTTATTGTAAATAATGGATGATTAAGAAACAGTTGTTCAACACAGAAACAGACCAAACTAGACTGGGCTACAGCCAGCCACCTGAATGTAACAGATCTACCTGTCTGCATTAGAGGCAAGGTAATGCTTAACATTGTACTTATCATGCATTTTCAAGCATTTACTTATCAAGCCAAAGCAGATTTCAAGAGAGGGTTAGCCTGGTGCTTAAGCTTATCCCAATCTCCAACTTCTTATCGCATTATAAGAAACCTGGCTGTCCTCAATATCCTCCTTTTCTCCCTAGCAGCCTGCAGCCAGTCGTAAATCACACCGAAATCAGCTTGTCCTGCCTGGCTGGTTCCTTAGGGCTGCCCCACTTCGAGGACAGAATTAGGGGTAAAATGCAGCACGCCCCTTGGAACTCATTTTATCGCTGTGACTGTCCCCATTCCCTGAGCTCTGCTGCCCTCTCCCGTATGAACTGGAAACTGATGGTTTGAGAAATTCTGGGAGGGTTTCAATGAAATACCGCAATCTCGCGGCTTCCGGAGGGGATTTAGTTCTACCCTGAGGAGGGGACAGGAGTTGGAGGATGAGCAAAAATAAAGCTGGGAAGGGGAGATGGTGAGAGCTTCTGAATGGAGAGAGGGGAGAGTAAATATAATAATAATAATAGAAAACAAACATAATAGTAAAATATATATATATATATATATCCAGCCACCAGTCTGTATCTGTGAGGGAGACATCCAGTGAGACAATATAAAAGTAGGCTAGCTTATCTACACTGCCTACTTACACCACCTCTTGTGCTGACAGGTTAGAGGCACGCTGCCACAAAACAGTGGAATTTTGAAGAAAAACAAACATTTATAAAACTTCATTGAAAATGAAAACGTGGCGGAATCACAAAGAGAAGAATGCCCTTTGCCCCTAGTTCTGTGGTGAGGAATTTGCCTGCAAAGCAGTCCAAAAGAATAAACAGATGATTTTGGTTGGGTTCAAAGAACGCCTCTTGGCTTTTGGATGAGATGGTTGTGGCATACAATAATCATGTAAAAGCTGTATGTTAGCCCAGTCCTACTAGGAGCAAAAGCTGCTACCAGAAAATATTGCATTCCGGACCGGGCGATCGCTGACAAATCGCCTTCCTGCTCTCCTGGTGTTGGAAGGCTGCTTTTTTCTTGCCATGCATCTCGGCTTGGTTTTAATCAAAACCAGGCATAAGTTGGGAAAGTGGAAAAAGAAAGCAGATGTTGAGGTAAACCGCAGAACAGAGCTGGAAGAAACTATCATAAAGAAAAGTCTCTTTGGCTTGATAAGTATTCGAGAACTATTTTTCTAAAGGGAAAGGAGAAGGAAAACACTCCGTTTTGTTTTTTTTGTTGGTTTTTTTTTTCCAGTTTGAAAAAATAGCTGTGCATGCCTTCCTTTCCTAAATGTAGGGAAAAGGAAGCATTTTTCCACAGTATTTTTCTTCAGCTCCTACTGACAAGTTGTATAACGTAGAAAGCAGCAAAAACCAGTGCTAATAATTCGCTGGTAAGTCCTCAGACTGTGGAACTAACACTTACATTCTTGGGGCAACAGGAACTTCAGGACGTTTCAGCTGCACGGTCACCTGGTGGTCGTCTCTTCCCAACTCATTACAACTTCGTTTGCTCACACGGGCTGAGGAGACAGCAAAATAACAGAACACATGAAAAGGTCAGAGTTCTCTATTGGGGGAGGCTGGGAGCATTCTGGTAGTTTTGAAACTGGTTCTATCAACAGTAGTCTCTCTTCGTTATTCAGCACTGCTAAATTTTGCAGGACGGAAATCAGTGTCTCCCATTTGAGTTGTCGGTGTGTACTTTTGTCAGACCTCTCCGTTCACTGCCTATAATGAATGCTCGTCGCAGAAGCAAGGCATTTAGAAAGGGTAAATCTTGTATTTGGGGTCCTCTTTAAAGAAATACAAAGATCCCACCCATTCTGTCCAATTTTGAACTGCAACTGACGCTCACAGGAAGCAGTCACAACAAAGTACAGTTCTTTGCAGGCAGACAGCAAAGCCTCACTTGCTGCTTTGCCAACATGTGCCCACCCATTAGGAAGAATGGGCTTGAAAAGAACAAGGAGTTGTGCACATGATCCAAGAAAACAACTTCACTGTGTTCAAATCTTCCATCCTGCTTCAAAAACCAAATCAATTTCAGACCTTACCTTTCTGGAAAGTCAAGAATAGTCCACTGTAAAGGTCAATTAGATACTCTATTAAAAGCTGTGTGTCTGTTAAAATAGCAGAGGGTAAAAGCAAATACACATGAAGAGTAGTCTTATTTTCACATATTATCGTAAAGTCATAAATGGACCAATGGAAGCAATACAACTGTCATGGTATTATCTGAAATCGAGTTCCCCACTAAATGATACTGCTGGGATTAACAGAGCCACAAAGCGTGCTTTTAAGTTTCATAGAATCACTAAGGTTGGAAGGATCTCTCAAATCAACAAGTCCAACCATCAACCCATATCTCTGACCACTCAGACCATGTGACAAATTGGGTAGGCTAAAACTTAAGCACAACCAAGGCAAGCTTAATTACCTTTCTCACCTGATTTTCAGACCCAGCAGAGAAATGTTAGGTCTCTCTTTTCACTACTGCCCACACTGCAGATTCAAACAGTTCACATACCACATTCAGCAAACTATTCTGCATTCCAGCACTTTCCATACTCAGCATTGTTGTTACTTTATCCACCACCAGCAATTATGTACTTAGACATATTACAGAATACAGATTTGGGCAGCTGATCAAACCCACTTAGGACTAAAGAATCTGTGACTGTCATTGGGACCAGTAGGGAAATTGTGCCTAATACATATGAAGGGTGATCTCTTCCCCTTCTAAAAGGGGCTATGAGCATCGTTCCAGTCCAGAAGGCAAAATAACAATTACACAATCAGCATTCAATCCAAGTGCAACAGATGACATTTTTGCATTAAATAAAGACACACAGATTTAGAAAGATTTTTCTTTTATTACTGTGATTGCATTTCTATCTAAAGAAAACTTTTAAATCACTTCTACACTGTATTTTTATCATAAAAGTTTCATGAGGGAATAAGCACATGGTATTCTGCACCTTCACACTTGAAAGTATATAGAAACATTCAGTAGCAAAAGGCCTTTGCCAGAGACCCAGTTACAAACCATTCTGTGTAATCTGCCAAAGTCTGAGTGTGCTTACATTAAGTCTCTGGTGTCCCTGTCCTGCACTACTGCTATTGAAATCAAGCAAAGGAACTCAGGAGTGCTGTTGTAGTCAATGGCAGCCTGAATTTAGCCCACTGATAATGACATTTTACTTTGCTTAACTTTGTTGCTCACCAGCTAATACTTAAGGCAAATTTCATTGTATGCTTGTTTTCCCAAGCAAGTATGTAAGTATAATTCGTAAGCCACTGAACATCTTTGATGATGTGTATAAGATATGGGACAACCTACATAAGATACATTATCTATATAAAACATTCACTTTTAGAGCAACAAAACATTTTCAACTTGTACAAAAACCATCAGTATTGAAAATTCAAACCTTCAGTGTGTTCTCAGAAATGCTATGCTGGATTTTAATTAAAAGGTTTCCGGAGTTGAAGAGAGGTAATGAAGGTAGTGCTGCTCTAAGAAGGAATATGCATTTACAAATCTTCAAGCTTAAGAAGAGTCAAAGACACAATTACATTAAGTAGTAAAGTCATGAATTACATTCAGATGGGAAACTTCTTACATGATATGATTCTTCTCACTACTGCATACTGAACTTCAGCAGCTCCAACAACTTCCTTTAAATAATTAGCCTTTTCAGCCAACTCTTATTTTCACATGCCACAGTCTTTCATTTGTAAATGCAGTCTAACATTAGCATCCACTCTTCAGCTGCAAAATCTCTCAGTCAAACAGTAATAAATAGAAAAGACATTTCTAATGTGAGGAACAATAATGAAAACAAATGCATCAACACTAAAATACTGTGGGAAGCTGTTTTGATCCTGCTGAAATACTGGCAAAAAAAATGAAGAGAGATGCTTTCAGTAGCATCCCTAAGTATATGGACCACAAGATGTGATATCATATAAAGTAATGAAAAAAACCCAACACCTTTTGCTTCATCCAACGTTCTTTCCACCTCTTGATTCACGACACACTGAAATACCTTACAGAATAGTAACTGTGGAGAGAGCATTAGCATCCTTCTGAACATTCTGAGGAGCCCACCTTACTGCTTTTTGAGGTAGGATAATTTTCCCATCCTTTGATCCCATTAAACAGTCAAGACAAGGCAGAATTTAGTCCCTAAGGAGTGCAGGCAGTGCTCAATTATGAATGACACCAAATATAACAATATCTTAATGGAAAAAGAAGACATGTCATAGGTTTCTGGAATGTTTGGAATCTTTCGTAAATAAATCTGTTAGATTCCATTCCATCCTGGTGTGAAAAAGACAACAAAGGGAACTCATGTAAAATAACAGTAATTTTAAAGAGAAAAACTGGATTTGAGAAAACAACTTTCCAGGAATGATCTGTGTGTGTTTTGTGATCTGTGTTTATTCTTTACATAAATTCATATTTTTATAGTACAGATTGAATCATTTATACATATAAATACAACAGTGGTGAAGAATTATAAAGATTTGATTTTTGGAAGTAAATGGAGCAGGCTCTCACACAGGTACAGAACGCTTTCAGCATTTTGTTCCGTTTGATTTCCGCTGTAGTTGAAAAAGCTGAAAATATTCATGTATAATTTTATCATAGCCTTTTTTTCCTTCTCTCTTGAAAATGAAGACAATTTAAGAATAAACAAAACAGTTCTTAAATTTGCCTCCTCACACATTTAACATTATTTGCTCAAATCACACATGAGCTATTACAGCGATTCAAGAGAAAGCGCATTTTCACACAGTGCAGTATCAATCTGATGGACAATCCAGTTTGATAGAAGAACTCCTCTTAGCAGTAAATACAGAATTGCTACTCTTCTGTCACTTCCATCGCTTCCCCTTTAGGCTGTTTGAGCTCAACCAATAAATCTTTACCAGCTTCTCCTGCTTTTGAGGCAAAGAAAATAGCTCCTTGCCTAAAGCCCAGGAGCTTCAAGCCCCTGGCATAATCTGCATAGACAGCATGGATCAGTTTATGTAAAGGAAGCATTAAGGAAGATACAAAAGCAAAATGAAAATATAAGAACCCATTTTCTAAACTCACTCCCTAGCTCTCCCAAGCTGAAAATGCTGAACGTTGCTGCTATATGTTCTAAACCAAAAAATGGAAAAAAATGCTGCTTTAAATTCTACTACTGAATGCATATTACCATTTACCAGGCAATATATGAAGTGCTATAAGATAAAACAGACAAATTCCATATAAGCAGAAGCATATACAGTAATATAACATGAAAATTTGTGAGAAAAAAAAAAGGTAGATCATGTGGTCACAAGTTTGATGTGTCTGACATTACCTCCCATAATGGGACAGTGGCTTTTTTAATTTACAAGGAGTCATCAGTGATGACAGTCAAGTATCATTTAGACGTGCATTATCATTTACTGCACACACCTAAATAAAAGTGTAAGAGCAAATGTTCAGAGTTCAAGATCAGACCAGAAGGGCAGACTGTACTGCAGAAGACTTTAGATACTTCTTCAGATTACCCTGAATCCTGACCTTTAACTTCACTTGTTTTCACCTTCCCAAAATTGAAACCTTCACACAGCATTTCAGTCAGCAGTATGGTTGTCAACAGAGGGTTGTCAAACCACTGACCTTACTATGCAGTCTGAAGTAACAACTTCTGAGTTCTGTAAAGAACATTTTATCATCTGTACTTCTATTTTTAACTGTTTATTTGTTTCACGGTGCCACTGACCTCACAGAGCATCAGGAGAAGGAGGTTTTATGTATCTATGCAAATGATTCCTTTACAGTTCTTTCCTCACATCTCCTTCAAGCACACATCCTGGAAAACAAAAGCAGAATCTTCTATTCCTGTGCAGGCTGGTTAACCTAACACTGACTCACACAAAACTGTAAATAAGTAACACAGATAAAACAGGATTTAAGAAAAAGGATATTTGTATCATCATTGATTTCAAATGCCCCGTACTTCAGGCAAGCTTCAACAAATAAAGCTGCTCTATCAAAGTATCTCATACTGCAAAATGGGGGGAAAAAAAGGAATTATTTGTTAGGACAGCAAAACAGAAAAGTATTCAATATTGCATCAAAACAGTTGCACACAGACTTTCTGGAAGTTTGCATGTAGCTCTGGAGTGGCAGATCTCCTCTGCACTGACAGCTGCACCGGGCTTCTGAACATCACCGGGGTTAAAACAGTGCCACCACTGAGCTGCCACCATGGCATATGTTCACGCTCCCACATCACACACACACACCACAAAACACATACTGAAATAGAAACAAATGTCTAAAAGCAAATTGTGGGCCCTCTCCTTCCCCCTGGACTTCTAAGCTGCTGTGTTCATAAAACACAGATGATGCTGTTTCAGTTTTACCTGTGCAACATCTCTGCAACTTTTGTAAAGCAACCAAGTGACAAAAGGACAAGAATGGCTTTGGACTTCTGGTTGATTTGTGGAGAGCAAAGGTGATCCACCCAACGCTTTAACACATCAGCACACTCCTCTGAGTTCAAGCGAACCTTCAGGAGATGGAAAAATGATTATGAATTCTAGCTAAACAAAGCTTTCTTCCACTTCTTCCAGTCCTTCGGGCAGAAGGAAAAGCATCTCAAATTAACAATTTTATTTCAAAAAGTGTCCTAATCCTTTGAGCAAATACAACAAAGAAAAAAAGAATTACACAGATATATCAGAAGTCCACTCAGGTCACTCAGTATTTAAATGTACTTAACTTTCTTTTTCTTTTTTCTTTTTTTTTTTTTTTTTTCTTTAAATAAGACTTTACTAAAACCTCAGGTATTATGATGTTGCGAATGTTTATTTTTTCTGAAGACTGAAGGACAATGCATCTTTATTTTTTCTTGAGAGAGAGAATGATCCACTTAAAAAAATCCAAGTAAGTCTTTTTCCATACTTTCTGCAGGAAAAACAGACTATTCAAAGATAATCCTCAGTGACTTGTTTCCTACACAATTTAATATAGTAGTGCTAAGTCTAGGTACTTTTACAGGTACACGATTTTATAATGTGTACATACTGAAACCAAAGTTGGTGCTAATGTGGCTGGTGCTCATGTTAAAATCAGCACAAATGCTACATGGAGCTCTGCACTAAATCACTGTCTAATTATTTATCCACTTCCAGGAATGGGTTTCTACACTTCACAATGAATTCTCTGTAGTTGTGACTATATACAATTTCATAAATTGAAGTTAGAAAACTTAGTATTCCAACTATTTTTTGGGTCCAATCTTGTCATTTGGATGAGTAGGGCAGACCTCAGCAGTCGAAAGGCTGAAGGACCTGTGAGTGCTAGCTGAAAACATTGGCTTCTTAAAGCTTGAAACATGGAAAGAACAAATATTATTTTCAAATTGATCCTTCAGGTTTTTAACTTTGGAGATCTTAATACTATCACTGTGCTTCATACCCATGTAGGTCATTCATGTTAGGACAGCAAAAGCAGAGAAACTGCAAACCTTTGCAAGCCATGCTGCACGATTCCATTCACCATAAGTTTGCAAGTAGCGACAAGCATCAGCAGCCTTATCTATCAGACACAGTAACTGAACACCCTCTGGAAAATAAGAAATTAGAATATATAATAAGGGAAAAAAAGTGTTACTATACAACTGTGAGCAGATCATTCACCACCAGAAAAAAATAGCTCTATTAAATATATCTCTTCCTAGCATTCCTTCACTTTACATATGCTACAGAAAAGGACTCATTCCACTCCCTGAGGCATTACAAGCATTAATAACACACAGAATTGCTTAATTTATAAGCAAACAAAATTCAAATCCCATTTTACCTGAGAGCTTTCCATTAGCTATCATGTTGGTTGCTACCAGCTTGATGGTGCTTTGAGATGGACCTGATGATGTGACAGTTGTTACCAAGCAAGCTTTGAGTGAATCACAGTAGTAATGTGCATTCTCTGAACTTGTTTCTAACAGCAGCTGTACTGCTCTGTCAGTCTGACAAGAGAAGAACATACAGCTTTGACTTCAAGTCATTCGCTCTCAAACAGAAGTCCTTATATATATATTTTTTTTACTCTTTTTAACACATGAAACAAACAACAGTGAAAGTTATTCAAAAGCAGACTGCAGAGATATGTAGCAGGGTCATAATGGTTATAGCTTTATTTCAGTACAGCAACCTTAGGATAGCATTCATCATGCACATAATGTTTAACCACAGCCTATGAGTTTTACTAGGGGCAAAAGAAAAGTTTAGTTGAGAACACTTCTTTCCTTGAATCTTATCAAAGTTATAGAAGGAAGAGAAGCACTTAAAATAAGCAGAGGAGAAATGCAATGTGGAGATATAAAAACCAGGATCTGAACAGTTGACTTAATAGCTGGTATTTTGAAACAAAGGAGGAATTCATCCGTTTAAACGTTAGGCATCTCAAGACAGCCATCGATTCTAGACTAGCTGCTCAAGAGCTGAACTATGGAGGCTCATACACCAACTACAACCTGCTTCTGAATGGAATGAACCCCCACAGGTGGACCACCACTGCCACTTCACTGTAATGAGGTAATGTTTCTGCCATTTTTATATATATTTGCTGCCGAGCTCAAACACACAGTGGTACAGAAGTCATTTAGATTCAAATTATTCATATCAGGAGCTCAGTAAGCAGCTCTCTACAGTGTTTTACTGCTCAGTACAGACCCATCAGATCAGAGACACTGCAGTGAAAGCTCAGACATGCCTATTATTATCTATTATGAGAGTACTATGTGCAGAGTTAGACCAAAGATACTGTGTTTGTTAGACTTTTGGATGATTCAAAATGCAATTTTTCTTTTCTAGTGCCAGGAATACAAGGAAAGGTTTTTATAAGGTTCCCATGAAAATGATATGTGCATTATAATACACCAAGCAGTCACATGGAGGCTACAGCATAATAACACATTAAGACAGCAAAAAGTATTTAGTGGGATGAAACAACATGAGATAAAACAGACATTAACTGAATAGGGCAAAAATATAAAACAGAGCAGAAGGACACAACATTCAAATATTACCCACAAACCTGGCCCAAGAGAAGAAGCTGGTCAGCACATTTCCTGGTATGATCGTATGTTGATCTCTTCACCTCCTGGAGATTTACCCTTTCGAGCTGAAATTTCTGCATGAAGAAGAATTATTAAGAATATAAGACTAAGAGAAGAGAGAGAAGCAAGAAATTAAAAAAAAAACAACAAAAGAACCCAAGGAAAAACTTGGGGAATTCTAAAAAGCTCCTATTTAAATAACAGGGAATGACTTAATTCAGAGTTGTGTGCTTACAATAGAAGTGAAATATACGTCTTAGGGCTTTTCCCTGCATAATTTGTAATTCCTTGGAATACCTGAAAGTAATGACTTTCACATAGTATGTCATAGCATATATCCAATGGATTAACCAGCTGTTCTTGAAGGATAACTGCATCTGTTGGTTTTGCAGGTTTTTCCTGGGATAAACTGTGCAAATAGTGGGCAGCAATGGTCCAGAAATGCAGTTCAGACTCATCTCCATACAGTCTGAGAAAACAGAATTCAGCATGAGAAACAAGACAGCATTTTTTAAGATAGAAATATTGTACATTTAACTTGTCCTTTTACAAGGAAGTTGCATTATTGTGGGACAATTTTGCATTATCAATGGGACAGAGTACAAGAAAAGATTCAGACAGATGGATAAGAGGTTGGCCAAAAGACTTTCACAACACCAAATTAACTCACTGAATTTTCAGCTTGTAAGTGATGGATTTTTTTAACTAATATTTTACACTTAAACAACAACACTGTTTACAAACTAAAAGAAATGTTTGAAAACACGTCTCTGGATACAGACTGATACAGAGCTACACCACAAAAAAAAAAGAAATAAAATGAAAATAGGCCCTCCCCTGCTTACACTATCTATTCTATGTTGTAAAGTTCTCACTTATGGCCTTGGAATGCTGTACAAGTGTTATGTTCAACACATTAGGGCAGAAATACATCTATGAAAGCATCATGAAGAACAAAGGATCTGTATACATAGTAAGCAAACAAAACTCTCTCAGCTTTGTAACATTTTCACTTTCAGTCCTGAAAACGCTGTAACAGATGCACAGCAAAGTACTTCAGCAGCTTCAGTGAGCTAACACAGAATTAGCTGGCACCTTAAATTCTGACATATTCATATGCATTAAATGGATAAGGATTTTATTCTGACATATTTCATACAGTTCTCTGAATATCTGCTACCTGGCAATTAGGAGACATCTCTGCAAAAGAGTAAACTCTGGATCAAGCAGAAGTTTCTTGATGTCACTGCAAAAGGAGAAATCCATAAAATGCTGTGCAAGGTTTTTGTAAGCACATATTATCTAACAAATTAAAACAAAACAGAACTAAAAACATATCATTTTCTTTTCTGAAGTAAAAAAAAAAAAGTTTCTATCAAAGTAATTGCAAAAACCATTTAATGACATGTAATAATCACAATGAGCAACTTACTCTACCTGTTTAATACCAACAGTGAGTGTCAAGAACACCTTATTCTTGCAATAAAGGAAGCAACCACAAGGGTGTATACAATGCTGTAATTCAATCTGCACTGATTCTACAAATTACAAAATTAATTCAATTACAAATAAGTACATAATTACACAGTGTATGAAGTGAGAGCTTTTATGTATTTTTCAAAGTGCCCAAAAATACTCTAAGTTTTTTTTTTTCCATCCTATTAAATGAAAGAAAAGGGAAAACGGAAAAGCTTCCAATCTAATTGTCATAGCTCAAGCAGAATGCCAAAAACCTGTTTTCTTTGTAAGCAGAGCAGAGAGCATGAACATTACATGCTGCAGGTCTATCTCCAGTAGAGTATTTTTTACAAGAGTTTTTCTTTTCCTTTTGAGAGCCTAAATATCTCAACAAACCTTGGAGAAGCAGTATAAATTAATAAACTTCAGCAGGTCATGAGCCAGTTACAAATTACACATTAATTCTAATCAGTACCTTTAAATCTTTTGCTGGCAGTCACTACTACAATGTTAAACATTCAGTACCGACTTCCATCAGACTTTATGTGGTCAGAACAACACATTTTGACTGTTGGGTCAATATTTAACCAACTACTTTGAGACAGTTGCCTATATAGTAAGAATTGTATTATATTAGGGTTTATTCTTTCATGAGAGAATATATTTCTTTTTCCCCCTTTCTCTGAACTCACTACCTTAATAAAACATTAAAGAGAAAACTCTTACTTTGACAGTGAATTCAGCTGCTCTTGAATCAGATTTTTGATGTTTTCATCCTCTGGATAATCGCTGCATTAAAAAAAAAAAGTTGATTACCAAGATGACACATTATCTGTAAAGGAAGTTTATTAGTCTTAGTGAAAAAAAACAACCAAGAGTATATACAAGACATGTGAAACTAATCCAGCATACTTCTAAAGAAAGCTTTTTTGCAAGGTTTTTGTCTAGTCACTAATTTCATGACAGTCATCAAAGACTGTCTGCACTCACTCAACCTCAGAGTCAGAACAACTGATCTTTCTTTTCCCTCCCTGTTTTTTTACACTTGAAATTAATGAAAATGCCAACACCAAGCCCAGAGAGGCTGTGGATGCCTCATCCCTGGAAGCATTCAAGATTAGGCTGGATGAAGCCCTGGGTAGCCTGATCTAGTACCAGATCTGCAGGTTGGTGGCCCTGCCTGTGACAGGGGGTTGGAACTTGATCATCCTTGGGGACCTTCCAACCCAAACCATTCTATGATTTCAAAACTGAAAGCTTAGCAGTTATACTCTTGTAGCGCAACTCTTTCTTACACATTAAACCTTTTGTTCCTGTTTTTTCTTCCCTCTTTGCAGTCTTATCTTGAATCCTTACCCCTGTGCTTTACTCATTCTACAAAATACATGTTCCCTAAGCATCTACAACTGCTACGTCCCTCTAGTAGTAATCTCATCCTCATTGCAACATCTGAATTATGAATCTCCATGTATCCTTTAATGAAAATTTTGTAAAATTTGATTCCCCTCTCTTCTTTTATTTTTTTTTATCCCATGACCTACTGCTCCTTTATTGTCAAGAAGTTCTTTGCTGCATATGCTTCATATTTATTCATAGCAAGTCAGAAAATAATATAAGCTTATGTGTTTATTACCTTTGAGCACAATTCTTATATACTCCTAGCTGTGTACTGCAGTATCTTTTGAGCATGTACTTATATTGCATTTACAATTTTGTTTTATGGGTCAGTGATCACCAACAGTAAACCAATGCAATAAAGGATAAAGAAAGGTGCTCCCCCTATGGTGTGAAATATAGCTCACTAAAAGTAACTATACATCTTTCAGACATCACTTAGGACATCTTCACTTACACTTTAGGGACCAACTCTGATTGTTCTTAAGTTAACTTCTTGTAAAAACAGAACACACTGATGATTTCTAAAGTAATACAACCTGTAAATAACAAATCATTGGCAGTACCTTAAAGCAGAAATCCTTTTTAAGTAGCTAAGGGCTAATGAAAGTCAAGGAAACACAATATTTGACCTTAAGCCTTTCCTATTTATTACTTTCCAAGTGACACTATTATCTTTCTGACAGTCCCAAAGACTGAGGAAGGCTTGCTAAGAGTTATTCACACAAGAATATTGATAAGAGATATACAGGTAGAATTCAAAAAGACCCTTCCTTACATGTTCATAACATCCAGAGAATATTTTTCATTCCACGGCTGATGCAACAAGAATGCTTTTAAAGCTAAAGAAGCCCTTGGAACAAGTAGATAGGGACACCATGCAGGTTCTGAAACAAACAGAAAAGATTCACTGTTGAATGGCAAAGTGCAATAATACTCTGTTAGGTAAACCATTAAATGTACCACCTTGTTTGTAAGCACCAGAAGAGAATTGTAAGTCATACAGTCATATATTTACACACAGCACGTGTTACTGGAGATAAAAGCTTATTGTAACACTTAAGCAACAGCATTTTGTAGAAGACACAGGGTTATCAACCATGCTCAAATGAGAATTTCAGGACATCCCATATCGAATTTAGTTACAGACTTCTGGAACACGACACACTAACATCGAGCAGAGCCATATATAATACTTACTGCTGCCACAGGGGCATGCTTGAAAGTAAGCACAGCTACACCAAATGCACTGTAATGTGCATTTTACTTTCAACTTGCAATCAGAGCTTCTGCAACATACCACGTAGGTTAATACCCACTACCCCAAAGGGATGCTGTGAAGTTAAATACCTGCTTATATTTGCAAAGAAAAAAGATGAAAATTATAGCACTACCTGTGTTATACAAATATAGAGGTCAGAGACTCTATATTCAGGATAAGGGTTGGATGCTGATACCCAGTGACTTATGGGTAAAACAGGTATCAACCAGTTACATTATCAAATAAATATTCAGAAATTCCAGTGCTCTGCATGTACTGAATGGTGTAGGAGTCCTGTAAATGTATTTTTATAATTAAAAGATTGTAACAGCATAGAGGAAGGCATCCTTAGTCCTGGCATATCCTAATGTTGATGTGCTTGGTTTTGAACATTAATTTTTATAGTTCAACATTACAGAACATTCATTTGATTAAAAAAAATGGTTGTGATAAATGATGTTTTTCCCCAAACACTCCACACCATAATTTCCCACATCGTTATTTTTTTTTATGAGCATCATAATCAGAATCTATTGACTTTAAGGAGATTAATGAGTCAAGGCAGGACTGACAAAAAGAAAAATCACAACAAAAGCAGTTATTTATAACAGCAGAAAAAAAGGAAAGAACTCCTCATATTCCTTAGAAGTTCAATAATGAGGCATTTTAATTATTTCCTGATTTGAGAGCTCTAAGGAACCTGTGCAGATGAGCCTGGGCTACAAGCGAAACAGTAAAAATAGAGAAGGTGAAGATGGTTAATGAAAGCCCTCACAATCAATCCTGTCTTTCTCTAAAGAGAAAGAGAGAGAGAGAGAGCTTCTTAAGGCATCCAAGACATTATGAAAAGCCTCCTCATAAGCCCCAGCCTTTTGTTCTGGGCTCAAGATCACAGACACAGACCATACTCACTCTTTTCTTTTTATAGGGCACTGTGAGCATCAGAAAATATAATCTTTCTGCATAGCTGCCTTGGAAAGAGTGGGACTCCGGTAACAATATCAAAGATTTATTTATCCATTAATAGTTTTATGTTCATCGGTTTGCTATTAGTAATGTTTCTTGGTGAAACTGACTCTTGTGATTCAATCTCCTTTTCCTTTGAGGATACTTCTGTGCAAGTACAGCTTTGTGATACCCTGCAGAACAGACTGGCCTCACCTTGAAAAAAGTCCTCAGGAGGTCAAACGCACATCATTCTCCTGTGATAAGTGACCAAAACTTACCATTCAACTGTACTTTACAAGCCATACTTTACACTGGGAGTCAACCTTCTCTGATAAATCATATTTCAAAATCCAGAAGAGTTTCTTTTTTTTTTTTTCCCCAATTAGAAAGCATTTTTTGATATATGATATAGAAGAACATCTACCTGCATTAAGCACATGCCAGCTGGCTGTCTGTTTTAAGTCTTGCAATATATGAACTCCTGTGGATTTTGTTTTTCTAGTAGTAAGAAAAGAAGGCTAAGTACCTAGCTACAGCAAGATTAAAGAGAATTGATTTTTGATGTCCGAGAAACAACGTGCCGTTAGACCAAATTGCTTGTTTGATAGCTAAAATACAAAGAGTTTATTTTAATCAAAGTAACCTAAATGATTGCCAGCTTACAAAACAACATTGATACTTTTAAGCCTCCAGGTGAAGAAACTTATTATGAAGCAAAAGAAAGTAGTATGTATTATTCACGTGAAGATTCTGTGCAAATGTACTCAAAGCACAAATACAGCTCTGTGTTACAACTGCTAGTGTGGTCTGTCATAAGAAAAGCAAAGGATGTCAGCTGACAGAACTGTCAGTCCAGCAAGGTTCCTTAGTTATTGGGCTGTAAGCAGCATACCAGAAAGGAATGGTAATGTACTGAATCATGACAAGGACTCAGTTTTAATTTTCATTTGGAGTTTCCCAGATCAATAACAGAATTGTGCACATGGAGGAATCTAGTAGGTAGATTCCTTATGTACCTTTACAAACAAAATGCGTGATTGAACTGATTATTTACCAAATTCAATTTGCTTTTTTAGATGAAAATTGACACAGATTCAAATAAAAACATTTATCAAGTACAGCAACAATCTACACAAAGCATTACTCATTTTGGATAGCAACTCACTGCACTCAACTGTTTCCTAATTTAAAAACAGTATTCTCTATCTCAGAATTTTCTGTGTTTACCATTTATCTGCAGTTTGATTCATTTTAGTTGCAACTGTGAAAAACAGTGCAGGGATACCTAATCATTCACATATGACAATTTTATTTTCTACTAAAGTTGTTGAACATTTTTAGCATTCTCCTTCAAAATGAAATATCTAGCAGTGAATAGCGTAATAGAAATCAACATACCTAATAAGTCTTGTTCATCCATTCTAAAACACGATGGTTTCATGGACATCTCCAGAACTCTAATGCACCCATCATCTGATGCCAGGATCACTTTGTCTGAAGTGCACCAGTCTACATCCAGGATTCGGTAATTCACGTTTCTTCCGCTTCTTAAACTGCTCACCATCTGTACCTTGAAAAGTTGAGGTATTTTTCACTTTTAGTAGGATCTCCATCATACAGTGTGAGACTCTGTCACATGCTCTGAGGCATGCCATGAGATTTGCAATAAAATGTGAAGTTAGTTGTAAATCATTTCAATCTTGGGAGAGCTGGCAATGCTCAAACCTTTAAGCAAGGCACTTAGTTGCCCTAAACCAATGTTTTTTCCCCAATCAGTAACTACGAAAAAATTCTTTTTGAACACAACTGTATAACTCTCTTTTTGTTATCTTTCTCATAATAAAATTTCCATGGCAAATTGGGGAAATCCTTTGTCAACTCCAATCCTTTGCTTCTGCTTTGATGCCTTTATGTCAGATTAACTCATTCTTTCACGAACTTCCTCGATAAATACTGAACTTGCCTATAAATATACTTAAACATACTATTAACACAGTATTATGGGAATGTGATGATTAGCTATTCACAAAAAAAAATAAAAAACAACCTGAGATATGTTTTAACAACTGAACTACATTTTTATGTCAGAAATTTGCAACCCTCCTGTAATACCAGCTGGTATTTATGTTGCCTCCTGCAATGTAAAACTGTCAGCAAGACATCATGAATAGGTAAAACTTCATCTTTGACTTTTCCTGATATTCAGAAGCAATATGTGTATTTTGCAAAGAAACATGTAACAAAACACAACCAATGTTTACCTCTTTTGAATCCCAAACTTCTGCTCCATCATTGTACATAGCAATAAGTTTTTGATTTCCTTTCCCTGGGGCAAAACGTATCTTTTTCACCCAGCTTCGGTGCGTAGGAATCCCCCTAAGAACAGCATAGCACAAGAATTATTATCAATCATGCTATAGCTAACATTGAGGGCAGTTACATCCCTTCTGTGAATACTACACATCATGATATGGTACAGAGAAAGAACTGAGAAGAACAACAATCCCTACCAACAGAATAGGTACATCTGGCTATCCAAGATATTGTGAAAGTAAAAAGGTAGTTGTTTGTTTCAGGCATTTAATATTACTTAAAATTTTGAGAAGCCATTGCAGATTTAACATGAGAATGATATCTTGCTAAACTGAAATATTTGATAAAATGTTAATTCACCTGAAAACACAAAAAATAAGATGTAGAGAATTGTGCTGCATTTTCTGAAATTGTATTTCAAAATACTTCTGTTTTTCCCCTCAAACACCTCCTGCAGCGAAGATCAAACATGAGGGACTAAAACCATTCTATTCTAACACTCATTATCACAAGCTTACCAGACACCATTTGCATTCATACCTGGATACTCTGGCTTTCAAATCCCAGAAGTTTAAGTTTCCATCAACATCTCCAAGAACCAGGGTATCCCCTTTCCAGGCAATACATGTAATGCTACCCATACTTCCCTGGAAATATTTCAGAAGCAGGACAAAATCTTATGGTAAGTAGAGCCAAACAGGAATAAACATGGAAATTTTAATATTTAATTTTTAAAAAATTGTATGAAATTACAAATGCTTCTCAGTTAAAAATTGGAAAGAATTCTATTCAATGTCAGTGATCCCCATGGGAAATTTTGGATTTAAAGCAACAGAAATCAGCTCTCTATCTCTTGTCACAACGAAATGCCAATGTGACAGTCCTCAATTATTAAACACAATACTAGCTAAAACAAAGAACAAAAATGAAACAATTCTTCTCTGTGGGAATTAAAAGAAGGAATAAAAGGAAATGAAGTTTCTCCAACTTGATAGCTCTCAGCTTCGCTTTATGTAGATCAGAAGTAATGGATCTGTAACATATTCATAAACTTTTCCAGTTTTGGGATCATATCTAAATGTTACACAAGAGATGTAAACTTACATCAGGAGGAATTCTTGCACTATCTTTCACTGAGTTTCCTTCTACTGTGAGATGATAGACCTGCCCATCAGCATCTGTAAATACAAAGTGCTCCCTGGCAGAAATGTTCTGGCTCAGCTCAGATTTACTTTCGGCTTCCTGTAACAAGCTTGAAAAAGAACACAATGAGGCAGAAGTGTTTGTTTCTTGAAAGCAGAATTGCAACACTTAACTCATTTATACACTCCTGGAAAAGTTCAGGGGGCAAAAGAACAACTTTAATGGTCTGCAACAGACACTAGTTACACTTGGTACAGTTTTTCTCATCCTGCAGTAAATCAGAGATCAGTGCCCAAAAGTTCAAGAGTGGCACAGAAAGTTGTTTTGCCTGGTATGTACTCAACAATCAGCTTGAAAATACGCTGTTTTTTTAGAACAACAGCATATGGGGAAATGAACAACTGATAAATCACAGCACTAAATCTGAGTCAGAAATACCTGATAACAGAAGATTCGACGCTGCTCACTTCAGTATCTGATGCAACTGTCTGCCGGGCCATGGCCTCGCGGGCTGCAAGCTGCTTCTTTCTCAGGCTTTTCAGGTTATGAGAAGGCGACCACTCCTGCAAAAATTTGTTGAAGAAAAATGAAAAATATTACTCATAGAACTACAGAACTGTTTGAGTTGGAAGGGACCTTCAAGGATCACTAGGTCCAACTCCACTGCAATAAATGCAACATCTCCAACTAGATCAGGCTGCTCACAACCCCATCCAGCCCAACCTTGGACATCTCCAGGGATGGGCCATCCACCACCTCCCTGGGCAGCCTGTTCCAGTGCTTCACTATCCCTACTGTAAAAAAGCTTTTTTAATGTTTGCTTCCAGAACTCACAGAGGAACCTGACTGCTAATTATAATGGTTTCAATGAAGATTGCCTTCTCTGACACATTCCTTCATCATCCAAAAGACAGACAAGTATCTAGCAGTATCTCCTTTTCCTTCCTCTATTTGGTAACAGATGGGGGGGGGGGGGGGGGGGGGGGCGGAAAAGAGAAAGCACTTACATATCTACTACAGATAAAATAATATTCTGATGCAGAAATGTTCATAGGTTTTCATACTTTCTCAACAAATTACATTTAACAAATAGCAAGGAAGATTCTATTCCTTACCAGAGCAGTCACTGCAGGAAAGTTTTTAGACATTTCTCTGAGCAGAGTGCAAGTTCTGACATCCCATATTTCCAGTGGCTTGTCTTTAAATACCACAGCTAGATACTGCCTGAAACACACAACAATTTACTATATCAAAAGAAATCTTTTCACTTTAAATTTAGCATTTTACTTCATACATTTTCCACATCCATATTCCAGAAAGTGCTGATTTGAAAAGAAAAATAAACCACCCCACAACCAAAACTCAAAAACTAAGACAGAGAAGAGTAAATTAATGCGGCTCAGATCCCAATCCAAAGCTTGTGATTTCCTTGCGTTACTCAGGTGCTTAAGACTCAGTTTGAAATGAAGGTCTCCTTCAAGGCTAAAATAATCAGACATTTCTGTCAGGTTGGTGGCACTGTTCAGTTACCGTACAGGAGACAAAGGAATGAATCCAGAGAAAGCAGCAGCCCCTCTAATTTAGCCACATTCATCCCAAGTCAATGACTGCACAATCTATCAGAAAGATGCACCAAGTCTGCAGTCTGGATAGATTTATTTTCTGCTCCAGACACATGGCACCTTCCTAATCCAGTGATAAATGACCATAAAATCCTCTTACACTAAACCACTCGTCAGTCATGTCTTCAGATCTTTCATCTGTGCAGCTAATTTAGGAAAACACCTTCAATCTTCCACTTTTCACATGTTGCATGAAAATACAGACAGGTTCTATAGCTGTATGTACTCCTCTCAACTTCATTAACCTCTATTCAAACAAACTACACTTTCTTGTTCTCACTCAACTTTTTGTAGTCTCTTCATTTAAGCCAGTGCTGTTCTTAAGTATTAATATATCAGCAAGACCATTATATGGCTGAACACTTGACCACATAAACACTTTCCAAAATATTACTATGCAAGCCAGAGAAGATTACTTTTTTTCCCTCGATTTTAAAGAAAAAACTCTTAAATTCAACACTATTTTAATTCCATTTACCCAGGAAAGCAAAGCAATCTTTTGTGATTGGATTCTGAAGCGTGTGAGAAAGTCTACCACAAAAACATTTCCAACTTTTGCTCTAATACTTTACATTATGCTTTCATTAATGCTGTTACATATTCACTTATCCTTTCTGGACTAGTGGGTTTTCTTTTTTTCCTGATATTCTTGTTATTTCTATTGAGCAATGAGGACCTTCACACAATACAGTAAAATTTATTAACTTCAGAAAGGTCACAATTACTTACTTCAAATGAGACACCTTTATCATTTCAATAGCTGGCTCATCATTGCCTCTCTCCCCACGAAATGGAATGCTCCTGCCTGGAACACAATCATGATATGAACATAAAAATTTCCATGGTGGATTGGAAGGAAAAACACTTAACCACACTTACCTAGAACATCCCCAAGTGACCTGCATAACTGACATTACTCCAGTCATTGTTATACTGTATCACAAAATCTGAATGTAAACACTACTGTGTATCACAATCCCTGACTTGCTTCTGGAGCACAACTGAAACTGATGCACCTCTTCTGTTTTGATTTAAACAAACAAACAAAAGACATTATTGAGCAAAAAATACACAATATTGCCAGTTAGAAGGACAGCTTCTTTTAGCAGCTATGGAAATGCAAAAATTGAGTCTTTTACTTAAGTTAAAAAAAAAATAAATCACTTTATGCTACATAAAGCAATTGAGAATTAGCCATGCGCTGCAAGATTCAGGCTCTTCAATTAGAAATTAAATGGCTCTAGGGTTTCCCACTCAAAAATAATTTAAAATTATTATTAAAGTGCTCTCTAACATTTCAGATTTTACCTCCTGGTATTCTGCAAATAATAATCAGAAATGTTCTTGGTATTCTTGGAATGGTTTGAAAAACACATTAAGCTTGCTAGCAACTATATCTTTTAAAAAGATACTTATTTTTAACCCTTCCAATCCTTTATAGAATAATCCTATTTTATTATTTAATTACTACATATATAGGGTTAGGGTTATACATATATAATTACTACAATACCAATTTTACATTCATACACACTTATGTATTTTTATCTGTAAACTCCAGCGTTATACCATGCAGAAATACAAAGACAAAAAACAACAGACTACTGAACTCAGAAGAACAACCTGTAACAATGGGTTCAGGCTCTAAAAAAACACATTTGAATATACGTGCCTTTTGTCAACACACTATACCACTAATAGAAATGTTGTCTGAATGCTCCTAAGATACTGCTGACACACATGCATGTCCGAGCCACAGGAATCTCTACAAAGGTATTGTTTCAAATCTGGCTGTAGAGCACCAGTTGGAACACACACCACGTGGCTTTCACAAGGAAGAACAGAATCAATTACATTCCTCTTTATTTTTTTTTCCCCTTCTGTTGTCATGACAAAATAAAGTATTAACAATTTCTATTTGTGACTCTTCAGCAAATCTGACAGTCTCTTCTACAGATGTCTCAGGAAACACCAACCTGTTGGCAGGTCCACCAGCTGCAGCTCATTTCTTACCAGCCCTAAGTTGTTAGGTGTTGATGTGGCAAAGGAAATAAAACCAGACAAGCTGATCCATTCTATTCCCCTATGACCAAAAGAAACAAAACAGAGCATATTAACTGCAATACTCGAATGGATAGTAAAAACACTATTTATTCTCATATTCTTCAAGTTTGAAAATACCACAGAGGTAATTTTCTACATTTTATGGAAATACTGTATTTGAGCAAAGAAAGAAGTCAAGCATTTACAACTATGATACAAATACACAAATAAAGATTACTAGTTTAAGTTAAAACCAATGCCTTTCTTTAGGACAATGTTGGTAATAAGGTTCTTGTTGGGTTAAACAAAAATTTCAGTCAGGAGCACAGATAATTTTTGTGGAAAAATCCTTCACGTACTCAGCACTGGAGTACATTACCAAATCACAGACCATTGAGTGGCCTGGGTTGAAAAGGACCACAATGACCATCTAGTTCCAACCCCCTGCTATGTGCACGTTTGCCAACCACAAGACCAGGCTGCCCAGAGCCACATCCAGCCTGGCCTCGAATGCCTCCAGGGATGGGGCATCCACAACCTCGCTGGTTCTTCCCACTGTAACAGGTTGCCCATTAAGTAACTTAGATTTTTAAGCACAGAAGAAGGGAGAAATATTCGCGGACAGCAGGGTGAGAAGACAGGTATCTTGCTGTCTAGACAATGGAGAAACAGAAGTGATAAAACAAGGGAGGCCCTGAACACATTTCACAAGCTATCAGAAACAAACTAACAGTCTGTATTATTTTTTTCTGCTCCTTTAGATCATGCAAAGGCAGCCACAAACCAAAATGCCTTCAAGTTGTAAAGTTACAATGTGTGTAACAATGTAAGCACCTTTGGGTCCCGTCCCATCCTTCCCCACTGTCTACACACACTGCCAGTAGGATATCTGAGTGCTCTATCTGTGAATTAAATCAAGTACTAATCTGAAAGAAAACTGAGACTGTCCTAAAATACCTGTCCCTAAATTAATTTCAACAGGAATTAAAGGGTTTAAGTTTTCCTCAAATCCTTCAAACACTGATTACTTCCATTACATCATTTCTAACATCCAGGTCTGTTGTAGGGAATACATGTGAAATACGTAACACATATTTATCATTTATTATCAATAAATCCAATTTAGATTGCATTGAGTAGAAGTTTCCTAAAGACAATTTAGAGCAGGAAAAGCAAAAAATCATTCCCATAACATTTTATACATAAACTATATACATAAACTATAGCCATATTTATCTTTCTTTTCTTCCTAATTCAAACTACTACAACAACAACAACAACAAAAAAGAAAAAAGGAAGCATGACTTCCAAGTCCTCAAGAAAAGCTTAAAAATTCAGAATCCAATCTTTTTCCCACCAAGACTAACAAAAGTTTAACCAGAAACTTCGATCATCATTAGAAATACACAATTATTAAGCAAAACACTACAAGAAAGACTGAACAGAAATCTATGATTGCAATGTCTCTCATTTCAAGCCTCCAAACTGTCCTGAATACAAGGGATATTCTGCAGTGGAAGAAACATTAATTCTGACACCTTGGCAATCTATTATCTTTTATTCCACTGTGCTTTTTTGGAAAAAGCACAGAATGCTCATAATGCATTGTTATTGACAACAGTTATTCATCATTCTCACTCAAAGACCTGAGGCATTTTCTTCCCCTCACTCATCTGCACAGATATAACACCACAAGTCCTTTTTTTGCTGCCAGCTGGCCATGTGTCAGTGCCAATAAAGATAACAGAATCCAAGGGCACCCATCATCAAACACAAACCTCAGCCTAGCTAACAGCTTGCACCTGAAACAATACAAATTTTTGTTACTGTCCTACATGTATATTGAGAAATTTGAAGGAACTACTTATTCACCAAATTAAGGAAGACAGTGGTTTACCTTTTAATGAAGGAAACAACTGATGCCTTCCCTATTGCAGTAATTCCATTTGCAAGATTTCTCCATAAGAGACCACTTTATTTCCTAGAACTACAGGTTACGTTCAGCTGCAATCTGTTTCTCAAATAGCATCTACTCTTTCAAAATGTAAAATTCAGTGATTCTAGACATGCATCTTATTTCAGTTACTTTGGGTGTAAAACTCAGTTGTTCTGATGAATGGTTTCATTGCAGACAAATTACAGAGTAGACTAAAATGGATAAAGAAACAAAGAACATTTCTAGCTGGGAAAGAATTGCTGTGATCTTACAACAAGGCAGCTGTTAGTTCAATTAACTATAAAAAAGAAAGAAAGAGGTAAGAATGGAAACAAAACTAGGAGTTGTACAAACTTTTTACAGTTCACTTGAACCCATTTATACTCTTTGCTTTTCACAACCTCACATAATGACGACTTTGGAATTCAGCTCTGGATTGGCAGATTTCATTGCTATGCCACTTAACACTCATCAGACAATACAAAACACACAGAAAGAAGTCTAGCACGCCAACACCTGTATGGCAGAAGTGGAAAACATTTTATTTATCTTACTCTGGGCAGGATTTTTTTTTTCTAGCAGGTGATGAATGTTTGCAGAACAGTCTCCCAAAGCAGAATGAGTGTAAACTCAACTGTCAAAACTTGAATGTAACTCAGCAACCCTTGAGTTTTGCCTGCAGGCCATCCTATTTATAGCCAGTGGGGCATTTTAATGTACACATTGAATATATTTTCCTCTGCACTGAAAATGTACTATCTTCACCTATCTAACCTTAGTCTGGATATAAGGATAAAGTTTTTTTACAGTAAGGGTGGTGAGGCATTGGAACAGGTTGTCCAGAGATGCCCCATCCCTGAAGTCACACAAGGTCAGGCTGGACAGGGCTCTGAGCACCTCATGGAGCTGTAGGAGTTCCCTTCCATTGCTGTGGAGTTGGACCAGACTGCCTTGAAGGGTCACTTCCAATTCAAATGATTCTGTGATTCTACCTCATTAATGTACAAGAATAATTTAGATTGCTCAACTTAGAAAAAAAAAAGTTGTAAGAATTAGTTATTGCATTTGTCTTCACATTCCATTTATCAGTAAAAAATATTACATTTCTCTGTGTCTTAATGGAAGACCGACCTCCTGCTCACAGCTTCTTTTTCCACACATGCTATGATCTCTGCTGTTTTTTGCCCACTAATGCTCCGAGCTTAGCCTGATTGAGTTTTCATCTCTGTGGACTCTGAAGCATTTCTGCTTCCTCCTGCCTTGTACTCCTAATAGAAAGCAAATTAAACTCAAAGGAAAACTAATAATCCACACAGTCCCAGTGAAATGGTAAAGTAACAGCCATGAACAGAAATAAATACATTTAAAAAAAATAACCCACGTGTGACCAAATAATCTAGCTTGGAAGAAAAGAGCACTAATCTCCAAAAGGTGCAATAATTGCTAGTATCTAGAAAACTTACTGGCTATTATTTTAGCACAACTGACATGTAAAGGATGGCTGCCAATATAAAGACCCTTAGTTCCATTACATTTTCTGTGTGCACTACAAGGCACTGAGTTATAATTACAGGGCATTATTAACTACACACTAAAATGGTGCTCCCTGAAGGTGTGTTTTCAGTTAAAACTGACACAGAGGCATTATGCAAATTATCTGCATTTCAGAAGTAAAGTAAGAATTCCCACTGAAAGAAAAACTGTTATGCTCCAGGAATGTTAATTTAACATAACCACAGTGCCTTTTTCTATATGACTTAAAGCGCTCCCGGGAACTTCTGAAGATTATGTAGAAAGTCACTCTTGCCATTAAGGGCTGGATTGAGAAACTGAAATAAATATTTAAAGGATTTAATGACTGAGCTTTGAACAAAATTCACAATCACTTTGTGCTCTAAAAATACCACCTGGGTGAGGACAACTGCTAAGGAAGGCAATGCATTCTGAACACTTGTTAAACATCGCAGAAATTTTGCAACATGAAAAGCACCTCCTAACAGCACTCCCAGTCACTCCTGACACTGACATGAACTGGAAGAAAAAGAAATATGTTCTCAAAGCTGCCTCTCCAATTTTTATTCTTATTTTTTATTAATTTGTGAAGCATTAGTAGTGGTTTTAATTTTGAATTCTAGAAACTATTGTGGAAAAAAAAAATCAGCATCTCTCCAGGCTGCATAACAGAATATGAAATTAGATTTATATTCTAAGTATTCTTCATGGCTTTAAACAAACAAAAAAACCCCAACTCAAATGGATTAAAACAGAAAGAGGAATTCTATTTTTGAAGTGTCTGCTAATCACACCACAAATGCAAATTTGCTTATGTGATTTTTGTGGTAGATTCAAAGCAGTTTTACATAATGAGCTCTCTCAGATGAAGTTATTCTCAGACAGCTCTGTTCCTCTTCTCTTTTTGTAGAATGAACAGTAAAATGAAGACCTTAGTCTCAATAAGGCTTCAAGCCACACCTCTGACATAAACTTAATTAATATTGCTACTAAAATATTTTATTTCCCTTGGTTAATCCTGTCTGAAAATACACATCTGGTCAGCACCATCTTGAATATTTTTGCCATTAGTTACACGAATAGTTATTCCATTGTGTACACACAAACACCACGTGCAACAGGTTTCAAACTGACTCTGTTCCTTAGGATAGCTAAATCCTGAGTCCTGTATGTAGTCTTCAAAGTCTTTGTGTGATTTTTAAAGATAAAATTGTTTGGACTTCAGTTAGGTCTAGAACTATGTTAACAGCAATTTCACAAGTGAGCAAACGAAATAAATTCTGATGTACAAAACAGAATTATTTCAAAGTACACAGTGTGCTAGTCAGGACTATAAATAAGACACTGAAATAGTTTCTTGTGCTAAAAAGATATCTTTGTACCAGAATGTGCTAAAGAAATGGAAAGTAGCTGACACTCACACACACACTAGATCAGAAGGAACAGAAAAAATTCAAATATTTATAGTTCAATGGATTTTTCACTCTAATCTCAACACTGTTACTGCTTACATGAAGATACCATCCAGTCAGACTGCTCAACAGGCAATTACTTGGGTGTCATTAATGAAATAAGACACCACACTTTGCTTTGAACGCATTAGATGCTTTAATTTTTGGCTGCCTGAAGAATTATGCTAGGAATTAAACTCTTACTTGACTTCGCAGGAATGGATGCTCAACTCTTTGTGTAATAGTCCACTTGTAAGGTGAAACACCAGGACAGAGCCATTACTTGTACCTATAAAAAATGATTTAATAAAATAAATCATAGAATATTCAGACTTGTTTTATTTTTCTATTCCATATTTTAGTGAAAATGCAGGATTTACTGCTATTTCTCCTTTCTGCCACTTTAACTACAGTACTTTACCAATTTTAGAAAAGGTATTTTGATTTCTAGCTCTCAAACCTCAGATTTCATACCCTCCAAGATTCTGCAGCCAGCAAAATCAGTTTGAATAAATGAATCAGTTTCATTTTCCTGAACCTACCTGTAGAGCCTACGGAAAGCCTGTTGATTCTTCTTATATTATCACAAGGCATCCAGATGCAGGAAAACAGGAAGGTTTTTTTGTTTGTTTGTTTTGATGACTCAAAGATGAGCAAATGTCTTAAGGAAGAGTATTAACTGTTAATCACCAATAATCCTAGGGGACAATCCCTGCACAGATTTTACCAAATCATTAAAATAAGTCCACTTTCACACCTGTGAAATAATGACCTTCTGGTAACACATGACTGTATTTGTATTTAATCCAGAATGCATAATTTGCAGAGTAATCAATAAACCAGTCAAGATACTTACCAACAGCAAGGAGTGGCTCATACTGCTTAATGTTTTTTGTTGTAAGAGGTGGGCACATGCGGATAGCAAATGGAGGCAAAGGAAGGCCTGAAAGAAGCCCAGTCAGCAGGAATTTGAGATGAACTTCTTGCATAAAAGAACTTTTCAATTGCTCTTCTCCAGCAACTGTACCCTGCCCTGCTAAAAATTAAAGATCTTGTCAGTATTCAATTTTAATCTGGGATTACAGAAAGTATCACAGGAGTTTATAAAAGAAAAACTACAAGTAGTTTTACAAACTACCAAAACTTCTCTGAAGAGGCATGATTGGTATGATAAAACTTTTTGGAGCAATGTACCTCAGCTCATTTCACCAATATTACAATCCTAACTTTCTTCCCTAACACTGGAAAAAAAAAATAAAATAAAAAAAAAAAAATCAAAACAAACCAGGACATGAAGGAAGATGAGCCCAAGAACAGCTGGGCCCTCTGAAGATGGGTACAAAAACCCATCTGCTGCCCACCTGCTGCAATCAACTATGCAAGTCCAAGTGTCATCAAGTACAAATTAACAACAGCTATGAGACCAACAACTGAAGAAAATTCAGATCAGAGAAGAATCAAGCTCTAAATATCCTCTTTCCAAAAGCAAATCCAAATCTGCACCTTGAGGAGCACCAGTCACTTTTCCACTAATAAATTAGTTTTAAAAACACGAAGGTAACCATTTTTTGGAAGTTCTTTGTGGAACACTTCTCAGTACTGATGTTGCCATCTAGATTTCACAAAGATGGATTTTATCAAACAACACTGTCTTCATACAGTTAAGATTACATCTAAAAACAAAAGGGGTTTGGGGTAAATTCCATTTTAAATTCCATTTTTTTCTTAGAGTAAGTGAACTTTGAATGTTGGTCTTCAACAGAATAACCTCAAAATTATTACTATTTTCTAACAGATGGGTATTATATTTCTTTTCTTTTAGAATTAGTACTTAATTTACACACAAAATAATTCTAACATATGCAATCTTAAACCAAAATGTACAATGATTCAAAAATCCTAGAAATCAGTAATATTGGTAGAAAATACTCTTACCTATCATGTTGTCTAATGACAGGTCAGGAAGTTTATTTTGGAATGCTCCAACAGGAATTCCACAGAATGAGACTGGGGAATACAAAGGTGATGCACTTGAACTGCTGCGAAAGAAATGAAAACAAACTCCTGATGCAAACTGACCACTTATTGACTCAGGTTCTTAGTTTTGCTTTCTCCACAGGCTGCTCTCTCACTTACTGCTTGCAGAGTATGTTGACAAGACTATACCCAACTCTTACCAGCAAATGATGCAAACAGAAATACATACATCTCAAATTCATGTATCCTTTGCTCTGAAGTGCACCTCATCACTCAGTGGAGGCTTTTCAATGTATTAGAGTTATGCTAAGAAATACAGCTAAGAAACATTGCTAAGCATGTTTGATATTGAAAAACAGATTCCCAAACCTTCTTACATCAATTCCAGATTAAAAAACCTGTAGCTGAAGCAATGCCTTTCATGTAAACAAAAGAAAGGCAACTGCCTTTGTATACTCAAAGCTGCAACAAAACCCATGAGCTAATGGAGGAATACTCCTTAAGTAGCCATTAAAGACTCTGCACCAACTAGAAATATGCACTACTGTTCATTGCAATCACTGAGCCAGATTCCTCCAGGCTCAAAGCTGCTTGTAATATAACATTCTGCTGGATTATACAGCCACAACAAAAATCAGTGCTTTAGAAATGAGCCTAGGAATCCAACAAATACATCCCAGCAACGCATAGATCCTATACAGCTATACTGGTTATACACCACAGTGAATCCATCTAATAATATTTTTGGGAATGAGAAGATAATGTTGCAACACTGATGTGCAACAAAAGAAAATGTTAAATGTTTAAAATGTTCAGAAAAGTATTTCTGACATTTAAAAGTATATTATTTTAATAACAACAAGTTATCTATTTTATCCAATAATATATTAAAGGTTTAGTGCAACAGAATAACCTTGATATGTATGAGAGGCTGCTTAAAACCTGAAATTGTAAAGGCTTCATATGTAAAATCATTAATAGTTCACACAGGCATATTCAAGCCACCTACTGTGCACTCACACTGCTTTGTGTCAAACTGACAAATTGCAAATGATTGAAACTAAGGGCTCCAATCCTGAAGAAAATGATACAGTTTGCAGAAAGCCAGATTACAAGAAAACGTTCTCCTGAAATCATGTGAATATTCATTCCTATCTTTTGTTTCCTTATTCCAAATGTCTGCCTCATCCTTGCATTCATACACAAGTATAGCACACGTCACACACAGAAGCACACCACCATTACTTTCAGAATATAATTAAATATCACTTGTAAATATATCAGATGGAAACTTCGATCAGAAAAACAAAGTCATTACCTGTTACGCAGATTTTTGCTGGCAATACTGGATTTTAACTCCCAGATCATTACCCTGCCATCACTGACAATGAGAGCTGCAGAATTCTCATTCACTGGGCAGCACACCATACTGAATGGCCGAACTGTTTTTGTTACCCTAATTGCATCACATTGACTTCTTAAATCATAAACCAGCTCCTGAACTGGGTCTGGATCTGTAACATCAACATGCCACAACAAGCAATTAGATCAGAAAACATATAAACATCCACAAAGTTAAAAAATTAAAAATAAATAAAATAAATAAATTTGGTAGAACACAGCCTAAATTTACTGAAGACAAAAAACACTAGGAAAGTTGTAATTCACCACTCATGCCACAAGGCATGATGGCTGACACTGATGCTAAAGTACTGAATAAAATGCCTTGAAGTTGATTTCATGCCATTTTTGACACATAACTTACCTGGCTCTTCATTTGGAATTCCAGTTGCAGAGCAGTTAGATCTGCGAACTCTCAAAGTTATACAACCATTTTCATGTAGGCAAAATAAGCCATCACGCTGAAAACAAGGAATTACCTACACAAAGAAAACATATTATATAAGGTTAAGAAAATTTTACCTTTGCAAAAAACTCTTTAACTAAACATAAAACTCAGAATGAATATGTAAGTCACCAAAAAATTACCATTAAATCATCATTTCAATGAATTTCTGTAGCTACGCTACTTGTAATGAAGGAAAAGTCAACAATCTGTGCGAGGAAAAAGTTAGAGGGAAAAAAAAATAATCAGGCAAGAGCACAATAGTGTTTAAGACTGATATGATTTTAAGTTTGATTTCTTAAAACCATTATTACTAAAGAGAAATTTTTAAATCAAATAGTAAAACTACACTATGGCATATTCATGTACCAACAGATGGCTTTGAGAACTTCAGTGAGCTGTTTGAATTGTCTGTTGCATTCCTTCTTTAAACTCGTATGCAGTCTCTAGTTATCACTTTGTTTTAAAACATTATGTTTTGGTAACAGAGGTGTTCATGATTAAAGATGATCATGAAAATCACTGAAGATGTTCATGAGAATAAAGATGCTTCGATAAGACCTCAGACTAGATGCAGACATCCAGTTAAGCAAAGGCAAACACCCAAGGAACTAGTATTAAATTCTGGATGAGCAGCTTAACCAGAAGGGAATGAAATGCCTATTCTTCACAGCATTGTTTCCATGCTGGTAGCTTCTGCAGCAACAAAAGGAAGCAGGTTTGCTACAGACACAGAATCACAGAATCACAGAATCACCCGGGTTGGAAGGGACCTCGAGGATCATGTAGTTCCAACCCCCCTGCCTGGCAGGGCCACCAAACTTACACATTCACACCAGAACACTAAGTTAAACAGCAGTTGGTACAGAGGATACTTCTCCTGATGAATATTTTTCTTTTCATCCCCTAGCATTAATCAAAATGCAACAATCAGTAGGTCGTGAACTTATAATTCATTTCAATGATCCATTACAAACCAATGCAATTTTCGTTACCTGTAGGAAAGGCACACCTGTTCTTTCAATTGCAATCACACCCACTGTCTGATTCACTTCCAAGTCAAGAATCAGAATTTCTCTGGGATAGAGTAACAACATGTAGTTCCTTTTGGAAGGCAAATAAGATAACTGAAGGCAGTCATTGAGTGTCACAGATTCAGCACTGCAAAACATGAAAAATAAACTTTAAGTGGCCCACAAAATGAAAGCAACTTTCTTCAAGTTAGGTGTATAAAATTCAATGAATTGCATGCATGCAAGTCATGCTGAAGAAAATTATTCTTACACTGTGTTCAGTTTGGACATGTTCTTAACTGATTTAATGCCCTTTTTAAGGGTTTTTTGTTTGTTTTGATCACATCTGCCGTACACTAAATCCCCACTATCAGCTTCTGTCTCCAGGACTATAAGCCACCTTGTGTTTGCAGTCACTTTCCCACTCCTCTTCTCCTTATCTGATATAAAATCAATGACAGACAGAACTTTCATTCAGAGCTCAGGGATATCAAAAGAGAACATCCAGCTTTCCTTAAAGGCTGTATTTGCTTTATATGGCAATAAGTGATTTTTGCAAATAAAGGATATTTGTCTATATTATAAATAGATGTGACTAAAAAAACCAAATCACACAGTGCAGATATTATATAAAAATATTATATTAAAAAGAAAGATGTTACTAAAATGAGGGACCATATTTTGAAAGAGGGCATCAACTGAATCTCAATAAAAAAAAACAAAGCTGAATAAGCATGAATTAAAAGAAGCCAGGGACCTTCCTCACAGATGCATCTTACTTTCAATGCCATGAAGACAAACAATAGAAATTATGACTGGCCTACATACCCCACAATACATGTATTTTTTTCATATTTAATTAGATTTAGTTAATTAAATTATATTCAGTCTAACAGTAATCTAATACTACTTACTGAACACACAGGCATTAAAAAAAAAGGATTCATAAAGAAACCTACCTTGGTTTTTCATTACTGATTAAGATTTTTACTTTATCAAGGGCCTTCTTGGCCCCTGTAGTAGCAGCCAGCCTATGAGAAGGACTGGAATGGGGACTGGAGATGTAAACCTTCTTCCCTGAGCTGGCAGGAGCTTTGGAAGGAGTGAAGTCAGAGATGAACACTATCCCTTCACTGGTAAGCACTGTATGGGGGAAAAACAATTATTACAAAATGCAATCTGCAATTTTATTTTGGCATTTTACTTCAATAAAGTTTTGGTGGAGATAAATGATAATAGCCTAATTAATGCATTAACACAGAACACTCATAATTCTAGACAACAGGCACCTTCTACTCAAAGAGCAAAAGACAGCCCACTACCATGAATGAAAATGCATAAAAAGCAATTAATTTCAGAATTAAGTCAGTATTAAAAAACTCAACACTGCACGGATTAATGGTAGAAATTTCTTGTTTGTCACTCCGTATTTGTTCAGTACAGTTATTCTGTCATCAGCTATTGTTTGTTAAGTTTCACAGTGCCAACAGAAAGTAGAGTTGCCCAAAATGGCTGCATAACCATTTGATCTTCTCATTGCTCAAAGAACCATTAACACATGCTATTTGTGTGGCAGGATAAAGATTCAGCTAAACTGTAAAGATGTAGCTAAGGTTTTACTAAATGTTTATACTGCAAAGCTCTTTTCCCATCCTGAATGGTACAACAGATATAAAAAAGGAAATCACAGCTACAAATCGTGTTAAGAGACAAACTGCAGTTTCCACATCAGGAGTGATCAAGATAAGCTAAAAGTAGTGACTCTTATTTATCTTAGTTTCTTTCCACTAAAACCTGAATTAGCACACACTACATCCCCCTTATCATTTGAATTGTTTCTGAAACTGATATTCACATTCCTCCTCTAACAAAAACTTCTGTTGAAGACACTGTTTAGTTGAGGTCTGCTCTTATCTCACTGAATCCTCTCTCAGCATCCTATTATTTTATAGCCTTTTATATCAGTTCAACAGGGTTCTCTACGCCTGGCTTCCTCTCCAAGGTGCATTCCAACTTCTTTATGAAATCACAAAGGATTCTTTTCAGATCTCTATATTTTCTGTTCGTGAGCACTTTTGCCCTCCCCTCTCCCAATTCCAATTTATTTTAGACAATCTCATAGAGGCCAAAGACTCCCTGTCTTTGTTTAGAGAATTCTTCCTAGCATTAATAACATAATCCCATCTATTCCATTACTTTAATCTCAATTTCTCTATCTACTTTGACATTTTGATCTCACACCTGCCAACTTCCTTTCTATGTTACTTAGAGCACACCTTTTTTCCCCTCCCTTACAGCTCCCCTCCACTTTGAACTGATGATACTATATCCTATAACACAAGTATCCACAATTCTTGACACAATCATACAGACATTTTGGTTTTTTGCTAGCTCCAATTAACTAAAATTACATCTGTCTTTTCTTATTATTTTATACAAACAAACTTACGTGCTAAGTGGGATGGATCAAATGGGTCAAATGAAAAAGACAGAATATTTTCTGCATAACTTTTCTTCCAAAGTTTGGTGCCTGTGTCTGCATTCCACAGCACAATATAGTTAGGTGGGTGAACTGCAAGCAGTAAATCTCTAGAAGCATCCTGATTCCACAACCACTGCATGTCTGTCAAAAGAAAGAAGGACCAGTAAACACCCAAATTAATTTTCAGAAAAAATCTGTTCTGTTTGAAAACGATTCTTTTTCTGTAATACACTGTGAATGGCAACTTGTTAGTAACAAGATGTACAGAAGTCTTCTGAAAGCATACTTCTCTGTGGTTTTATCGGTCATACCCTTCTATTTTTGTTAAGTGCACTAAGACTATTAACAGTATAGAGAAGAAAACATCTGTTTCCAAGTCCAATACTAACACCACCCCACTGTCAATCTGAGATGGCGCACGGTTCTTTTCATCGCAACTGACACAGTTCTGTACAACATAAATACAGAGTGATGTTTCAGATTGAAATTCACTGGCTGAACTGAGCCGAGGATATGGACTTGTCCATGCTACTCTGTAAAGCAACTTTCAATCAAACATCATGCATTACCTTGTATTGGTTTTGCATGTTCTTGTATTTCACAGCGAGCTGTTCCTGTTGCCACATCCCACACAATTATTTTACCAGTAGCATCAGCAGAAGCTAAACGTAAAGAATATGGAGAGCCAATATTGTGATGATAATTTTCTTTAGCCCATTTAACCTGAAGACAGAGATGAAAAGTGGTCAAATGAGAAAAACACATACAACAGAGAAATCCAACTTAATATTGTTCAGACTGATGAACAAACAATAATTAACTCACCAAAAAAGCATAGCAATACTTAGTAACATCCATTACTGCATCTGCTATCTCTGTGCCATTGAGTGTGCCACCACTACTGATTTTCATACACCACTTCCTGGTTTGGGATTGCATGCTACACTGGCTTGCAGGAAGATGGCAATACACATGTAAATTAGGTATCCTGACATACGAAACATTCTGTCTGCAAGTCTGCAGAGATAACACTGAGATAACACAAGGAGATAACACTGACTCCTTCCCTAAATATTCAATCCAGAATTGTTTTGCTACTTGCTGCTGACAGAGAACAAAGATGCAAAAGGAGTAAATAAACCTTAATACTATGCTAATACAAATTCATCTACTACAAAACTGATCTTGCAGCTATCTTGTTGTATTTTGTCCCCATAGCTGATGGAGAACAGGTTAGGTCAAACACAACTCTTTCAGCAGGTATTGAAAAGGTGATTAGGTAATCCAGTTGCATCTGGGCATCACTAATTGCAACAAAAGTTAGATTTATAACTGCACCCAGGGCCCTGTGCTACCCCTGTCAGAGGACCAGGATGCCTTATCAGCTCTGTTCATTAAGATGGAGAAAGAAACACCAAGGCAGATTTCAATCCACTCTTTTTGTGATGGATCAAAAAATCTTTCCTGCAATTACACTTTCATTTGTAAAAGCACTCCTTCAAGCACTCTTTGCAAAGCTGGAAAATAAACAAAAAGCTATAACCCACTCTGTACAAATGTATCAATCTCCCACGAACACAGAATTACCACCCTGACAAACGTGGGATATTTTTCAATGCAATTGCTGCCTATTCCAGATGCAGCTGTAACACAGGAAGACTTAAAAGATCAGTAGCTAAACAGACTGCAGAAAGTTTATGAAACAACTGCTTCTTTCTTTTTTAAATGTAGTGATGTGTTTTGAAATGTTTCAAAACTGAAGCATGGGGATTTGAGGAAGAAAACTGTTTGCTGGTGTGAACCTCTGCTACAAAGATTTGAACAGTCAGACAAACATAGCAGATCTCTTATATATCTCCTCCAGTCTATATAATCTATTAGCAGTTATAAACTCTTAAAAAAATAAATAGAAACAGGACTTGAAGAATATTTCATACGCATATAAAGATATCTACCAATGATCACAGCTCTCAAATAATCTCTACTTAAAGTGGAAAAGAATTTCTCTCCAGTCTTTTTCTTCACAAATAAGTCAATTTCTTACAGTCTGTTTCTGATAGTAAGTCACCAAATAGTGGTTGTGAAAAACGCATCTTGTAAGTTACATAGAAACAAATTGGACTACTTAATCTGGTTTCCTATTGAAACAGTTACTCCTCAAATCTGAACGTAACTGAAGTACACTAAAATGCTAACATTTCCTGAGTCAAAAAATATTTTGCTATAACTTATCTGAGCTCAGTGGAAATGTTAAAACACAGACATCATTAAAGCTGCCATATCCATACCGCTTGCATTTTCTGTATTTTTTACACTATCAGAATCGTAGAATCATTAAGGTTGGAAAAAGACCATAAAGTCCAACCATTAACCATGCCAACAAACCGTGTCCCTCAGTGTCACATCTCCACAGCTGTTGAGGGATGGGGTCTCACCAACCTCCCTAGGCAGCCCATGCCAGTGCCTCATCACTCTAGGAGAGTAGGAGAAATTGCTCCTACTAAACAACCTGAACCTCCTCTGGCATAACTTGAGGCTATCCCCTCTCACCCTGTTGCTGTTAGCTGGGAGCCAACTCCCACCTCATCACAACATCCTTGCAGGGAGATGTAGAGAGCAATAAGTTCTCCCCTGAGTCTCCTCTTTTCTCCAGACAAAACCATTCCATTTCCCCAAGCCGCTCCTCCAGATCCTTCACAGCTTCAATGCCATTCTCTGGACACACTCCACAGCCTCAATGTCTTTCTTGCAGTGAGGAGCCCAAAATTATCTATGCTACAATAGATGTCTTATTCATTTTCAAGGCTAGCCCAGAAACAACTGAGGCTAAGGGGATGCTTGCCCAAACAAGCTGCCAAAAGGTACGACAGGCTCTGGTTAACTGGTTAATCTTTTATGTGCGAAAAATGAGAAACAACCTCTCCCTACTAAGAGTCAAATATGATTTTATAAATCTAAAAGTCTACCGCCAGCTGCAGTCCCAATTTGAGTATGTGTGGTTTGACAATGACAATTTCAACTGCTTAGAATACGTGATTATGTAAACATATATGCAATATAATTTCAGTTATTTGAAGTGATTAAACATACATGTCTGTATAGGTACGTACACCATATGTATACCAGAGACAAGTGATACACCTCAAATCACGTGCACCTCACCTTGACAACATTTGCTTTGTGCCTTTCCAGAACCTGCAAGGTCTGGGCAGTATTGGCATCCACCACCAGCACGAGGGAATGGCATCCGTATGCAATCAGACCCTGCCAGCCCCTAGGAAAGCACATCTCATCACCAAACCGGCAACAAACAGAGCAAGTAGCACTTCACATCATAGAATCATAGAACTGTAGAATGGGCTGGGTTGAAAAGGACTAGATTCATCTAGATTCAACCCCTGCTGTGTGCAGGTCACCAACCACCAGACCAGGCTGCCCAGAGCCACATCCAGCCTGGCACTGAATGCCTCCAGGGATGGGGCATCCACAGCCTCCTTGGGCAACCTGTTCCAGTGCCTTACCACCCTCTGTGAGGAAAAACTTTCCTCTAATATCCAACCTAAACCTGCCCTGTCTCAGTTTAAAATCATTCCCCCTTGTCCTATCGCTGTCCACCCTCTTAAACAGCCGTTTCCCCTAACATCAACACAGAGGCGGGTGTTTTGTACCGCCAGGAGGGATCAGCACTGCATCAGTGACCATTCTGCATCGTGGGGCTGGGAAGGGATGAAGCACCGCCTCCCCCGTAGCCCCACACCCGTTCCCGGCCCGGCCCCTCTCACCAATCCGCCGCCCCCCGGTTGGACGCGCTGAGGGCGCCCGTCAGCGTCCGCGCCGACAGCTTGATGTTCACTGTGAAGGGCTGCATGGCGAAGCGGGCAGCACCGATCCCAGCCCCGCTGCCGACAGCCTACCGACCGCGGCCCGACCCGCCGCCGCGGAGCAGGAAGCGCAGCACCGCCCCGCCCGCCGGTCCTCCCCGCCGGGCTCCGCCGCGCCCCGCGCCTCGAGAACGGCAGTTCCGGGCCGCCCCGCCTGTTGGAGAGCATATCCCGACCGTCGGGCCCAGGGCGGGGTTCATAGAATCATAGAATGGCCTGGGGTAAAAAGGACCACAATGACCATTTAGTTTCAGCCCCCCTGCTATGCGCAGGGTCACCAACCACCAGACCAGGCTGCCCAGAGCCACATCCAGCCTGGCATTAAATGCCTCCAGGGATGGGGCATCCACAGCCTCTTTGGGCAGTGCCTGTTTGCTCTGCAAGGCACCAAGTGCAGAGCACCCAAACGTTACGAGCAGTGCAGCCGATACAACAGAAAGAAGGGATGCTGTCCAGGGGGTCCTCGACAGGCTTGAAATTGAGACCATGGGAACCAATGAGGTTCAACAAGGCCAAAGGCAAGGTGTTGCACTTGGGTCAGGGCAATCCTGGATCCATGACAGACTGGGAGAACTCATTGAGAGCTGCTCTGCCAAGAAGGACATGGAGTTTCTGGTGGATGAAAAGCTGGACGTGAGCCACAACTGCATCCTGGGCTGCACCCAACAGAGAGGTGTCAGCAGGGTGAAGGAGGGGTTGTCCCCCTCTGGTCTGCCCTCATGAGGCCCCATCTGCAGTCCAGATCTTTAAGGTCCCTTCCAACCCAAGTCATTTCCTGATTTTTATGATTCTACATATATTTTCTATGCCACAGCATCAATAAGAAGGCATGTAGCTCCAAGCAGGTTTCTTGAGTTGTGCTTGATGTGCATTCTGGTTTTTGGGGGGTTATCTCTCTTCAAAATAGAGATTGCTAATAATTGTTTATTTGTTGTTTTTCATAATGGAAAAGATGCCACTAGATGGCCAAAGTTAGCATGATCATAATGCCAGCTTCATGTTTTTGCAGTGCTGGAGCATCACTTTGCCACTGAAAATGCTATTCCTCTTTTCTTCTCTTTCTTTTTTTCTCTTTTTAATCACAGTTCAATTTGTGCAAGCTGGAACTCAAAGAGCAATCTGCAGCTGGTGCCTTTTCCAACTCTCTTCTAGATAAATGGAACAGTAGAATCACAGTACATTGCTGACCACCATTTTCAGCTGAACTTTAACTTTTTATTTCTCAAAATCTTCTCATCTGAAAATGTCTCTGTCAATGTTAAAGCTGATGAATTACTGTTTGGAGATGTAGAGGGCTTCTTTGTTCCTTTATCACAGTTTGAAGACAACATGATCTATAGATCCACTCTGCAGAATTCTTAGCAGTCATTAACCTCACTAATTTTAGTTATTTTTTCTGAGTTTCTGTACTCATGAAGTAGATATGGGGAATAAATATGTGAGTGATCATAAGAAACAATAAGGCCAAATACATCAGATAAAGTGAATAACAAGACCTATGAGCTTTGGGCTCATGTCTCTAAATAATTATGGTGTGAGCTTGAAGTAGAAAAAGCAGGATTAAGGTAAAGATATATGCACAGTCTCTCTTTTGCATTTCTCTGTTATGTAATAGTGATTACTTAAGAAATAATCCTATGAAAACTCCTGGGACTTCTTTAATTTCCATGGCCTTAAGTTAGAGCTCAAGGAGTTTCTGGGATCCACCAGTAAACCACCATAATTCTAGACCATGTGCTGTTATATTTCATTATTCAAAACCCCATCTGAAATCAGGATATGCAACTAATTCATATATGCCATTGAGCACAGCTATATTTGCCTTACAAATTATGTTACTGTTACCTTAGCATTATCATTTCTACTTCATGTATTTAAAGCTTCTTATGTTCTCTCTTATTTAAGTGTCCCTTGTTGAGCTGGGGCTGTCAGTGAAAAATACAAAGCACCAGGCTGCTCTCATCTTTGTCAGGGCTCATGCACAGACCAGGGGGCTTGCACAGCTATATATATACTTCGTGCTTCCACAGCATTGTGCCATACCCTCTGCCAAGAGTTTGTCCACCACATTCAGTGCAGCTCCAGTCTTTGTGGGAGATACTTGGCTGCTGTGAAAGACTGCTGCTATCGCAGCCTGTGGTTGTATTTTCCAGTTCCTAGAAGGTATCAGCAGCTTTAGGTTATTGTTTCAGCTAAAGCATTATGTATTAAATGTCAATAGAGTCCGCTTCTAAAGTTGGTCCCTTGATAGTGACAGTAGAAGGCAGCTGTACAGAAACATCATGTGCATATGAAGTGAGAAGAAATGAAAGTTGATAGTAATAAGAGTACAGGAACCATGGAAAAAAGAACATATGGTTAACAGGTGAAGGCAGTCACAAGTGTTACTTCAATAAGGCTTCCTCCTTCAGTGGCTGATTTTCATGCTTTAGACCGCTTTCTCACACGGCATTAAGTTATGGAGAATCAAGTGACCCTTGGTACTTCTACTGCAGTGTGTTACTGTTCAGATGTAGAATTTTAAAGAGTTTATGTAAATGCTTCCCATAAGTTTTTAGCTTTGAAATAGTGCTGAAAAAGCAATATTTATGGGACTGATCAAGGCAACATAGAAGCAAAAATCCTCACAAGACATAAAATCTCCTATTCATCTGCCTGTGGAGTGGAAAGTGACTTGGCTGAAATACTGTATTAACAGGTAAATGCCATGTATGCATATATTTGGAAATCATCCTCTGAAGTGTCCATTTTAAAAAAATAAAAGATACTGGAATAGACATCTGACCTCTCCCCACCTGGTGGTGAATTAAAATGTATTCCTTCCCCATCCTGTCTGAGCTGTATATGTTGTTTTACACTCTGTGGCATCAGCAGTATGTGTCTGTTTTTTCCCTGCAGCAAAAGTAGTGGATAGAAAGTTGAATCTTTGATTTACTGATCATTTTCTACAATTTTCACATCCTCTATCTTAAAGAAGACTCTCTAAAACGTAATCCTGTTTTCTCAACATGCAGTGGATGTCATACACACACACACACAAAAACAGCTGTTATTTGAGAACATTCCCATGAGTGCAAGAGACTGTTTGGCTTCAGCCATGTGATAAGCAGACTTCTAAACCTACCCACTATGACAGTATTCCCATACTTGATTTTATTTACCTTTCCATTTCTGACTTTATTCTGTTAAGCACAGAAGACAAACAAAGGGAGGTTTAAAACAAACAAAAAGGAAATCAACCAGGCCTCCAGAGGTTGGCGTGATGTTCTTTCTAGGAGTGCTATCAGCTGGAGAGCTCTCAAGCCTCAGAAGTATGATCTCTGCTCAAGTGGGAATTGCAATGAAATTCGGGACTTAAATCTCTGAAATGTAGGACTTCTACAAGGACACATGGTGTTCTTCTGCACATCATTAAGGTCAACTGAAGTCACTCAATAAACATTGAAAAAATCTCAGAAAAGATGAACTACTTGAGAAATCCTTTTGTTTTTCCCTATGATATCAGGAAGGATGAAGGCTTCGGTTTGAAGCCAGTTATCTCAGGAAATATTAGCGTAACAGATTTAATGGTTGGCATTCATGCTGGGAGAGAAATCATAGGAATGAGAAACTTTTGCTTCCAACTACTGTTATATGTAACCACTGAGTTTGAAGGCTTACATGTGTGTACTAAAAGCACAGTATCTGTTGTCACCAAAATCCTCATCTTCAAAACCTTAATGCACAGCAGATGTAAGCCTCGGGTGGAGAGATGGAATAGCAGTGGACAGAATCATGTTTTCCTGCATGCTGACTGTGCAAGGCTTAGTACAACGAAGTGTTTCTCACACACTTTTAAGAATCAGAAACTAGTTCCATTATGTCTCTTTGGTATTAAGTACAGAAGTGGGAAACAAAGGAATCTTGATGGATTTGAGAGGCACCAGTCTGCAGACTGTGCAAATGAAAAGACACTCATATTTTTTCACAAATTATTATCTATTAGAAATTATCAAAACAGAATTTGGTTTACTAAAATAAGTGGCATACATCTCAGAATGCCAGTGCCTCCTACATTCAGTGGGAAGATGATCACTTTTCTTCAGTCCTAGGATGGTTATTCCTCACATCAGCTCTCCTGGGGTTTGTAGGGTGCCTTAATTTTTCAAAGCCAATCAAAGCCACAGTGCTTCTAAGAAGTACCTGATGCATTAAACGAGAGGCGGTGGGGAAGTTCAAAAGAAGAAGGACCCTGAAAATACAATTGGACGGCACTGATCAATGTGGCTAATTAAGATCTCAGCTGTTACCAACCCAGAGTAAGCTTAAGTCTATCATAAATGTTATTTTTACAGATTAAGTCTTCAACTCTTCTTGAAAGATTTCCTTCACTTTATTTCCTATTCTGCAAACTATCTCTTTTGACAATTATGGGATTTCTCCCATGAGAAGGCCTGATACTCGGTTTTAATACAAATTAAACAATCATTTTTGCACTGACAAGATCAACAGATCTAAAACTGTGAGGCTAAAAAAAATGTTGCTTGCTTATCAATTCTGTTCCATCCTCATCCTTGTATTTTCATGTTCATTCTTTCTTTCCCCTTGGCTACTTTTTGACATACTGGAGAATACAGAAGTTTTTCAAATAATGTATTCTTGGAGATCAATTTTCAAGGATCAAACAGTTCTCTAGCTCCCTATTCTTCACAGAAATTTCAATAAAATATCCATGATTTGAAGAGAGAATCATCTGTCTGAATCACATTGCACACATGCATGCTTCAGAGCAAAAAACATACAAAAAATGAAATATTTAGCAAGAGTTATACAGTATTAAAGCCACAGGGGATTTGAAATCAGAGTGGTGATATTTACAAAGCATTCTTGATTTTCATAATGAAAAAATGTCTGACCTATAAACAAATAATTTGTCTAAATTTTTACGTAATGCATTTCTGAGATTTTAATGCCCAAAGCTTCAGACTTGCATTTGAACAGGTAAAAAGCACACTGTAATTATATGGTGATTTTCTTTTTTTTACTTCTATCTATTGTCTACTGTCATCATCAGTGTCCATTATCCTCCAAGAAAATGTTTATACATAGCAAATATTCCATCTGCAGCTCTGTCCCTAATATCCACAACAGTTGCTTTCTAGGTGGGTCAGCACTGAAATTCTGTTTATCAAAGAGTAAACATTGATTGTTTCATTTACAAGCTTAGGATTGCTCTTAGTTCCTTTTAAAGGATTTCTCAATCATTTATCTGGGTTAGGAAAAGTTGTATATTACTGCCAAAAATAAGACTTCTCACACATATGGTAAGTACATGCAGTTGTACCCAGTATACCCAGATGTATATCCATTTCCTATTCACCAAGATTGTGGAAATAGGAAATCTTAAATTCCAGAAGATTATAGGTCTTCTGATTTTCCAGGATGCAGAACAGCTTACTGGCACACAAAATCCAATAAATAGGATACATGCAGATAATTTGCATGGCCAACAGCCACGATTTCTTTCCTAATTTTAAACCAGCTCTGAAATATCATTTTCTGTTTTGTAATTCTTTCTAAATTAATTTAAACACAAGTAATCTCAAGGGCTTAATTTTTACATGGTACTGACAAGCATTGTGCTACAATTTACTGAGAGATAATTGCTCATTTACAGAAAAAAAAAAAAAAAAAACCAACACAAAACAAAACACAGCAAACATAAAAAAAAAAACCTTCAGAGATTCCTTCCCCTGCCATGATACCACATTTCTTCACTTTTTTTCTTTATTTTTCATGTTTTCAGAACTTGGAAGGATTCATTATGTGACACACAATGAATTTTTTTTTTCAATGGATGAGATTAATTATGGTGGCACTGTAAATATTTACATTGTTCTAGCCTTCTTCCTATCCTTACTTATGCATTAAATGTCAGAGAGCAGTTTAGCAATTATTGTGGCAAGATTAGAAATTACACGAGGTTGTGGCAGGGAGGGATAAAGAGAGAACCAAATAGAAACCTGATTATATCAGATATTACCACTGGGATCACGTAATTAAGCACATTCCTCATTCAATTAGGAAGCTCAATGAAAAGTATGTTATTGCTAGTCAGCAACACTTTTTACCAATTTTCATGTTGATTTCATCAGTCCTCAGAAGAGCTACCAGGCAAAATGAGTTCTTACATCTTTGATTAGCTGGAAAACAATCTGATTTATAATTTTTTCAATATCTGTTCAGTGAGTGAGTGGCTCAGGATCCTCAGCGTACAAAAGGATTCAGCAATACCTACCCTAAGAAACCTGCTTTAGCACGGTGGTTGGACAAAGTGATCTCCAAAGGTCCCTTCTAACCCTTACAGCTCTGTGATGATGTGATTCAGTAATAGGCAATTGAATAACGTGGCAGTGCAACTGAACAAGTTGCATATAGATCACAAAGTACCAATAGGCATGTGAGTGGGAAAGGGGAGTTTCTTTGCTAGGAGCTGTGAATGCTACCCATTGGCTATGCTTTTAAATTACAAAAGCGAGTCCTCACTAGTCAAAAGCCAGTGGTGCCTTGGACAACAAAAAGTTTGCCTTTGGTTAATTGTGTTTAATTGGTCCTGCTTAAATGAGGATAGGAAAATAAGAATCTGTAGAAGGGATCAACAGTGGTTACTATTTGCTTAAAAAAAAAACAACCACCACCAAACACAGAATTAGTTAATCTTATAACTTCAATGAAAAAGAATACTTCTGTGCTGTACTGCATATTAGCATTCCTCATCACACATTTTCTAGGTGCTGATTGTGCTCTAGTAAAAAGCTTGCAGGATCTTGACTATTTATGAAGGTGTCTAGTGATAGATCAAGGGGGAATAGTTTTAAAATGTGACAGGGGAGGTTTAGGTTAGATATTAGGAGGAAGTTTTTCCTCACACAGGGTGGTGAGGCACTGGAACAGGTTGCCCAAGGAGGCTGTGGATGCCCCATCCTTGGAGGCATTCAAGGCCAGGCTGGATGTGGCTCTGGGCAGCCTGGTCTGTTGGTTGGTGACCTGCACACAGCAGGAGGGTTGAAACCAGGTGATCATTGTGGTCCTTCTCAATGCAGGCCATTCTATGATTCTATGATCACAGGCAGATGATAAGCTCATCTAGAGCAGCCAACAAAGTGGTGACACAAGGAAGAAAGTGTGAGGCTCTCACATCCCAGTCTGCTGCCCTAAAACATGTTCTCTCACCTGAAAGGGTTCACAACCAGCAGGAAGCTGCTCAACAAAAACTCCTCATTAACTCACGCACTGTGGCAATCTTATCAACTCTTCCTTGAAAATCACTGTTTAGCTGTGAGTAACCCAGTTATCTCCCATAAAAGTCCTTGTAACACAAAAACCACTTGCAGCTACTGGAATACAAAGCACATCTGTCAAAAGAAAATCCTCATTAATAAAGTATGAGAATTCTGGCTCTTTTACAAAGCCTTAATGTGACACAAACCCCTTCTCACCACTTGTGATAATTTTGCCTTTGAAAAGAATGAAGTTTTCTAATGCGAGCTCACATCAGTGGATTTATTGCAAGGATGAATTCGATCCCTTCTTTTCTCATAGCGGCAATGAAGAAAGCAAGTGCAATAAAAGAAAGGGTTGTCTGAGACACTAAGAAGTCAGCAGGCTCTTCCAACTCTTGTTTTTTTCACTTTCCATTGCAGTGCAGGCAAGGCACAGACTGGGCTTTGAGCAGCCCTGTGTGCACATTTGGCCAGTCTCTCTAAGCACAAAAGGATGATACCTGGAAATAGTGTTTGATTCATCTGCTGTTGGTGTACTGAAACACCAGCCTGCCTGTAAGCATTTATCATATTAAGTAACCTCCACAGCATCACTACAGAAGAAGCGTGACAGCAAGGAAATCAATTGTTTCAGTGAAAACTTTTTGCCTTGTCAAGAGTGTTCCCAAATTGCCACAACAGCAATTGCTATGAAACTTGAGGCATTTACATTTTTAATTTTCCCTTGCCACAACTGTTCTAATGAACCAATATTACAGTGGCAGTGATGGGCACAGATAGATAATGGAACCAATTACTAAGACAGCATGAGTTAAGATTTAAAATGTGGATTTAATTTTGGGAAACAAGCACAATATAAAAAAATCTGCCCTGCAGCTTTTTTGAATATAACTGACTGCACTCACAAGATGAATTTTATTTTCCCCTCACTTGCAGGAAAGTGCCTTTTGCCAGCATATTTCCATGCAGTCCTCTGCCCTGTTTACTGTAGCCTTCTCCAAAGGCCATTGCTCATGCATTTACAATTCCCATCCATCTCTTTGATGAAACAATGGAGTTTTTCTGTTTCTACATATTTTGATCCACTTGCCACTGTAGGAATATATTTTCAAAGCTCTGTGCAAAAGGTTTGCAAAGACTTTGGGAGTTTTGATTGTACCACCTGGAGTTCTCAAAGGCAGTAACATCTGCTAATTAATGAATAACTCAGTGTATTAAAAATCTATCCCCGTAAGCTTTTGGTTGAGAAAAGAAACACTTTGGTAACTAGATTTGCTTTTCAGTATGATTGCCCGCATGCTTTTACATGGTAGGTGTTTTCTAATAGTCAAAGAGTAGGGGAAAAAAAGGACCAGAAATAGGAAAGAAAGCAGAAATCAAAAAAGAACAGATAAAGGACTGAAGAGTAGGATTCCAGTCACGTTCATAAGGACAAATCAAAGGCTTCTAGAAAGCTAGGGCAAAAGTCTGTGTTGTCCTCTCCCTACTCTGTTTTACTCATACAATCAGCCAAAGCTGACTGTTTTTCTGTATAATCAGCGTAAATCATTTGGGGAAAAGTCCTGCTTTGTGATCTGGCCATCTGTTACTATTTCTCAATATCTTACCGTTAAAAAATTTGGACATCAGTCTTTTCTTTGTCAACTTTAAGTATTTACTCTGTTTATATATTTTCAAATACATACTGCAAAATATTCCTTTGTTATTCATGATTTTTAGTTTATTGACCGTGTTCCATATGTAATTTTTTAATTAAAGTTCCTTTCAACTCAGTCTTTAAAATAGTTGCTTTTTAAGGAGTAGGTAGAAGATTCCCCCCATTTCTCCTGTTCTTAGCTAAGGTTTGAGGTCCATGAGTTTGGAGCAGATCTACTTTGTCTCATTTTCAAGCTATGGACCTTCTTTACAAACTGAACATTCATCTTTGTCATAGCTCAGAAGAGAGTCTTCCTAAAGCTGGTTGAAATGTATCCAACAAATCCTTCAGGGCATGAACTGTTTTAGAAAGCCTCATTCTAACATTGCCCAAAGCACTAGTGGAAAAAGCTCTCTTCTGGATTCATTTCTCTTTGATTAATTTTAACCAATTTCTCCTTTAATCACCGAACTTCAAAATACAACATTTAGATTGACACCTTTCATTATCCCAATCAGTTTCCCAAAAGTCAGAAATTATACCAATCATTTCTAATTTCTGACAATTAAGTTTCTATCTGATGCATTTGCAGAAACACTGTATTTAGCAGAAAATTACAGGCTACCTGTAGAAGGATGCAATCAAGGTGAAGCACGACTTTTGGCTTAGCATGATTTCATGCACTGAGTTGCATAAAAGATGATAAGCATTAGAGCAGCTCATTTCTAATGCAGTGCAATCAGGACCTCATGGTAGGTGTAAGGCAGCCGTCAGGTTTCTCTCTATGAACTTTAGGGAGGGAGGGAGGGAGGGAGGGAGGTCCACGCTGCAGCAAATGTGCATTTCTTTTTAGTGGTATTCATATATACACTGCTATTGCACAAAACTAAGATAGTATTTCTGTAATCATCAGGCTGCTTGTGAGAAGGGATTAATCAATGAGATGACACATGCATCTATATTAAAACTCATGGTTTCACAGATGAATTTTTCAGACTACAGATAAGATGTATAGTAATGTACTGTGCATTCCAGGGCTTTCTGAGAGGTTTGGTTCTCTCACTATTATGAAAAATAGACCAAAATATGTATAAAAATGATCAAGGTTTCAGGTTTTAGACAAAAACATAAAAACAAAGCTCTAAATGCTTTTGAATTCAAAGAAATTGTGTGTTACATGTGAAAAACAGATACTGTTTGCCGCAAGCTAAGCATTATTTTTATTAAAAGCAGCTTTATTTTGGCCATACTGAAAAAGAAATATTGAGATGAATAGAATGTAACTTCAGCTTTTGTCCACATTTCAATTTAAAGCAGTGTCACTGCCAAGTACCTGTGTTGGGCATGACAATCCTTCATGCTTACACTGAACAGGCAATGAGGGAATGTATTTAAGCGAAATTCCTGAGCTGTGAGCTGTGTTTTATGAAGCTGTGTTGGATGTCACGTTTCACTGCCTTCAGGATGTTCACAAGACCTTCTGTAAAGCAATCACCATCACTTTGCACTTAAAAGAGAAAAGAGGGCTTTCGTCTCAAAAAGACAGCTCTGCTTATCAGAACATATAATAGAAGCAAGATAAATTACACCAAAATAGATCATTAATAGTTACTTGGTAGTCAATGGTTACTGGGTATGATAGTCACTAATACTGTTACATAATGCCATTTTTGTTACGTTCATTTCATTTTAGACAGCAGAAGTAATTGAAAACAATGCATTTTAGGCAGTGCTGTACCATGCACAATGATTGCAAAATGAGTCCTGAATAAAAATATGAGTTGAAAGTTCTGTTGCATTTTACAGGGATTTTCACAATGAAAGCAAAATTTAGTTAGATGATATTACTCTAAATGGATGGATAGAAACTGAATTTAAGTTAAAACTTAAATTCTAAAGGCACTCCAACTTGAGCTCTTAAACACATAATTTGCCCCTGAAAGCATAAACTCATCTCTGGCAGCTACATCTTGAACACGAAACAGAGAGGTTGTTGCTGACACTGACTATGGCAGCAAAACACTACACAGCAAGAAGATGTATATACACAATAAGATGTCTCCATTAAATCCTTGTTCTAGTATTATCTACTTGTTCTGTCCACAGGAGCTGAGGAAGTTTGATTCCTATTGCAACAATATCATCAGTTCTGCTGACTTCCAAAAATAAAGAGAAAATGACACAAATATTTAATTCTACACTTGAGCTATCCTCAGTAAAGAGAATAATTTACTTCATTTAGGTGGCGTGTCAAAAAGAAAGGAAGCAAAATCCCTTACATCACATAGCTCTCTTCTCAGAAAACAAAACCTATTTTCCCAAGATGTCTATAAGGATGATTAATCTGGTCTATCATTTTTTATTAACACAAAATGACTTCTGTGGTACCACTTAGGCTGAACTGCGTTTCATGCAAATCTGGGACACTAACAGATCTTATCCTGTTTTTCTATACAATATATGCAAGTTGTCATCCAGCTGCCTGGGATGCTTGCAGTATTCCTCCTGCCTTTACTCCGTAACATCTGGACACTTCATTTGCCTACTAATAAAACATCTTATTTCTTACCCCTTTGACAGAAAGCAAACCAGAACCCTTTTGTCCCTCCAATCCACAATGTATGGCAAGCTGTAGTCTGTCTTTTTATGGCCCGTTCTTATGAGTTAGAACCATAGAATGGTTTGGGCTAGAAGGACCTCTAAATTCCAACCCCCTGCTGTAGGCAGTGACACTTCTCTCTAGACCAGGTTGCTGTAACTGTAGCTGTAATCTGCTCATCAGAGAGCCTTAGTACATCAATGACACTTCTCATGGATGCTACACTTACCTGGGGTCTGCTTAGGATCAGAACTGAGATAACTGGTTTAGCTACAACTGCTTTGATGACTGCATGACAGTCATTGAAGAATAAGGTTAGGATACGACCACCCACCTCCACCTTATTGACTATAACAGCCTCTCAGACTTGTTGCTGATGCTTCAAGTAAAGTCAAAAGCTGAATCCAGATGTCCCCAAACCTCAAATCAGAGATACCAGAGTGCTTTTTTTCCTCTAGGCTTGCAGGACTGGGAGGGATGATGCAAAGAATTTGTATGACTTGGATAGGATGACAAAGACCATTTCCAGTCTGACATTTATTCTGAGCTAGCAATCAGTCTTCTGCTCCAGATTATATCTACAAGTGTGCTGGACTCAGTGAAAGATAAAGGGCAAACCTATTTCCTTTAACAGGTTTCAAGCAGCCAACTGAAACTTTATTGAACTGAGCCTACAGCTATTAAATCAGTGGTGGAAATGGAAATGGTCCACTCTTCTTCTCCAGACCGATGGCGGAGCATAACAGCTCTGTTTCATCTTTATTTTCACTCACACTGCCCTTTATCTGAATTTCAGCCTCATAGGTCTGTGGAGGATTTCTGTAGTGCATTTGTTTTGTGAAATTTCTTCCCTGGAAAGCTGTTCTGTTCCTACAAGGAGTTATGCTCTGGAACACAATACTCAATGATCCCAAGCATTATTTCTGAATTCCACCTCTTCTCTGCTACTGAGAACTTTACTAATTGCTGAATTGATAAACATGATAACATAAAGAAAGATATATAAAATCATGATGTAAAGGCGAGTGCCTTAACTCTACAGACCCTAAAGGAGAAACAAATCTGTAAGAAGAAATGACTGTCATGTCACTGAAACAGTCAGACAGAGAAAACAACAACTTGCAGCTCCCTGTAATTGTATCCTACAGTTTGCTTGTTGGTACAACTTCTGTTATAATAATATCTATAATTGATCATCTCTGGCTGAGAAAATTTGATGAACGTGGTATAAAATGATGCTCTTCTACTGAAATGGAAGCTGCTAGGCTGCCTCATGTTTGAGGTTCAAATTTACCTGATTCTTGCATGAGTAGGAAAAGTTTGAAAGAAAAAAGTTTCAGGCAGGTGGAAAGAAATTACTCAGATTTGAGAGGTGCTAAGTTTAATATTCCCGAATGTATAAAAAGTGACAAGCAATTTGTACTAACCACAGCTTCTCATGTACATGGATAACGTCTCGCACAAGTAAAGAACTTACTAAGTCACCACGTGTATTAAATTATTCCCTCAGATTGGAAAGGAAAGGGTGCTGCCCCAGTCTCAACTCCAGTACATTACACCAGAACTCACCCATTACACTGTCACTTCAAAAAGTGGTTGCAGGTGCTTTGTTCTGACAGGCAAATGGCACTTCTGAGGTTGGGGCTGTCCCTAAGTAAGAATGTTTATAGCATTCATGGTTAGGGATCACTGGGCAGTACTATCAGGAATAGAAGCTTTAGAAGCTCAGGATATCTTTAAAAATATATATATATATATACATATATATATATATTGTTTTTCCTAAAGAGCAAATTCCTTTGAAGACATTTGCTCAGGAAGACACCTTCTCATGCTTCTTCTCCTCCCCTGCAGCAGAATTCTCTGTGCTAACGAGGACCTCATCCATCCCTCTGACCCCTGTTAGGTAGACTCCTGAATTTTCCACTACTATCAGATACGAATACAACTTTTACAATTGCCTGGAATGGAAAATTTCCTTTTCCTTTCCAACTGTTCTTAATCTGCTGTATTTGCTTAAACAAATCTCCCGTGAAAACAATCTGCACACTCATGTTTGTATTTGTCATTTCTTCACACCTGTGATCAGACATAAACTGGATTTATTTTCAAATAAACCTCATTTAACCCCTTAGCTTCATTCTAAATTACAGATTAGTTCATTAAAATTTCCTTCCTAAATGTGTCTCTGAACACGTACAAGCATGTTCCCATTGCAAGCACTGCCACTTTATTAATGCAGCCCTAAGTATTTCAACTTCCATCACAGAGCTGAAAACCATTTGTCTGGTTGAAATGTCCCCTTTTGCATCCAGGAACGCAGTTCTCTTCTCTGATTGCCGTGGCTGTATTACACTGAGGAATAAATTAGAGAAAGCACTAAGAACTGCCAGCAGCCAGCACCTTCCAGCCCCTGCTCTTGCAGATGAAGATCTGTAAAGCCTCTGGAACAATAAATAGAAAGATTCCAACTGCAGATTGTTGCCACCTCAGAAAACTGTCTCACTGGAAGATTCATGGAGATGTTTTGTGCTGCATTTGCATTTATTACTATTCTGGATGAGTAGTTGTTCCTCCACTTGCAGTCCACCCATAAAAATCCACTCTGTGATATTATTGCTAAAACACAGAATTTTGTTCAAGAAACTAAGCTGATCTAAATCAAAATATATAGCATATTAAAAACAGACTAGATAAGCTGTAGCAAACAAAAATTCAGGTATTGTACAATGCTTTTTTGATGTGATTTTCACATAGTCAGATATAAATTTCTAACAGCATGCCAGCTCCTAGTCCAGGTAATTTGCTGAATTTAAGGTTTTTGAGGAAGAAAGTTTATTCAGAAGTGCTTCTTGTCCTTTCAGCTAATTTCTTCTTTCAGAGCTTCATAACGCTGTATAGCTTGGGACTTCTGCATGCATGGAAAGAGAGGATTAAGGAGGTGAGGAGCACTATGAAGGAAAGCCTCACTTTTGCTTAGAGCTGCCAATTTTAAGGATGGTCAATCTAAATTCTTCATATTTCTCTGCAGTGCCATGAAAGCTGAAACGTGTGGTTATACTCTTAACACTCAACCTTACAGCAGAATGGGTAGAATGAAAGAATTTTTTACTTTCTCAGCCTAGCCTGTAAATATTTTTTTGAGAGTGTCTGTAGCAAGGAGGGTGTCAGGAGATATTCAAGACAGTGTCTGAACGGGGATATAAGAAAGAAGAAAGCAGTACAGAATAATACAGTTGTTTGAATTGGAAGGGCCCCTTAAAGGCCATCTGGTCCAACTCCCCGCAATGCACAGGGACACATGCAGCTCCATCATGTGCTCAGAGCCCATCCCCTGACCTTGGATATCTGCAGGGATGGGCACCACTATCTCTCTGGACAGCCTGTGCAGTGTTTCACTACCTACCCTGGATGTCTCTCAGGCTGCTCTCACAACAGAAACATCTCCCTGGTTAATGGGAAAGGGCTTGCATAAACTCTAGCACAGTAAAACAAAGAGCTTTCTCAACTCACCCCTTTGAAAACAGCATTTTGTTTTATGAAGCATCAGCAACAATGTGCAAATAAATCTAAGTGCCCTCGAAATGCTTCATAACCTTTCAGCAAAACAACAGCTGTACATCCCCAAGCAGCACGGAGTGCTTTATTAAGTCTCTAGGTTGAGGTTTTGAGGAATAAATAAATAAATAAATAAATAAATAAAATCCATTCCTTCTGACAGATGCTGTTCTGACAATTTGGCCTGCGACCTTGTGAGCTTCCCTGCTCTGTCCCATCCCAGCTTTGTGCTGGGAGCACTGGCAAACCTGGAAAAACAGCCTTGTGTTATTTGCTTTTAGCAAATTTTAGCCATTGAGGATTCCATGTTAAGGTAGTGACAGAATAACGCAAGAATATGAAGTTACAATCTCTAATTTCATCCTTGGATGTCCACCATGTTGTAAATGTTCTTCTGGAAACATTTGCAAATGATTTAAAAGTCAGAATGACCCATTTATAGTATACTATCCTTTCACAAGTGCAAAATATTGAATTTCTTTTGCAGGAAGGACATCATGAGGACAGAGAGCAACAGGTGAAAGTAACATTCAAAGCGTTGTTTAAAACTCAGGGGTGACATACAGATGTCATGAATTTGTACCCACTGTCATTTCAGTCTGGGTTGAATATTCAAAAGAAATCTATAATGGAAAGCAAACAGTAGATTTAAAGTTCTAAAACAACTCAGACTCAGTCCGAATTGGCAACTCTTTTATATATGAGGATCTTTTTAGTCTAAAACACTAGGCAGGAATTTACTACAGCTATCATTTTGTTATATATGGAATGTTAGCAGACAAAAAAGAAGTGTAGCTACTATATAAGATTTTCCAGGTACGCTGTGCCAGAATTGCAATGTACTACTAGCAAGCGAAGTAAATGGTAACCAGTTCATTGGGATTTATCCTTTCTTTAAACAGTGAAATGAACTCTTGCATTTGCTGAATCAGTCCCAAAGAGCACATACCAACTGCTCTGCTTAATTAGTTAATATCTTTTCTACAGTGAGTCTTAAACTCCCTATAATAAAATGTGGTGAGATTAAACAATGCCTTAATTACTTGTTAAACTGTACAATATTGATAAAAGATGCTAAATCACTGTTTTGCAGAGGTGGGTAGTATTTTCTCAAATCTGATACAGCTCCTGCTGAAAGAAATTTCAGTCTCAAGAAGTCAAAGTGAAAAGTAAATGCAGCATGGTAATTTTGCTGTAGGGGTATCATCGTTTAGGTGCCTACACTCTTTCAAATCATTTCATTTCCTCCTTTTAGTGGCATATGCTAAATATGCATCTTTAGTACTACTGAAATCTGCCTAATGCAGAGAGGTGAGGCGGGGATAAGATTGCAAGCACAATAAATCATTTATGACAGAAGTTTTCCTAGCTTGATTGTAAGGGCAAAATTAGGGTTAGTAGGAAACAAACACTCATGTCGGGAAAATTAAAACTGTTTTCCACCATCAAGAAAACATGCTGATGGATTACTGGTAGATACTGATAACACTTTATTGCAAAGCTGATATCTTTGGCAGCTTTTTAATTGCATCCATTGTCTATGACTGTGTGGTCTAACAAATCATATATGATAACTGCATGAGTGTTTCTTGAAAGTCATCATTAACTAATGACATTAAGCTAATGATAAAATAATGGCCTGTGAAGGACTAATGTTGCAATTATAATTTAATAACTCAAGCAGGGTATATTTAGGATCACTCAGTTATTTCCTTTAAATAATTTCTAAAACTGCTTGATTTTTTTTATTTTTTTTTTATTTTTTTATTTTTTTTGGGGGGGGGGCTATTCTGCCAAATTGCCCAGTAAAAACACACCATTCCAGTGTGCAATGGACTGTGCTTTGATAAATAACTGGCTGTGGTGACATTTATGGTAGTAAATCCTGTCCATTTTTTCACAAGTCTGAGGCTTAAAGGGACTTTCCTGCAGCAGTTACATGTGGATTTTACAACCTGTGGTAGAAATGGACATCCCCATCACTTCCTCATTCCATCCACTTACCCACTTAACAGAACAGTCTTCCCCAGCCCAAATCTTTTTTGTATATCCAAACTTGTTGCAGGCTTGGCTGGTTTCAGGGCAGAGTTTTGTATAAAATGCTCTGTTTATTGTCCTAGGTAAGGCTCTCTGCCTTAGATGTCATGGCTGTGTGCTGCTAAAACAAGATAAAAGAGCTAATTATTAGAGCTAGAGAGAATAAAAGAAGTTAAAATATTTTCCATGATGCAAGGCATTTGTCCATATAGTCTTCAAAAAGGTCATCAGATAATGAACGCAGCAAATAATAGCCCTTAAAAATAGTAGCCATTTTTTTTGCTTTTAATTAGTAGGCAGAGCACTTTGATTGCAAACACTGTTTACAAACTGTCCTTAATGACACAGACTAATTTATATTTTAAAAAGTAACCAAATAATCCAGTTTTTAAGATTCTGGGATGGCTCAAAGAGAGAACAATTAAATGGTTTTTAAGGCAGTGAAAGTCACTCATGCAATACAAGCCAACATTAGGTTTTACACAGCTTCTATTGACTGCATGTGGTCAGTGAGAAAAATGATGCCCTCAGCTGCCGCATGGAAAAGTTGCTCGACCACATTTCCAGCAGAGCAGAACAGGTTCCCACCACCAATGCCACCAATTAAATGTCAGAGAGAAAGGCAATAATTATCTAGAATTTGGTAGCAAATAGTTATTTCTCTTCCATAACCTGAACAAAAGCTAACTAAATTCAGCAGAAAGAATTTCCATTAAATAACAAGCTTCATCTTAGGACTTCAGTATGCTTATTATCTAAATGCACTGTTGGGAAAGATGATTTAGTGTAGGTCAGCATTTTCTTAATCTTATGTATTTGTAGTGCAATTTAAATTACTTCCCCATACTTAAGTGAAAGGTGATGATGTAACTATCAAGTTTCCTACAGAAACATTAAGTTTTCTTAGCACAGCCTGTAAACACTGGAAAAGAAAAGGCATTCCCTGTGCTTCAAATCACATGGAACATGGACTATTTTACATTTCATCTGAAGTGTTATAAATAATAAACATTCTAACATAAGGTCACTGTTTCTGCTTTTGCCTCTAGAACAATGGTTAAAAAAAGAAATCTTTTTCTTCCCTTCTCTCACACACAACACACATGAAAAATTCAGTGTTTGCCTAAATAATCCATATAGTTCTCCTTACTTTTTCCCTTACATGTTTTTCTCCATGCTTTGGTGATGCATTTTTGGTGATTTCTTCCTCAACACTCCTTAATAATCCCTGAAGGCTTTCTCTAGTTTTCTTTCATCTGTTACCTCCTCTTTGATCTTGGGGATTCTTTTCTTTACCAGTCTTGAAGCTTGTGAGCCATATTTTCAGAATTAAAGCTGAAATTGTGAAGAACAGATTGGAATAAAGATATGCATATTAAATGAAATATAACATCTCAACCTAAGAAAGAAATCAGAAAATGAGTTAAGTAGCTGAAATATACTAATTTAAACATTAGATTCTAGCTGTTGTTGCCTGGAGGTTTTCCAAATACCACCTGTTTTTGTCCAGGAACCTTTGGGCTTAGGTCTCTCAACAAAAGTATCTCGTAAGGATGAATTTCTGTTTGGCAAATCAAAGGTGTTAGGGACTTTGCTTGATGATATTTTAAAGTTTGCTGCACCTCGGCAGAAGATTCACAGTCTGCCTCAGAAGTTGTGGTCTTGAAGGCAAGAGATGTGACTGCTGCTGGAGCTGCGGTTCTGTTAATAGAAAGACTCAAAGCAACTACCTTGCTCTTGGTGAGCTGCCCTTCTGTTGCTTGAGATAGGTCAACATGGACCTGGGGAATGAGTAGGGGAAGAACAACTGGAAGGAAGCCTAGAAGCTGGGAAGAACACACTCGTGGAATAGAAGAGGTGGGGAAGGTTCTCAGGCCTTGTCCTCCTCTCAAGAGACTTCTGGGCAAAGAAAGTTCCAAACCAGCAAAAATGGGCTAAGTGCTCTCAGTTTGACCAGCTGGGCTCTGAGAGCTGATGGTCTGAAGTTGCACCAGGGGAGGCTAAGATTGGATTTCAGGAAATATTTCTTCTCCAAAAGAGGTGGTGGAACGGGCTGCACAGAGAGGTGGTGGAGTCACCATCCCTGGAGGTATTCAAGAACGGTGGAGATGTGGCACTGATGGATATGCTTAGTGGGGATGAGTTTGACCTTGTGATTGTTGTGGTTTCTCCAGCCTTTATGATTCTGTGACCTTGGGATATTAGGGGCAGGGAAAGATATCTAGAGATGTGGAGAGCAGGTAGAAGTTTTGCTGCAGTGCAATGCAAAAAATGCAATGAATAGAGTGAGGAAAACTTGATCCAGCTTTTGAAAAGATGAAGCTGTTAAGCTTTGTTCACTGTTTTATGCAACAATGCACAGGTATATTTATATGCTTTGCCTGCCCTCTCACCTTTTTCAGAAACTCAAACCTGCATGTCCTTCTTCCTTCCTCTGTCCAGAGAGCCCAGCACAGGCCAGCCCAGCAAAGCTGAGTCCATCACTGCATTGCCTCCTGATGTGTGCCCTTCACTCCCTATTTTCTCAGTATTTCAAAACTCTGCCACTTTATACAGTCTGAAAATCTATAGCAACTTACAGAGAAGTCAGTTGCTCCTTAGATTCTGTCACAAATTGCCTTGGTTAATAACTTTCTCACAAGAATTATAGCCTTTTTTAAACCTTTTTTGTAGTTATAAAAGTACAGTGTGCACTCTGATTTCATTGTAAAGCATGATTTAATTGATAAGAATTTGTGGACTGTGACAAACAAGATCTTTCTCTTCATCTGCTTTTTATACTTAGAATGTTAAAAGACAATAACTGTGTTCTTCAGACTTCTGTGTATTTCTGAGTATGCATGAACTGCAAAACAGTATAACAATACTATAAGGAATGATAAACTAGACAGTGAAAAATACACTTCTAAGTTATATGGTTCTGTTAAGCGTAGAGTTGCATTTCATAATATCAACAGTACAAGTGAGTTGTTACAGCAAAAACAATGCTCACATTCAACCCACAAGTGTTTAATAAGGAAAAGTAGAACTTGTGAAGAGTCTAACCAGTTCTTAGCAATACTCATGCAACTATAATAAATTACATAAAGTCATTCATGCAGGAAATTATTCAGAGATTGTTACAGATCTCAATTCTCAAGAATGTCTCTTGTATTAACAAGTAATGGAAAGTTAGAAGTGTTTAGAATACTCAAAAACATTTTCATATTTCAAACTGACAGGGACATTTTTTGTTATCTAGAAACATACCACATGCTCCTGGACTCAGAAATTTGTTTTATTTGCTGTCATTTTTATAGAGCTAGTAACAGCACAGCTGTCTGTATATCAACACTGATCTTTCTGTTCCTCTCTTAGGCCAATTCCTTAAATCATTATCTGCTAGCACTTAATGAGATTTCTTGTTATCGACCACATTAGATGTCAATATCTGCTGTCAGACAGATCAACATTCAGTGCATTTTCCAATAAAGTTCATGCCAATACTACGCTGGTGGAATTCTGCTTACATATACATTGAAAATATATTAACTGCAGAGCTGAACACGTGACCAACACATTCACTGTCCTTCGATACTGGAATCAATTCAGAGTCTTCCAGCATAATCAAACCTTCAAGACATTTACATAAAGAAAACTTTGCATTTAGGATTGCTGAAGAGGAAGGACTGAACTAAAAGATATCTAAGAAGCAGCAGAAATTCCACATTGAATTATGTAGCAGAATGGGAGACACACGCGCATTTTCCCCCTCCTCAGCCTATGGTATTATCTGTTACCCTTAATGCTTAATTGCAATAACTGACTATGCATTTGCACCTATGCCCTTTCAAAAAAGTACATCTATTGCTGCTGGGCTATCTGTGCCAATAATACTATATTGATGAGTGGTTTAAAAGTGCCCATAAAACACAGGCTGATCTTCAGTTCATCCACTTAGCTTCAGAGCAGGTTTTTACAGTTTCAACAGCACAAGTAGGCTGACATAGGTATATATATTTGTGCCTGCTAGCTATTAATGTATTAAATAAGCAGTACACGAGCAGTTGGGAGCCTATACAATAATCTGTGCCTGGAGTCAAGCTTTCTGGCTGTACAGATAGCAAATCCAGCTTTGTGGCTGACCTACACACAGTAAACATACACTGATGATGGACTTCTGAGTCTCATCTGAGAGTTTAGCATGTGGTGTTTTAAGCAAGGATGGGGCAAGATAGCCCCATTAAGAATCAAATGCACAAAATAATTAGACTTTCATTCCCAAAAGATACAAGATGATAACCTACATCAAGTCTCATCTTGTGTATAATAAATAATTATTCATAAATAAATAATTCTATTGGTTCCAGAGGACTTTAGATCAGCTTGTAGCACATCTACACAAGAAACACAAGAAAGTAAAGAAATTTTTATTTAATAAATAGGGATAAGTAGATATCTGCATCTAGAAACCAAACTCCACGCCATGGAAGGTTAGGAGCATACTTCCTTTTTTGTCTCAAGCCAGATCCAAATATTGTGATTGTGATTATCTTTTAACATGCTACAGTTCTTTCATACTATGTTTTTCATTAATGCAATTTATTCATAGACCATATTTTTGTCAATTCCTGCGAGTGCAGCTTGCTCAAAACACTGTATGCTTTCAACCTTAAAACTCTGCCTGGCTCTATAGACTGATGAGTTACCTTGTAATTTCAGCTCCACATGATCCTTACTACTATAGTTTGCTTTAATCCTTATTACTGTTATTATTTATGCAGTTCCTAGTGGTATACAAGACATTCATTAAATATTCTGTGCTTTGAAGTAACTGAATATAAAGCAGGTCACCCATAGGAATTTATTACTTAAGCATCTTATTTCATCATATCTTTAGAAAACCCAGTGCTTTTATAATGTGATTCCCTGAATTACAAATTCATGAGGGATTGATTATATGGCTGTAAAACATTTCCAGATGAAAGGGGCTTATTCAGTTACTAACTCTTAAAACTCCAGAACTATTGCATGAATACTCGAAGGTACCAACTCACCCAAGAGATCAGTGCTCCATGAAGACAGATTTAGGTTAGATATTAGGAATAAATGTTTCACTCTAGAGGGAGACAAAAGGTGTTGGAACAGGCTGCCCAGAGAGGCTGTGGATGCATCCTGATGTGGAATCCTCAGTACAGGAGAGACACAGACCTGCTGGAATGCATCCAGAGGAGGACAACAGAAATGACCCAGGAGATCAAACACCTCACCTCCAAGGACAGGTTGAGCTGGGGCTGTTCAGTCTGGAGAAGAGAAGGCTGGGAGGTGGCCTGATAGTGGCCTTTCAATATCTACAGGGGAGTTACAGGAAAGAAGGGACAGACATAATGGGTGATAGAACAAGGGGAAATGACTTCAACCTTAAAGAGGGTAGACTTAGGTTGGATATTAGGAAAAAGTCTTTTTACAGTGAGAGTGGTGAGGCACTGGAACAGGTTCCCTAGAGATGTGCTTGATGCCCCATCCCTGGAGACTTCCAAGGCCAGGCTGGATTTGGCCCTGGGCGACCTGATCTAGGTGTGCGTGTCTCTGTTGTAGGGGAGTTGGACTAGACGGCCTTTAGAAGTCCCTTCCAACTCTAAGGATCCTATGATTCTGACGCCAGTTGTAGTGTGTTATATTTTTTTGGTTTGTCTTTAATCCCATAAGTACTTCTTCCTCTGCTTAGACTCTCTTTTTTCATACTTTCCCTGACCTTGGAGAAATCAGACTGATTGTATCTTTGTTTTCTCCCTTCAAGAAGGATAATTCTTGGCTAACTACAGCCTTAGCAATGTGGTAAAAGCCTTGGCAAGCAGATACATACAGATATGAATATTAAAGAAGAATCTCAAGGTAATATAAAAACCAAATCTCCACCATCAACACAGAAGAGTACCGAAGTACTGAAATGCTTACTGCATAGCAAAGAATACTCAAATAAGAAAACACTGTTCAGCAGAGCTTCATGAAGCTGATTAGAATATTAGTTCACTGTCAGAACCAGACAATTTTAAAGTTCCTGTAAGATAAATCCCCAAAAGTTGTGCTTGAAAGTATTTTCACTTACTTTAGTAGCAGAAAAAAATATATGAAAAAAATTAAATGCAATATAAAACAGCTTCATGTTTACCTGATTCTAAATGGAGTTTTATGCCAAAAATACTCATTCCTCATCCCAACCTCATTACATTCAATATAGCAGCAACTCTCATAGCAGGTATTTTTTTTACCATGAGAAATCACCTAAGAAAATGCCACCTGACATGCTTTTGGTAGTGCAATTTGTTTTGAACTTCCAGTGTGAAAGCTACCAAGACACTTGAAGACAAAAATTGTGGTGCAGGTAGCCATAAGCTTAAGGGCTCGTAAGCCTCCTTAGGTTTAAGATCACACATGGGCTGAGCAGAGAATATCAGTAGCACCTCAACTGAACAACAAAATAAACATGTAATAAATCCTTGATCAGACCAAAACTGCTGCTTTGATTTGGTAGTACTGAGTCTGCATCTGGAACCTGAGGCTCTCTTTCTTACACATGAAACCACTCTTGTTCATCAGCCCTAATGTACAGCAGCCATTGGAAACCTTAATTTGGCTCTACAAACAACTCTCAAAGTTCCTTTTACTATTAGAGCTAACAAATTGAATGCAATAGATTTCCTCCCCTGCACCATTATGCTTTGGGTTGTTGGCTGACACATAATGGCTTACAGGAAACATGAAAATTGTCATTTGCCTACAATTTCCAGTTTATCTTTCCTGTGTTTCCCTCTCTTCATTTTAGAATAATTCACTGCCAAAAGGTCGAATCTCACAAGTGGCCCCAAACTGGGTGTTGAAACAAGCCATTCTTTGCTTTCATGTTGAAAGGAGTGAAGCATGCTTGAAATTATAAGGATAACAAGGTATCCTTCAGAGAGAAAATAGTTATCTATCAAAATAATCTTTAGGTTACTGAATGAAATTTCCACCTAAGATGACCAAAACTCGTAATAAACATGTAGAAAAAACAAAATTTATTGCACAGACAAAATCATACTTAGTAGGGTGCAGAGAGGAAAAGGGAGGGGATCTAGAGTGGGAAACTAAAAATCACCATTAATGAAATCTCCTTAACGAAGGAAGGGAAAATACTTGAAAGGAAATATAGCTGTTAGAGAGAGATGAAAGTTACAAGAGAAAAGAGGGAATGAAATAACAGAATGTACATAGGACCAGAAATTGCCTGAGGGGAAAATTAGACTGAAAAAGATGGAAGCAAAAGAAGGGGAAGTGTTCAGGCAGAAGAAGTAAAAGGAAAAAACCAAAGCAATGTGCAGAAGTAGAAAAGCGTACTGCTCTGTATTTCATTATCACTGTCAGGGTTTACTACTTCAAACTGCAAACACTTAAACCAAACTGGATGTAAGCAACTTTTGTACTGAGGCTGCAGCACCCTGCAGATGCTCCCAGCGCCTGATCGCACAGTCTCACAGGGATGTCATTCCTCAGGTTTGTTTTTCTTTTCTGCAGATGTAGCTCCTGCCATTAGTTAAACTCAGCTCACTGAATCCCAGAGCAGTTGACTTCCTAACACCAGCTTCACAACTGCTCCTCTTCACAGCATGTCTTTTTTGGCAGCAACAAAGACAGAATATGACCCAAGTAGCTTTATGTGCAAGACGTCCATTTCTTATCTCTCAGCAGCACTTACTCACATCTCCCTTTGCTGCCTTCAGTTACGTTTCTGCCCTTTAAGCAATAAAGCGTATTTATAATTTTATTTTCTTAATTAGCACAGAATCAGTCTAATTAAGCAATATAATCATAAATAACAAGTTTTGGCCCCCATTCGTGCTAATGTAAATCAGGTGTTATTTCAGTACCAGATAGTAACTGAAAGCAAAAATTGAATGCAAATCTTGGCTGCTACACAATGCCAAGGATATATAAAAATAATTTGCCTTCAGGTTTATAAAAGTACTTCCTTTTGTTTTAAAGGAACCTTTTAATTAATACCTTCACTCATTTCAAGTATACATTTTCCACTCTTCTACTGCTTAAAAAAGTAAAGCAGCAGTCTGTTCTTTCTCTGAGCAACCTGAGCTGATCAAAGGTCACAGAAGTACCAAGACAAGGAGAAATATGCGTTTTAATTAGCAATAATTGTTCATTAACAGTTTAACAATAGTATGTCCTGACATAAAATAGATTTGCATCGTATCTTGAACTTCAATACATGCTGGAGTCCGATGGGAGCCAAAGCTGAGACAAGCAAGTATTGAAGTCTCTACTGATGGAGTTTATAATCTGGTGTACGTGACAGACTGAGAAGCATAAATATATCATCATTTAATAACTCATTTACTTGTTAAAATTGATAGCAAAAGAATGCATGAATTGGTTTTTGTATGGCTGCAACATGCAATGGATTTACTCAGTGACATAAATCGGACTTGATGGTCATAACTGTAGAACATCCTGTCGTTAACAAGTAATTTGCCTCTCCACAGGCATCAGACATACTCACACCTTTGCAACAAGATATTTTGGAACACCAGATAGAAAACACTCAGATGCTACAAATCTTCATCAGCTCATTATGAACACAGTTTCTGCTTTTCTGTTGTTATTGATTATGGATTTGAACTGAGTAAAAGAAGAAACAAAGCCAATGAATTGATGGATGTGGCTAAAGCATTGTTGATAGGAAACAGAATTTATCATTAGGGTAGAAGAGAATGGGGTGAGAGAAAAGAGCGGTGATAGTAGGGTTCAGTGGCAGAGTTAAAGCTTTTACTCTCTCTTGAATCTCCCACAGCATCTATTGTTTTAAAATTGTCTTTTATGATATACAGTCAGGGCTCTTGTTTACTTGCCTAAGCACCACAGATTCCCCTGCACTGGCTCATTTACTCTAAGAGAACTCTCCTGGATTTTCCAACTCTTCTCCACCCATCATTCAGGAGTCAATGGTACAGCAACTATAGCAGTGCATGGTTCTGTAATCTAAACTACTCCAACAATTTAAAATTGATCAGAAGCAGTATTTCCTCTGTGGGATAACTTCAGCTTTTCAGAGCCAGAACAGCTTGGTAAACATCCACTCCCTGTTTCTGGAAATACCAGATGGAAGAAGGCAAATGTTGCCTCTGGCCCTTCCTTCCTTTGTTTCAAGGTATCCCCATGAAAAAGAGGCTGTTGCAGGCAATTTTTAGCGTTCCTATACAAATAACTTCTCCAATTTAGCTACAAGTATGTTACTTGCTTGCACTCCTCTTTGTCCTTCCCAGCTCCAAACAGCTCCCCATTTCCCTCGTTAAAAGCAACGCAGGAAGGTTCAATCATACCCCATTCCTGCTGTCCCCTAGTTACTTTGCTCTGGAAAGCTACAAACTCTTTAATGTAACTTTGATATTTTAATTGCATTTGGAAGATTTCCCTTCCAATGTTCTCTACGGCAGTAAAACCATTCCAAGGGCTAATTAATGCTCATACTTGCCCCTTGTCATCATGCAATAAAATATGCTCTTCAGAAGAAGGCACATGCCTGTATCACTGAGAATCAGTGACATTTTCCCACTCAGAGCAACAAACTTCCATGCTACGTTCACAGCATTCATAACCACCTTAGAGATTTTGCAAATATTGTTTGATTGCTCCTCATCAGCCTTTGGGTTTCTATGCTTCATTTTCTCCAAGATGCAGTTTTTGTTTAAAGTGAAAGCCCATCATCGCTAACAAAGTAAGGGTTTCAATTCTTAGGTACCAGCAACATCCATTTTAGTCTGCCTGTCACAGAGAGCGGGTGCTGAGGCTGTATAGACAGAGTCCAAAAGCACACCCCTATCTGCCACAGACAGAAAAACGCTTGAGACAAGAAAAAAAAAGAAAAAAAAAAAAAAAAAAGCCCCATCTCACTGTATCAGTCTGTTTGAATAACCATTCTCATATCCCTGCCCGAGGCTCTTGTTCTATCATTTTGTAATCCCCTGACAAAGACCATTTGGGTTTTAAATTCCTTTCTTCCCTATGGAAACTAATTAAGCAAGATGAAAACCTTTGTACTGCAAAGGTTTGGTGTTTTCTTTTCCTAGTAATTATTTTGATTGAAGAGCAAACCTCCGTTGCAGCTATTGGTACAGTCAGGTATTTTATAGCTTTTTTTTTTTTTTTTTTTTTTTTTTTTTTTTTTTCCATAGCTGCTCCGAACATTTTGTATTTGCTGGATTAACTCGCACAGACCACAGTGGCCACCATCCCTCAGGGGAAGCGTTTCAGCAGCGCAGAAAAGCTTTCCTGACATTCCCTTGCTTTCACATAGCTCATAGCTATTTTGGAAAACGTTATTGGACAAGTTATTTTAAAGAACCTTTTAGCAATTCGGAGAGGTCAAGAAACAAAACAGAAAACAATCTTGCTGTTTAATTTTTTTCATAGTTCATTGCACTTATCCATTCACCCGGCTGTTCCTAATCTATTGATACCCAAGCGTGACATCTTCTAATCAGAGCCTTTCTGTATAGGGAACAGGTTGTTGTTTCTACCCAGCAGCCATAGAATCACTTGTTTAGCCTGACAAAACAAAAGTAAAATGCTCTCCAGAAGGTACTGAAAGGAAACAATTAACAGATGATCTTCCATGACTGCTTTTCACAACAGTACACATTCCATTGTTGTCATCTCTTGTCTTCAGTTCACAAACAGACAAAGATTCTCCCAGGAGTACATCTATGTCAACATGTGGCTCTGTACTGGCAGGTTCAAATTAGTAGTTGACGTGAATTACCATAAAAACTTGGCATCTTTCCTCTTCGCTGCTGAAAATGAAATGTGAGGAAAGCAACATCAGGTGGAATTAAAGCTTATCCTTTCAGAGCTCGGTAAATAATGAAGATTTAGAAAATCAACACCGAGTATAGAGAAGAGCTGATGTAGGAGGAAAGGTTGGAATAACAGCTGAACAATTGGGATAATAGAAGAGAATAGAAAAAAAAAAATAAAAATAGGAAGACCTAATAGAAAGAGCAGTGCTTTCAAATTTGAGATGAGTGTGAGACACAGGAGACAAAGTACTTGGTTGAAAGATCAGTAAGGGTTTTTGGCGTGGTGGAAAAGAGTGGAAGAAAGTTTTGACATTAAAATGGAGAAAAGCTATACCAAAATTTGGCTGGAAAGAGAAAGGGGGATGTGAACAATAGGGATAAAAATCATTTCCAGTTCAAGATGGAAAGGATTCTCTATCCCAAAAGCAGGAAGTACAGTGCTTGAAATTCTCTGTTGTAATCCTCCTGTACCATTAGTTTTTTCTGAGCCAATCACTTGAGTCAACATTTTCAAATGCAATTGTTCTGATTAGACAATGACTTTTAGGTCCATGAAGCCGCTGCAATAACTACAGCAAAAGAGTGACAGTTATAGGAAGAAAAGAAAACTTATTAAACCTTGATAGCCACTGAATTAACAGCTCCAAAAAGTAGATTTCTTAATTTCACAAGATTAGGTGCAGAACTGCACAAAAGGTTTAAAGTCAGTTGTGAAGAGCAGCTTATTTCCCCTAACTTGTTCAATTTTCACATGCTATCAAGCAACCTTAAAGCTCTCCATTCAGTTACTGAGACCAGCTAGTATTTTAATCTTCCTTTTTTTGATTTATTCAATCTTGATCAAATCTTATTTTAATTGCATTCAGCCAGTGCCCTCACTACAACACAGATGCAAAAGCAGAGCACCCTGACCTCCTTCCACATGAGGTCCTCTGCACCAACCTCAGAGGTGACTGATGAGAAGAGGTAGCTGCCAATGGTGGCCAGCTGACAAAACTAGTCCACATCAAGCACTACTCAGTGAGATCAGGTGGCCTCAGACTGGCATTGCCCACCTCTTAATTAGTCTGACAGATTGCTGGGTTAGATAGGCAGCATTTAGAGGAGAGAGAAAACCTTCCAGTGAGAAACAAAATGGCAGTCTGGTAGGACAAAATTGAAAATCAGCACAAAAGAAATGGCAACAACATCTACAGAATTAATAGACAGGCTCAAGAATAGACTAAGGGAAACAGATCTAATAGGGCACGGAGCCTTTGGTTTCTGCATTTCATGCCAGTATTTTACCTAAGCTGGTCTACTTGTCATTACAAACATTTCAGACACTTCTGTTGATAAGATAGAATTATAGAATTTCTCAGGTTGGAAAAGACCTTAAAGATCATCAAGTCCAACTGCAACCTAACTATACTACCCTAACTCTAACAGCACATGGCCTGAACACATTTTGATGATTTATAATGCTAAGAATTTAGTGTAAGAATGAGTTTATCTGTTAGGAAAGGTATCTAAAACCAGGGAATTATCTCATGAAGTATTTCAATGCATTCTACTTTTTTTTTTTCTTTTTTTCTTTTTTTTTTTTCCTGTGTGTATGTGAAATAAAAATGAATAAAATATGAAGTTTGAAATCTTCACTAAAAAATTCTTTTTTTTTTTCTTTCTGTTCTCAAATTAATAATAACTTCCCTTTGGTTACTTTTGAGGACTCAGGGAATAACAGAAATGTCACTAGTGAAATTTTAAAACTCACAGGAGTTATGTCAGAACATTATATTACTTAATGGAAAACAATTTATGTGAAAGAATATCTTTTTCTGAGACAAAACTTGCATAAAATAGCTCTGTAAGTCACTGTCAAAGCATGCTGACTGCTGCACTGAGCTTATTTTTTCCTTTGTAAAGTACCTTATAAAAATAAAAAGATGGAACATTTTGAAGTTGGACTGAAAATGTTAATGTGAGAATGTGAAAACAGAATGGATCCTCTTGGCAGCTCAAATGTATAATTTTCCTTCAAATAATGGCAAATCCATACATTATTTGCTGCCTTTTGAGTGCAGAGGTCCCCAGCTCCCCTGTGCCAGTGACTCTGGCCAGATCAATGACTGCAGAGTTGATCATATACTCCTCCAACTGGCACTTGACCCTAATCAAAGAAACCCAGCTGCCCAGCCATGAGTAGCACATATAATATTAAACAGATTTCATTTTCTTTCTTTCGTTTCCAATCAAATAAGTTATCCATTAAGATCAATGATGGAAGCCAGCTCTGCGTTCTCCCAGCCTACCACCTCTTGTTTTGTTTTCTGTTTTGCCTGTTATCTATGCAGGTACTTGATAATTACCAAAGCACTTACATGTTTATGATTGCATTTGCTGCTGTAGTTACAGATGACTGTCACAGCCAGTACACAGGATTTCTCTGTCCAAGAACTGAGCTGTACTTCAATACACGTCTCTATACCAGCCTCTGAGCCTAGAGTTTTATAAAAAACAGGAGGCACCAAATGCAATAATGAGTAGCAAGGCTTGGCTTATTTGCTTTTTTAAATCAAATAAGTGTTGCCTACATTCAGATGAATTGTTTGCATTTCAGTAAAATGGTTACATTTTACATTAATATTTCCCCTACTGAACATAATTTTACAAATCCAGTTTTCTGTTGTTGGTTCCATATATTTTCTTTGGATGGGAATTATCTCAGTGACCTCTGATGTCTGTGTTCTCTCAGTGATGCTCATTTGGAGGGTATACAGCCACTTGTACTTGTTAATATTTAGGAACCTGGAGTTAATTACAGTAATTTCTATTCACACAGGCATATCAGGAAAAAAAAAAAACAAGAGTCTGGATTTCTTGATGCTGAGATGTTTTTAATTAAAGACATAAGGAACTGATGTTTTATATTCCTCTTTAGACTTCCTCAGAATGCTTAAGGAAGGCACAGTTGGTAGGAAAATGCAATAACTTTCATTACACCAACTGGTACATGCAAGAGAAGCAGCCAAATGGGCACACAGTGCTGAGCACAGCAGCTGAAGGCCAGGTATTTACCCAAGGCCAAGCAGCCTCTGCCAAGGACACCACAGATACCCTTTAAGAGACAGCAGCACTGTGACCACCTAAGGAAAAGAGAGATTTGGGAAAGACTTCAGCTGTACAGCTCCACTTACGCTGTTTGCATGCAAATATCCCTTTGCATCTTTTGCCTCCAGCTTTCTGTAAGCAGCTCTGTCACGCATCAGACATTTCTGGTAATTCTTCTTATGCAGCAGAGTCCTCCCACAAGGACAAGTGTCAGTCACTTTCTACCTGCTCGTAAGAAGAGTGATAAAGCTCTATTCACACCACACACAGCTCTAGGCATGTCCATCAGGAGTCCTGTGACGGTGTTTTTTTTCTGAACAATTCTTTAAGCTACAGAAAGCCCAGGGTGTGTGATGAATGAGTTAGTTATGAGGTTTCCTATGTGGTTTCTTTGCAGTGGCAAAGAAATTTCTGAATGCATTCATTCAGAAGTGAAAGAAGAAAAGAGCAATATCAACAATACAAAGAAATGAAAAAACACCTACAGAATAGAAATTGGAATCCAATCCCCAGTAGCCCCACTGAGACACAAGGAAGATCAACAAACAGTATTTTACTATCAAAAATAACACTCGGAAACCTGCTGTATTCCATTGCTACCTCCTACTGCACACCAACCTGGATTGTTCAGCTTCCTGACCTTCTGTTTAACATGCAGCAGACCTCAGCTGCCTTCAGTGGTCTCAATAGCCATCACCAGCAAATGCTGTTTAAACAAAAAGGGTTTAATCATAAAAAGGTTTAATCACAATAGCAACAATCATCACAGGCAAACACAAACGGTAGATGTACGAGCAATAATACATTCCTTGATGTGACAACTGTTCAGAAAATATCTTTTCATATATGAAATCAGAACAATTAAGGTTGGAAAAGATGACTAAGACCAGCTACTCCAATCTACCCTCACCATACCCACTGACCATACTCATCAGTGCCACATCCCCACAGCTCACAGACACCTCTAGGGACAGTAAGTCAACCTCCCCCCTGTGCAGCAGCCTGTGCCAATGCCTCACTGCTCTTTCTGAGAAGAAACTGTACCTAATATCCAACCTGAGCCTCCCCTAACACAACATAAGGACCTATTACCCTATCACCGCTACCTAGAAGATATTGGATCTCACCTCATTACAACATTCTTGGTACCCAAATGACCAGCTTAGATTTGGGACGGCCAAAGGGTGCTCCTTCTAATAACTTCTTCCATTTTACATTCGCCACAGCTTGTTTCCAGAAAGATCAGATGCATTTTAAGAGATGCCATGTCTGTATTTCTGAAAGTTATTCTCCAACCAAATCATACACTTCTATTTCTACAAGAGATTAGCAAACCTTCTCTTAAGAAGAATTACAAGTCACTGCAGCACTCCTTGGTTATATATATAACCTTAGACACTGGCTTGATCAACAAGTTTCCCATATTCTCATCAGACTCTGAGTGGAAATGTGGATTTCAAGTACACATTAGATAGTGATAGAATTATAAAGTTATTTAGTCTTGAGAATTTTATGCATCACTTGCACTCAGGTTAAATTTACTCAAACCTTTGAAACCCTGGAAATGTAAAGCATTTGCTATCAAATATTAACTTTACTCAAAGGAAACTATACAGAGAAAAAAAGGCATCAATAATACACATAACTAGGGATAGCTTTCCAAGTAGAAAATTAAGTTTTCCACTGTTTTCTATTCCTGAAACCCTCAGAAAAGCTTCATTCATCATTAAGTAAGTTCCCTGAGTTGCTCCACAGCTTCTGATCTTATCAGCTGCAAGCACTGCTGACTTAAATCACACTGAGTATGTGCTGACACCAATACACATCATAAGAAACCCATTTATACAACATAAAGCAGAATATCTTGATTCAAAGAAAATTCATGGGATGTGGGGACGAGAGTAAAACAGTGAATGCTCATTTATTCCCACATACACAGAATTTATATAAAGTAAAATAAATAAATAAATAAATTTTTCCTTACCTAAGTCAAGGATATAACTTCTAAAAGTAAATAAAAGTAAATTAACTTATAACATTTCATTCCCTTTGCTCCTACAGAAATTCTCTTCCCCCAGTATATTCCCACAGTTCTGTTAAGAGCATGCATCTGCTTAAGCAAAAGCACAAAACCTCACACACACTGAGCCCTCCTGTGATTTTATCAGCTGCTTCCACTAACATTCCCTATTGCAGGAGTGTTTCTCTCATTTAGTTTGTTAGGTTCAGCTCTCCAAAAGTATGCAACTGCTATAATTAAACTCAGGTGTGAATGATTTCCTTTATACGGCATGCCTGCCACAACTTTGCATGCTGCACTGACCCTACTGAAGGCAACAACAGAATTTCCTCTGAATGCGGAAATATTTCCATCTTCATTAAAAAATCACTGGGCAGTTGTCACATGTATAACTCACATGGTTACTGCGTGTATAGCTGCTCCTTTGAGGCATGATCAGAGCCTGGAAGACCTTTGTGTTTAACAAATACCTCCTCCTCTCAGCTACCGCTATTTGATTTCATTTTCCTTTGACTATCTGCCTCTGGAACTTTTTAATTTTCCAGCTTGTGGTTTGTGTCTTTCAGCACGCTGCCCCCAACACCAGGAGCTGCAATCCATACCTCTGCATGCAATCAACCTTTAGGACTAAAGAGGCACACAGCACTCCATGACATTTCATTTCACCACCTTTGCCAGGTCTTTAGATACCTAGAGTACTTTGCTAATACTCATAGAGCTCATTAGGGATCTGTGATTCCTCCATAAATCAGAAAGGTTATATGTGCTGAGAGCTCTGCTTTCCTCATTTCTCTGTCAGCTCAGAAAAGTTTGCTTTCTTGGCTCTCCGTGCAATTCCTCTGTTCTCTTCAAGTCAAATACTCTTCAGAGCTGTGGCTCTAGGCTAGAAGCAGGGTGCCCAGGGCCCCATATCCAGGTGGGACAGTCATGCCCATTGCCTTTTACTGCTGGCAAATATCTGTTTTTTTCTGAAATAAACATAGATAAGGAAAGGCATGCTCAAGACTTTGCTTTGGCTTCCAGTACTGACAAACTCATGTGGGAGTCATAGTGCAGCAAGGAGATGTGTAAATCAAAACTGTCTAGTAAGGGTCACAGATGTGTGACACAGAGAGCAAGGTTTACAAGTACATGCACATCTTTTAAACCTGCTCCAGTTTCTTCTTGTGCTCTCACACATGAACACTTCCATTCGTATGTTTATCCACATCTATTATAGCATCTCTGCAGCACCGTGGTTTCCTGCATTACTCACGAGGAAGTCACATCTTCCTGTACTTGATGGAGAGAATTGAGAAACCTCTACATTTTTTCTGATTGTAATCAAAGATCAAGTGTTCTGTGGCCCCAAATCACTGCCAGGATAAATGAGTCTTTACTATTTATTTGGGGTGAAGATCTTGCGTCTCTACAGTATGAAGAATGGAGAAACCTAAAGGTACTGAAGTATGAATTCTGCCTTTTGAGGCACTGCCTCATCTTCAGAAAAAGGAAGATCTCTTCCTATGGTGTGGTTGTATTAATTATTTCTGAGTTCTCAAAACGTATATAGTATTGTTGCATTTTTCTATCTAAACTGAATCAGTGATACAGATGTTTTAGGAGATCTCATGATGATCTTTCTGAGGATACACCTGACTACATCAGGGGAAACACACAATTCTGCATTCTTGCCTCTCACTAATCACAGATATTCTATGACTTCAAGTAGTAGTGCTTCTTTACACAATAACACCACACTGACATTTTGCTTCAGATTTGGAAGGTTTGTGTCCTAAAGGAAGGTGTGTAATGAATGATGGAAGTATAGTATTCAGCAACCCACATCTGTTTCAGAAGGCTCAGAAGTAGCTCTGCATTGAGTTAGTCCTTCAGATGACAAAAAGGAGCTGTACATCAAAAATTAGAAGAACTCAGCTTCTAAGCAGATGCTGAAGTTAAACTTTTGTCTCTTACTCTATTGACCTTATTGCACTCAATATGGTTCCAGCAGAGCCATACTTTAGAGGTTTCCTGAACTAGAGCCACATATACATGTTGAGCTCAGAAGTAGAAGAGATCACCAGAAAGTTTATCAACAAGCTATATTATACAAATAATTATGTTTTGAAGCAAAGACCTCCTCCAAATCCAAAAATTTGGGTTCTATAATTTTAATATTACAGATAGGAAGAGGTCTTCGGGGAAAAAAAAAAACAAAACTTTAGTAATTTCCCATCTGGCATAAACTATGTATTATTTTTTGCATTTTTGTCATTGGTGTAGATAGGAAATTAAAAAACCTGCCCTAAAAAATACAGAGGGATTTACATTGTCATTGTCAATGTGGGAAAAACAGTACTGTCATGATTAGACTAGAAATGGGAAAGGATGGAGCCAGCTCACTGAATTTTAACTCAAATTTATTTCATCAGTTATTATCTTAACTTGAGGAAATAATTTTTCTTTGGGTGACTGGGAAAGCATCCCAGCTAATCAACAAACCAGGCAGGTTGTTCAGAGAGAACGTCTGAGCTCCTCGTTTTAGACAAGACCAGGCATTTCTGAGGCCCCAACAGAGCACAGGCTGCACAATAGGAAAGGAGGGTTTTCTATCTGGAATTGACTTGTCAGTGATGATGAATATGTTATTGTGAAAGAAAATCAATGTGGAGAGATGGCAGCAGAGCTGAGCAACAAACTGGTAAAGGAACACCTGCCTCTTTTGTGGTTTTATCCCCAAACCTCCTTGATATTTTCTTCCAGGAAATCATACTGTGTTTTTTCTTAATTTAAGACAAGATTTCCACAAGTGCCTACAGGTAGCAAAAGCCTCCACTCATCTTTGAATAAGGAAACTCAAACTGAATGTAAAACTACCAGCAGTGCACGTTATAGACAGTCTGTTTAACTCTTCACTAGTTTAATAACAAAGATATGCTCCTGAATTCTTATCATAAGGTGAGCAAAATTATGGCTCTGCGTTGCCTCTTGTGTTCAACAGAAGCTATCAAAAGTATCATGGTCTTTTGTAAAGTCCCACAAATTATGCATCAACCACAAAAGTCACTTCCAAACTTCAGCAGGGAGAGCTGGTTCACACCACCCAATGCCAAGCCTGCATCCACACTCCAAGCTAGAAACCTCTCTTGGCTTATGCTTCCAGTCTGCCCTGCCAAGCAATAATTACCAGTGCTACTTGTTCTTTGCCCAAACATCACCACAGACTCCCATGTGCCTCAATTGCTGACATGTCCAGCACTGCTCTGGGAGCTTGTACTTAAGCTGCACAACACAAATTACTCAAGATCCTTGTTCACAGTGGCCTGTCATGAGACAGCTCAAAGATAGGAATGCATGCATGTGACAGATTCAGTTAGCTAATGATTGCTTTGTATTATTTTTCCTTTGGGGGAGGAGAGGTTATTTAATGGGCTTTCTTCCTCCCTGTTGGTAAAAACTGACAATGAGGCAAAGCACAGAACATTTCATTAGCTGGAAACATGCAAAATTGCAGAGCTCTACTAAAGTGATTTTCTGAAATAAACAAGATAAAGAAAACCTTTTCACTGCAGTTAGACATGAGGGGGAAAGGGATTTTACCAGAGAACAAATCCTGACAAAGTTATTTTAATCTCATATTGAGACTACTTTTTCTGTTTTAATGCCCTCATATAATCCTCTGTGCACTGATCTGTGCGAGGGAAGTGCAGTCTAATTTCCAGAAGAACCACCTTGTTCCTTTTTTTAATCTTCCCTTTTCAGTGAATGCAGTACCTTGTTACATCAATACGTGGAAATGGAGTCACAGCAGCTTAGACAAAGCAATGGGTGCTGCATTTCTGTCTTGTAGCTGTGAAACAAAGATATGGAAATGTCAAATAAAATTCCTCTAAAACTATTCATCCACTGGGGAACAAGAACTTCCTTGGATGAAAATGTGTGATTTCTATCATGTGTATCTCTTTAAGACACATCTTCTCGACAGAACAATGTAATTACTTTTAATAGATATTGGTGTCAGAAGTTGAAATTGATAGAAGAGACAGGTCAGATCGCAGGATGATGTTAACAATGTTTGCAGCGTCCTTTGAAAAACTGACTTTTTATGAAGACAGTCGCTCTATATACAAAATGCAAAACAAATTCATCTGCATTAGGAAATCCCATCACTGCTATGGTTGAATACCAGAGAAGAAAGAGATCAGGAATGGGATACAGCTGACTGTATTTGTTCTGAGATACTACAGAGTGTTGGAAAGATTAAAAGATTTGGCAGCAGTTGACAGCAAGAGGAATTCAATTGTGACCTGAGCTTGCTAAGGCCTCATTATACCAACAAGAAGAAAAAAGTTACTTGCTTAAAAAAAACAAACACAAAGAATTCTTCTCCCATGGTGAGGGGGAGGGAAAGGTTGAAAGGCTGCATATTCCCAAGTGAGGATGTCACCAAGAGGGGGAATGAGGAGCTCAGTGCCTGTGGGATTCAGCCCCAGCTGCCTGGACAGGACAGCTTACATCCAGCAGAGGGCATGAAGGCATAAAGGTGAAACAGGATTTTTGGAAGAAAAGAACACTTAAAAGATTTGCCTAAAACTTTTGAAGAACTTGTTTGGCTTCAATTTAGGCTCCATTCATTGAAATATTAGTACAGGATTAGGGACTTTCTCGACAGACTTAACTGGCTTAAAAATCAAATGTTGGCTTTAATTGAAAACTAAAAGGCTAGATTTATGGATGAAGTGAAAATTAAATTCAGAACTTACCCGAATACAAGAGTCTCTGTGTGCTCTTGCTTTATATATGGATGGAAAAGGAGCCAAAAAAAGTCAAAAATTCCTTTCTTTGAGGAAAAAAAAAAAGAAGAAGAAAAGAAAGCACAAAAAGCACAAGAGCAGTGCACAGCTGCTCTCAGTTCTGCTTCTTGGTTCTGACTCTTAAGAATTAGAGGTAGAAGTAACAGAGACTCAATGAATGTTTTGTGCTTTTAAACCCCACACAATGTCAGGTATTAGATGTAAAGCTAAGAACTGAGGTTTGGATTCCAATTATCTTAAATCGTGGGGTAATTTAGAGAAAAATAAGACATCTTGTTTTACAGAAGGAATTAGGCATAGGTGCATATGTAGCACAGGCAAAGCTCTTGAAATAAAGTTTATGTAAGCAAGTTGCATTTTTGGGCATCTTAAATACGAACAGAGGGAGCCATGGCTGTGTACTGGAAGCAGCTTTGAAACCTTGCCTTTTATATGTTGAAGCAAGGATTTCAAAGTCTATATGATGTTTGAAATAACTGATGGGCAATTTTGGTTTGCATTTTAAAGAACCACATAAAGCTAAGCCTCTAATTCCACAGATCCCAAGATCTTTTTTTGTAAACATACTGCCCTGTGATGAATAATAACCTCACTATGCTCCAGTATTTAAATGATTGCATTTATTAGGAGAGATAAAAGTATAGTCCTCAAAGGAATTTGTTAAGGGAGCATAGTTATTATTATATGCAAAAATTTAATGGATCTTTGAGGAAAGAAAGAACCTGATGTTTGGCACTGTTTCGTATATTTTCATCTTTCCCAATAACTATGTTTCTTTTTATTGTTACAAAGGGGAAAATATGATCCTTTCTTGTTTTCCTTCTGTAGTCATCAGGATTTTAACTACATATATTTAAATTTTCATTATCAGACAGATTAACGTCAATGGTAGAACTATGTGCTTAGGAGATCATAGGATTGCTGACAAAGACCTGATGCTGGCTGGGAATTCAGTGCAGTGATATTTTCTGTTTATCTTTAGAAGAGTAATTTCCCACCCCCACCCCCTCCCCCCAAGCTCCCATTAGACTATCTTGACATGGCCCCATAAGAAACCTTCACAATACAGTGAAGAATGGGTTCATTCCTCTTCAAATTCCAATCTTTTAGCACATAAAGCTGATTCTAAGAGTAATGGTGGCTCTTGTAATGGAAACAGGCAGTAAGGTAACTTCCAAACAGGTTTCTAAGTACCCTGACTATGGGCTACCCAGGGCTTGAGAGGACATTACGTTGGGCTGCCAGTCAGTAATCATCTGGAGACGTAACCTGTAGCCATTGTCTGAAGTATACAAGGTTGAAGAGCTAGGATGTGGCTGAGCTAAACTATAACTGAGTTCAACACAGTGTATTCCAGCTGAGTCTTAAAACTATTAATTATCAGATATAATCATTTTGCCATTCCATACACAGAAAATCAAGCAGTCCCATTCAGGCTTGCACAGACAATTATTTAGTTTGTGTTATTCATCCTGACCATTAGAATATAGGAAAATATTCCCAAAATAACCACTGTGCCTTCTTTTCTATTATTGATCATAACAGTAACATACATTAAGTCAATGATATTTTGCTCTTGCTCGGTTTCCTTTTTAACATAAGAATGAGGAAGATGAAAAAACATGGAAAATAGTCTGAGTGAGTTCAAAAGAACTCTCATTAGAGAAGGCAGCATGAAATCTACCCAGAGAGTAAAAGGAAAATGGAAATATTTCAGAACTAGAATATTCCCTTGGTCACCTCACCAATAAAAAGTTAGTACAGTTCAGCTGTACTGAATTGGTTGTGCCAACACATTATGACACCTTTAAATAGAGAGGACAAATACAGATTTCCCATTTAATAACCCAAATGAAAGTTGCAATAAAATTTTGGTATTCAGTTGAAACCATTTGAATATATGCTCGAGCTGGCAGTGAAAGCAGAAGAGTTCTGCTCTGAAATTACACTCTGATAAAGACCATTCAATCCTCATCGCTGCTAAAAAGGAAAACTGACAGTGTACACAGACAGAAGAGCCCTTAGCCTATGGAAGTAATAAAGAAGGATAACTTGACATTTTTTTCATAGATCTTTTGCTGCTACAAGATATTGGGATATAAAATACAAAACAAGTTCAAGCTACTTAGACTGGCTGGTTGTTAGTGAAAGCTAGATACACTTGCTAAATGGTTGTTTTCTCCTTTATTTTTGTGTGTCTTTAGAAAAGAGACATGTTGAAATAAATTCCTGTTACACAAAAGACTAAAAAAAAAAAAAGAGAGACCCAAAAAAGAGCATTACCATATTCAATTTCCCAGAAATGTCTATTATTGCAGTAAAAACAGATGGCACCAGAAACAAATGATCATCCACTATTCTTGACGTGTAGTATGTCTAATTAGAACAGGTTGTTTTCGATGACAATAATGACTTTTGAAACTTCATCAGTTTTTACACAATAAAAAGAAGTTGCAGAAAGCATTTTCTATAGCCTGTAATACCTGTATCCTAGCAGAGAGTTCTTTTATAATTGGTCTGCAAAGAAGTTGTGTACTTTCTTATTTCTCTCTGAACTGACTGAGAGATAAAGGCATTTTAAACTTTTCCAGCAGCCCATTGACAACCCATAAACTCAATGTAACAGTGCTCAGCTTGATCAGAGCCTTGGATGTAACACTGCAGTGCCAAGTGCTTCTTCTGACCCATTTACTTGGCACTTATTAGTGATCATTCAGGAAGACACATCACTACACTGATTTACCTTCTGCCTTGGAACTACTTTATTTATTCTGAAAATGTAAAACAGAATTGTAGGTGCTATGGCTGTGCATGCAAAAACAAAATTTGAATTGATTTGTTTCTAAGACAGCATGAAATTTAAGTACAAATGTATTTAATTGCACCTAAACTATTGAAATTTAAGTACAAGCCTTAAAATACGATCCAAAAGTTTAAGAAGATTTTGGTATGAATTGGTCTTCATACCTCAAAGAAGTGTATAAACAATTTTTCTGATTTGAACATTGAGATACAACCTAAAATTAGAGCACCTGTAATCTGAGATTGAATGGTTGAAACCATTAAAGATGTATTTTCCAAAAATTGTGCACAATGATTTCATAAATGCAAAATAAATAATAACAAATCTGACAAAGGAAAAGTGCAGTGAAAGACAATTTATCAAAACATAGAACTGTTCAACCAGTGTGGAGCTTCGCTGCAATATTCATATAATCTTTGACCTACCATAATTGTAGCTAAAAGTCTATAAGCCATATCTTTATTACATTATATATAATGTAGCATTATAAGCATACTTTTAAAAACTGATATTTAAGGGTCCTTTGTTAAACTTTGTCCTAACTTAAAAAAAAAAAAAAAAATTAAAAAATGAATCTAAGTGGCTAAGAAAGCCACTCACAGAATCTGTAAAATTGTCCAAAGTCATGAACTCAACCTTGATGTTCAGGAGTAAGATTTTGTTAGTATGAATAGAAAAAGAAGAGAAAGAAACCTGAAAACATGAAACTTCTCAAGTGCTACCGTGCAAGGTGAATATATATAATGTGTCAGTGAATTTACTCTAGCTGAAGCAAGCCTATTTCCATATCATTTACTGGAGTTGATTACTTAATATTTTAGTTAATATCCAGTGCTCATTAAACAGGCAGATGGACGATGCGGATGTGACTCAACATCTTCCTCTTCCTTCTCTTCTATTAAGGAAACATTCATCTCAGGCCAGTAAGGATTTTGCTACTTAACATCAGCATCATTAAGCATATTAAGTGTCATCTCATTAAAAAGACTGTGAATTTTTAACTACCAAATGGTTTTCTATGAAGCTTTGTCAATACTGCTCCTAAATACTGCACTTTAATTCATTACATTCAACTTACATTACAGTATAACTTTTCTGAGGAGAAGAACATCCATCAGGTTCATATCCAAGACACTGAAAAGATTCAGACAGAAGCAGCTTTATGATTTAGCTATTTTGAGGACCCCAACCCCCTTTTTTTTTTATTTTGTATTTGCAAAGATTTGCATAAGCCACAAAATACTCTGCTGGTTCCCCAGGCTTACAGGAGCCTGGTTCTTTTGTAATTTCTAACAGCTGCAACATTGGCAACACTGCTGAATTTAATTAACCTGACAAAATGTCTGCTGGCCCTCTCCCTACAGAAGAACATATTTTGTTCTCCGAAGACTCAAATATTAGGACAGATCTGTGAATTGTGAAGGCTGAGACTGACTTGCCTGAACCCACAAACAGTGAGGCACTCAGTACGCATCTGTAACTTCCCAGCATGAGAACAAGACTAAAGACATTTAAGCTCATGCCCAGCATGGTTTCTGTGAGTAAATATGGCAGCGAACCAGAAGTCATCCAGTCTAGCTAGGAAGCTCTCTGCTGAGCTGGGTTGTGACGCGCTTCTCTGTAGCCTAGCAGGGATCACTGAAATATCTCTATATAACGTGGATGGTTGAGATTTTTTGCTTTCAGGGAACTCAAATAGCCCATAACACCTCCACAGCTGTGTGCAGCTAGGCAGCCTCTCTCATTTAAACCCCAGGTCCTGCTGCTCCATTCCCACATCTTCTGGGTATGCACAAGTTCTTCTCATCAAAGAAATGAGAAAACTACCTAGGTTTTACCAAAATACATTACTGAAAACATACTTATGTACTGAAAATGTGCTCATGTACAGACACAGCTTTGTCACACAGGAACGGCCTGTAGGAATTGCAAATAGATGAGGTCTTGCTAAATGTTTTCTTCTCTGGTGCCTATAATGAGTGCTTTCATCTCTGAAGGCAATGGGAACACTAAAAGAAACAGGATGACAGAGAAAATCAGAGACAACAGTATCTTTCACAACAGGATTCCTTTGCTTATGACCTCCCCTATTCCTTTTTCTTAGCTCTTGTTTAAAAACAGTCTGCAGCTGGGAGGTTCGGCACCTTTATCACCAGCTCCTACCTCCAGGTGGCTGTACCAGCACCTGCACAAGTCATGGTCCCATTTAGAAACGTCAGTAGTCTTCAGTCCTTTGGCCTCAAGCAAGGTGTCTTTTTCCTCATGTACTGTGGTGTTGGTGTGCTTCTCCTGTGCTTGCTGCACTGGTTTGTTCCTTTTTAGATCTGCTTAGTGTGAGGAGTTGTTTTCTCTCAGAAAACTAATTCTGTTTAATGCCCAAAAGTAAAAGCTCTTGTAGAATTCCCCCATAAATCAAGATCCTAATTCCTGTTACCAATCACATCTGTCTCCATTTCCCTGCTTGTGTGCCTGGCTCTGCACACCAAGAGCCTGCCGTAAGACATCAGGATCTACTTATATCACAGGGTGTGTGCAGGTTTCTCCATTGCTTGAACAGTAAAAAGCCATCCTGAGGTGTCCTTGGTAACCTAATAATTACAAATTCAAGATGCTGCACAGACAAATGCAGACAAGAAGAAGGATTCATACAGCCTGGTATTCTTGCTTCAGCAGTCATGTAGCCATTAACTCGCTGTGAATCAGGCTGGTTGAAAGGCATATTTAAGTTCTCTCCCAGTTTCCCCAGCTGCTAGCAGTCTGTATGAAACTTTGTCTCAGGTGGTTCAGCTAAGCAGGAGAGCAAGGTGCCTCTGGACAGTGGGGTCACCTACTGAGGCTTAAAGCCTAATGGAAATGTCACCGGGCCTCCAAGGAAGTCCCTGCAACAAGGGGACCTTGGAGACCAGAAAGTGGCATAAAGTTGAAGACCAGGACGTTTACAAGGAATAAAATTAATGCCCACCACTTAATGTTCTGCTGTAACATCCCGTGACCAAAACTTTTCCTTCTTATTCCTGTAACAGCTCGGCACAGACCTTTCAAGCATAAGCATGAACTTCACAAGCTGATGCTGCATAAAGCAAGCTTAAAAATCATGTTCGATTCCACCCAGCAGCTGTGGCAGTTCCTTTTGTGCTCCATACACCTGAGCTCCTGCCAGTCACTGTGGGCTCTGTGCTGGTCCCATCACTGAAGCCTACAGGTGCCAGCACCATGCTGGGCACCTGATGGCAGCCAGCAGGCACTTCCTGACTTCAGCTTTTCCATTTCTGGCCTCAGTGGGTTCCCTAGAATAATTACATGCTTCAAATGCATTTCAGAGTCTCTGCACTGGCACTGCCAGAGGTAAAGGCAGAAATCCATAAATGTGATTTGTTCACCTGCTTAAGAAAGGAAAAATGTAATCTATTCCCTACCCAGCATCTGAAAGACAGGAGCCATTACATGGGCCAAAAGGTGACTGAAAACACACAGATTTGTTTCAGAGACACTGTTTCAAACCTCTTAATATTGTCTTGTTCTTAAGTTTCTTCCTTTAAGATTAAAACTGGGGTTATCTTAATTTGTTAAGGATACTTCATTTCCTCCTTTTTATGAAGCTATTTTCTACACCTGAATTTGCATCAAATGCTTCTCATTCTGAGATTACATTTTCTAATATTAATCTATTTAGTAAAATGACTTTTCTGCATGTTTTATTGCCTGATTATCAGCCGCCGTGGCTCTTTCTGTCCCTTGTGAAAGGAGGGCTGCAAATGACTCTTCATGAGGACACAAAGACATAAACGAACTCCCACAGCTCTCTAAGAAACACATTGATTTGTTGGGATCTCCATGTTATCTCCTGGGCAGTTTTCCCCTGCCCAGCCTGGAATCAAGCTCTTAATTAGAGCAGCAGTCTTCCTCTAGTGGCTGAAATCAGGAAAGGCTGGGATTGCCAATGTAACTATAAAAGCTTTCAATTAAAAAAAAAACAAACTGTGTCTGCATTATTGGTTTGTTCATTGCAGATATTTCATTTTCTACGGTGAAAACGTAGACTACTGAGCAACTGATGCATAGAGATGAAACTCAAAATGTATGTCTAAATGCCAAACTAAGATTGATTTTACTACTAACGAAAATCCAGTGAAGTGGTAATATTTTGAGATTAAAAAAAATAAATTGGAAAATCAAGTTGCTGATGGAGCTGATCACAAGGGAAGCTTGCAATCAGAAAAGCACATAATCAAAACATACAATCACTCCAGATGTGACAATAGAAAAGACCACAGTTTGGTAATGAAAACAGGGATTGCATGTATAATGGAAGCTCATCAGTCAAAAGAAGGAAAAGGATAAGCCTCAGCACAACTGGATAAACTCAAGACTCCTCAACAAGGTCTGAATTGTGCCTCAAACAGCACAGTGACAAATGTGGCTGGGAGTACAGGAGGTGGTATTCCATCCCACTTGTTTTCAATACAGGACAAAATGGCAACATTTTGTTCCATGGAGTTCATTGGAGATATTTCATTTTCTATGGTGAAAATGTAGGGGATGGCATAGAAGACAGTACAAGGTGAAGAGATGGGGAGCGATGATGAGAGTGACCAGAGAATATGCTTTGCTCTGGAAAGCAGTGTTCACTGAAGTGCTTTAGCCAAGCCCAGTGCAGCCCTGCTATTTTGTACTTGTAAGCAAATATGGATAACAGAAAAACATTGTGCACTACAAAACTCTGTAGTGCCTCTGTGGCTTCTTTTCCCTCATCTAATCATTAAAAAGCACTTCTCTGCAAAGAACCACTCTGATTAAGAAAACTATAAACACAGCAAGGAACGCCTGTCTTAGCCAGATTTTCCTGAGGTCAAAGTGAACATTACTTATTTCTGATTGTTTTTTCTTCTCCAAGTGAAAGAATCTTTTCGCATTACAATTCCTGGACTTTACTGACATAGGCTCACTATCTTACACATAAATCTTTTTTTATTTTTATCACTTGCTAGAGCCCCTGTGTTCACTGTAACATCCACTTTGGCAGGCAAAAGCACGGTGCAATAAATTGTCTGGCAGAAAAAATGCTGAATTTTGTGAAGAAGCCAGACCCAAGCTCCATAAATCTGGAAGCAACAGTTCATTGTTATGCCAGGACCCACATACTTCCCTGTGATCATAACATGCCTTGTGCTCCCAGCTATGGGTCATCCCAGTAGTGGGCTGCCCACAGGTCACCGCCATCTGCTGAGAAGAGATGGATAGCTGGAAGCTCATTTTCTCTTTTAGCTCCGCAATACCTATTCCAAACGACTGCAAATGCTGTGATTAAAAGTCACTTTTAAATCAACACAGATACCACAAACTCATCCCAAGGTAGCTGAGGGCTTGGAAAAGGCTGAGGAAGAAGGGTCGGATAATGCATTTGTGTTCTCCTAAGCAGGAGCAGATAAAGACAAGCCTGTATCTGTTGAAGTTGTTTTATATACACATTATATACACTCGCCAGTAACTTTTCTTTAGTTTCAGGAAATGTTACATTTTCAAGTGTTTTGGTAAAGTACACAAATAGAAGAAAAGCACTGATATCTCTAGCACAGGACAGATAGTTCCTGTTCTTTTTCCCCACTGCTCTCTCAGCAGGCAGCATAACTGCTTGGACAGAGCAAATTTCATCCTCACCTTGCCTGTCAGCCTTGAGAGATTCAGAGGGACAGATACTTTTCATCTTCCCAAGATGCTGAGGAGAATCAGGAGCAGGCAGCATCCAGGACTGCTTATGATAAGGCTGCATCTTTCTCTAAAGAGGTGATAGTATTAAGGAGAGAACAAAGCCACCTCTAGCTTTGAGGTGGGCAATTACAATATGGCATGGCCAACAGCATCAATAGATAATAATGTAAGCAGAGAGTCATTACAAGTTGGAGAATGGTTTTATTCGATACTAATCAACAGCCTCAATCAATTGAGGAAAAATTATGCATGATTATGTTGCATAATTCCAAATCTTAGTCTCTTGCATCTCATTTTGTCTGTTGGTATCTGCAAACAGCCATCTGACTGAGTTTTCTTAGAGAGGGATTTTAGGGGATTCACAAATGAACAAATCTCTGCATGTAAATGAGTTTGCGTTGCACTTAGGTGCTGGAAAAAGGATGCATTTATTCCACGTAAGCAATAGCTTCAAGAAGGTCTAGCAAATTCTCTGAGTGTTCAGAGAACATCTTTAGCAAATCCTCTCTATCTCAGCCAAACTCTTTGTGAAACTGTTTTCTACTCCTTTTTTGTACTTGCTCTAAAACCTTCACACCAAAGCCATGTGTTCTGCAGCCTACCTAAGGGAGCAGGAAATCCAGGATGTGCTTGGTGAAGAAAAGTTATAGGATGAAGAAAAGTTACAGGTTCCTGGACCATTTCTTGCTTCTCAAAATTTCAGAAGCAGGACGAAGTATCTCCCTGAGCCTAACCAGCCTGGGGGAGGCACCAGCATCACTGAGTATGCAGTGGCACAACTGAACCATGCCAAGGTACTGAGCACAGAGGTAGCTGGTGGTGATGGAAGGATGCAGTCACAATCCTTACTCTGGTGGGTGCAGCACAGCAGATTTGAATGTTAGTTCTGCTGAATGAATGCAGCCAGTGTATCTGATTTCTATGCTAACATTTCAGCAGATGTGGTTTCCATTTACTTCTAAATTTCTAAGATCCACGTATCAAGTCTAACATAATGCTCTTACACAAGCAAAGCTCTAAAACATTTCATTGCCCCAAGAAATTACCTCCTGCATATTTCCTCTGTCATGGAAGGCACATTTTTAAGCAGCTAGGCATTTCTTTTAGCAGTCAGCATGCTTAGTTCATCACATCAAGGAACAATTCATTTACAACCCAGCTTGGTTAATCCATAACATTGCATGAGGAGCCAAGTCTGATCATAAAACTATTCTTGCTGTGAAGTCTGCTAATAAACTCAAACCTACTAGTTTTACATCTTGCTAAAAACAGCCTTCAGACATCATTAGTAAAGAGGAAACCTGAGACTTGCACAAGCAATTTAACAAATTGTAGGAAAAAGAAGTTCAGCTAATAGAAATACATTATTTTTAACTGGGACCTCAGTTGCATGGAATAACAGGAAACATTAGAAAATCAGTAATTAACAAATGCTTTAGACTAGTGTCTAATAAAACCCCACAATTTCTCTCAAAATCAAAACCTATTCCCAATCAAGATTTGCCAAACCAAAGCTCTGAAGTGACCCATCAGTCACCCCAGTCTGCCAGTTACATTCATGTCAAATCAAATATCAAGAGGATCACCTCATTGGAAAAAGTACCTTCTAAATGTCTAAAAGTGAACTTAATAGAAACCATATAAAGATATTGGAAATTACACTCTAATGAATAAGCGTATAAAAAGATACCAACAAAAAAAAAACAGAGGTCATACTTTTTTCCTGCATTTCCTGCATTTGGATTTTGTCATCTGATGCACAATGTCTTGATTTCTTCAAATTCCCCTCTTTGCAGAAAGTGTCCTGGATGATGTAAAAATTTGACTTATGGTACATGAAATATATAATAAGAACTTAATTCTCACTTTTATGGAAGCTGTACCCTATGGGGGTTCTTATCCTTGCAGAAACATTTAAGCTTTGCAAGGATGAAATGCAACAGGTACCTTCACATGTGACATAACACAGACAGTTGAGTGACTGAGACATTAATGTGTTTGACAGCACTCTGAGTTGTGCTTTCTGATATTGGGTTATTAAAGTCAACATGCAAACAAATTTCATGATGGATTTAATCTATCTTTCTTTGCCTTTATTGAGCGTATATGCAAAGTGTGGCATTTTCCCCAGATACAGAAGGGAACCATAGACTTGCAATCAGAATAATACTACATGGGCTACACCAAAAGAAAATTATCATCAGGAACAGGCCCAGTTTCTCAAAAACAGGTAAGGCACAACATACAACTCTCCAATAAATAAATAAACAAACAAACAAATATTGGAAATTACTTCAACAACACACAAGTCTGCATCAGCTTGGAGCTGTGGTACATTTTTTTCTAGGTGAAACCTTTGCTTGCTTTAATATTGCACTTGCTGAGAAAGTGCTGTCACCACTCCCTACCTTCCTCTCTGCCTTGTAAATTATTGCTGCTGGTAAGCGCTTCTGCCTAATAGGTTCGAGTCTGAAATACACACTGCATCCCACTGAGTTCACTGATGAAGTAAACACTGAAATGTCAGTGAAAGAGTTCAGGGAGGGAGGCAAGGGATGGAGTGAGGGAGCTGTGATTAATCAGCAATGATTTACCAGCGCTGCCTGCACACTCCCGGGATGTTTCCTGAAAACACATCAAGACTTGCTCACTGTGTGAGCAAAAGTCATCATTAGAGCGCTCATAAGCTGCTCTCCTGGGCAATATATCAACTCACAGAGCACACTTTAAAGTTAGAAATTACCGTATTTAAATAATACAGGTTCCAAACCTTTTCTTTACAATAGTACATTAGCATGTTTAAAAGGTTATATTCTCTAAAGAAAAGTGAAAACATTGGCTGGGATGCATTTTAATGTATTTTGTTTTCATCCCACTGCCAACGAGAACATTAGCTTTCCCCTCAGATTTGTGAGAGAATCAGATACAGTTTGGTATTTTCAGATTTGTTGCACAGATTTCAAGTAAACAGGCTCTGTAATTTACAATGCATGATATGCATGGAGCTGGGCCAAAGTGATCCAGAGGACCTCTTTCGGCCTTCAATTTCCCGATATGTCAAAGGTGAGGTTCAAAATGCATTGCCTGGGATGGCAGGGGGGCAGAAATAGAAAGGGCAAACTGAATGAAAGCAGATTCTGTATTGTAAAGCATTGCTCAGAGGACGTAAATCAAAAATTGGCCAGGTAATTTAGATGGAAGAAGATAGGATGATAAATTGGATGACCTCGTATGATCTCCTTCTATCTACTTTTAAATGATGTGTCAGACAGGCTGGCAACCACTATTCATGATCACATCAGGAGTCTCTGCTTCCATCTGTGTGCTCCTTTTTGCACTCCTGTCACATGCACAGATACCAAACTTTTATATATATTGGTAAAGAACTACTCTTGGAGGATGCTGTCCTCTTCTCTTCATATAAGTCACTACATGTATATATGTTCATCAGGTGTGGTAGTTGTCCTGTATCAAGAAAGCAAGATCAACGCTCCCAAAAAACTTTCCTGAGAAAGGAATAACTGAGGTAACAGGCATCATTACTTGCTGATGTGGAAACAATAACACGGATCTTGCTTTCTGTCTCCTCCATGCCCCCACTTGGACTACAGAGTAGTTCCTTGTCCCATATTGCCACAGCAACAGAACTCACCGCTGAGGTACCCCAGCAGCATGCCCACAGTGACACCACACCAGCTGTCCTTTAAACAGCTTCAGGACCACCATGCTCTCTTGTGCTCCAGCAGCAACGCCCACTTCTCTTTGCTAGGGTGCCATCAGCCCACAGCTCTTCTCATACAGTATCATTTACTCTTATTTTCCCTTTTCCCCTACTCTTCAGCTTGCCCTGCACTCTCTTGCTGCTCTTTCTTTCTCTCTGGACCTGACAGCTGAATTAATTGGTATTCATACTCTGCATCATAGATCACTGCTAGATACAGCTTTAGTGACCTCCTCAACATCTGTTTGAAGACCTATGTAAAATAATTCACTGTTCTCAGCATCTAACAAAAAAGTCTGCATCCTTTATCACAGTCAGAAGTGTTATTTCAGGTTAACAGTTAGGACACGTTGATGAGGAAAGTACTCATGGTTCCCTTGACTCACCTGGCATTGTGCATTTCACCTATCTTTGCCATTCTTTTTCATTAAATATCTATGTGTAATAGGTAGTGAGAAGGCACAAACAGAATCAAAGATGCCAGCAAGTCAGACCCCTTGCATTGCCGGGCTGCAATCCTGCCTCACTTACTGAGAAGTTGCATGCTTGTCAAGGAGGGCTGTGGTAGGAATGGATTGGAGGAGACAGATGGCAAAGTCTGGATTCCTCTGACCCTGTAACGTAAGGGTTTTTTTTTTTAATCTTACTTACATAGACTATTACTTATCAAACTGAACCTACAGGAGGAAGAAACTTCCCTGTAGTTTAGCTTTTCCTCATTTACTTTGCTCCTCTATACAAGTTTGTTGAACAGATGTAATTGCATGGAAGTTTTACACAGAGCTTAGCGCTGCGCACATCTGAGTTCCTTTCTGAGCTGCTTTCTGTCTCTACTTGATAATTATCTTTAACTTTCAGAGACAGATCTAGGCATGACTACTCTGAAATCCAACACACAGAACTGATAGAACTCTTTTGGTATGATTATTTTAACCTTAACTGGAATATGGTTACATTATCTTGACTTGTCAGGAAACTATCAAAACCCGCAGCTTTCAATGGACAGATGGAAATAGGAAGGAGCAAAGTCTTTTTTTGTAGCAACATGGGATCCTGTCAGATCCACTTACAAGGAAGACAAAGCCAGCACAGACAAGCAGTGGATATATGGGCTCCAATTATTCCCAAATATACTCTTCTACATCTCCTGGGTTTCATCAGATGTTATCTAGTTTTCCATGGTGTCAGAACTTAAGCTGCAGTGGATTGAATGATCGTGGAACTATGCTTGTGAAACTAAAGGAAATGCTCTAAAAATGACACAGAAAACTTTCACTGTTTTAAAAGTATGTTTCAGACTGTTGAAATCAGATTTATGGTGTCCATAAGATTTCTCAAGAAAGTAATTCAAGAGTTCAACATGAGAATTTGGCAAAATTGTCTATAAAAGTCAGAGATGCTCACATTCACGGTTCTGGGTAATTGCCCTCTGAAGTCTCTCTTCTCTGGACTAAACAGGAGGAAAATAAAATTAATTCTATCTTGACAGTCATTATTTTTTGACCATTAAGATGGAATTATTTTTCTTTTCCTCCTATTTAGTTCAGAGAAGAAAAGAGTGGGGGTAAACATGGTGGATTTTCAAATACATTATAGGAAGAAGACATGATCCTCCCTAAGCATCGCATAGCACAAGTAGCAGTTTTAATCTGTGACAAGGAAGTTTGAGGTTGGGTAAAAGGAAGACTGCAGTAGCAGTGGAACATGGGAACAGATTACCAGAGGTGGCTGTTATATCTTTGTCACTGGTGGTTTCCAACAATACGATGGTCACATTTCTGACAGGAGAGGTTTACATAATAGTCAATACTGCCTCACAAAGAAAGATCTGGGCCAGCAGCCTTCAGATGAATATTTGCTGTGAAATCGGAATGGCTCCCCTTTTAAGGGCTGAAGTCCAAAGTCTTTGGAAGAGATTCAGTAGTGCAGGTGGACCAGCACCCATGCTCACCCAAGCTCCTCCTGGTTTCCCTAATCTCTGATGGTGCCATGGTTCTGTAACATACCCAAATCTGGCTTAAGCTTGTCTAGGATTCCCAACAGCAATGATATTTGCAAAAAAAGCTTCCATTTGTGTGAGCTGAATAAGTAATTGTTGAATGCAGCTCCGTTCTATGCCACGAAGCAGCAGTGTCCTGGGGAATATCACCATTTATGTCATACTACATTCACTACCAAGTGAAAAAAAAAATTATAATCCTACATGCAAGTGTAATTATTAAGATGATCATGTTTTAACAAATTATTTAAAATATATATATATATATATATATAGACCTCCTGTGGACTTTTCATAAATATTGAGAAACTAAATTATAGATAATTTTATATTGCGTGTTTGTGCTTCTGTCATTTCATAGAATCATAGCATTCTACAAGCACTTACAAGATCATCCAGTCCAACCATCCACCTATCACCAACAGTTCTCACTAAACTCACTAAATATCCCTCCTCACAATGTCCAAACGTTCCTTGAACACCGCCAGGGTTGGTGATTCAACCACCTCCCAGTGCAGCCCATTCCAGTGCCTATTTCTCCCATCTGCAGCAAAATTGGTATTTTGGTCCTTAGAAATCAAGTAATATCTGAAGGATTATAAATTAAGAGCTAATGGTTTACTGTCCTTTTCAATGGGAATAAAACTAATAGTGGTATGTCCTGACATCCTACAATATCAAGTAAAATTCATTAAACTTGGCTCAGAAATTTTCATAACTGATTACAGACTCTGAGCATTTCTTTAGGGAAATCACACACAGCTCTTTATGAACATCATATTGCTTCTGGATACTTAAAAGCAAGACAGATACAAACACCAGTTACTCAGAATTTGCATCACAATATACAAACCTATGGGGAGCAAGAACAGCCTATCTGCAAATCCACATCTAATTTTCAAGGAATGATCTCATATGAACCCAGTTAAACCTAGGAAGGTAGGTTTTTTTTCCAGCTGTTTCAAAACATGCCTGAAGATAGAGCGGGTGAAAAGGGAAGCAACACCAAGGGAGCTTTTTATACACAGGAAGAATAAAGAGAATCAGATGAATTAAACATACACTAAAATAAAATTGAATGCTAAAACATTCTGATATTTCCAGATTTTTTCCACAGTTGATTCATCATCCTATTGGAATTGCTACCCTATCAGCTGCTGGGTTTGGAGAAAAATCTGCCTTTGCAAGAAGTGGATTAGATCTGGGACACGAGCAACAGAGCATGGGCATCTGAAAGTATTTATGCTGTTTGTTATCCTCACATTTCTTGGTACAGAATTGTCAACATAGGCCTTAGGAATGCCAGTTTGTGCATTAAATACCATTTTGTAGCAACTTTAGCATATGGCATTTAAAAAAGTGATGGATTGGAATTAAGTGTGTGGCTCTGGAAGACAAAAAAAAAAAAAAGTGGAAAACAGTCTTAGGCAACACAGAGAGAGCACTTTGTGGAAGTGATTTTTTTGAGAGTACACACAGAACACTGTCAGTGTGACAGATGTTTAACTTCATTTGTTGTGAGTTCATCCCTTTGAGTCCACACTAAAACACACCCTGACCTCAGAGCTAAGGCAGTAAGGGATGGTCCTTAGAAATTAAGTAATATCTGAAGGATTATAAATAAAGAGCTATATCTCAATATTTGGACCTCAGAGCTAAGGCCAGGGATGCTTTGTTGATGTTGATGTTTTGAAAAGGATTTAAAACAATAGTAAAAAAACAAACCCCTTAGAACCATGGAACTTCCTTTGCAGAAATATACATTTTCTTCCTTTAGATTTCTGCTCAGTTAATGACATCTCTTCCTCCTACCTTTCCCGAAAGCTTCCCATATGGGTTGAGAGTCTCCTTCACTTTCCTACCTAAAATGCTGCAAGATTTTCTATGTTTTGTTGAACACAAAGCTCCTTGATGCTAGAGATCACTACATTTTATTAGGAGCTCCTGTAATTGTTACACAATATGCATGAAACAGAAAATCCTTATACTCACTCTTAGATATTAAGTTCTTAAGTACTCTGTAACATCTGGGAGAAGATTTGATTATTGGTATAGCTAAACTTCCAACCTAAGCCATTCTATGATTCATTCTATGATTTTACTTGCTTGCAGCTTTATAGACTATATTTTCAGAATGTTTCCAGACTAGTCCCCAAACATAGTTTTTAATTATCAGCTGACTGTTTTCATACATTCTAAAACAAGTATTATGAAAATTTTTGTATGAATTCTTTGGCTTAAAGCATATTGAGGCGATAGCTTGCATAAACAGAAAAGATAGCGTGGCAATTGCACCTCAGGTAAAGCAACATGCAGAATTTTAGTTAGATCTTACTGAATCCAATTGCTGTAAAAACTTCTTTATCTTACAAACAGTAATTAAGTTAAAATTTCAAAGTTTCAAAATGTGGCTGTTTTGTTGAGATGTTTAACCTGAACTGCCCGCATTTGAAGACAAATTACTTTTCTAGATAATATTTATTTTGATTAATATTCTCCAGCCTTTTTAGTTAGAGTCTTTCAAGTATGTATAATTAAACTAACAGACAAATAAACAAACAAACAAAAAAGCCCCTATGTGATGCTTGGCAAATTAGGATCCTAGCGGTTTAATTTATTTTTTCTGAGACCAGTTGTTCAGGATGAATAAAAATAGTACAGATTATTAAAGCACAGCAGAAGAGTCATGAGGGAAAATAACCAAATAAAGGAACTGTGCAGTGTCTCTGAACTTTAACAACAAATATTTTGTTGGTAGGCACTCACGATTAATTTTATTACTCTACCAATCCACAAGGAATAACTGCTCCACTACTTCTTAAAACTGTCTGTGCAAAGTCTGCATAGACTGGAAAGAACCCTCAAGTGATATGTGCCTCTATTCAAGTGTCTGTGGGCACAGAATTGTAGGATTTAGAAAGGAGGCAAACTAAACCAAACAGAGAAAATAAGTTCTAGGCTTTTTCCAGTTGCCACCAGTGCTGCTGGAGAAGCTAAACTGGCAAATGACGTCCAGGTATTTCCTAGATTCGTAGAACCATTAAGGTTGCAAAAGATCTCTAAGATTCCCAATCCAACCATTCCCACTGACCACATCCTTCAGTGCCACATCTCCATGGATCTCAAACATCTCCAGGGACAGTGACTCCACCACCACTCCCTGGGCAGCCTATGCTAATACCTTACCACTCTTTCTGACAAGAAATTTTGGCTAATATTCAACCTGAAAGACAAGGGAGTCAATAAAGGATATCTGATTAACAGAAACTAGAACAGAAAACCTGTCTGACAAAGTGGGACAAGATTGACTTTGCCAACACAGCTGTTAAACTAATCAGCAATCCACCTGAAGATGGAGACCAAAGCGTCAAGGGAAATGGAGGCAGTGAAGGCTGAGAGAAAACTTGTTAAGAAGAACTTTATTAGAGAGAAAGGCTGAAGATGCAAGCTGACAAATCAACTGAAGTTCAGCAAAGGCAAATGCAAGTTCTGCACACGGGACAGAGTAACACCATATACAACAGAGCAGGCTAGGGCCTGGATGGCTACAAATCACAAAAGGACCCAGCATTCCTGATGGGCAGGCAAAGCATGTGCCTGTGCAGTAATTAAGATACATCAAGCCATTGTATTTTACCCACTGTAAACTCTTGTGAGACTACAGCTAGAGAAGAGTGCTGCTGCAGGCTTCTCAACGGAGGGGTGCTGATATACTACAGTCACCACCACAAGGATCAGGGCTGGGTGGGAAAGAAAGCGCTTAGTTGTTGTCTGTGGCTCCTAAACAGAAGGTTATAAGTAAGCAAAGATGGACAGACCTCAGAGGTTACATTAAAATTGCTGCACATGTGTTGCAGCAAGTGAAATGAATGCCACATTCTGAGATTGCTCCAGACACTGTGAAAAAGCACTTCACAGTGTGAGCAGTTTCGCTTTGGAGTGGAGCCCAGAGAGGTTTTGAAATCTCCAATCTTTGAAAAACTGAAAGCTTGGTTGGACAAGGATCTGAGCCACCAGATCAAGCATTGGAAGCGGATTTAACTTCAGAGCTGGCTCTGTCCTGAGCAGGCAGGACTGGACCAGATGTTCTCTGGATGTCGGATCCAACATAAATTTTCTAGGATTCTGTAATATAGATCTGAAATTTTTGCACAGAAACTAGGGGATGTGCTGCATGTTGAATAACTCATCACAAGGGCAGTCTAATGGCAGTCACTGCTCAAGCTGTAGGGAAACAAAAGCAACAGAGGAAGGAAGCAGCTCAAAGCTAGGTTCAGACATGGCTTAGGTTGTAACATGACAACTTCTTAGTGTGAGCTGTGTCCTAAGCACCAGATACATCTCTAATCCAGTTGGCTTCATTGGTGGTAGAAAACTCACAGATTTCAAAATGGCGGAATAAAGTTCCTATCAAAAACCTTTCTATTCATGATTAGGATGTCTGTTCTGTCCAAAAATGGATGAAACCACCTCAGAACAGCTTTGAGAAAGACTGGTAGAGCTGCAAACAATACAGCAATAATCTGGCCTTGTCCAGGATTCAGAGAACATGATTTGGGTTGTGTAGCTGGAGCTTATCTCCACCAAATGAGTGCAGTTCTCTCTGTAAATAGATAAGGAAGGAAATCTTGGATGCATTTTTGCTGACTTGTCTTCACTGCTGTGCATGACAGCAGGAGGAACATCAACGGGGTTGTTGTGTTCAGATGAATATCACTTGAAAATCCCATCTGACAGTGAGGAACAGAGAGGTGAAGGAGAAGAGCCCATAAGACATGCAATAAAGGTAGAACATGATGAATTAGTGCTAAGCACACCTGAAGCTTTTTCTTACTTTATATCACACAATATTAAGGCTTCTGAATCTAACAGAGAAAGGTGTTGTTTCACTTTCTTTTTTTGGGAAACTAATACTTACAGTATTTCATCCCGTGAATTTTTGTTAAGTAAAGTTAATGTAGTAGATCATTTCCAGAAATGCAATAATAAGAAGTTAGGCTCATACTCAGAGATTTCTGATATTTTTAGAATAAGTGATTTGAAACCATTTATTCACTAACTTTTGAGCTTCTTTGAGAGTTCCATATCTACAAGTACCATTTTTTCCCTACTACTGAATCACTTCCAGGTTACTATAAGATTACTACCAAAAAGTAAGTAGTGGATTCAAAAGGAGATTGAGAAGTCATCAGCCACAGGTGATTTCCACATTTCCAAATGGAAACCAAGGCTAGGGATGGTTCTGCTACCCTAATAATTCCACCTCTTTGATCTTCTAATTAGATCACAATTAGGACCTATGAAAACTTCACCTCAAAGTTCATTTCTGAATAGTCACTCATTATTACAAAAGCAATGGTCTTACTCTGCTAGCGCTTCAATCATGGACTCATAAAATAATTTGCTGCTAAAGATGAAACATCATGCATACAAGTTTCTGCCTGTCCCATGGTTCACCTTCAGCTACGTACGACAAACAAAGATGAAAATCATCGCCTTTAGGAAACCTCAGAAGAATGATGAATTAATTTTATCTATTTGTAAAATAATTTTTAGCAGTTCCTAGCATGGATATGGCTAACTGTTTCGTTCTTCTTCATAACACATTTCTCTCATGCCTACATTTTTCACTCATTGTATTTTTCCATGGTTGTATTACAATTTTAGCTCAATAATAGACTTAGCTCCTAAAAAAACATCAAAGAGAAATATAAATTAGATTCATTCTGTACATCTATATCAGCAAAATTTACTTCTCTTGTATCCAGCAAAGTACTTAAATTTTCCATGCATACGTTTCTAAAGATCTCAAAAATTACAAAATTCAAGAAAAACAATTCTAGATTTTTGGCTTTTCAGTTAATTTCTTTAAAATGTGAGAAGCGTGAAAAATTCTTCCATTTCTGTGTAGTACCCTGATGGTTTTGTCTCCATGCTGAGAAGGACGAAGAAGCCAGAAAGATAAGAAACCGGAATATTAAGTTCTGTAAGGCTTCAGAGGGACATTTCTCAAAATAGGCTTTTAGCAAAAGCCTAAGCTTTCAAAATCTTACATTCAAGAAACAAAGGGAAAAAAAGTTACCCAAATCTAATTAGGAGAGCTATAACCTGATTTCTGTGAAGAACAAAATGGAACAATGTCAAAAAGGAAAAAAAATCCAGAAGCATATTTTAAACAGCTTCCCTCAGAAATATCAAAAAGGAAAAGTTGAAATTACAGCTGAATAAGATGTTCCTGGTAGGACCAAGAGGCCAAACAAAGATGAAAAATGTTGGGAAGACACATACATCTGACACACAGTAATTTTCAGGGCCAGGTTTTATTTACTGGTATGTCCTCCTTCACCACTGCTTAAAAGTGATTTTCTGCTCCAAAGAATAGCTGTATACTATTATTATATACTTCCCACATTTTCTCACTGGTGTCACTGACAGTAAAATAAGCAAAATCAAAGCATTTTCTCAGCAAATCAATTTCTCGTAACTAATTTTAAGCATTTTAGCCACCTGCCTTTGTCATAAATAAATAAAGATTGCAGATGGGCAAGAAATAATGACAGCTTGCTCCACCCCCTAATTTTTTTTCCACATATATAATTTTTAGAGAACCATTCCAACTTTGTATAGTTGGGCTTTTTGTTTTGTTCCATTTTATTTTCAAAAACATTTCCTTCAAAATGTTCTTCTTTCTTAAAAAAAAACTCAACTTAGCCACCCTTACAGAATAATAATTTAGAGAAAAAGTCCATAAGACTGATATTCTGGTGTTCTCAAAAGGCAGAAAGCATTTAGACCTCATAGGGTCTCATTCAACTGCTCTTCAGACTTGCCTTTGCTGAGGCTGGAATAGCCTTCCTGAGGCTGGAATTCGAGCCCAAGCTATACTGTCACGTCCTTCCCAGAGTTTGTTAATGAGCTGCACAGGACCTGTGCATTAGCACAGTACAGCACTGTGTACAAGTACAACACTGTACTTGTTGGTCAGTATCTACTGGAGATGCCAAGTGCTAAGCCTGAGCTCAGTTGCATGTTCTGCTAACATTCAGCTTCCCCAGAACTTGGTGAATTGTCACTGGTTGAGGATACAGATCAGGCAGCCATCTGCACTCTGGGCCATCTCATCTGGGGACAGTGAAATTCTTAACCCCAAGGTCTGCATCAGCGAACATTCCATCCACAATCAGCAGTGGGGCTGCAATGCAGAGCACCTGGCCCATGCCAAATTCATAGCACGAGGAAGCTTGAGTAGAGGGGTATAAATCAGAAGTGGAAATCCTTGTGAGGACACAAAATGTAAAATAAGGTTAGGGTTGGGATATGCTTATTGCTGCTTGAAGCCTTTATTGTCTAAGTCATTTGGCAATAGAACTTTGCACTGCTCAGAAACAGGCAGGCAAGTGTTTACTAGAGAGATTACATTTACCCGATACTTAATATTTACTGGTGCAGTTAGAAAACTTCAGGAAAGCCCATCAATTGCTAAACATTCTATCTGAAATGATTCCTGAGGAAACTGAAACAAATATTTTATTTCTAAAAGACAGACAAAGTGTAGCGTGAACAGTGTGGAGGGAGTTAGAACGAGAAAACAACCCCAGAATGGCTCAGCCCCTGCTTCAGAGGGCACTGATGCTGTTAGGCACCCTGCAGAGTCACACCTCACTGCTTATCAGACATTCATACATATTTTGATTCAAGTATACCAACATTTTCCATTACTATTTTCACTGGTACCAGAAACCAATGGGTGCTTGTGAATATGTTTGTGTTTATGGATCTGAAATGGAGATATTTCACTGCGACAATTGCAGTGATTTATATTTCTTCTGTGACCTGAGGAGGAAGGGAGAAGTCCTACCATTTTTCTTGAGAAAACAACTTTCCTTGGGCCTCCAATAATCAGTTAAAGTTGTCTCTTATGTTTCTAATTTACATTTCACCTTAGAAATGAAGGATTTGCTTTGCATAAGCGTACAGGTAGCTTAAAGAGACTGCTCTGGCAGTTAAGACTGTGTGCATAGGGAATGGGCTTCTGCCTGCATGCAAATAAAAATGCCTGCCTTCTTTTTTAATGGCCACCTAAGCATAAAAGAAACTAATCAGAGATGTAGAAAGTGATGCTGTTTACAGCCTTCAGAAGTATTTTCACGAGCTGCATGGTGACTCACTGATCTATGATTTAAAGCTCTGGGTATCCCAATATACATGTTTGCAATGATTCAGAAAGTGCTCATAAACTGATATTCCCATCCTGTAATAGGTGATTCCTGCATGAAAAAGAACCCATATTTCAAAGAGCCATAAGGAAGAAATTTGATAAGAAGTATCCATCCCTGCAGTATCAGTCCCTAAACCCAGAATACTTCTGTTCCAATTTCAAGCTCGTTTTATTACTGCATAAAATGTAGTCCTACAAATTAGTGACAATCAGACACCTCCAGGACTTTAATTCACCTAATACCAAACTTGTTTGGAGGTATCAGGCATTATGTAACCAAGCTGCTGAGGTTTAACAGCCCCACCATATGCCACCCAAGCCGTGACAATTGTCCTGAAGCAGATGCAGGCTGAGCCCGGTCTCCCATCACTAGCTACAGGATGTCACACCTATACTGATAACACATTTCAGATGATGAGAGAAGTTCAGCTGCAGTAATTTGACCAACTAACTGAGTTGGTCTATGTCTATACTTTCTGAATCAGAGTCTCACGATAGTTCACGATACCACTGGTGTTATTACTCATACAATGCAGTAACAGCAGTAAGAGCAACTTCTCCTAATAAGAACGGACAGCTCAATATGTGGCTTCACTTCAGTTTCTGGCTGAGCTTGGTTCCATCAATATTTAAAGCCTGCAAAGCTCCTTTGTGCTGCTGATTTACTAACTAGAGGAATCATACTTCTTCTTTAAGCAGCTATCAATTATTGACAGTCCAAACCTTTGCAGAGCAAATAAACATTTCTTCTACTTTTTAATGCAGAATAAGTAAGGAGTTACCTGCAAATTTCAGAGATGAAGCTTAGCTACTTTTAAAAGATTTGTTCTGAGACACTGATTAAAAAAAAAACAACAAAAAGTGTAAATATTGTTCCTCATCTTCTGAGAAGATGACTGTGTTTACCTGACCTCACTAGTATGACATATAACCTTCCCCAGCATTTCATTATCCTTCATAGTACCCTGCAATCATGCTAACAATACAGAACAACTTGTAAGAAGGCTTTACATCACCAAGGTCTTCAAACCCTAAATTTTAGGGCCTGCTGAAGACAGGAATCTGAATTCCTAAATGGTATTTTGAGTTCAGTTCACAGCACTCCAACAAAGTGTAGATACTAGGAACTGCAGAGCCAACACGTTGAGGAGAGAGTCACCTCAAAATCTCACTTGTCCCTGAGATAGGAAACAGAACGTGAGGAGTGCTTCTCTCAGCAGAGAAGATGACAACCAACATTACCAGACCTCACTTTTCCCCCCAGCATTCATGAACTAAAGGTTAAGTCTTTCAGACAGGAGTTTATTTGACCTGACCTGGAGAACATTCACTTGTACTCCTTGAATCAATGGGGTTCCCGATCTATAGAACGTCTACACTGTTACAAGAACAGTTTTCCAAAGCCTGAGGTTAAAACTTCCCCGAGGACCCTTCTCAGCAGCAGCACTATCAGACTTCCCTTCTCCAGAGCATTTCAGAGGCACAGACTGTGCTTTCTCTCCTTGCATATCAGATTTTACAATCATTCTTTTCCAACCTAAGTTACTCATATATTTTTTGTGAACTGTACACAGGAAGAGTCAGAGACCTATAGAATGACTCAGGCTAATGAATTACAAGTCACAGGGGATGTAAAGGTGGAAAAATGACCCCTCTGTTCTCATTCATCCATCCCCAGCTCACTTTGGGTCCTTTTTGAGGCCAAAAAGCAGACCCTCTTCATTGACTCATTTCTTCCCATTTACAGGTAAATAGGAAAACTAAAATCTATTTCTGAACGTTTTTGACAGTGATTCGAGAAGACATTAATGCATCTGTTGTTGCTATATTGGGTCAAAGTATTAAATAACAAATTAATTTTGTGAAAAAAAAAAAAATCTTCAGTTTGGATTAATTCCTTTTTATGTGATGTTTATCTAAGAAAGATCATGTCCTTTGGAAATATTTGAACTTCATTTTGCCATACCATGTTATTAGCTACTTTATTATTCAAAACAGAGGAGGTGGATTGTAGGAAATATCATTTGTTACCTAGGAGATAATACAATAGATATACAAACCATATTTGTTAAGATTCTCTTCTAATAATTCATGCATTTTCCCTACTTAGTTTTCATGATATTTTGTTTTCTTCCATTCTTCAGATCTTAAGATACAAATAACGTTGTCCTCTGCAAGCCCAGAAAACCTTTACACTTTTTTCCTCAAAAATCAAGCAAGAGAATACAGCAGTTTTTTGTTCTGTTGTTTCTTTGCTTTTTTTTTTTTTTTAAATATGCATGTGTCCTTCAAGGCAGTCAATAAAAGATTATTGTTGGCTTACAATGCAGGAAAGTTCAGCCCTATTGTCTTCTGCAAAAGCAAACAATGCTTTGAAGATCTTACAACCCAAATGCAGGAATGGTGGCTAACCACATTTACAGAGAGAGATGTGGAATGTAGAAGCACTTCAAGGTTCAAGAGAGGTCTATAATAATCCCCAGCACAGCTCACTCCAGGACTCCCATTCTCTCCAGCATGCCCAGGACATGCAAAATCACCACTGCCATTTACCCATGACAAGGAGACCAATGCTTGCTTCCTTCTCAGTGAGGCTGGACTCCAGGGAATCCCTCTAGAATCTTATGACTTGCTTGTTTTCCCCTTCTCGGATTATTTCTGTACTGAGGGAGCTCTGCTCTAACCTAACAAGTCCAGCTTCCCACTATGTTATGATCTTCCAGTTCAGAACATAAGTGTACATTGCAGCAGAAAGTGCATACCAAAAAAGCTTGTCCTATTCTATGCCGGGTTCCCACTATAACAAGCATGTGACCAGTCTTGTTTCTTTTGTTCCAGGCATGATTTAACCTATAGTACAAATGAGAGCTTATACACCAAAATCAATTCCTTCTTTTTTTGTTGTAATAAGCATTTTCTTAGTGGATTCAGTCAAAGCAGTAACTAATTGCATGAACTTACCCTATGGGAGCTGACTTCTGAAAAAGGCTGCAGAAGCATACCTGAGATGAATAGATGTACCTCATCCTTGCACTTTTTATTCAATCACCAAAGTTTAATAACTGAGCTTCAGGGAGTAAATTGCTTCTTGCACATTTTCTTCTCTTGACCATATGGCTCATGTAGTGGTGGTGATCTGTTTTCTTATGCAAAGTTTACTTTTTTTTTTTTATTTTAACAACCACAAAATCCCAAAAAAGTTTAATCCAGAAACAAGTTATGACTCAGAAAAAATAAAAACACCAAGAAGTTTTACTGTATTTAGAATCAAAGTTAACGAAATTATCTGTGTCTAGGAAGATTAATGAAATACAGCTTTGTATTAATCAACTATCATGGAGAAAATTTTCTTACACCATAGATGTGCCAACTGTGTGTGTCAAGAACGTGTCAAGTAAATGACTTCTACAAAGGGGGAGAGTGTAATAGGCTACATGAAGTTTTTCCACAATCTTAAACCCTGTAACCTTGACCTTTACATCAGACACTCAACAATGGCTGACCTGGCCCACTCCCTTTATGGTACGCCCTTTTGGCATGGCAGCCCTCACAGGAGATGTGTATGTAGCCTACAGTTCAGATAGAAAGCTTTCTATCTAAATCCAGCCAGGACTTGATTCCACCTCTTCCGGTGCCCAGGGATACACCATGAGTTCCTTTACACACATAAATGATGAAGTCAACTGTGGATGGCCTACATCCCAGTAACTTCCACAATGCCTTGTGCAATCAATAGACCAGGTCTGTCTGGAGAAAATTTAATGGGCAAGAGCATAGAATTAACTTGTTTCTGTTATTTTTGGTTGGCTGGTTTCATCACAAGAAAGAGAGACTAATGCTTTTGCAAGTAAAAATGTGTCTCAAAGAGTAAACTGTGCTATAGCAGTGAGACTTTGCAAGAGTAGACCTTTGTCAAAGCTTTTATCTTTAACATGTAAGGAGAAGGTAGGGGCTAATAAAAGAAAAAATATTGATGAGTTGATTAACATGATGGTAGGGACAGAAGGAATGGAGAAGAGTTAATGGACAATCATGGCAGCACAGGCAAGCAACGTTCAGAAGTCTTGTCTTCTTCTACTTTTAAAGTCTGTCCGTGGTTTCCCTAACCTGACCTGCAGATTTTTAAGTAAAGCACAAAAAAATTGCAGAAACAACCAAAAATATATAATAAAAAGGAAGATTAGTTATCAGCTCTTTCCGCAACACAAAAGTCTCTCTACCCCATTAATTTCCCTCTCTCAGGATTTTGCACACTTTCATTAATGATACAATGCCATTCAGTTCCAACCAGGGTTTCACACAGCATGAGCTACAGCAATTCCATTTGGCCTGTACAGAACTGTGGGCTCAGCAGTTTGGTAGACATAGCTTTAAAGAAAAGGATGAGATTGTAGGAACAAATGGAGGAAGACTAGTCCTGCTTTACTAATACATTTTCTTAGAATTAATGAGTAATGGAGAAAAACATTCAGAATAGGTGGTAAAAACAAACTGGCTCTAAGTGTAAGTTTGAGTCAGAATAGCAAAATTTGGCCAAATAATAACACAATATCATTTATTTAGGAAGAAAAGCAGGGATTTCTCAGATCATTTATAGCATGCCTTCTTTAGGCATGATACACTGCTTAGTGAACAACTGCAGCCTCCTGCTTGGGAGCAGGAAAGTGATGTGTAAACCATGCAAAAATAAATAAATAAATAAATAAAATAAATCAGGAATTTTACCTACATTTGTCTTAATATAAAAGCCATTGGGAATAAAATGAAGTTTCATTATTCATAATTTTGGGCATATTCCAAGAAAGGATGCAGAGTTAAACTCGAACAAAATAAGTACTGTACTGCTTTTATTATAGAGCACAGATCTCTATAGAAATGCCTGTTTCTGGTCTACATGAATTTAGTATGGATCAGGTTATTGGCCTGTAAAACAGCTTTCTCACATTAATTTACACCCCTCTTCTTGCTCATCAAATACATTGTATCTCTTCAAATAAGGTATACCAAATGTTTATATTCAACTACTATGAGAGCAACTGCTTGGGGCAGAAAACTGTTAAAGAAAACATTGAAATTAAAACATGGAAACACACCAGCAAAATCAGATGCTTCACAAATAACAATTAAATCAAAGTTCTGCATTCTGGCTGCTGAGAATGGGTTGACTCCATTTTCCGTACTGTGCAGGTTACACATTATCACTACTAATAATTAATCTTTTATGTACTTCCAGAGATTGCCAAACTTTTGATTCAATCCATACAGATGCTACAGCATTATGAGATCAAGATTACTCAGTCATCCTTCCACTTACTTTTAATTTTAGCTAAGCATCATGAGTTAAACCAAAGCAGCAACTTCCCCTCTCTACAGCCCATGTGAACCTTCACTTTCAGCACATACATATCAGAAGAACCACATGTCTTTAGTAGACCTGATAAAGGCCTGATATGTTTTCCCCACTGAAAAATAAATAAAATAAAATCCTAAGGAAATTGGAATGCAGAAGCACAGTGCACATCTCTATCACCATAGGATGATGAAGGAAAGCAGCAAGTTGAGATTGTTATAACACACGATTGACATCACAGTTCTAATACGTCCTGAGATTTCACTGAAAGGAGACTCCATGTTCAGGTTGTGTAATATTTTACTACTGTTACAATTAAGTTCCAGTGGAAGAAAGTATTTTTAATGCGCATATCATTGCAAAGAATTCTGTTTCTCTTTTCAATACTACAACCAAATCCAACGTTACAGTGCACAGTTATTATAATTCTAGATTTTGATTTATAAAGCCCTGAGTATTATAATGAAGACTGATTGGTTTTTTTTTTAATGAAAAACATCTTTTTGTTCAAAAGACACCTTCTTGTAAATTTTTTTGCATGGCATACGTTACAGGGCTATCTGGGATAAGCGCACAGAGTTGAAAGCTCTCAAAACCCAAGAGTACTTTGATAATATAAAGATGAAATTGATCAGTTTGATTCCTGAAACCAGAAGAACTTGAGAAAAGCCATTCGTGCTTATCCTTCATTTGGGTGGATTGCCATGTAGGAGGGAATCTGGTTCACGTGCAATGTGGTCTTTGTGCTCACAGCTGGTGATCAGACAGAGCTGGAAATTTGCTAACAATTCCAATTTTGAGCTAAGTCTACGTTGCTCACCACCTGGAAAGAGAATATAAAGGAAAGCAGACAGCAAAGCACAGCAAGAACGTACCTCTCCTGACTTGTAAATGGGAACAAGACTTAATTCCTGCTTACATGGAGAAGATGCCTTACTTTTGTCAGGTCACTAATCTAGACTGTAGTTACAGAACTGTAAGTAGTAGCTTTATATAATGCCCAAAGCTCACAGATAAAGAGATTTCAAGGGGACAGTGATAGACTTCTTATATAGCGCTGCGTTAAGAAGTGAGCAATCTAGCATTGCAGAATTTTGAATGCAGCAAAAAAGCTATCAAAAATGCAACAAATATATGTATTCTGTATGGAATATGAAGTGTAAGGCTGAGTGTGGCTATTATTTCAGAAAGCACTGAAAAACATCACAGAACTGGACTCATAGAGGGCCACTGACCCCATCTAAGTGAGGAATTAAATGCAACTTCGTGTATGACAGGGTGATATAGGTCTGCATTTCACTCCCCACTTTGGCATCCAAAAGAAACAAATCATCTTCAATCTGTGTTTATTATCTTGCAGCTGCTCAGACTCAAAGTGTTCCATATAAACAATTAAATCCTATGATACTGGTCCAAGCTGAAATGGCACTCAAAGTTTTGGTATTCACTTGTCCCTTCTCTGCAGATCACAATTTTCCATCAGCAGCCTCTTACTGGACAATTAGGCTGGTGGCAGCCCTGACTGCTGAGATCATGAGATGAATAATAGCTTTAATTCTGTGATAAATGTCAAGGTTTTGTGCTGAGCTGGTGGAATTAGCACAACAAATTAAAAGTGATGGATGCAAACTACCCAAGGAATCCCAGCTTGGAGCACAATGCTGCCTGTGAATTTGCTGAGTGTTTCTGCCTGCAAAAATGCTTTCTAGAGATTTCAGGAAGATAGGAACGACCAGAACATGAACGTGCCTAAGAGAGGGGAATACACTTTTTCCCCATTTATGTTTCCCACTCCTTCAGGTGGTCTTCATTCTCTGAACTTTGTCACCAACTGCAGATTGAGAGCTGCAGAATCAGGGCACTGCAACTCAAACCTGGCTTTCCCAAGACTTCCACTTCACTGGCTAACAAAGTATGGGGCAATTAAGTCCTACCATCATATGGAGTAATCATTAAGCACCAAGTATTCATATTATAACTTCCACGCAGCTAGTTTCATACTCCACAAACTTACTTTAATATTGTTTCTTTTTTCTTAGCCTAAAGACCAAGATAATGACAGTATATAACCAAGCATTTTCAGAATAAAAATGCAAGGCTATTATCTGAACACTTTCAATTTTCCTTTTCATTAACTTTCTGTTTTACAAAACTGCCAATAAGTCACTGTATGATTTCATGGTGAGACAGAAATGCACTCTTTTCCAATTATTTGGGAAGATTATATTCATATTCTTGGAAAGTGCTAACATTCAGATGTGCCTGAGATGTTTTCATTTTAGAAAGCATTACAAACATTTAGGAAGCCAAAGGATGACATTTGCTGCTGACACTGTAACCCTGACAGAAGGACCCGACCTGGGATGTTCCCATCAACACTGCTGGGATGCTGAAAGAGAACTTGTGTTTGGTGGTGTGTTAATCAGCTGACAGCCCCACGTCTTCTCCATGACCTCACTAGGAGGACTACCCAGGACTTCATTATTTTTGGTTTCAAGTAACCGAGTAAGCCCACACTGAAGCTGGTGAAAATCTTTGCCTATAACCTCCAATCACAGATAGCTACCAACCTGAAGCCATCAATGGATCTACAGCAAGGTTTTTAAAACCATAGCATGGTTTTTAAGTTTCTATTCCAAATCACCTGATAAAAAGCTACTGCTTATTTTAAGATGACAGATGGTAAGTTTATTTTGGCCCCTAAACACAAATGCAGATCACATCCACGTTTGCAACACAAATTAAATGTGTCAGAATATCAATTTGAATTCAATTTCCACTTCAAATTTGCTATCAGCTTCAGTAGGAGCCCCAGGATTTCACCGTTCCTTGTCACTTTTCTTGAGTTACATTAGTTAATTCCTTATTAAACAGATAATATAAAGCTTAATGTGCATAACTGTATATAACACAGACTATTAGGATAAGGTCATAGAAGACCAGACCATAGAAGCTGTTAAAATTCTATCTACATCTTATTATAGTAATTCGTATCACATAATGAATGACGTGAAGAAGTTTTCTTTTATTCAGAATCCAGTATTTAGGTTTAACTACACCAGAGCTACCACTTCCTTAGATAAATAATGATGGAAAAAGAATAGAACTTAGTCTATTTTCTAGAGAGAATGGCAACTGATCTAACTGACCTATTTCCTAGAATGACAACTGATCTAACAAGTTACCACAAGACCCTTATACCTGGAGATATGAAGAACTAGTTTCTTGTATTGTGTAGATATATTACCTTAAGATCAAGTTTTCAACAGCCCTGGAATTGGACTAATCTCTTTGCTTTCTACCAAAGTTACTTGTGAGTGCAAAAGGGATAACTGAGAATGATTATCTGTCAGAGTGACAAGGGGCAAAGCCACCCCATTGGTACATCCAAGCAGAGGGCACACACAGGATCCACACAAGCCTTTTTAAAGCTCCATTTTTTGGATGTTTGTTATTTCCCTTTTCCAAAGTTAAAGACATTCTTGCAGAATACTAAAAGATGTTTGATTTGAGCTAAGCACACTAGCTCAGGATACTCTTGAACATTCTGGACAAGTCACAATAGCCAATTTGGTACCACTTCTATGAGCTATGCTGTGTTAGCTTAGGGCTGTCCAGAAGACAAGTTTCCTTATGCATGTATTTCTTCATTTAATGATAGTTGGACTTGAATAATATTGAACTCCTTCCACTTACCAAGAGTATTTATTAAAGAATAACCACATTTCTAATTACCATTATTGGCAAGGGTAAAGGATTTGTTCTACTTAAACAGTACAAAACTAATAATGCAGTGCATTTATATAAAATTTTATTTCTATGTTCATCCGTTCCTAGCTCTATTTTATAAAGCTGCAAATAAGCTAGTAATTGTGTGTTCTTGTTTGTCTGGAATTAGACATCCTTCTTGGGGCCACTTCTACATCCTAATACTGAGAGTTCCTATTTTCAAGTGGGTCACTGCTTTATTGGTCTGTTCTGTGGAAGCTGTTTATTGAACTACAGAGAGACTGCAAATATCAGCAAATCTGGCTTTAAAGGAACCTCCCAAGCACTAAAAAATCAGATAAAACACCAGGAAATCCAATACCTCCCGTGGGCCTTTGTGCCCTCTCACCCCTCCTCAGCTGTGCATGGCCCTAGTCCAAAAGCTGTTGTGAATTTTATTAAGTCCAAAGCATCTTCAGGGCCCAGTCGATTGAAACCAAATGTTGGCTGGTGTCCGTTTTCTGCTGTGAAGCTCCTCCAGGCCCCATCATTAGCACAGAGGTCACTTCTCTGCCCTTGAGACACCATCATTCCCCAAAAGGGAGAGCACAAACTGGAGGAAGCCTGGCACACACACAGCTTGGCAGTCTAGAAGCCATCATTCAGCACCAATAAGCCTTTGGGCTGCCCTATCCAAGTTTTATCATCACAAAGCAGATGAAATTCCACATGCTTTCTTACAGTACTTTAGATTCCAACAAGATAAAGCACACATGATGACTGACAGCGAGGGCTTCGCAGTGGATTTCAATAAGCTAATATCAGTAATACTTTGCATACTGACTGTTGAAACAAAGATTACTTTTCTTTGGGGGTTAGTGCTGTCTTTCCTCAACTATTACCCATCTGCTTCAGAAACACAGACCTGCTGAATTTGAGGTGAATCATGCACACAGTGCAGCACGGGGCAGCTGGCTCAACTCTGGTGGCCATAGGCACAGTGATTTGGTGCAGGCTGCATGACCAAACACGACATCTATCAGTTCTGTGCTGTGCAATTCCAGGTATTTGAGTAGATGCTTCAACAACCGCAGCTAATACAACATTCTTGGAGTTAATTGTACATAATTAGATTAGTGAGTTGGCTTTCTTCAAACACATGATTTGCAATAAACTTTTCTGCTCATTTATTCATTGACCAGGACAGTAATGAAATCTATTAAACTTCACTCACCATCCAGTAACACAAACACATTCTTGCAGATGGATGCATTCAGAAAGGCCAGGCACACTCTCTGCAGTATGTCTATTTTCTGAGACTATTCAATCCAACCCAACATGCTTCTCTAAAACTTCACCTTTGGATTTTTTCACCTGTCACAACCAAAGCACAAGCCATAGAGCTACCCAAAACTGCTTTCTTCTTGTTATTTTTATTATCTTTTATAAGTAATGGATTTCTAAAACTAAGGAGTGATTTTCTTTAGTCTAACTACCCAGTAGCCTCAGATTTTAGAACAGATTTTTAGATTCTAGATGTATGAATCATTGAAAAGGATCAGGAATATATCTCTCTCTACTTGGAAAACTTTTATTTTATCTTATTTCCAAATATTTGATTATATCTTGGGGCTTTTTACCACTCATTCATGTTCTGACCTTTGATTTTAACCCAATCCCTATCAATAACAACATAGTTCAGAACATTCAGCCAGAGGTTAACTATTGCTCATCGTTGTCAGCCTGGGGCCACAGAAGTCCCCCCCCCCCCCCCCCCCCCAGAGCAGAGGTAGCTGTCCTGTCCATAAGCAATGTGCTGATGTGTGGCATCTCCAGTGGGACGGATTTTCCTGCCAGCTCCCTGCTTCAGCAACTCTAAGTCACTTGCTAACATCCTGGAGTGGAAGAGCTGGACTATTACAGTGATTAGTACACCATCAGTGATCAAAATTCAACAGTAAAGATAAACGCCAGCTATTTGGCCAGCTTTCCATGTAATTGATCCACTTTCTTTCTTGAGTCCTTCCAGACTTGTCCCTTGGTGGATTTAAAATGAAGTAGATCATTTAAAATGGATAATTCATGGCAAATTAATGTAGAGGAAATAAAAGCCATTCATACATAAACTCTTGGTGAAAAACTCAAGAATGTATGGAAGTACCATCCAAGAAGCCAAATTTCAGAGATTAAGCCAGCCTCCATCTGATGCTGTTTGCTGATTGAGAGGCAGAAACCTTGCAAGCCAAGGAGTCAGCATCTGCTCTGCAATGCAGAACTGCCAAGCTGCATGTTCTTTGGGGCTCCTCAGCTTTGCACAGCCTTCCTCCTTCTCTGACATCTGAGTGATGATTCTTAACAATATCACCAAGGCTTTAAGTAATTATTAGATCCTTTATAGAAGCAACCTATAAAATTTGTTGCCACATTAACATAATTCTTTGAAAGTTTAGTATCCTTTAAAGAGAATTTCAACTTGAACACCAAATATGCTGCTCTGAGGGACATGTGATAAGTATTTGTGATGCTAACTTGGGAAGCTGGACATCTTACTCCAAAATCCTTTGGGGTGTGTCTAAATTAGAACTGAACATGGATTTTGCAACAAAGCGTTAAGCTGGACATCATCATTACTCTCCATGTTGCACTTCAAGAAAGATCACCAAAAAAATCATGCAATTTCCATGGCACCCAGGAATTTGAGAGTTTCCAGATAGAAAAGCAATACTATATACAACACTTTTTTTGGGAAAAAAAAAAAAAAAAAAGGCTTTCCAAATTACAAAGCCTTTACAGTGATGTTTTGGCCAACTGTTTCAGAACTCTTACAGCTTTGCATGGTGTTCAAGATCTTGAAGATCTGTTCAGAATAAATACAATTAATATTCTATCTTCATCCTCACTGCTATAAAACTAAAAAGCTCTTTAGTGGGACTCCTTGGAATACTTTCTTTAGCACAGTGCGTGGTGAAAACAATCCTCACTGCTTTTTAAAAATTCTAACTAGTATTTTTAACACGCACATTTTAGAATGCTATTATAAAGTCACACCAGGTTTCATAGGAACTTTCCTCATGCAGATGTACTGCTGCAGACTGTGCCAAAACAGGTAACAATGCAGAGCACAGCACAGACTTTCTCTCCATGTCAGAATTTCCAACCATTTCAGAGGCTCTGATTTCTTGCTGCAGCCACATTTCATAACACCAGAGCACTTCACATACTGATTTTAGCATTGCCCAGCAGCTACAGATGCAAACAGAAGCAGCTTTTCCATGTCCTAAGAGTCACGCAGCTGGGTGCTGGAGTCACTGGAGTACACCTGTCTAACCAAGGTGAGACAAATGAGCCCCAAATGAGTGACCCAAATTCAGACTGCAGTTTGAAGGTTTGAAAAAGTTTGCAGGATAATTTATTAGTGTCATTGTCTGCAGTTTTCCAGATGTTCTCACTCTGGAACATACACAAGGAAGATCTCAGATGTAATCAATAAAATGGTTTTGAGACATTTTCGCACCAGGGGGCCTGAAAAATTCAAGATGTTCTCCAGAAGAGGCTAAAATTAATGACTGACTGGATTGAGGCCAGAGGCAGAGAGAAACATCACTGCAGTCCTTCCTGCTTACATTAGGGTAGAGGGGCTAATAACTGCAGCACACAGCAAATGGCAGCAGCTCTGTGATGGGAAGGAGGACCCAGCCACCATAACATGGACAGCAGCTGCTTCTCAGCCCACATGGTGCTGACGACACATTGCCTCACTCACAGGAAAGGGTTTTATTTTGAGAATGGTGGAGGTCAATTATGTCACTTCTCTCCTTCATCTGTTAATGTAGGTGCACTCGTTGGCCATCAGCCCAGAGGATACTACCCCAGTGAGACCCTGGCATTAATCTCTTGTATGAGTCACCAACGCTTGCTGTATCCTAACTTTTTGCACAAAGCCACATTCCTATGGATCTTGTTAGTAATTTGCAATGCAAGATAGAGCAATTTTATATTATTTCACATTTAAAACACGGCCTACAGGAATCAATAATGCCAAATAAATGAGGATGGGGAAAACAGCCCAACAATAAAACAATTCACAAAACAAGGCAACAAGAAACCCTGTGCTATGCGTTCAAGTTCAAACCAGAATTTTCACTTTGCACAAAACTGTGAGATTTTTCTTCCGCTGTTCTCCTGCATAATCAGTAATTAACCTACTTAAGTACCTGGAATATAGGTTCTATTTAATACCAACCCTTCATAAAAACTATCTGGATGATTCTAAATAGAATTAGGCATTAATAATCGATGACTTGAGGTATTCCAAACTTACAAGCTACAAGAATATCCTTTCAACTCTTTCCACTCTTGTCAGGCTTAAGCAGCAAACAAACACAAGGAGGTAACACACATGGATTCTAAAATGCTGTCTACACCCATCAGACTGGTTTCAGCCTAGTGTGCCCAGACACCTGAGAGTCTCATTAACAGCGAGAATAGTTGATGTTAAGATTTGCTGAAGTTGAACAGAGTTTGACTGACCCACTTTTAGACTTCAGGGAGGTTTATATCATATAAAGCAATTTGAGTTAATGACCTGTTTAAGAGCGTAAGCATGCCTGCAAGCTCACTTTATCACAGACAGAAAATAATGCACAGTACAATTCCTAGCCACATCTGACCCCCACTGATTTCAGCAGTGATCAAAGGCAGCGCTATTTCTGGCCTGCCCTGGCCTGAAACCAAGTGGAATCTCAGAGTGAAGGAGAAGCAACAAGAAAGTTTTTAGCAGAGTGCAGTTGAGAGCAGGATATTTTTTTTTGTCTCCATCACTCCTAGCAAACCCATTGAAATTCACATGGCTGGGTTGGTTTAGATCGTTTGCACCTATTAGTGCTGGTATTTAAACAAATACCACACAAACCCAATGCACTTGTGAAGTCCACAGCTCTACCAGTGAGGATCTAGTAGCAGGAAAACCAGCTTGCAGCCATCAGGGGTGATTGACTACACAAGAATCTGAGGGCATCACACATTACATAGAATTCTATGCGTTAATATTAATTACAGTGACTCTTGTTTAGCAGATTATCACAACATAATGAGGCAGTCTTTCTACAACGACTCACAAAAACCCTTTACATAGCCACATTTACTGCACCATAAATACCCTACAGCCATTACCAGTACCAGTGAACAGTAACTCCATATACCAATGAGTCAGTACTATAGCTTTTAGAAAGATGTTAGGTAGTACAAATTTAGACTCTTGTTATTAGCAAGAAAAACGCAATGGGGAAATGTGTGCATACTCACTTAGCAGTTCTATGGAACCCCTTAAAAACTACCATAGACATTAAGAACATACAGGCTCAGAAAAGGAATTTTCAGAACAGTCTTTCCAGAAAAGCCAAGAAGAGGTTAATAGCCCTGATAGGCTACAAGCCATTGCACTTTAAGTTTGAAACCAGGTTTTATTTAACAGCAGACAGGAGTAAAGTTAAGAATACAAACCCTGGTGCTTCTCAAATTATGAAGCAGTGAAGGGAAGAAAGAAATACAGAGCTGAAAGAGTTCAACAAATCATCAGCTCTCCCTGCTGCAGAAGCCCTCCAAAAAGATCTGCAAAAGAACAAGGCTGATATTACTGCCCTCCTTCGCTCAAAAGCTGCTCTGTAATTTCACCACCTCTCTGCTTTGCAAACTTCCAGCTCTCAGCTACTTTATTTGCATTTGTCCTAGGAACTCCCAAACAGAGCAAAGGCTAAGTTTCTCTCTTCCTAGAGAACATAAATGCACTTACTAGTCAGAAGCTCTTCCTGCTCCACGTAGGTCAGTTCTCTATCCACTCCCCAGACTTCAAGCTCCTGGATCATTTGTTGATGCATCTTCTATTTGTGGTTGCGCTTGTTCCCACCTGCCTTGAGCTGAATACTCACATCAGCTGTGCTCATCTGGGAGTTTGTAGCACGGGAGGTTTATTTTAGTATTAAAACAACACATTAAATTAAAAAGGAGACTCCCCAGTGCTAAAAATTAAAATGGGACTACCTCCCCTGTGAACTGAACCCGTGTTATACTGAAATCTGGGTGAACATTTCTCAGACCAGGTGAGAATATATGGGCAAACACAGTAGGAACAAATCACCCACTTGAGTACAATCCTGTTACTGTGGGTATTTGTAGGACATGAGTGACCTGGAAGCCTCAAAAAGGTGGAAATTGGCTCCATTGGCTGACAGAGGACTCCGTAGAATGATGTGTGTGGAGATGCTGCAAGCTTCTTCCCTTAATACAGTGTTAAAACTATCAGTTTTATTAGCTGAAATATGGAGTTAGAACTGTTTTCTAAACCATCACATCTGTGTGAAATGGAATTGCTGTTTTCCAAGCAAGTCATCATAAAGATATGTTTGGCCTTTTGTTCTGTGATCTGTTTAAGGAAGACAACTCCAGTCCTTCTCACATTCAGTGATACAGAGGATGTTTTAAGCCACTTTTCCTTTGTTGGGGAATGGTGCAGATGCTAATTGTAGCCTATTTAAAATGACAGATTTATACCTCTTATGTTGAAGGACAACACTGGGGCACTGCTCGGATGTTCTTTTCCTTTGCTTTGCTGGAGTGTTAGCTTCGTTAAGAAGCAGAATCTGAACCTTTTACTATTGCTTCAATTGGTAGAACTGGAAATTAAGATGAAGTGCAGTTGTATATTCACAAATGATCTGTAATGCTGGTAAGAAATGATGTGCACAGAATTCAGACTAATACAGTAGTAACGTATTTTAAATCTGCCTGATAAAGAACAGAGTTATTCCAAACTCCATTAAATATCAATAATTTGTACACATTGTACAATCTCAAGTGGAGATTCCCTTCTCCTAATTACACTGGCAGAAGGAATTGAATACAAAGGTCAAGGAGAACTGTGAGAATATGGTGATTTCAGCAAGAGGCACCACGCAAGTCTTTGGGCTTGTAACTCAAACGTTCCTTTGCTGAGATCTCTTCCAGGAATTAAAAAATGGGCATTTATCTTATTGACATCTTTTTGCTCTTAATTTTCTTAATGGTGTCAGAAGCTCATTTTGAGAGAGAGATACTAACCAGAATTGTGGCAATGCTGGTATAAAACTCACAGGGCTTGGAGCTGTTGAAAGGCGGAGTTATGCCTATGAACAGAATACTAAAATAACAGCAAACCATATCTAAATACCAAAATAAAAAGAAGAGGCTCCTTGTGCCCAGCCCCATCTATTCCTGGAAATAAGCTTGTTTCAGACCATGTGAATTCAGTCTTTGTACCAAGTGTTAAACTCCAATAGGTCTCTAGTATAATAGGTAACAGCTGTAAAGCTGCTAGTGAAATTGAAGGCTTTTTTGGTCTGCTAACAAGAAACTCAGTCCAAAGGTTTAAGGTCTGCAGAGCTGGATGATTTGATGCTTCAAGTTCTACAATACATGTGGACTGGTTCTATGCATCACTGTATCTATTTATCAAGTCAAAGCACTGAGCAAGAGTTTTCTATTTCATGCCCCATTCATGCCTCGCTACATAGATTGCATGATTCAAACTACCCACTGATGCCTTTTGTTTTTTTGGGAAACTTTTTTGGAAAGGTTTCTCAGAAGCTGGCAGCAAAATAATAACGGGCAGATCTTTAGTTTCTGTAACGTCCGTGTATGTCTATTGCAGCTCAAGCTTTTCATAGCGGTTTCTGGGTTTAATCAAGATCCACATCTGGCCTGAGTGGTCTGAACAATCATTTCTTGGCCATCTCTGCAATTTTCATCAAAAGTCCTCCAGCAGTCAGCCAATGGTGGGATGTGTCAAGCATGTGCAAAAAGCATCTCAATTCATCTCAGTATACTGGGGAAAATCCATCCAGTCTTGTTATTTTAATGTTATTTTAATGTTTAATGTTAATATTTTAACATGTTCATTGTGGGTTTTCCATTGATGATGTTCCAGGCTGCTGCCATGGAGGCAACAAGAAAAAAGAAAATTCAAAGCAATGTTCTTTCTCTGACTGTGGTACTCAACTTCTACTCGGTCTTTCAGGATTGCATCCTAGGAGGAACAGAAATTCCATTTTCTTGCTTTGAGTGAATATCAGCATGGAGTAACTCTTCAATGCCAGGTCCTGCCCTTGTCCCAGCAAGCACAACGCTACTGTAATGCAATAACACTGGCAGGCTAGGTGACACAGAAATGATTATCTTACATGCAAGCCTTTACATATACTGAACTTCAAAAGCAAGAAAAACAAGTATCTTCCCTCTCATCACCCTAATGCTGCCATGGTCAACACTTTTCCCTTTGCATTAGGATAGATCAATCCAACAGATCTCTAACCCAGAAGAGGAATGTGTTACCAAAAGAAAAATCATCATCAAAAGTTACAATATTTCATTAACTATCATCCTAAAAATGTAAAAGCATGAACAGAAATGGTAAGAAGGCTTTATGTCACTTACTGGATGTGATTAGTGATCCACAAAATTTCCACTGAAATGAGCAGAATTTTATTATTAGCAAAATAAATTAAAAAAGACATATCTTTTTTTATTTTTATATCCACCAGAAATTATTTTTAATCATTGAAGGAAAGAAGGAAAAGGAGGCTTTCTTTTCACACTAGATGTAATTCAGGTGCTTTATGCGTGGAGAAAGAAGCAAGGGTGAAACCAGATTAAGTTGCACACAAGGAAATCTGAGAATGAATCAGCATTTGTGCTCCAGTTCTATTCACAGTACATTGTCTGAGATATGCATACAGTGCAGGGACATTCTGCTGACTGATTTGCAATCTCATATGTTTGGTGTCAGGATATTTCTGCTGTGTTCTATTAGATCTCATTGCCTTTTCCTAGTCTAACCATGCTTTATAAAATATGGCATTCCCAATAACTTCTGAGATACACAAGGTGACAGCTAAAAGGGACCTGTTGCAGACTACTGGTTTAATATTTCAAAATTTCAGCCTTGCAGGCTTACACTGTACATTTTCCTGGATGGATGTTGGGTAGCATATTTTGATTAAATGAGAAAGGCTAGTAACAATAATCACTTTTGGAACTGCTATTGTGCATAAATAACAGTTACATTAAGGCTTCTTTTGCTAATACTCCACGTGGTTTATTAATTAAACTACGTTGATAAAAAATGGTAACACTCAGATGTACAAACCCATATTCATGTGTTGTTTTATTGGTGCATTACAACATTACATATCCTTCACACTGAGAAAGCATGAGATTAAAATACATTGATCCACAAAAAATGCCTTCCCCACGCTGACTTAACACTGGTAATTACAGCATTTACAGATCTCGCTGTAAGTTTCACCTCATTATGTCTTTCATAATTTTAATTACATTTTAATCAAAGCTTTCACATTGTCTGTATTATGACTTTCAACTTAATTACATTAAAATTTGTTATTCTTTCCTGCTTTGCAAAGCTCACCAATTACTCTTGCACCATAGTATCAATGCTGCATCACATTTCACATTCCAATCTTTCAACAGCCACTACTCATTTAAGGTCTACACAAGTACTTCTCAACCCAAAGAAAATCACCTAGTTGTATCAAAAGCCATTAAAACACTGGGAATGTGAACAGCACAGTTAGGAGGCCCCACTCACTTTTGAGAATAAGCCAGATCTATATAAAAACATGCAAAATGCACTATGCATCAGTATTAAACTTCTACTTTTAAGATTCTTTTTTTTTTTTTTTTTAACATTTGCATATTACCTGGAAGACTAAGGTTCCTGCTGAAAGAAAAAGCTAATGGCAAAGCCCTATACAAAGAAAAGACAACACCCTTACTGCAGGGCTTTCTTTTAGTCATCCCATATGACGTAATAGAAAATGGTATCACTGTTACAGAACTCGATAGGATGGTTTAAAAACTTTGTAGAAAGACTAAACCTTCACTAAACTTTGTGGATTTCTACAATAAGGTCTTAATTACACCAGAGAAGTGTTTTGTTAAATCCAATGCGCGTACAACGCCAGCACAATTCTGCTTCACTTTTGCTAGCTTCATGACCCAGCACATGTACACCAGAAAGACAGTTAGGTTTGGCCAATTGTGTCTACTCTATAGCTCAGAATACTGTAACTGTCAGTAAAAAATCCTGCCTCTTACATTCTGTTTGACTATGCAGCCAAACCAGCATCAGTAGATCAGGTCTAATTTCTGCAGAATCCTGCTGGGTTTATGCCTATTAGAATTTGTCCCTTCACGTCACTCCCTATTTACAAAAATTTCCAAATATCTTATATGTTTATACACAGTATCATTGTATTCTCAATTACTACAATTTTTAAAAGGGAGTTTAATTTCCTTGTTTTCCATAAAAATTCAAGTGTTGCCAATCAGGAAGTTGCTCTTCTCAAAACAAAAGCCTACAAAGATTACCTTTGACAAAAGTAAATGACAAGCATTACATAAACACATTGAGCTGTTTGAATCACAAAATGCCTACAAGGCCAATACAAATTCCAACAGGAACACATAAATTATAATTATGGCAGCAGTCTCCTCCAGTCTAAAGCACCGTAAAAATGATTGTTGGTCAACACTATCTTGATTGCTTTAAGTAGCAGCCCCTGTTAAGAAATGTTCAACTGCCTGGACATGGTCTAAAATACCTACCTCTATTTTCACAGGATATCCACAAAAAGAGATTCTGGAATCTGACAATCTGCCATCCAAAGCTATATCATTTCACAGGAATGTGATGTATACTGCATAGTGCATACGTAACAAAACCGGATCCTAATAATAATAAATTAACTAAGGTTGTTTGGTCATCCTCTGTACCAACGCTGTTTTGAATGAAGAGTTTCAGTTCAGGTACCAAGCCAACCTTTGCAAATACCATGCACAAGAACATGATGAGCTGCGAATGTGGAATGGTTAAAGTGGAACACCATTGCCAGCATTCCTCTGGATATGTTGCAGTGCTGGAAACCACCAAAAGCATTCATGGTCGTGCACCCAAAGTCACAAATGAAAATCTCTTTGCATTTCTTCAGATCATCAATGCTGCAGTGAGTCACTACACACAAATGAATGTGGTACACTGAGAATCACAAACCATTATGTTTCTTCATCCTCAAACTTTATTATCTTTTTAAATTTGTTTTAAAGACTTCAGCTTGTTGAATGTCATGAATATTCCTTACTTTCACTTTGTTTTGATGGCAATTACTGCAAGCACTCTCAAAGAATTGCTAATGATATAACACCAAGTTTCTGATCCATCCTATGAACACACATGTTATTGCAAGCTGATAACTTTAACAGTGTGAAATTTCTCAAATATCAGCATCATCCTCTAAAACATTTAATGTGACAAGGCTTGGCTCTTACAAATTTGTAACCACTCATGCCTGTCGGCTGCTTGATTAGTAGCTCAGAATGACCTTGCCAAAGCTTAATACAAAGTCCTCCCATCATAAGGAGTTTATCGTGTTAGAAGGCAACAAGATAAACAGAAGGATGATGCCCTAACTTATTAAATTACACAAAGAAACATCTGGCCAGAACAGACACTGAACACTTGATGAAAAGTGCTGTGTGTACTCATCACCCATTGAAGTGAGTGCTGAAGACAATCAAACTTTCTAGGAGATACAAAGTACTTAAGAAAATCTGTTTCCAGATCTACAGTATCCTCAACCACATCTTCTTTAAAATTACTTTCTTGATCAATCTCCCTGTGGGATTGTCTTTTAATGTCCTGTTTCCCCTGAATAACCTATCTGTTTGCAGTAGACTGAAAACAGATAATTCAGCAGTCAATATGAACAGAAACTCGGAATTTAAAAGTATAGTGATACTATGGCATTAAAAAAAAAAGTTCAATTTGTCTTTATAACAAGGAAACAGAAAAAAAAAAAAAAGTGCAGACCAAGTGTATGGTAAGAAACACTGTGTTAAGAGACCAGCTTAGTGAAAATGTGAGAAGGCTAGAAGTTCATTTTGCATTTCTTAGTCATACTGGACCTTCAGTTATTCCCTCCAGAGGCAGGCCAGTAGCATTATCTGCTGTAGGTCTCTCTTCTTTCTTCATTGAGTTCTGATCTAGCAGGCTGACGTAAGATTTATGACAAGCTGTATTACCCAAAGGAGGGTAGTGCTGTCTGTAGCAAATATAAGCAAAAATGAGGCCAATGATCCCTCCAACAAAAGCATCTAGGTAAGAAAACAACAAAGTCTTGTTACCACTGAATGGACAGACTGTAAGGAACACTGTAAATACAAAGCATTTGATTGACCTATGTTTAAACCAGACTTTCTACCTTTTTTCTTTGCTCGTAAAGGAAAAAGAATATTCTTTTAATTTCAGCAGTTATCTTTCCTTAAAAGAATCTCTAAATGGAGATCATGGGGACTTGAAAGCAGTCAGTATATTCAGGATTCATAATGAAATATTCTAATATTCATCTATTTCAACAATAAATCCTGAATGCTACATTTTCTAGCCAAACTTAACGGGCTTCCTAAAATCTTATAATATTAATGTTCTCAGTCTTGACTTTGTAATGTACATATACTCTACTCCACCTTTCACCTACAGTATGCCGTCTTGGACATCGTATTGATGGTCTTTGTTCACACACCACAGCACATACAATACAATTGGATGACGCTGCTAGGCATGAAAAACAAGACCTGAGCTTTGGCATAGAATGTTACAAAGCGAACATGACTCTCCCTTGAGAAGATAGTTCTTCCAGCTAAGGGCACAGGTCACCTGCAGAGCATTGTGTGCTAGCACGATTCTAGCTTGGGAAGAGCTATCTGAATTTCCAGATTGAGTTTCAGAAACAAAAATATGAGCACCTGTAATTGGATACAGATACAACCCCTTGGGTGTAGTTTCATCATATATAAAATATAGCATAATAATGTGCCTCAGAGCACACGTCAGTACATAAATCCTAATCCTTACTCTTGGCAAGATGTAGTGCACAATGCAAACACACATCCAGAACTAGAGAGTAAACCTGAACGCTGCTGTTCATATTCATTTGTGTTAAACTAATTCAAAAAGGTCTCACACAGAGCACAAGAAACCTAACAGCTTCGTGCTCTCTGATCCGAGTGCACCAAGCCCTGGAACAAGGTAAGAACCCTGCAGGAAACTAAGAGATTCCTTCAAGAGCATGTCAAGGTTAATGGATTGTGATTAAGCTGCTATGATAGAGCAAGATGCTGCACAAACACAAAACCAGAGGAAAAAAAAATGCGTGTAATAGGATGTCTTGCTCTGGTATGGGGACTTCTGTAGGAGATGGGAAAGAGCTCAGTGGGACCAAGTAACGCTGCGCTTAATTGAAACCAAAAGGTAGAAATTCAGGAGTGTCAGCCAAAGAGAAAGAGAGGTCTGCAATAATGTGCATTGTAACTCACATTATTTCAATGAAACAAACAAAAAAATACAGAAATGCAAAGCTAATAATATAGATACATGAAAAAGTATCTCCATAGCTCACCTTGCCAGTGGTGTTTGTAATCACACATACGTGACAGAGCAATCATCATGGCACAGTAGAGAGGCAGTATTGCTGCACAGAGCCGCCAGCTCTTCCCCCGGCCATTTTCTGTGAAGCAATGCAACTTTCCAGCTAGGTAGAAGGTGGTAAAGCCAAGGCCTGAAAATGCAACTGAAAGAAAAATGCAGAATTACACTAATTTGCCATAAACACACTGTAGCATACTATCCTTTCAGATCTGACAGTAGAATCCTTCTACTGCAGAGAAGCCATGGTCTCTACAGGGGGAGATGAGGAGCCAAGCTGAGATGGCAATAAGCTCCATCTATGAGAAGTGAGGGAGTTTCAGAACACAAATGATGATTCCACATAATCATATTAACGATGCAGTTATAACTTTTAAAAGAACATGGCCTATGCTCTAGGAAAATACATTATTTGTTTATTTATTTATTTATTTCACAAAAAGTCAACCATTGTACAAATTAATATTAGAAACAGCCACAAAACCACAGAGCAGTACTGTATGAACGGAATGGGCAAAGATGATGTGCAGATCCATGACGTACATCTGCTCTCCACAGCAGTGGCGTTATCTCTGCAGCAATGCAAGCAATCAGGGAAGCAAACACTGCAATGTAGAGCCACTACCATCTGATCTGTACTGAGCTCTCATATAATCCAATGCGTCTGCAAATACTGTGCTACCTGTAGCCATTCACATTTCCAATAGCAATTGATTCTTTTTTCCTTTAGCAATTCACCTTTTTCCTTTGGGGAGAAAGTGGCTGCATAAAGAATCTCTGGTTTTTTTAATACATTAAGTCAGATATTTAGATGAATTTATAACTTGAGTCACAAAAGCCTTTTCATGTTAAACCTTCAATATGTCTTTCATGATTCGAGACCTATTGTAAAAAGTTCAGGCTCAAAGCTGAAAATGAAAAAGATGCAATTGTCTTACATTTAAATGATATTTTAAGTTCCATTAATGCGTTCCTACAGAACATGCTGAACTGGCAGCAATTACAGAACACAGCAAGTTTCTGAGCTCAACTTTCTTCCTTTTCCGTTCACCTTCCAGAACGCAAGTGGGGTGTTGTGTTTTTTTGTTTTGTTTTGTTTGTTTGTTTTTAGACACTTCAATGCATTTTATAACTGTAGAAAAATCAGTGCTGCTGCTGAACGGGTACCCCTGCAAAATACAGCGAATGTCCACAACAATCATACACCAAAATAGAGCATAATCACAGAATGGCCCTGGTTGGAAGGGACCTCAAGGATCATGAAGCTGCTGCAACCTCTTGTCACATGCAGGACCACCAACCTCCATATCCAACACTAGACCGGACTGCCCAGGGTCCCATCCAACCCGGCCTTGAACACCTCCAGGGCATCAGGGGTGGAGCATAAGCACATAAAGCACTGACAGCAAAATTATTAATATTTATCCAAGTATTCAAAATCCTTTTTTTGACTGCTTCTATATGTTTTACCTTTCTAATACCTACCCAGCTCTGTGAGAGAAGATAAGTTGCATTCACAATAGAAAATTCTGAGTTTCTGCCTTCAGTGCTGGGTCAGACGTGCCTTTTTTCTAATCTGCCAAGGCTTTTTAAATGCCCTTGTCCTCATGTTCCCAAACGCTAAGTGTGATAAAGTAATTACTCTGTTTTGCTGATGAATCTATGGGACGGACTATTTTAGCTGACTGCACAATGGTTTTATAAGTTTATACCACACAGCTGTTTAAATGCAATTACTGAAGATTTGCATTTCATCTTCAAACACACAAATAAATCATTTCTTTAGACTGGATAAAGAGAGACAGACAGAATGCTAATTAATCAGCAAACCAACACACCAAATGTTTTGTTTCCTAGCAGCTTTTCCAACCAGTGCTGATTCAGTATTTGTCAGAGGACGTTGGGAGGCAAACCTTAAAATATAAGAGGCTTGAGCAATTGAATAAAGCTAAGATTTATTGCAGATTGGGTTACATTCTTATGCTCAGTCCTCTGCAAGTGCAATATACATTTGCTTTGCCCTTCATACCATCTATCTGACAGGAAGAAATCATTCCTTCTGCCATTTTTATATCATGGTGTTCTTGAAATGAATGTAGTTTTCAAGACACATCCTCAGAGCAGCAGGTTTTTTAAACAAAACAAAAACAAAACAGCATCTGCATTTCATTCAGATTTCCACTCTATTGGAAAAAAAGTCTTACAAGGTGTAGGAGCTTCTCATGGGATCAAAACAGAAAAAAAAACACTGAAGTACCTCTGTATATTAACGCCTTTGCTATACAGTAAAACCAAATTTTATCACGACCGTATCAATATTGTAGATAATGAAGAATGCAGAGAAATCTTTTCTTTATGCACTTAAATTCACAAGTGCTCATGCCTTAAGTTCTTCAACCTAAACCTTAGTTTCTAAACTGAGGTTTCATATTCATGATTCAGGTAAGGTAGAGCTGACCTGCAAAAGCACTACAATGAATATTACAGCAACATCCATCGAAATCAAAATGCACTGCATTGCCTTTCAGCAACCTAACTTAGCCCCCAGTTAACAGAAGGCATAAAACAGAACTTTCTTCTTTAAAGGTAACTGCTTCATTTGTTTCTGAAGTGGAGTTTAAGCTGAGATCTTCCTCGATAGTTAATCACTCGTGAAAGATGAATCACTGTAGGATTCTCAGAAAACTGACTGAGGAGATCAGCACCTTAAGAATTTGTTCTACTGTAACACTCTTACTAAGGCGAGGTTCCTTTTGGTATGGGACAATGTAATCTTTTATATATAACTCCAAATCAGACTGAAATACTTATTCTGAGACTGAGCAGGAAAATTGCACGCATCATAAAGAACATCTGCTGCAGATGGAACTGCTGAATGGAAACTGTTCTTTTCTCCACAGTAATCTACATTGAAAGCACACAGTTTGCTGCAATGAATGTTTTAAAGAGGTGAAGCAGCACACAGAAACACTCTCAGACACAGTAGCTACACACATTTTCATGATTTCTGGACTCAAGTCTCTGTGGATGTTATTTATTCATTTATTCACCTTGAATTATAAATAACTACTCTCTGATCTTGGAAGATGTATATGCATGGCAATACACAACCAAACTGTAATACAGTTAGGATTTAAGGCCTAACTAGACATACCTAAGTATTTCCAGAAAGAGGAGCTTGTGAATGAACAGAGAACATCCACAGAATATATTTTTGAACCAGACACAAAGCCAGATTTTGCCACACATGGTTGTGTTCCTGTAAACTGAAGGTGAAAAAGAAGAGACTCACACACACTCCCGCAAGGGAACTTAAGCCTAATGGAAGTTGGAAAGGTACCAAAATGATACTCTAGCTCGTAGCTATGAAAAATAATAATTTGCAAAGCAGCTTTGTGTTACAATATTATAAGACTGATTTTCCATACCCTGGAGTGTGCACATCCAGAACGGGCTGCTTGACCCCATATCGACAGTGATAGTGCAATCAGCAGAGAAGAGCGTGGAATTAACAGCTAAATACTTGGGAATGTGGGACTATTTATCATAAACGTAACAATACATTCTGAAGCCATGGTTCCTCATTCCACATTTATCTGCTAGGTCTTCAAAATATCTGGGAGGATTTCTCCTGTTTCCACACAGTAGAGTGTGTGGAACTAATTTAATGCTAATCACCATCTAAGAAAGGCAGTTATTTTTTTCTACTTCCATAGGAAAGAATAAGGGAAATGAATTAATTCTGAAGATATCCATGTCAGTGAATGTAACTTAAAGCAAATGCATCTGAATTTGGCAGGTTTCAAGCTAAGATCCCAACATTTCTGGGTTAGCAGATGGGAAAATTATCAAGAAAAGCCAAATTCATATATATATATGTATTTTTTGTGATGCAGTTCAGCTGTGGAGCTTGATACCTTGATGCCAGCACTGTTTGAGATTAATGCACTACATGGGATTGGTAGTAGGGTTGGAACTAGATGATTTTTAAGGTCTCTTCCATCCCAAACTATTCTATGATTCTATGAAAGAACTCAACTGCTATGCACTCCATGCAGGCTACTTTGCTTGATGGCTGTATTTTGAAGATATGATCAGTCAAAATCATTGAACAAACAATTTACTCTTCAAGAAATCTAGGATTGCAGGTGATATTTACACTGAAGAACTGGTCAGTCAGTAGAACGTACTTGAGAAACCTTTTTTTTCCCCCCATGCAGGCTGGACTCAGTATTTCACTGCATCATAGGAAAATTGCAAAAACGTATCAGATGACCTACTCTATTACATAAGTATTTTCAAATTGTCTAATGTAATAAAAGTCATCATTCTGCACAAGAAAGATGGCAAAGAGGCACAGCAATGTTCCTCATCTACGCTAATACTCCTACTATATTAATTTCTTACGATCTGAAGAAACCAATACTCTGTTTACATAAATAAAGCAAGGAGCTGCATAAAGTACCAGCCCTCTTTAGAGACACTGGCACAAGGGAAAATGAGAAAATCAGTTTGATTCAATTTAAAACAGCATTATCTTAGGATATACTTAACACAAATTCCAGACAGAAATATTTAATTAAGTGCTCAATGAGGAGAAAAGAACAAAGGCACATTTTTTAAACTACACAGTAATGGTGCTTGAAGCATATCAGAAAGAGCTCTATCTCAGCATTATCATTATTGGAATGCACAGAGCTTTGTTAGACTCAACTTTTCAGATTGCTTCTGTCACTCTCTTTTGAAAAAAAGGTTCGGAGAAGAAGGAAAGGGAATGACAGCATCTAGGAGCACAGCAAACCCCATTCCGACATCTTAATCTCTCAGGGGATGTAGGTGGGTTTAAAAAACCAACTGTATGGAGCAAACCAATTATCAAGTTAAAAGGCATACAGGGACAACCTGTGAACAGGAATCTGATCTAAAGCCCCCAAATAAATTATTCATTAAAAATGAATAGCTTTTGTGAGTGTTTTCTGGAAAATGAAGGACTTGAGGACTTTCAGCATCTCAGGTTTCAGTGGATGCTTTGCTAAACACACAGCATGTGTCTTCCTTACATGATACAGCTTAAAAACTGGAAAGGAAAAAAAAAACAAACCCCCAACTCATCTCAGTGGCAACAAATTATGAAACTGCAAAACAACCATCACAAATGGCCTGTCAGAGAAAATGATCCATCTCTTTGTAATGCCTTACACTTGCAATGATTACTGCATATATTTCGTATTCAAACACGTACTATTCTTCACAGGAATTGCACAGCAGCCTGCCGCAATTCTAGCTGGGGCAACTGGTGAATGTTTTCAGTTTCACACTGTTCAAAGCCTGAAATATTTATCTTTCCTGAAGGAAAACATGATACCAAATGGCTGCATAAATTTTAATGCCGAAATTCAATTCAAAGAGGATTTTATAGGAGTACAATTCCCAGAGTACATTTTGAGCTTATTATCACAAGGCAAAATATATATCTGTTTTTCCAAGTGGGATAGTCAATCACCTTCCCTGTGGCTCAACTTTATTAATTTCTTTCCACAACAACAAAGAAATACAGTTTAGCAGAAGCAACATGAAAAGCACATCACAAAATACAAAAGTATGCAAGGATCTGGAAAACAAAAAGGAAGTACTGGAAACAGAGAGACATTAGAACAAAGAGAGAATTATATTATCTGAAAGGTAAGTAAGCAGACTATAAATCATTAGCTTGCTTTGGCAGGACTGCTGCAAGGAATTCCCATGAAACTTCTTTGTGCATTTTTTTGCCTGATATGTAATTTACAGGAACCTTTCAAGACATCTCACTACATCTGAAATATCTAAAGTGGTCTCAAGGCATGCATCCCATCTAGAAAAAAAAAAAGTGAAGTTCTTCTGAATTGCTCTGTTAATTACGGTATTTAACAGAAAGTCCTAGAGATGAACCTGTTCCATGGACTCCTTTGCCAATTCTGATGACAGAAACCTTGAACAAATTCCCTTTCTCTGAGAACACAGTAAAGACAAAGCCCAAAACGTCTCAGATTCTGGAATTACTTTGAATATAAAGAGGACAGCACTCAGGCACTAAGCACAGCAGCCTTAGCATCCAACACTACAACAGATCACCTGATGAATTCAGCCCTCTTCATACAGTTGTTCCAGACTAAAATACATCTCTGCAAGGTGTGGTTTTTACTCTTTACTCATCACTGAGATCTCCACATTTTTCAGTCACACTTGGTGAAATTAAACCCAACTAATGAATTGATATTGGATTTAAATCCAGGACAGAATGGCATTTGGGGAACGGCACCGCTCTAGTGTGGTCTGTGGATAATGCATTTATCTCCTTACAGGCATAAGGAAAACCATGGATTGACTGAATTTTGTTAGATCAGACCTGCATCCCTTTATGAAATAAAGAAAATATGCCTCTAATTTCTTCCAGAAAAAAAATATTAAAACTGAGACAAGATTTGTAGAGTAGTTCAAACAGGTCAGCTCTAATTAAATGCCTACTACCTTGACATTTATGATAGCCAGAGGATAATTTTCTTTTTCTGCTCTTTGTTAGCATAAATACAGCATCTAAACACAAGCTCTAGATCATCAGCTATTTAATTCTAGTACAAATTATTGTCACTGTAGGATTTATGAGGCAACTAAGTATAAATAAGTCCTGTCATGGACAAGTTTTTCTTTATAGCTCAACATTCTTTCAAAGGGGAACATACCAAGCCACACATTGAATGGGGTAACTTCTTACCTCCCATTCTGTCATACATAAATCTTCAGTATTGTCCTTGTAAATGGATGACATACTGCTCAACTGCTTACTATCACATTTATCATGCCAGGTAGTTGCATCAATCTCTCTTGGACATATGGATCAGCATGTGAAATACAGTCAAAACACAATTTGAAGAGTATTTTAGCGGACAGAAAAGCTTTACAGAAGAGGTTTGGAGTGTTTCCACCAAACACACAACACAATATGGCAGAGAGCATCAAGGAGTGTGCTGTAAAAGCTGTTGCCTGTTTGTATTTTTAATTCAAGAAAAATAAGTCTTTTGGAGATCTGTTTGAGATGTACATAATCTGAATCTCAGACTAGCAGGATTTGATTTATTAGTAGTGTTGGAGAACTAAGATTTACAGAGTTTGTCTCTTAAGCCCCTCATGAATTCAAATAGCCTTTGAGTGCTGAGAGGTAAATATGTCAAAGAGGTAAAAACCTGAAACACAAACATTCCCAAGTATACTTACAGTTTGAATTAAGAAGCCAATAAACCCCACAGGGGACCTTTTTTTTCTTGCCTAAGACATTTATTCCTTACTTCTCAAGATACTTATATAAGAGGATGAAATATTTCAAAGAGGCACTGCTGTACAGTTGTTAATTAAGAGATTTATCTTGAAAATAGGGAGTAGCAGCAATTACTGCCAAAACCTGTGGCTTGTAGCTCATCTGTTACTTAAAATGTTCACTCTCAACTGAAGGAAATATGATTATCCTCCATGAAATTGCTAGCTAAGGATAATTAACAGTTGAAATTTAAATACCCAACTATAATTACACGTACTGCAGTAATATTTGATACAAATTATCACAGCATAGCAAACAATTCTATTGAAATTCAATAATTCCTTCACTCTGAATCAAACCAACCATTTTTTTTTTTTTTCAAACAAATGAATGTCTTTTAAAATGTAAAAATATTTTATTTTCTAAAACTGACTAATTTCAGTTACTTATTGAGAAAGGGGAAGAGAAAGTGGCTGTCCACTGTTCACCTAAAAGACATAATACTTTCCAGCCTCTGCCTCCTCCTATTTTTGGGTTGTTTGGGGCTTTTTTTAGTGACACAGCAAGACACACCACAAATACAACACAAACATACATGAACGCATTCAGCAGAACAGATAATTTTAGAGATAAAGGAGAAATGAAATATTAAACAATCTGCCAGTCAACATCAAAAGTGCTTTTTTTCTTTTCTTTTTTAAACAGCTACGATTTTCCACATCTAAGATGGCAGGTTTACACCAAGAAGTCTCCCACTCCAAGAGATATTTACAACATAAATATGTTTGAGCTCCTACTTTTAGACTTTTTTCTTATTTGCAGCATGTGATACTTCCATTATTCGATACAGGATCTTGCTGCGTTCATCCACACAAACTTACTAATTTCAAGGAAGTCACAGAGGAGGACAGCCAGAGCAGGCAAGACAGAGAAGCCAGGTTAATAAAATGCAGAATAAAATAACTAATAATATGACAGAGGACTTACTGCATCACTGAGCACCTTTCACCAATTTAAATTACACACAGACCTGAGTCTGTCGAATTTGCTTTGCTATCAAAAAACTATCTGAACCATCCCGATTTCCTTACTTAACTCTCTCAGTACAACCACCCATGGATTTTTCCCTCTCCCCTCTTTAAAAAGAGCTCCTTTGCTATTTTTCACTGGCAATTTCATTTCTATGTTCAACTTGAGTGGTTTTCGAACATGATATGGAACTTCCAACACAATCATTTTCCAAAAGTTTCTCCTCAAACAGAATACAGAAAATTGTAAAATCACAGTTTAGATTGAAAACAAGCGAGAACTAAAAGTCTCAAGAGAAAAATCACCAGAAAAAATACAGGAAATCAGTTGACTGCTACAAAGCAGTGTTCACTTTAAAAATGTTTAGCATCAATATTTTATGTGTAGGGTTTGTTAGATAAAGTAGTGACTTCATTATTTGCTCAGTTCTCTGCAAAAGGGAAGAAAAAAAATATTACCTATCTGCTCACTTATCTGTAATAGCTGGTTTCTTTCTGTGTAGAACTGACAGTAATAGCAAAACCCAAATGGGACTTTCTGTAGATGCTCTGCACTTCTCTCATTCTGGCACAAATTACAGTCTTGATTTCATGCCATCTATCACACTGTATTTATCTCGAGAGATTTTTAATATTTCTTTGTTTTCAACAGATACATTTACACGATCAAATATCTTTATTACTGAGTTTCCTATAAATTGATAAATCAGGCAGACACCTCTACATAAGGGTGCCTCCCATTTCAGCATTTTAATTCAATTTTGAGGGTTCTATTTATTATTATTTTTTTGTTTAGTCTTAGCATGGTCTCCAACAACATAATGCAATGTGCTGCAAGAGGGGACTGTCATAACAGTTTCAACAGCACATGCCTGATCAGAGTGAAAATGGTGCCACAGAAAGTCTTGCCTGGAGTCTCTAAAGATTTAGAAATTTACCCTATCCAAAATTAAGAGCTTCATACAGTCATTCCTGGACAAAATAAATCACAGAACCCTATGCACCAGCCTCCTCTGTCTTCAGGTCTGAGTTGATACATTTATTTTCTTGAGCTTTCTGACCCGTTTTGCTCCACAGAAGAGCTGTCATCACAGTTCACAGGCTAAAACTGATATTCAGATCCTTAGAGTAACTCAGAGTCATTTTTGCTGAACAGGTCAGTCAGAAGAACAATGGTCTTGGCTTTGTGCACAGCAGAAGTCTACAATACCGTAACCTTTTCTTCAGGCTATGAAATCAAGCATGTACCTCAACCTTACTGAAAGCTTAAGGTTAGGCAAAAGAATGGAGCGAATTAGTCTGAAAGCTTTTCCTCTACACTGATGAAAGAAAATTCAGCTGTAATGACCAAGAAGGAAAAAACAGCTATAATAACCAAGAAGCAGCAACAGCTGCTGCAAAAACATGTTTATCCAAGTCAAATTCAGAGACTCTTACTTCCAGCTCATTTCTTTCACTTTGCTTCTCTAGCTCTTGAAGAACCATGTCAGCTCTTAAGAGCCATTCATTCTACTCCTCATTAATGACCTAGGAATGCAAGATGATAACCTTTTTCTTTCCTCACTCTCCTTTGAAGCCTCAGTCTATTCCTACATTCCCTGTATTACATGAACTAGAGATTAGGAAAAACAAAACAAAAGCCTCCTAAAACCTTTCGGTTTCCTATGTGAATCACAAATTAGAGTGGACTGCAAATCATTAAATCACAGTCCTGAGACCAAGAAATCTGGTACAATTTAGTTACAATTTTCTGATGTCTCGTGTAGGCTTTGATAATGCTAAATCACATGCTACTTCTGTGAAGAATTACACTACTTCCAGGTTTTCTTCCAGAAGGTTGGTGAATGTTGCTGGATAGCAGAGAGATGTAACACCTCAGGTTTTTCAGCCATCTTAACAAAAAAGGCTGAGTGCTGCTGAGAAGCAAAGATCCCTCATGCAGCTTGAAAGCAAGCCTACCATTTTCAGAGAAATTAATGGAAAGATAAGGATGTTCTCTTTCACCTTAAGATTTGGTATAGCCTCGGGCAAATAAGTGGTATTAACAACAGCATAGCTACATGGCTATATCTGTGCACAAAGAAAATGGCAGCTAAATAGCAACCTTGATTAATACAATAATATGCATTAGAGCTGCTCAATAAGTCGGCATCTGAGTAATTGAACATACAGTCTTGATAACTTGTGAAATTTAATAGGAACTCTGTTTCTAGGAAATGTGTCAGAGTTGGAAGGAAAGGCATACATACTCCTAATAGGTTGTGGGGGCTGATATTCCTTGTGAAGGCAGACATGGAAATGCAATGAGAAAAGGCAGCTGGGACTCCTTTTCTCTCCTTGGTCACAGATAGGACTGGAATATCTCTGCAGAATAATTTTTCTTTTTTTCTTTTTTCTTTTTTTTTTTTTTTTTTTTTTTTTTTAAAGCTTGTTACTAGGCTGAGCAATTGCTGCAGTCATTCATAATGGAATCTGGCTACTTAAAGTAGAAAATTACTATTCAGAAATGGTCCAAGGATATAATCTCATTTATTAGGCCAGCAGAAAATAATGATCCTTTTTTTTTTCCCTCTATTATTGTTTCTTTTCTAGAGACACTGCTCTTTCTCCCACCAAATAAGCATGGCTGACATCACATTCAATACTCTTATCATGTACATATCCTATTTTTAATATAAATAGAATCTACATCGTGTTACATGCTCCACTTGCAAAGTTTTCTTAAAGGCAGTAGCTGTACTAAAGTGTAAGGTAGGTATTAAGACTCTAATTCTTAGATTACTGCTCCCATTAACTTTGTTTGCTGATCATTTATTTGATGTAGCAAGACAAATATTAATAGAACAGAATTCCCCAGCTAATTCAGTTCTGGCATTGATTCTGATCATTTACCCTCTATACTGCAAAAAAACTGAAATTACCCTCTATACTGCAAAAGGACATTTTACCTTAATCTGTAATGAGTTTATACCTGAAAAGGCTCACCCTGAATAGGGAAATTAAAAATCAATTCCCTGCAATGTTACAATTTGAAATGTGAAACTCTTGCAAATCTGGCCATGGAAAACGTTAATTACCTAAACAGTGGCATATCACCACAAAGGCCATTTTTGTAAGGAAAGTGCAAGTTGCTAAAAAACCACACAGTATGAAAGAAACAGTACTTGTCAAAGAAGAATTTCTAATGGAAAATGCATAAAGCCAAAACATAGAAATTGACCATTTGTTGATTATTTTCCTTCCTGTCTATGGAGACTGTGAGGTATTTGTAAGCCGTGGGCTGAAAGTTGACGTACATTTAGCAGTTTAATACTCCCAGAAAAGTATCTTCTTATGAGTACCCAATAAAGACACATAAAAGAGAACTCAGGTTATGACAGTAAGAGTCCCACACTGATCTCACTGTGCTGTTTCTCTCAACCCTCTGCCATCCCAGTCCACATCATTCACAGCCATAGGCACACAAGACCCATAATACACAAATGTGCTGTAAATGTACTTGGCATTGCTGGCATATCTTCATTTCAATGACGAATTCTGGGTCAAAGATGCAACTAAAATGCCATGTGGCAGGTCTTCCTCTTTCTGATTCAGAGCTGAGTGCAAAACTTGGTAACACCAATTTGAGGAGATGATCTGGATTTATAATTTTGAATCAAAATCTTCACAGATGGCAGCTTAGGGGAGTTAATTGCAGGCAGTAATTGGAAAAAAATGTGGATTTCTATGAATTTGTGCTTCTAAAACAAGCTTTTTGTGATAATTGTTTTTCATTCTTTTACAGTATCCCTCAACTTGCAACTCTCCACTTTCATCGTACACACAACACTCAACTTCTTCACCTGAAGAAATCTAGTTACTGGAAAATAGTACTTTAAAATCAATTATCAGTCAGTGTACAAATAGTCCAAATGTATCTAGCCTAGATAAGCACATGTTCTTACATTGAAATCTGTTTTGGTCAAAGATGATTTTTAGAAGTGATCAGATGTTTCCCAATGGTTTTGATACCACGGTGCAGTAGCCCAAAAATATTTTCTGGATCTCTTATTAGCATTCTTGATGAGAAAGGGAAGTTACTACAACAAGGAAAAAAACCTCAAAACTATGCAGAAAATTAGTGGAGCATGCAGCAATCCATAATATTCAACCAAAGCTTAATAGAGGAAAATCATACTAGCATGATGAATTCAGAGCAATTAGAAATGAGATACCAAGATCAGAAAAGAGATATCCAATTAGGTGGCTCAAGATTAGACCAGAGGGAAGTATTTATCCTACAGGAAGCTCACAAACCGCATGCCTATAAAGGTAATTTTCAGCTGTAGGAAAATGCTACAATATAACATGTTTAAAATTAATATAGCAAAACGTTTATGTTTTTTTAAATTTGTCATGAATATCTGCATGTGGCAATGAACTGACACAGCACAAATGATACAAGAAGGTTTTACTATCTTCATTATCTGTGAATCTATGCATATACCTAAAAGACAAAGTATGTTTCCAGATTTAATTCTGTAAGATGTCAGGGTGCCTGACTGCCTGGTCAAACCTTCCAGAAAGACATAAATGGCAGGAAATATTCTCAAAAGCCACCTGTGTACAAGCTCGCAAATAATTTTTTATTTGTTTTTGTTTGTTGCATAGCAAGGGATCAACAGCTTAATTGAGCTCTCTCATTTAAAGTAGGAGAAAATACACAAAATAAAAACAACACATAACCCACAATATTTGACAGGACCAGCTTATATTTGTGATATTATCAGAACCATAAAGTGAAAAAAGGATTTTGCTCCTTCAGTTCTCCCCATCTTACAGGCACCTGATTGGTAAGACAACAACATCACAGCTACCTTAGCAGTCACAGTCTTCTTCTCATCTGCCTCTACATTACAACCATCACTCCTGTCATAACCATGGCATATCAGCTACAGATCTGCAGCTCATTTGTAAAACTGCTGTAGAAAAAAAAAAAAACAAACTTGTAAAATTTTCCAATCTCAGCTTGCATTCTTTGCTTCTTCACTTAATGGAGTATGAACACAAAGGGCTTAAAACCTCTTTTCCTATTTCAAATACCTTTCATTTCAGGCAAAGATGCAGTTCACATCTGTCTGAAAGTCTCTTACTTTACAAAACAGTCTGTGCTCCACACTTTTTTAATTCATTTTATACAACCTGCTTGGTACAGGGAGATGAAAGACAAGGGAATTTAAGTGAAAAAAAAAATTAAAAAATAAAAATAAAAATACAAAAAGATTATCTGTGCTCTAACGAGGAAACTGAACTCTCCTTCAGGGCACAAGCGGGACACAGGTAGTTCACAACATTACTTTTGACTACACAAGGTCAGGTCTGGCCATCTGGGGGTGACAGCACTGCCACTACTGTTACACCTCCCAGTAGTGCATTTCTATCATACAACAGTCACAGCAACACGGACTTTCTTGTTAAAGGCCACATTTTGCATGGCTGACGCTTTAGATCCTGATATAACAAAGCCTTTGATTGACAGCCTGTCCAAGGAGCACTGCAAGAAAAATGAGTTTCAGGATGAAAATGGCTCCCTACTAAAGCTTCTAATCTTTCTATACAGGCAGTCTGGAAGCTTTCACTTGTGATTTACTTTCTTCCCATGTTCCAGTTAAGTAGAAAATACCAACCTACAGCTGGCTACTTTTAAATGTAATTCCAGAAGAGGTACTGGAGTTCAACATCAACCCTCATTCTCCCCATTAAAATTTCTTCAGCTGTGAAAAAAAAAACAAAACAGTAACCAAATCAAAAAACAGTAACCAAAATTGTTTTTGCTGTCACTTCGCAAATTCCACACCAAACAGAGGACAATTGAAATCTGAAGAATGGAACTCCTTCACTTTATCTTGTAGTGATCTCATGCTGTAGGAAGGGAAAAAGTAGCAAAGGGAAAAAAAAAGTCTTGTACTGAACTTATGGAAGGAAAACCTGCAGTTAACAGCACGTTAAGAAGGCAGGAAGGGTAAATTTTTAAAGCTAATGAGGGAATAATTTTTATTTTATTTTACTTTTTACAAAGACGAGGGAAATGTAGTTTACATATTACACAAAGCCAAAGACTGAAAATGCAGAATTACAGAAACAAATGCTGAACAGAGGTGACAATATCCTGAACATCCTCATTGCTTCACACATCCAGGAAGGCAGTGAAATGTGTTTCCCACAGTCATGTCTATCAAGAAAATAAATACTACCACAAGTATAAATTATTCTTGATAAAATACTAATGAAAAAAAACTCCATCTAAATAATTTTGCTTCACAGAAGGCAAAAGGGATGGCATCCCATGCATATCAATTTACAATTGCTTCCTTCTCCATTAGGAGAATAAAATACGTGTGGATTCAAAATACATAACCTTATCAGACTTAACTATTTGGAGCCTGACGTTATAGTATTTAAGTACTTCAAGCAACTTCAGAATTGCCTTAATTTCACATACACTTACGAACAGATAAAAGCTACTGCATATATAATATCTCCTCATTCTCATCACATGATAACGAAAGGCTTTGCGGCAGGAAATAAAGCCAACTCAGCCACATGCTAATATTGTTCTAGTCAGGGAAGGGGAAAGCCACTCAAATGTTTTTTTTTTTTTAATCTAAGTCCACTGGGCCATCATTCTACTCCTATTGAATTTTCTGTGAGCTGCAGCAACATAACTCAGTGCTGATAAAAACCAATGGCAGTTACAAATAAAACCTCACAGTGCGTTCTGTGAGCTGCCCCACTGGCATGGCGACAGCACACCATGCAAGGTGACAAGCAGCCTTGATAAGAGAACTCTGACATGGGTCAGAACAACCCAGAGCACTACACACACACACAGGCTGTTTCCAGACTGAGCACACCCAAACGCATCTCCCTAGCTTAAACTTTGCAGCCCTAAGGAATAAACTGCTACACTGCAATAAAGTGAGCAATTATAACATTTGCTGTTTATTGTGGGGTAACCTGCAGATTCTAGGTACATCAGCGTGTACTTCTAATTATTTTAAGCTTTTGTTGTTACACAGTGAACCAAGAGAATTGCAATTAAACATGACAGTCAGCATCTGAAGACAGTCTAAAGATAGCAGTAAGTACCTTTTGTTCTAAGTGGCATAGGATATAATCTGTTACTGTCTCTCCAATGTGAATCAAAACTAATAAACAAAATTTGACACAGCTGGGTTGGTTTACCACTTAAGACTATAAAGCTTATAAGCTTGCCACAAACATCTAGTATTCTCTTAACTGTTCAGGAACTCAAACAAGAAAAAGGAAACAAGATCAGCCTAGAATTTCATTCATCTCATTAAGTGACTTGTTATGTAACTCTGTTCAGTTACACAACTTGAAGTTATGAGTTCAAAAGAAGATCAGGAAGACAAACTCCAAAGGTTTTCATTGGTGCTACTTAACTGGCAGTTGTCAGAAACTTAACAGTGCAAGAAACAAACAGTGTCGGCCAAAAAAAAGGAAAAAACACGCACAATAAACCAGCCCGGCAGTAATAAAGTTATTTTACACATCATAAGAAGTTTTATGAGACCTTCTGACATCAAACACAGTAGAAGTCAGGTCTGCAAGACAGAGGAAGGAAGCTCTGTAACATCTGAGTTAATATAACTAATTTAATCAGATCTGAGTTTTCACAAAGTCACCTACATGTCTTCCAGTTCACAGCACTAGCTAGGAGCAGCTGATCATTCCATAATATCCCATGTGGATAACGTGGATATTGTCAAAAGAGTAAGAATACAGGAATTCATTCTTCTACCAGCAAAGTATGATAACTTCTAAAGGTGTGGAGACTTCTTGAACCCATCTCATACCCAGTTCATTACAATGAACAGCACCACAATGATGCACCACACTGTCTCTGTATTCCTTCCTATCCCTTTCACCTCCAAGCATATAACTTCCCATGAAGAAAAGCATTTTAGTAATAGAATATAATAAAAATAGAGAAGAAAGAAAAAGATTTAGTAGATCTAGTACTTGCAAGATATTAACTCATACTTGTCAAAACTACTTTGGTCAAACACACTCTGCCACATTTCATATTTCAGTGGAATATAACAGTATATTCTATACAAGCACTGGATGCATAGAAGCCTGCATTAAGAAACAGGTACCCCTTAGAACAGCACTGTTTTCTTTAACCCTGTATAATATTTCACTCTACTGATAGTCCTGCTACGGCTCTCAAGTGGTTCTCAAGATAAGAAGGAAATTTGTGGCAGTGGTGACTGAAGACAGAAGCACCCCTCTAGCAAAAATCAAGCTCACCATCTAACAAATAAAGAGTCATTCCAAAACATAGACACAATACAGCTTTTCACAAAAGAAACGCTGCATCTGAATGAACTTACAGGAAGAGTGGATACTTGGAAAGCTTTTCCTGCCTTCAGACACCAGATCTGGATCACCTGTGCAGTGCATTTCAGAGTTCATTACTCCATCTGGAAAGCAGCGGTAAAAGAAATCGGGACGCGGTCTACAAAAAACACCATGGATATTAAAAATATAAATGCTGTAGTAACACATAAACCTCAAAGCGATTATTACATTCACTGCCTATTTCACATTGAGTAGGTTTCTTCCTGCTTTTAACACAGAAGTAGAAATGTTTCGTTTTTCTGAAATAATCAATTTAAGGCAAATTTTTTGCAGGCAGGCTCCCTCAGGGAGTCCTCCAGCGCAGAAGTTGTAGCCTGTCTCTCCCCACGGCATGTTTCATTTGAAAGAGCATGCAGGATCTCAGCTCTGAAAATGAGCATGTAAGGCTGCACCTCCCTACAGCAATCAGTCATGCATAACACTTCCAGGGACAGAGAAAGTAGTGTAGAAACCCCAGAAAGTTGCATAGGTCACGCTGAGGCTTGGTTGAGAACAGGACAGCTTAGGTTATGAAACTGTCACCAGAACAACAACCAATTCCTATTGCCAGCCTCCATGCTGCCTCTGTGCATACACTGAACAAACCAAGATTCTTTTGCCCTGCTCTGAGCTGAGCAGTAGCATGTAGGTTTGGCTGGTATCACAGTGACTGAGCTAATAAACCTTGCAGGAAGCAAGGTGAAGGACCACATTCACAGACAAGCTGATAGAGCAGCTAGCTGCCTTGAAATGCAGGCAAAATGAGCTCACGTCTGCCTGAAGAAGATGTTGCAGACATTCTTAATTATACTGCAAAAGCACTCCTTAAAATAAAAGTGCCAAGTACTGTTATTGTCAGGGCATGAGCTCTGTAGCAGAGAGGGTCCATCAGGCACCAAGCACAAATACTTAATGCTGCAACACAGCTGAAGCTAATCAGTTAAACGATGTACAGATTCAAGTCAGTTACATGCCTTTCAGGAGAATTTTTGATAAAGAGCCAAAAACTACTTGAAAATTATTTTCCAGAAAATTTGCTTGCTACAGTTTTTTTTGATTCCTTCATTCAAATTTACACTTAAAGAACGGCCTACCAAGGAATGTGCTCACTGCTCAGCTCTAAGTTCTGCTGTTACCACACTGAGCGGAATACTTCATATAAAATGCAGGTTATATCAAGGCTCAATTGATTTCTGTTCCAGCAGACTAGTGGCACTAGCATCTAAACTCCCACATACTGTGACCCTTCTGCGTTACCAACCTAATGAACTGGTGTATGCTCACATCCCTCCTTTCAGACTCCTCATTTGTCTGGATCCACCAACTGATCAAACAAATAACACAACACAAGGGTACACATTCCCATCACAGTTGGATGTCACATAATAAAGTTATACAATACCTGCACCAGGGCAAGGACAGTTTTCCAGAGGCCCCTGCTAACTCAATATGCTTTGGAGCAGCAGTTATATTTTTATTAAGATGTATTGTACCTGACAACTCTTTCTTAGTTTCTTTAAAAGTTAAAGCCATCATTTATAATATGACAAGACTTACCTTCCCACTATTAATTTAATAGTATTTGTGCAGACTCCATTCAGAGCTAGAGCCAAGGAAACAGCTACAAAACAGAATGAAAAAAAACAAAACACAACAGAACAATAGCAACATAAATACCAAGCTATATACTGTAGCATTCCAGCATTTGATTTACAGACCGAAACCATCAGTGAACTGAAAACTGAATGAGCTCTGAAGCCAACTGTATTTTTTCTGAATTACCCATACTTAGGGTAGACCCCAAAGAATCACTTTCTTTGTTCTGCTTTTATTCTTCAAAACCTGATTTTCCTATCATGCCATCTGCACAGACACAAACCATCAATTAGTAACAATAATTAGAGAATCAGTCCTGTGTTTATCACTTCTGTAATTTACCAAATTAAAATCTTATGCTCTTTTGGTAAAGTATTCCTGTATATACCTCTTCTAAAGTTATGTATACATAAATAAAAACACATGGCTATATGCATATCTATGACCCAATGAAACAGTCTATTTTAAAGTTAAATAACACCCTTTTGGCTAAAATTAGAACTGAATAATCTTTTATTTTTCTTTCAGAAGGACGTGGATGTTTTGACTAAAAATCTCAACATTTTCCCTCCTAGGATTTACCAACTTTCCTAATAAAACAGGAGTAATAAACAGGAGCTCTCATCCTAGGTATGACTGGATGATATTCTTTATTTGTACTCACATGCCAAGTCCCAAGACTTTCCAAATAACCTCATTTAAAGCCTGCAGATATTACAGCCTTGATTTCAGTGGCACTTAGATCTACTCTCTTTTAGTATAAAACTAACCCAATGTTGCAGTCCTCAATATAGCTCCCTGTTAAAGGACACGCATCACTGAATTTTATTCCTCATCAGAATGAAGTATAAGTAAATAAATCAGGCAATTCTTTGATTTCCAGAACAGTTGCAGTAATAGAGCTTTTGACCGTGACAGCTGCACGAGCTATTTTCCCATTGGACTGCTGCCCCAGATGCTGCACTTCAGCAGCATTCATCCTACCTCCATAAAATTGTTGCCTGAGGATGTTATAGATCATAAAGATGTGTGTTGTAGGATCTTTCTTTAGGTAAAAAAGAAGAAAAGAAAAAAAAAGAGGACCTCCATCAAGATAAAATAAGAGTTCTCAGACTTTCAGATTTTAACAGTAGCTGCAAGCAAAAAAAAAAAAAAGGAAAAAAAAAAAAGAACAAGTAAATTCTAGAGACAATGGTATTGTTCTAAACAGTCTTCCACTTGCAGCACCTATGTTCACAGTGACTACTTATGCCCATGCTCTTTTTCCTCTCAATTGGTTTTCTCTTGGTTATTTATAGTGATCATATATCATGAGAAACATGCAAAATTCCAAAAAGTCAAATGCATATGAACAGCTTTGTCACAGCACATCCTCTATTTTAAAAATGGGTAAATGCACAGACACCTGCTTTCCAAGACATGTTTTCATGTCTTTTCATTAAGCCATTGTTTATGACATGTCTGAATGAACCAGACTTCTTCCATTGTTGCATATCATTTACAATGGCAATCTAATCATCAGATGTCTGTGTGAAGCTAGTAAAAAAAAAAATTACATCTACCCTCACTTTATTTACTTCAGGAAAAATTCACACTGCCCACCCATAAGGTGCACAACTGTCAAGAAGGCACTTCAAGAGAAAGGATTAATGGCACCTATAGCAGGAAGCTAACTGCTGCTTAGCCTCAGTGCATTGGATTATCTTTCTTATACTAACCTACGTGATGAGCAAAGCATTTTCACATCCTTTTAAACATTCATTCCTAAAGAAATTCACCTTTTGAGGGATTTCTTGTTCGTTCGTTATGGATGTTACGTGCTAGATCTCAGCACCTATCTTTTGCCTTAAGGCTATCAATTAAAGAATCTTCCTATCAGCCTCACATCACCAGATGCATCAAATCTGGTGAATGAAAACACTGAATCAAATCAATGTTCAGTATACTTCAGCATAATTAAGCCACAAGGAGCTCTACATCTATGGCACTCGTTGAACAGGGATACCTTGCAGAACCATCAAGGTTGGTGCTTCCTTAAAGTGAGAATAGCAGAGAACATGGACCTGAGAACAGAGATTTCACAGGGGTTCTATAGAGGGAATCATAACAGAAGACAACAACAGAAGGAAAAAAAAAACCAACAAACAAAAGCCTCTTCTAAAAAAGTGAGAAAAAATGATGAAGAAATTAATCCAAAGCTCCTTTTCTTCACACACCACAGAAAGTGAAACTCAGCACTGTTACCATACATGATTTGTTATTCAAGCTTACTTCAGCTCAATAGACTTGACAGTAAAATATCACTATAAGTCATTTCAGAATTTACTACAAATGACTGTTGGAAACCAAATCAAAAGTAGGATCTTCTCACACTTGTGCTAGAGCACCTGGAGAAAGAACAAGCTGATAAAATTCTGGTCTTTGCTAGCTAGGCTTTGTAAGAAAGGCACAGAATCCATACATTTAGGATACATACAAAAAAATCAAAGATCGCAACAAGGCTTGCAGCTACAGCTGCATTGAAACCTACTGTAATGGACTGCAATGGAGACAGGCTTTCTTTGTGACTCAAACTACAACTGGAATTGATCTCTGAGGAACATCACACAACTTCCATCTTGAAATATGACATACGTTACCTAAGAAAGCCTCTTTAATCTCAGTCTTGTCCGTCCGCCGGATTATTTTCACCACAAAAATGACTGCCAGTGGCGTTAGGAATGAAATTGCCTGTAAGAGGTAACAAATATTGTGTGTAAGCATCGATTACTTTTCAGTCCAACTGACTAGTAATTAGTTCCAGTTAGCTCCATTTAAGCAGGAAGGCTGAATGATCTTCATCAAACTCTTGACCTCAAGCAAAGTGGGATGATTCGTCTTTGCAACTACAGGACAACGAATACATTAAAACTGTAATAAGATTTTGAGCTATAATTGATTTGCAATTGCCTGGAGCTGCATTTAAACTGTTAGCTTCATAAATGAAAAAAGCAACCAACTCTCAATTCTCTGAATTCCCCTTAATTAACACTCTGATCCATAGAGAACCTGCATGTACTTCCACACTAAGTACTGCTTCAGGAGGCAGTTCAACCAGTCTGTGCTCTCCACAAGACCCTATGCAATCCAACACTGTATTTGATTTTCTGAAGAGCATCTGCATCAGCACAGAACAATTTGGACTATAGTTGATGACTGACATTAAACGTGTCTGTTAACTCTAAAGCATCCCACTCAGTGCAGTGCTAATACATTACAGGCTGTCCTCCAATCCCAGCTTTCTCTAGGAACACAAACCAGTTTCTCTCAACTATAATACCAAGGAATTTATCATTAGTAGCTTCCCATTTAAACCCTGAGTTTGTTTCTAGCTAGTCCTTCCATCTTTTTTGTCTCAGACCTTCAACCACAGAGGCAAAAGACAGCCTGGTAGGCAAAATTCCTGTCTGAAATCTACAAACCTCTTCACAATCACATTTCTTTAAAAGCAAATCAAGGTCCTTCTAAAGCCTTCTAGCACTTGCAGGAAAGTGAAAATGACACTTTTAAATAAGGCAAAAAGTATGTTCTACATGGCACTTGGGGGGGAACCAAAGCCCGACTAAAATTATCCTGTCTTTACTGAGACTGAACCACAACTTACTTCCCCACTGAAATATAACACAGAGACATTGATTCAGAACACGATCAAAGATCTGCAGTTCCTTTCTTCCTTTTATGACACAGATTAATCCTAATCCCTATTTTACACTTTTCATGTTGATTCATACTCAGCACTCAGCATTTATTACTTTGGTAGTGAATCTTGGACAAGATTCCCCTCACCTGCATCTGCAGAACATTATCTAAGCCTGTGAGCCATGCAATTTTTTTTTTTTTTTTTTTTTTTTTTTTTACATTTAGAAAGAAAGCCACATATTTTCGCAAGAAAAAAAAACCAACATAATTTTCACTTGAAACTCACACAGCCTGGAGACAGAAGGGAGCTTTAACCTAAGTTATGCTACTTCAGAAACATTCATTTCTTCCTACACTCAGCAATAGCTCAATATCTGCTTTCAGAGGCAAGGAGTAAAATAAAAATTATTAAAGCAGATCCTAGAATTGTTAGTGTTATTCAAAAAAGTAAGGACTGCCACCAGGAAAGAAAAGAAGAAAAATATCCCCATTTCATTGTTGAAGAACATATCATAATACAGGCAGGCTGACAGGCCTGTAGATGTGGCTTAATGGACTTAGAAATCTTTGGAACAAGCTGGAGCAGCAAAAAGTCAGCGAAGAATAGAATTCAAGTAGCAACTTATTACAAGACACTTCACAATCAGTCTTTGGAAGTCTAGTAAAACTACAGAATTCCCCATATTTTACAAGCATATGGATCTTGTAGAGAGATAAAGAACTAGATGCTGTTCCTCACACAAAAGCATTAGCTGAAGGGTTTTGGTTTTTTTTTTTCTATTCTGCAACAAAATGTGCACAGAAAGTTTTAGCTTACCAAAAGGATTTCTTTTCCTTTATTTTGTAAAATGATTCTGTATGGCTCATATCCATAACAGATTTAGGAGCAGCCTGATGAGCAACACTAACCTCAGATACATTTCTGTAAGGTTTTATTTTCTAGCAGTGAAATATTCCGACGCATTTCCTCGCTTTGCTGAAACACAGACAAAAAGCCCATCCATCTCATTCGTTATTCATCCCAGCAAGCCAAAGATACGCTACAGTTACATCCCACGGAGAAGCACTCCATCTACTCTGATAAAACCCACTTCCACATACAGCATCATTTGCACATGGAACAGCAGTGATATACAATACTGTTTTGCTTCAGGATCTCATAGGATTTTTCAGTGGCCTTCTCAGAGCCCTCCTGAGAACAGCATGGCAGAAGAAATCCCACTTTTCAAGGGAATCTCGCACACCACTCTTGTCAAACTGCAAAGAAAGTTGTGACTGTATAATACCAAATGTGACTGCTGTGACTGACACATTTCATACTACTCCAGTTCTATCCCCCATGGGATACAGAGCTGTGGTGTGAGCCTCATTCTACATGAAAATCCAGCAAGTTCCTTTGCCTTAGGACTACTGCAGTGTAGCAGGAAGAAAGTGGTGCACCAATACAGCATGGTAGTTTGGAGATGGACAATGGAAATCATAAGACACTGGCATTTGTCACGCTGGTCAAAGCATTAGGCTCAGACCTATTTTCCTATTCAGTCCTACTGTGCAGTTTCTTTTGCTGTTCTTTCCTTTCTCTTGCCAGCACTTTGCAAGCTATCTGCAAAGCCTGTATCATCAAAGGATGGGAAGGAAAAGAAGAATAAGAGGCAGGCCATCCGTTTTTTTCTCATTTTCCTGGTGATTCATTTACATTTTCCCAACAGGGTCCTGGAACAAACCAGAGCTGATGCAAGGTCAGATGAAGGTGGATAAGGCAGAGACTCCAAGCCTTGTATCCGGAGAGTGGTGAAAACAGAAAGCATTCTCACTGGGAAGAAGGGAAGCCAAAAGCATAGAGCACCTTCCATGCTCTTGCTTAAGTTAAAGAATGGCAAGTGTTTTTAATATAAATATAAGCACTTCATTCCCTTCTGGCTGAAGATATTCTGAGGCAAGGGCTTCCTCATACTTCCATGCATCAAGAGTAGTTAACAGTACCTTGCACTTTACAAGACAAGGAATATTCAATGCTACACAGACAGAACAAGGCTCAGGTCTTCAAGTCCTCACGACTTGCTTGATGATGAAGCTGACCTCTGATTGGTAAGTATCAGAATTTAGAGTATTCATAACATTTATCTTAAATGCAAAGCTCTAAGCATATTAAAAAAACCCAGAAGTTCATAAATAATATCTAAAAAATTGCCTTCTGTTAAGCCATAGCAATATATTCTAATGCTGGAGTATAACACTAGTAGCAATAAATTCCTTACATAATGAGAGCTTGTGATCAATGTTATGGTTGGACTTTTCTTCTTTCTTCTTCTTTAATTAATGAAAGAGCACAAACCATATAGAAGTGTTCTGTGGTTCTTGTTTTAAGAAGAAGTGTTCACTGAGATACTGCTGTGGTCTGAGCCAGAAAGAAAGAACACAGATTTCAGAAAAGTTACGGACAGATCCCTGGAAGTTCCAGCTGCCATAAAGTACACCAAGAGCTGGCTCTGTGTGAAGCTGGTGACAAGCCTAAGTGCTATGCTTACATCTCAGAATTATGCTTCCCAGTGGATCTGCATAGAGTACAGAGGAAGGACTAATAATTACTCAAAATAGTTTCATCACCAAAGCAATCTCTTGTACAATAATTCACTTTTGCTCCTTAAAGCCTTTAGTTATAAACAGAGATCAGACAAACCACGCAGCAAGGCAATTCTCAGCCTAAGAGAAAATAGCAAAATTAAACTCGGAGTCTGGCTTTTCATAGCACAATGATTTCATGTTTCATTTTGGTTGCTGTTGTTTTAAACAGGTGTCTTCCATTCCAGAAAAAATAACAATACTTCATCCCTCTAGGCTGAAAAAGTACTTAATGGAGCTGATTCTCAGTGCAATATAAATAAGTCAGTGAACCTAAAACCAGGTCTTCAGCCACTGTCTTAGAAGGCTGAAATATATTGTTGCCTCATAAACAGGAAACATGTTTAAGTTGTTCCATGTTTAATTAACACATTCCATAACTTAAGGCTTAAAAAATAAATAAATAAAAAGGCAAATTACATATCTGATTTGTGTTTATTCTGAATTCAGGTACTTCGTCTGAACAGTAAAACCCTGGCTTCACTGAAATCATTTAAACACAAGGATACTAGGATTTGACCTCATCTGCCATGCCCCTTCCTGAAAAACGTGGACTGAAGAAGGTTCTCCAGACAGACCTGGTTGTTTTAACAGCCAAACTATATCCCCTAATTTCTTAGCATTTATTCATTGGTCTATCTTACTACTCTCTTACGCATAGCCTATTTGATAGTTAATCAATATTGCTAGTGAAACTTACCAAACTCATGAATTTTGATAACCAGACCAACAGTAGAAATCAGACAGTCAGTCTGCATGTCAGCATGAACCACGCTGGGGGGCACCAGAAGAACAGTAGCAGCAATATTGTGCATTTAATACACTCCTGGTACCTCAGCACTGTTAGCAGATGCCAAAACAAAGGTTTTGTCTACAGAATTTGGAAGCAAATAACTCAGTGCCTAATACGCCTAAAGCAAATTGGATTCCAAAACTCAAGCACTTAACCTAATAAGAGCACTTAACCTAATAACAAGGTTTAGTGAGGTCACACAACCAGCTAATTCTAAAAGCTTCTCTAATTGTTTCTCTAGAATCTCTCTACTTAACACTAGTTTAAATCTTAATCTTAAGACTCAACATTCCTAAATTCTGTCAATCTGGTATTACTGGTTTTTAGACACTCTCCACAATTCACCATATTTAGCTAGTCAGGACATTCCTGTTTTAGAAAATAATGGTCATTAGAATTAAAGGGAGAAACTGTTCTTATGAAAGGTTTTCTCATTGCTTATCAAACAATAGTGGATTTAGTTTACAGCTATCAAACAATCATGAAATGTAGTACTTACAAACATAAGACGAGTAGGTATGTTGTCTGATTGCACCAAAGGATTTTTATACAGCCAGATCTCTTCCGGCTGGATAACCCGCTGGAATGGATCCAAAAATTCTGTAAAACTGAAAATAACAATTGAAGATACATATATATATATATATATATATATATATATATATATATATATTTTTTTTTTTTTTTTTTAAATTAGAAATGAAAAAATTAGAAAAAAACAGAAAACTTATGATCATTTAAAACCTTACCTCGCATTAATTACGATATAGCGTGCATTAATTAATTTTATAATACACTCCTATCCTACACCAATGCTTTTTAAAACCTTCATTGATACAGGAAAACGGTTTTTAAAAGTCTATATTCTACAACTTTAAAGAAGTTCCATTATCCCATTATATTCCTGTGGGAAAAGTGTGCAAAACATTGTGGAAGTAGAAAAATCACATGCAGCAGATGTTTTACACTGAAGAAATTACGTACCAGTTACCAAAGACAAAGGGCATTTCAAACTGCAATGGTAACAGCACTGGTGGACAAGGAAAGAGGAAGCAAAGTCATCTGCCTCAACCTGTGGAAGGTCTTTAGTGCAGTCCCACACAACAATCTTGTCTCTAAGCTGTATGATGAAAAGAAACCTGTTGGCTGGAAGCCACATTCAAAGAGCTGTGGTCAATAGTTTGATGTCTAGGTAGAGAGCAGTGATGAGTGATGTCCTTCAAGGGTCCATATTGGGACCAGAACCATTTAATATCGTCAGTCATTACATATATGGCAGGATTGAGTATACCTCAGGAAGTACTAAGTTTGTGGTGCAGATAACACTTAAGTGGGAAGAAATATCACCCAGAAGGACCTTGACAAGTTTCAGAGGCAGGCCTCTGCAAACCATGTGAAATTCAACAGGGCCAAGTGCAAGGTCAAGGCAATCCCCAAACATCTGTACACTGAGTGATAAATGGATTACTTTGCAGGGAAGGACTTGGAGGTGTTGAGTATTTCATCCACCAATACAAGCCAGCAGTGTACACTTGCAGCCCAGAAAGCCAATCATATCATGGGCTGCATTTTGATGAAGATCTTTGCTCTTTTAAGAAAAATGATCAGAGGGTGAGGGTGGTGATTTTCTGCCTCTACTTTGCCCTCATGAAACCCCATCTGCAGCTCTGCATTCAGTTCTGCGTCCACCAATACCAATGGATATTTTACAGCAGGTCCAAAGACAGGAGACAGTCTCCAGCCTTACAAGGCAGGCTGAAGGTACTGAAGTTATTTAGCCTAAAGAAAAAAAGAAATTATCTATTGGCATTCCAATACTTAAATTGGACCTACAAGAAAAATGGAGAGACATTCTTCATCAGTGTGCGTAGTGATAGACAAGAATATGCTTTTAAACTAAAAGAAGATAGATTTAGAATTGAGATAAGAAAAAAATCTTTACTAGGAGGGTGCTGAGGCACTGGCATAGGCTGCCCAGAGAAGCTGTGGGTGCCCTATCCCTGGAAGCGCTTATGGTCAGGTTGCACAGGGTTTTAACCAATGTGATCTAGTGGAAGGTGTCCCTGCCCATGGAAAGGACATGAGAACCAGACAACTTTTAAAGTCCTCTCCAACCCAAACTATGATTCTACAATCCTATGACTACATCTTTCAGATCGTTGCATCTTTTCTGACATACTCTCTGTTGCCATCTGCTGGTCTGATGTCTGTTTTGAAATAGATCTCAGAGCTGATGGACATGCCAAGAAAAGCCTGGAAGCAGAAAAACGTCCTTTGACGTATCTGGACCTCAAAGCATTTCTTCAAAATGTGAAGAATAAACAACACACAAACATTTATGCTTCAAGGTGATCTCAGTATTTCCAAAAACCAGTGCACTTTTAGAAAATGTGTCACATTAGACCAGGGATTTAATTATTTTGACATGATGACACTTGATAGTATGAGCAGATGTTAAATGAGTTAAATGTTTTTTCCTTTGTCCTTTCTTCTTTTCTCCTAATTCTGTAAGAAAATTCAAAATAAAGTAAATTGATTATTTTTTGTTTCTCTGATGTCATCATTCTCAGAGGAATCATAATGACCCTGAAAATACATCATTTCTTTAAAAGCAAAATAATACACATGCTATTTTTCACATTTTCATCTTTTTAGCATTTGATTCCAATTGAGTACTGATTTTCTGATTATTATATATTATCCCTGTAATCTTCTGAGAAAAAGATTAACCTCAATGAATCTACCAATGTCAGTAATAGTTATTACAATTATCATCTTATTTAGTAGTAGCAGTTTTTTAATCCATCGCGTACTGAATTTGATTATGTATCCACTTTTTTCTCTTACTTGTATTATCAATTGTCTTCCAAGAAAAGTAGTCAAATATTATGCAGAAACATGCAAACAAACAAAAATGTTGTAGCTGTGTAAAAAATAGTTCAAAATCAACACTGAAGGTGAAAAAAATATAGATATAGAAGGTGGCATATTATGTCTGTGTGAGCAATACAGAAATTAAAAGTAAACAGTCAAAGGAAAGTGACTACATCAAAAGAAATCACTTTTTCCATCCTCAGAATGAACTCAGCTGCTAATTAAATTTTTATAACCAAAATTCATATGAGAACAATTCTCCTCTTTATTTGAAGCACTGTGGATGGGCGACTGGGTACAAGATTTCCACTAGCTTGAAGGCAATTCCCTTTGTACTCTATTAAACAATCATGAGGACATACTAGTTTCTAAGCTGCCTGACACTTAGTGATTTATGTTCCTTCAATCTAACCAAAAGTTCAGTCTATTACTATTCATAAGCTAACACAATCTTGTTTAAATGATTAGATGTTGTTAGAAATGGATGTGGCCTTTGGATAAAGAAAGCTAATTTCTACACATTTTCAGATATAGCTGAAATTAGAAACTCAATGATATAGTGCTCATTGGTAGCAGGTATACAAAGGAAGCTTCGTAAGTTGCCTAAGTAGATAAAAATGCACTATTAGCTTCTTGCCTTTACATTTTCTGCACATTTACATATTTACTCAGCATTTTTAACAGTTTATTAAACATGGTTTTGAATAGGTCGGTCTGTTAGCATATACTGAAGGCATAAAGAACTTCCATTAACTTCAAGAGCCTTTTAACGTCACTTTCAAAGGAAAGTAAGAGAAACCAATGGTAATAAGATGAAAAACCTCAGTGATGAACACATACCCAACTGCCTGAAGTTGCTTTGGGCATCCCAGCTTACTGCCTAAACGACTACACTAAATAAAAATTGCCTTTTTTTTCTAAGGACACAAGCGCACCTTCAAATTACACTACCCAGATTTTCATTTAACATATAGCCCTGTAAGATAATTTCTATGCAAGTACCACACCACAGACTGATCAAGGTAAAATTCAGTGGTAGTGAATGAATCAAACACTGAACGCCCTGTGTGAATCAAACCCTATGATCTGTGCTTCCACCATGCTCTTCATCTTCCATAAAGGCAAACTATTGCTTAGCACCTTACCTTAGCGCTTCAAATGCCTCCTGTAGCAGCTACCATCCTGTGGCATTCAGCAGCAAGAAAACAAAAAGTAATGACATTTGGAAGTTGCTAAGAACAAAGTCAGAGCAATAAGCAGCACTGCACTGGCAAAGCTGGTAATGGAGAAACCTTTAAATGTTGCAGCACAAATGTTCCCAATATACCAACAAGAACAGGATGGATGGGCCCACCATTAGGATTATATTGTAGGCATGATAAAGCATGGGAAGAGAACAAACACGACGCTGGTACTCGGACTTTGATATCAGATAACTGATTACCAGTTCTCTGACAAGCAGATCTGATCCTAATTTTTTTCTTTTCTTTTCTTTTTTTTTTTTTTTTAAATCCCGTTTGTCATCTGAGCAAGCAGAGAAGCAAAGGTGCAGGGTGTTCATCAACTCCCCTTATAAATCACAGACAAGGACTTGTGAAAATGAATTTGGGTCTGACCATCATTTCCAAACTCCCCCACAAAACAAATTAGCAATGACTGTGCTGCTTGAGCCGCATCACAGACTTCCTTTCATGAATGCTTTTCTCTCAGAACATTTCCCAAAACAGGTCTCAGATCCAGTAATAAAAGCTTTTATCATGTACATGCCAACTTAAATCGTGCAATCAGTTGTCCTGAAGTTAAAGCTGCACAGCTGCGAGTGGCATCAGCAAGACAGAAGTTGGGAGGGCTCCGTACAGCTTCTCCTAATTACAGTAGTATATGCACAATACATAACTCATTGAAACATTCTCACAAATGAAACTCATTGAAACTAAACTGCAGCCCCAAAGTCACTAAAGAAGTGCCATGAAGTACAGCACAGCATAGGGCACAACAGCTGTGAAGGAATTCCTGCAGGGAGTACAAGTACACAACCTAGGTTGAACAGAAAGCTGTCACTGTTTACACCAGTTGGGTGTATCACTCTGAATGCTGCTTTTGCACATTGTCTGCTCACATCTGGACCTGAGATTTTAACTGATCTGCTCTTACCTGACACACACTAGAAGCTGGAAAAACATTTGTATCTTGTTATCTTGAAAAGAAAAAAAAAAAAGCCAACACAAAATCTCCCCAAACCCCCCCCAAAAAAACACCCTGAGAATAACCACTCTTGTTTCTTCTCAATATTATTAAAGAAAAATCAGACTCTTTAGTGGACTCTTCCAAAGAAAGAGAAAATATTAAAAGCTTGACACAGCCTGTGGCTGGAGTGCAAAATCAAATACTGCTGCTTACATGCATTAGTGTATATACTTGGGAAACAAAATTAATGTTTTTATTGATTCTTCATAAACTTTGATGGAAACCTGTTATGTTACCCATCATATTGTAACTGCACTGAGCCATTTTAAGCAATTTACACTTGCACTGAGAAGCAATAAGGAAGCAGCTGTACCAATAAAAGGTAAGTTTCACAGCTACCTTTTTGAGCACTAAAACGCTGTTCTGTACTTCCCAATACAAGGCCATGCACTATAAGCACCTGTCGCTTTCGATTAACATTCTACAATCCTAATATGAAGCTTTATTGGGTTTGAATGTCCTGCAGTATACAGGGTAGACAATATGCACCAGAAATGCCATAAAGATAATTCAGTGGCAGTCTTTGTTGCTACAGAAGTGGGAGGATCTGCTGCCTTCCTAATACTTGCAGAAACCCACTGTTTTGTTTGTAAAGTAGCATTCACAAAGACTGAGTATTGTCAGAAAGTGAATACAGCTAGTGTAACATAGAATCCTTAGAGTTGGAAGGGACCTTTAAAGTCCATCTGGTCCAACTCCTCTGCAATGAGCAGGGACACCTACAGCTCCATCAGGTGCTCAGAGCTCCATCCAGCCTGACCTTGAGTGTCTCCAAACACTGCATACCTTATATTCCTTATTTTAGCAGCTTAATTTGTAGATTACAATAGATGTTATTAAGGTTAGCAAATGCCTCCTCCTGTGGCATTTGTCTAGTGAATGAGTGATCTTCTCATACCCCTGAGAAATTGCCTTTATTATTCTCCTCCTAGCAAAACAATGATTTGCAGTCCTAATATTCTTACAGATATCCCAAATGAAGAACAGTGTCAGCCTAATAACATTCCTGAAACAGTATGTCTCGAGTAATGCATTTGAAATCTTTGTTTCATTTACAACACAAAAACAAGCTAGCAAGACTTGCCCACAAGTAACAGAAATCAACAGAAGCATTAAATTAGAAAGCACTTAAGAACTGAATTGAAGGAATAAGGAGGAAAATGAGCAGACATTAATCCAGTAAAATTAGGTGTAAGGAAATATAAGAAAAAATAAAAATAATAATAACTTTAAAAGCATTTTACATCTTGTTTTTATTTAATGGCGAGTAGAGAATATTTTCTCCAGGGTAGGTTTGGCTTTGGATGAGTCACTATCACCTGATGGAAAAGATTTCTGAATATTTTAAATTAGCAATTGCAATGTTATGTTTAATTAGCACATATGCCCACATTAGCCCTCTAGACATGAGAAATCATTTTGAGTAAGGGATTTAAAATAAATCCTGATGCAGATTAATATAATAGAAATAGAAGTATGAAATCATGGCTGTGGTATTTTCCAGATGTGATGATGAAAGAGTTTCCAGCATTTTTCTTTAATCATACTAACAAAGCATAGATTTGCTTCATATATCCATTGATTTAGCAGATGTACGTCTGGGTGCTACCTCCTTCCAAAGCTAAATGGCCAGCCTGCTTTCTGTTCTCCTTGCAGCTAGCATGGGACCCCAGTCAAAGCAAACTTCACTATAATTTGGCCAACAAAACCAACTACAGTGTGAGATGAGCTCTTCAACAATGTGCCTAACAAGATAACGGAGTTTCTAAGTATTTTTGAGCCGCTGGACCCTTCTCTGATGTGCTATTTGAGGCTGTATTTACTCAGGCTTCACCAACTGTGCCTGGGATCAGGCCCAAGTCTGCTGCAGCATGACTTGAGCTACGTGCACCCAAACTGAATATAAGGAAGAAATGGATTAAAACCAGACCCAATAGTTCTGCTCAAATTTTCTCTCCCAAGCTTAGCCCAAATTCAAGAAATGATATGAATTAAATGACAGGAGTCTCACTGCTTATGAGACTATATATGAATTATATGTAAATGCTCTTAGAAAATACAAAATAGTGAGCCAGCAATTCTTTCACAACACTGAAAAGAGAATAGCCTGGAGTATAAGAATCTAATGTGAATTTCCTTAGTCCCTAAATTATACCTCTACTGTTTTCTCTACCATAGCATTCAAACTACCTCTGGACATTTCCCTTGTGACATTAACTCAGGCACACTAATCCTACGAAGTAAGAGAAAGGATTACACAAACACCACAGGCCACCAGCAGAACCAAACAGAGAGAGCTTCCAGTCTCCACAATCTCCTTGCTCGTGTGCTGCCTGCATGTTTAGCCTTAAACACAGCTGAGCATTATTGCCAGAATGAAGAAATTAAGTCTGGAAACTTTCCATGCTTAGGAAAAAGTTGGGCATCGGGGAGTTAGAATACTTAACCAGCTCAGATACAACCTTTTTTGCCATCATTTCTTCCTTAGAGAAGTGGAATATTTGGAAATGAGCACAATGAAAGAAACTGGGAATAGTTGGTCATGCTGCATTGCAGCTTTGAACAGAAGAGACAAGTGGTTACATTGAAGCAGGAAGAAAGCACTGTAAAATGAGTCACTTTGTCATATTAAGGCTGTTTTTATATTTTAAAGTTTTCTTTCACATAACGTGAAAAGTGATCTTTGCCTCTTTTTCCTTCCCGTTCAGAAGAATACTACAGAAAAAAAAAAAAGAAGGTCTAGCATTTAGCAGCTTTTGAGGTGAAAAAGCAGCTCAGTTCTTGTGATCCGTGCTCCCACAGCAACAGGGATGCAGATCAAGCACAAGGCAAGCAAGTTACAGCAGCTCCTTATTGACAGAGCACGACACTTAAGTCAATGCAGTAGAGCTGCAGTACTGCAACTTGCAATAGAAACAATCAACAGTGATACAGCCTTACAGTGGTATAGACACCAAAGTGAAACCCATTGCATACTCTTTTCTTTGCTTTTTTTTTTTTTTTTTTTGTTAATGAAAGCACAATTTAGGGTATTAATTGTTCCCTCCTACGATATTTTTATTACGTATTTCCTATTACAAAAGCTATTTCACAGAAGTCATGTGTTTGCGTGTGTTTTTGGGGAGATGTGGAGAGAAAAAGAAAAACCTTTAGTAGCTCAAACACTGACAAAGCCAGCAGAAGTTTCAAAGCCCACAGTGGTACACCGTTGTAAATAATGGAAGAGTAGAACTCATATTACAGGTTAAAAATCACCCAAGCGAGTATCTGAGTAATGAATCAAAATACACTGCAGACGATCAAAATTTTGCTTTCCATTCATTTTAATGATTGATTTTATCATCTCAAATGCTTTTTAGCCAAACAACTCTCAGCAGTTCCTCAGACAATTATCCCAGTGTTATAGCAATTCCTGGTCAAGCAAGAACGTGTCATTTTAACCACAACAGATTGTTTCGCTTGGGAATCTATCAAACCCCATTAATCTTATTTTTAAAAATGCAGATTATAAAATGAAACACTTCAGGATAATTCAAGAGATACTTTCTGGGCCAAGATATTCACTAAACTTAATGCGAATTTACAAATCATTTTGTTCCCATTTTTCCTTTCAAGTTGTTTTATGCAATGACTTCATTATTGTCCAAGGGAAAAAAAGAAAAAAGACCTGCCTAACTATATTCAAAAATCAAAATTAAATCCAACTGTAGTAAACTCACTCACTCCAAAAACACTTGTATGAATAATTACACGTTCCAGAGACTAGCATTAATAATGATCCAAAAAAGATATATTAACAAGGAATATGAACATCACTTTTAGCATTTTGTGACAATTACTGAAGTCCAATAGCAAGAGCTACACTCCTATAAAGCACCTTGGACACGAGAGGAATAAAATTATTAACACCTTCTACGTTGCCCATGAGAGTACAGTCAGGCTTTCAGATCTGTTCTCCCATTAGGGGAAATGAGCAGCTAATGAAAATATATAACACTTTGTATCAAATGATGTTCTCCATGCTGTTTTCGATTTGTAAGGTTTCACAATACTTGGTAGGGTGCCACAAATCCTTCAAAGCTGACATATTTCTGAGCTGACAGTCAGTCCTTCGTTATCAATTCTGAGGCCAGCAGTAAAACATCTGACTCAAAATACAGTAAAACGTTGAAATGCATGATTGCATGTGAAATATTTCATGTAATCTACAATTTCATTTTCCTCACAGTCTTATTGGTGCAGAATCTTTAGAGTAAGGTATCTGACATGACAATGCCCACCAGCCATGAGGGATCATCAGCTTCTGCTCTATGTTTGCTGAAGTATTCTCCAGGTAACTTGGTATTAGTAATACCATTCCCTTCTCTGCCCATCAGCATGAGCCAAAAACGAAACATTGCATTAACATCTCAACTTCTCCCACATGCTGGGACAGATGCTCAGGCAGAACAAGTCGCAGTCTGCTAAGTTATTACTTCATGTCAGCCTACAAGGCCATCAAGTCTATCTCCTTCCAGTAACGTAGTTCCAAATTCAGATTAAAAACCAACCAACCACTCCTGATGTATTTCAGAATAAGTCACTCTTAAAAGTTTCCAGTGGTGCAGATTCCACATGTGCCTCAGGTAATCCATCCCAGCACTCAGATGTCCTTAGAATCGGGTTGTACATCTCCACACTCCACCTAAGTTTCCTTGCATCATTCCTTTCTTTAAGTTCCCCAAGAACAAGAAAAACTTTGCTCTCTTTACATGTCTCTACAGCAGCCTCTTCAAGGAGGAAATTACTGTCATTTCTAGACTCAACAGCTCAATTATTTCCACCTTTTCCCCCACCCACCTCCACCCAAGAAAAAAAGTTCTCTATACCCTCCTATCATCTCAGTCCTCCCTGATGCTTTCAGATTTACTTGCATGAGTTATCAGCCACTTCTTATGAAATCGCCAGTTGCAAATCCTGTTATGCTAACCTACACCTCAAAATAAACAAACAAACAAAGAAAACATCATGAAAAACCCCACCAGCAACAAAAAAAAAAAGCACCCAACATCACACTTATTCAATTTTAGCTGTTTAATTAAAGTCAGCAGTATTTAAACTAGGGAGATATTTAGTAGTAGTAAAGGCCAAAAACAATTTATTTTTCTGCATTACAAATTAAGAGAATACACAGGGACTGCAGCAATTTAGTTTACAACTGCACAGTTTTCCTGATCTGGTTTTCTTCAGAATCCCATAGATTAGTCACAGATTTTCTTGCACGGTAATGACTGAACATAACAATCTCAAATTCACAAGGAGAAGGAAAAACATGAATTAAAATACCTTAAAAAGTTAAGAAATTATAAAAAGTTTATTTCAAGTGCCACACTTGATGACAATTTTGTTTATTCTATGAGGATAATCCAATTGGATCATATGTAAAGCTGTTATTCTCATTCAGAAACCATTGAGTCTTTCTTTAGTCATTCAAGAAGCAAATCCCTGATGTTTATCAACCAATCACAACCAATACTTTAAAAAGGATGCATGTGTTGCCTTTACTTTCTTTGGATCCATCAGTCCTTGCAATACAGATACTGTACTCAAAACATCTGTTCAGCATCAGGAGAGTGCTCACTATAGGAAAGAAAAAACCCCACAGGAAATACACTAAATCTAGTCTTTAATCCACTGTCAGCATCAGTGATTCTACCAACTGCTTCTGAGCACTGACTTTTCAAAATCATCACCAGAATGGGAGACCAAAGATGTGGCATGGTAACTCCAAACCATGCACAAGTACATTCTCAGCAACAAGACTGCAGCACATCTCTATTCCTTACAGCAGTGGCTTTCATAGAAAGTACAGCTCGACTGTGCTTAGATCAAAGTATAAAATTCCATTTTTTAAAGAAAGCTTTCCCTTAGAGGAACCACATCAGGTTTAGTAAAATTCTAGCTATAAAAAGTCCTCAACTAAGGCTGAGAGTGAAGTGCCAAAGCCAGTGAGTACATAGGATTCATTGTGAAGACACACAGTCACCAGTTACTCCCCAAAAATCTGGAGCAGATGCTTTGGCATTTAAGAAAATACCTTTTTTCAGCATGGATTCATGTGAGAGTTTAGCTGTGGACAAAACTGTGAACCCTGCCCTATTCACAGGAAAATTAGAGTTCTTGACGTTCAATCCCATTTTGCTCTCTGGTACTCAGGTAAGACAAACAAACTCAATGGCATAATCAGTAAGAAAGTATTGAAATTGTTTTGTATATCTTTCGTTTATCTTTTGAACTGACAGAAGTCTGCGCGCACACACACACACACACACACACACACACACACACACAAAAAAAAAGAGAGCAAAAAAAACCCCAACAAAACCACCTTATGGGTACAGTTTTTTCCTGAATAACTTTTTTTTTTTTAAATCAAAGTCAGTACAATACTACTCTAGCTTCAATAAATAAAATAAGAAAACAGTGCAAACAGAAGCTTCAGCTCTGTGAGGACCAAACTGCAATTGTCTCTGTTAGCTTGGTGATATTTCATTTATATTAGGACAGGCACACAGCCATTGCATTGTGTGCTTTGTAGTACATGAGGCACAACGGGTACCTATGAACTTTTGTTTTACTATAACCTTCTCAAGGAGACATAGCTGAGAGAAGCTTTAAAAAAAAAAAAATCAGGTTACTTTGTGGTGTATCAGTGAGTTAAAGAAGCTCCATGGCATTCTAATTCTCCCATGGCTTCAAAGGCATCCCGAACTCTGCTGAGCACAGAATAAGCCTGTTGCTTGCTGCTCAAGCTCCATATGCAGCCTCTGAAGCTCCATGTGCAACCTTTGATATATGCTCTCAGATCACAGGCACCAGAGAAGCTAAGGTCTTTTTTTAAAGCCAGTCTCTCCCTTAACTGCGCATTAACCAGACTCAGTGAAGGAGAGCTCAGCCTGGGCTACTGATTCCCTCACTTTAGCATGATTTCAATTATGGTTTACAGTAGAGTGCCTATTTTTAAACAGGCAGTAATCAAGCGTGTGGATACTCTCACTTCCTATCATCATTACTACTTGCGAAACTAACTCTGAAAAGGCTCCAAGAAAATTCACTGCTCAGTGGGTCTGGCTACTGTCCACACGCATTTCAATAAAGAATTTATCATCTAAATGAACCAAGGGTCAGGAAAAAAGTATTATTCTCCCTTCACAGAAGAGACATTAAGGTACAGAGAAGTCCATGACTTGAGATCAAAAACCAGGTTCTAAACCAAGTCAAATCTTAAGGTCAAAACAAAATAGGACTCAAACAGGCTAACAAGCTCATGTGGCCAAATACCAATTTCTCTTTGAAATGCTCCCCTATAGATCCTACCCTTGAAGCATCCTTTGCGTTCTTGGTCCAACTGATTTGTGCAGTTTGTGTCAACATGAGGAAACATCTTGATGTTGCAGCCTGGTGTTTCGCTTCTCGGTACCGTTCTGCTTATGCTACCTACAGATCTCCAGGTGCTCAGTGGTTCCAGCTTAGTCTATGCTCCATAACTTAACAGAAATTACTTAGAAAAGGCAAACCCCAACTGCAGGAAAATAGGAAGGCAGCACTGTCAACTGCCTCAGCTAATTGATTTTTTGTCTGTGTTAACAAGACAATACACAGTGTCATTTCTGAAGGGAACTTATCCAGATCCCCACCCATGACAAAGAAAGCTGCTTGAAAGTGCCTCCCAGCCTAAAGCATTTCACGCACATTCATAACTCAATTAAAACCACAATTGAAGAGATCCAACATACACTGTATCAGTTTGCATTTACTTAAGCCAGAGTCTGAACAAAGCACACATTCAAAAGACATCAGTATTAGTTAGCACTGCACACTCACGCGTGTGTAAATTCACGTATCAGCCTGCAGATAAACACACTGCCCCAAGGGAGTCTATTAATGAAACTGTGCTGGAGGGAAGACATCCAATTACTCTGAATGACATTTATATTTTAATCACATCACACTCACTGAATAGCTTGCAGTTTGATGAAGCAGTCCTTGGAAGACTTTTTCATCATTTAGACAGCTCATGAAACATAAGCAATATGCTGTTGACACCAGAAGTCACTGCACTAAATACACCACAAGACACACAAATTCTTTCATCTTCCTATTAGGACAACATCGTGGTCTTGAAATGACTGAAAAAGTTTTCCTTGTAGAAGATAACTAAAAGTGAACAACTCAAACAGAAGCAGCCATACTGGCAATTTAAGGCTTACACAGAGCTACCACTCAGTGTGTTTCTTATTTTTAGAGAAGATGAACATCGTTTTAAGGACATTGCTCCTTGTGCTGGCTCACAAATACTTTCTTCAGTCGTCTTAATAGAATCAAGTCAGTCAAAACAATTTGCTTTCTTCAGACATTCAATAATGCCATCATCTGTATGGAGCAGAAAAACTGATCACATTTAATGTGGTTTAGCATCAGTCAGGCATCGTAAAGTGCTCTAAGTCACAGGAATAAATAAAATGAAGAAAACCGGGATGCAAGCTCATATATCATTCTTTAAACTACTGTGTTGTGTTTTTTTTCTCCTATAAACACAGTATTTGTAACATTTTTTATAGTCAACAGACCACTTCTATTTCCCATGCCTTACATGAAAAAAATCTCTTTCAAAAATCCAGTTATGTACTCTCAGATACTTCTGAACAAACAACAATCTAAAACAAAAAATATGAAATGATAATTGATTAAAGCTTGACTGAAAAACATGTGAAGCTGCATAAAGTAATAACTGGTTGAATTACACTGCAAGGATTTTCTTTGTCCAGTACGCAGCAGACCATCTATGCTCATTAGGAACAGTTCAGTTCAGTCAAAAGGTGCAAGGCTGAGTATCTTGGGAACTAAACAAGAATTTGCTCATCTTGAGGAACGAGGAAAAGCTGTAGGGCGGAACAGAAATATTGCTGATTTCTCTGCGGTTTGTGACTTATGGCTGGAGAGCTGCTTTGCTGGAGGGAACTCAACATCTAGTTACCCTCCCAGCCAAGTAGACATCAAGTACATTTTTGACTGCAACCAGTTGTTTTTAAATTCCGCTTCTGAATCTTAGGCAGCTGTAGGTCCTCAAATAAATCTCTCCTAACTAATCTCTTCTTCAACAGCAGTAAATCCTGAGGGATAAAATGCCCTTCAGTACAGATCTCTTTTAATGCACAGAAGCTTGAGCTGCTTAATTTCAATACCTAAGCCAGTCTTTAATTGCTAAGTGAACACTTCACAATTACTAAGAACACAATGTGTAGAACTGAGTCAGTTGTTATCATTAAAACCTGCTGAACTCACCCAAACAAACACACAACCACCAAAAACGTGCATAACTTGTAATGCTGTACATTCTTGTGACAGAAGGGAACATCAATGAGAAGTACTGGGTTTTTTTGCCCCAAGTGACACGAGCAAAGTTGGCAATTTTAGCTACTGGGGAAAGAAAAAAAAGTTGCCAGCTTCAAGGATAGAAAATATGGCTGTTGTTGCTGCAAAATACATTCAAACTGGCAATACATTTGCTTTCAGAAATCAGCATAAGTTTTGACACCTCCATTTTTAAGAAATCGCATTTATCACCAAGTAAAGCTATAACACATAACATGCACCTGTTCCTTTTTATAGTACAAAATATGCCAATGTATCATTCTGAGTTATATTAGTCAGTAGGTTGAAACTAGAGACATCTGGGAAGCACATATGGCTTACATGACCACCCCTTAACTATGGAACCATTCTCTTCAAGCTCAGACTTCCAGCACTGGTTTGCAGCAACCAAAGTGATCAACATCTTCTCAGGATGAACTAATTCCCTTCAGCCCAATTCCTGGTCAACAATCACCAATGCCACTGTTAGCATCTCAGACCTGGCCTCAACTCACTGGTGCTAATGGCACTCCTTTCCAAGGGAGGACAGAACCACACAGCCTTTTCATTCCTAGAAACAGTTTCTGCAGCAGAGCTTACGCTGCTGTTGCCTGGGTCCCAGTCCCAAGGCTTCCAACTTCATCTGTATTTGTTCGTTCTTGAAAAGATATTTCAGTGAACTCAAAACTCCATAAAAATGCATCTCTTGTTGTCTACAAAGCCACAGAAAACAACAAACACAAAGGGGTTTCAAAGGATAAGTGCCTCTTTGAAAAGCTGAGGGAAATACCAAATAGCAGTAGCAATTTCAACAACAAAAATATACTTAATGTTAAAATTATTTCACTATAAAAGTCATTGGTTCTGTTTACTTAGAGTTTATATTCTTGCAATCACTGCCAACAAATAAAGCGCAGTTCTTCATGAAACTAAATGCCAACCCGGATGGGAATGTTTAGTTTTAGATGTCAATTAATGCTCCTAATGACCTATTACAACATCTAAATTATTCAGCAGAATTCCAAGCAGGCAGGAGTTGAGCCACAAGGAAACATGACAATTGCTTCCACAGGCATCAGCCATCCGGCACTGCAGTGACTCCACCAAAAGCATTTCCTTCAGCCACCCATTCAGTTAATTTTAAAACAACTGCATAAAGAACAGCAAAAATTACAAAATAAGTGCTGAATTACAAAAACAAAAGGCATGACCCTGATGTGGCATTGCATCCTAAGGTCTGCTCCCATCCTGTAATCACACACATTCCAGATTAGAGTTCTGCTGAAAGGAGCAGGACTACTTTTAAGGTAAAGGTGCAACTGAATCAAAAGGTATCAAAGGTACCTCTCAGGTTATTGAAAGAAAGTCTTTCCTAGAAAAAGAGGATGACACTGATTAGAAACATTGCAAATATACTGATGCAAAAAAGAAGATCAGAGAGAAATGAGCAACAAGGAGCAATTCAACTAGTAGCGAAGTGGGCAAGTTATTCATTAACCATGAGACTCAGAAAGGAATCAGATCAAAGCATGCCAGCATTGCAGCTGTAAGTCAGTGCTGCACTTTAACAGATGCCCCACTACTGCTGTACGCATCTGTGACCATCTGAACCCACTGCTAAGCAGGCAAACAGGCAACAGCAGAACCTGGTCTGTGACGCTTCAGAGAGACCACAAAGATGTTGGATATTCATCTTTCAACATCAAGCCAGCTTAAATGAAGAACTGAACATCTCACTGCTCCAATGCATGGAGAACCGTCAGAAAAAAAAAAGAAAAAAAAAAAGAAAGAAAGAAACGGGTATAGCTCTGAAAGGGCAGGGAGCAAAATAACACGGAACTGCTTTCTGCTCTTTCAGCAAGCAGACTGTCATCAGAGAATGGCCAGGGTTGGAAGGGACCTCAAGGATCATGAATTTCCAGCCCCCCTGCCACATGCAGGGCCACCAAACTCCACATTCAATATTAGACCAATACTAGTCATGACTTGTGTTCCCACGTAGCAGTGTGCGGCAGTGCCTTTCTAGCCCCACTACACACACCTCACTCAGCTCCAGGCGGCGGCTCTCCACGACAGGAGCCTGCCCCGTGCCAACCACAGCTCTCCCGCTGCCGAGACGTGAATGCAACTATAATCGTCAAAGCGACAGCAGCAGTAGGGTAGAGGGTTTGTTTTGTTGGGTTTTTCTTGTTGTTGTTGGGTTTGGGTTTTTTTTTGTGTGTGGTTTTTTTTTTTGTTTTTGTTTTTTGTTTTTTTGTTTTTTTGTTTTTTTGGCAGGTTGATTTTTGCACACTTCTCCCACAAAACATAAGGAACATAATTCTCTAAAAATCTCCTGCAGCACATCATCCCGGGTCAGCAGTGTTCCCGTACCTCCAGGGACAAAACACCCCTCCCAGACACAGCACTCCCCCTCACTTTGTCCACGAGAACAGCAACATCTCCCCTCGCCCAAAGCTCCAACAACGGCTGCGGGGCGGTTGACGGCTGTTACCCGGCGCTGAAGGGCTGCCAACCCCTCGCCCCCTCCGCCTCCCGGCTGCGAGGAAGTAAACTTGAGGCACTACCGCAGATACCCGCTGGTGTCGTTACCCCCTCCCACTGCCCGGCCGCTACTCACACGAAGACCCCGAAAAGCAGCACCCGTATGCCGATCTCGATCGCCAGCTCCCGCATGGTGCGTCCCGGCGGACTCCGGCAGCCCCGCGCCGCCGCCGCCTCTCATTCCCCGCTTGGGGTGGGGAGCACCCGGGGCGGCTCGGCCGCCTCACGCCGCCGTCCGGCAGCTCTCCCCCTCGGTCCGAAGGAGCGTGGCCGCCGCTCGGAGCCCCTCGAGGTGCGGTCCGCGTCCCTCCATCCTCACGGCCGGGCTGCGCGGGCGGCGAGGAACGGTGCTGCCGCCAGCTGACGGCGCCGACGCCGCGATAGAGGCGGGCGGCAGCACGGGGGGAGGGTCTCGGTGACTCACGCGGTGTCTCCCCGCGCGGGGGCCGGGGGGGTTCCTGGGGATTTCCCGGGATCGATGCCCCGCCTCAAGGAGAGCGCCCCGAGGCTGTTGGACGGGCTGGAAGAGAAGTGAGATGCGCTGCTTCTGCCTCGTTTACTGCAGTCCTCCGCTCCAAGCCTCAGCTGAAAGAAATTAACTCTTTGCCCGCTGCGAAATTCTCTCTCTCTGTTCCCCCAACCCCCCCCCGGAAGAGTACAGCTCATATGAGGAGTCACAGTGTGACTTCGGATGGAACGCTGCACTCCCGAAAAGATGGACGCCCCCAAAATAGCGGGGTGCTGGTAGCAGCTGCTGTTCCTAATAACTGCTGCTAGTTTGTGAGACGGGCTGCTCCATCCGAGACCTCCCATGTCGGCACCGAGCTTGGCGTGTTTACATAATGTTTGTGTAAAGGATTTGCAGTGTTTGAACATTTCCTGCAGGGTGTGTGTAACAGGAGTTCCACGCGTTCAGGCATCAGTGTTGTTTTAAACTCTACTGCCTATTGTTAATGCAAATAACCCAGGGTGGCACTCTGCCTCAGCCGGTCAGGCTCTACGCAGTACATCAGCTCTCCTCCTTGATCCCCAGAACCAGTCCAGCTCAATGAGCAGGCAGAATAGTGGCTATGTGGGACTGCAGATTGCTGGCATAGAATACAGTTGACAAAACAACATTTTCACCCCATCCCCACGGCAAGTTTTGAGCCACCTTGTCCTGAAACTGAGAGGTTGTGGATGCCCCATCCCTGGAGCCTGAATACAGCTCTGGGCAGCCTGCTGGTTGGTGACCTGCACATAGCAGGGGGTTGAAACTTGATTATCATTGTGGTCCTTTTTAACCCAGGCCATCCTATGATTCCATAATCTTTGTGTTGCCTTAGCCTACTTTTGCAGAAGGTTAGTTTAACTACCTTAGGATTGAATCCTAATCAACTTTATTGTAAGAAAAATGCAGGCTGACCGCACTAAATCAAACTAATTCACATCTGAGTGCTTTTAATTATCTGTTTTTCTGTGGCTGTTGAAGGCAAGTGCTTCAGGAAAGCCTTCATAGCTATTAATATTGCACATAGTTACAAAGCAAACATCAGCACTGCATTAGGGAAACAATCCATTTTACTGCATGATTATTGCTCAAGAGTTATACGCTGGAGGGGCTTTATTGAACCTGTCTGCTATATGTATCAGATGGAGGCATTGAACTCCAAGTGCCACGCAGAAAAGCTCTTTCTTACCACTATCGTGGAACATTGTGTAGAAGGAGCTCCATACTGACATCATGTAAGCAGTACAGCCATGAGAGTGGCAGCAGCTTAGAAAACACAGGTGCATGACTGCCATTGGAGACAGCACTTCAAATGTTTGTGCTTCTTAAACGAGATCCGCCTCCCATGCGTGTCTCAATTCACCAAAAAGAAAAAAAAAGCGATTTGTTTCAAGAAACAAAGCTAAATGTCAAATCTACAAGTTGTTGCTAAAGGACACCTCCCCTTCCTTTGAGAAAACACGCAATTGGTTTGTATGCTATTATTGAATATTTGTATTTTCTCTAGTTCCTGCCCCAAATGACTGGTGAGTTCATGTATACGTTGTTAGTAGGCGTGCATAAGAAAAATCAATGTTTATAGAATCAGCCCTTATCTATGGGAATAGCCACATGCTTGGTGTAAATCAAGCCAGCCATGTAACATGGGAGCTGCAGGGACTGTCAGACAATACTGGTTCAGTCACCATCACTGAATGATTTAAGATCCATCTGCATGTGGTGCTGAGGAACGTGATTTAGTGGAGGGTTGTTAGAGTTAGGGTAGCATGGTTAAGTTGTGGTTGGACTCGATGATCTTTAAGGTCTTTTTCAACCTGAGCTGTGATTCTGTAGTTACTAGATCCACACCAGCTATGGGGCACGCAGGTGGCAGAATGGGCCAGCTGTGCTTTCCCCACTTGAGTATCTAGACACCACCTATATGGTGTTTAAATGGAAAACAGTCACATCTTTTCCCCTCTGCATTTTTTTCCTGCTATTATATATATTTTTTTCACTAGGCTGTGGATCCTCCAGTCCCTTTAGCTTTGATACAGTACTTGCAGTACTACAGAAAAGCAGATTTTCCTGATAGATTGGTGTAAGTTTGGTATCATTCAAGTCGTATCAGCAGAGCTAGTAAATAACAGTTCTAAATTAGAAATGAAACAAAAGTTATCCTGCTGCAGCTATCTACTTGCAGAGTTCTGATTCTCTAATATGCATTAGCTGATGGTGATTTATGAAGCTTAAATACTTCTGATTTATTTTCTGAAGTTAGATTAAGCTTATATCTGGCTGCTGAACAGAACTTGTTCTGAGTTTTCAACCAAATAGGAGGTAGAGAGATAACTGGCAGGCAACAGACTTCAGGCTACAACCTGCAGCAGGAGCAGTGTGGAGTCACTGTGCTGCAGCTACAGATTCTCACAGCAAATCACAGTGGGAACAACTCAGCTTACCATTCGTCCCACCCCTACCATAGGCATAGCATATGGGCTTAATGCAATTGACTTAGTTGTTACTGCGAAGGAAAGAGAACTGGTCCCACTGTCAAGCCTTTCAGATGGCTGGCTGAGGCTGCCAGCAGTTTCCTCTCACCAGGGTTAGTATTAAATGTGGAGGTTGGTGGCCCTACCTGTAGCAAGGGGGTTGGAGCTTGATGATCCTTGGGGTCCCTTCCAACCCAAGCCATTCTACGATTCAGGGTTAGACTCCCTGTGTGTACTGGCTCCAGTTTGGGAGCAGAATGGAGAAAGCAGCTTCTTCCTTTTCTCAGCTGTGCACTCGCAGGAAAGCCTGAGCCGCCTGCAGTCCACTGAGAGGTGGTCAGTGGCATAAGCAGCTGCACGGCTCATCCTGTGTTTCTGGAGGCTACAGCTGTCAGTTCAGCATGATGTATGACTGATCTCACCTGCCTTGGTGCCACACCTTGCAGCCCACGCTAAATTCAGCTTCAAAAAAAAGGACTGACTTTGCATCAAGGTAGGTAAATTTTACCCAACCAAAAAGCTGTGTGTGGAAAATAATATACTTGCAGCAAAAGAGTTGTGACAAAACCCAAAGTGGTGGTTACAAGTGAAACTGCAGGGGTTTTATTTCTGTTTCCAGAGAGCTTGTGACACCTCTGGGATATTAAGCACAAAAGAAAAGCAAGCTTGAAATAATGCTGTCTGGCTCATTCTTTCTTGTTTTTGATGGGTTCGTTTTGCTTTTTTTTCAGTTGGAGATGCGTTTAAGTCCATGAAGCCTCGTGGGCTGATGGTCACAGGGCTTTGCTTTTGTATAAAGGATTCTTTAGAAGGTTATGTGAAACTAACTTTTTTTGTCTCATGTGGCTACAGGCCCTGGTTAGTCAGAGAAAAATCACAGGCCCAGCCTAAACGCGGTCAGACCAAATCCATTTATACATCTGTTCATGGTTTTGTATCAGAGACAAGTATTACCTATGTTAAAACAAGCATTCCCAGGCTGCCCAGGTGAAGATAAGCTCGGCTAAGAACAAACAGTTGGAGCATTTCAAATGTTGAAGAAACGCATTTGAATCTGATAGAATACCACAGGTTGGAGGATCCGTAGGTTTGAGGAGGGGAAGGGATAACAGCATTACTTATTTATTTATTTAAACAAAAAGAAAGAGGAAGAGCAATGTTCTTTCAGAATTCAGATTACTGCTTTTTAAGCTACCTTTGTTTTTCACATCAAAATATAGCGGAATGAAAGTCACAGTTAGAATCATAGAATTGTATCAATGAAAGCCCTGTTTAAAGCCTGTGTTTCCTCTGGATCAGGGTGTTAGGATGTCATTGTTGAATGACAAGCTGCAAATCTGCCATTATTACCTGTGTGAAACTCTTCAATTAACGCGAACAGGTGCAACCAACCAACAAGAGTCCCTTTTCTTTTTTCCTCTGAACTTCTACCAAATGTCAGTCATTCCATAGCTCTCTTCTCTCTGTCAGTTGCCATTTTGTTACTTAAAAACAAATGACAAGGAATGACAAGAATAAGAAATTTGGAGCATGTATAAACACATCATTTATTTCTGAGAAAATCTCTATGTATATGTATGGGTACCTCATGGGAAACTCTTAAATCTGCATAAGTCATTTCTTAATTACGAGAGCTTATTCTGGAAACAACTGGCCTCCTTATTTATTTATTTATTTGTGTTCATTTCTGTGGTAAAAAGCACATCTACAGAATGCCTCAACTGGTGGCCTAGGGCAAGGTTATGTGAACAGTTTGTACTGCACTGGGAGGTCAGGTCTGCACAACCACATCAGGACCATGTTACTCAACAGGGGAAAGCATCCATTCCTTTATGTGCACTCAGAATGCACTAATGAGATTGTGGTGGAGATCTTAAAGAGTATCCAGAAAGGAAAGCCAAACCCAGAATTTTAAGTTATAACATAAATTTTTCTAGAATTCCTGAACCAACTGTACTGTTTGTGGGCCAAACACCCTCTTACTGTTTATAACTTTACTGAGTTTTTTTTACAGAGTAAATACCTCGCTGCTAATCACTGGTTATTATTACCTTATATATAAAAAGGAGTATACGAGAGCAGATAACTTTCTTTTATATTTCCTCATGATGACTCCATCGAGGAAATAGGTAACAAGTGTACTTTCCTCTCAGAAAGTAAGAATTATGCCTCCGGCATGCAATAATATCTTACAAAGATATTAGATGGGACATACTGTATAGCTTTAATTTAGTGCTACCTCTACATGATATGGATTCTTCATGGTACAGAGAAGCCAGGGCATTGACTCTCTGTGGAGTTTGGACTAGGTGAACTCCAGAGGTCCCTTCCAACTCCTACAATTCTGTGATTCTGTGACACAAAGCCATGCAAGGTGTTTGAAGTGAGCCCTGAAGCTAGGCATGGCTTTTGTATGAGATTTACAAGTTTAATTTGCACAAACAAAACCTGTTTCTAAGGCTAAGCAGCAATCTTTCCTTAATATGAGACAAATGTCTTAAGGTGCCAAGGGTTCAGAAATCAGCATGTGTCAATGAAGAGACAGGCTATGTTCTAGTTCTAGAACAACAACAACCTCTCAAGGAGAGAGATAGAAACCTCAGTACCGCTGCTGCTCTTTGGAGAGTTTGATCTATGCTATATACCCTGGTTGTAAATTTTGTATTCATGTAGCTCCAGAGTCGTGGAGGAGTTGTTTAAGACAACCGGAATCAAGAATCTTCTGAAAATTTTATTTGTTCAGTACATGCCTGCACAGATGCATATGGCAGCTGGAAGTTCCCGAATCAGTGGGCTTGTCTGCTCTGCCAAATGTGCTGCCAATTGTTTCTTTGCTAAGTTGGTATTCTGATGGTCAAAATGAACTTCAGAGAGCAGAGCTCAGAGGAATCATAAATTTCAGACAGCACAATGTAGTTGTCCCCATTTTAATTGCCCTGAATGTAGTATTTAAACATTTATAAAAGCAAATTGTAATGTTTCTGTTTAGTTCTGTTAGTTGTCTATACAAGTGCCTACCATTGGCTCCTGATTGTGCCTATTTGAACATTTCTTCTAAAACTGAAGTACAAGCACATTTGTGTAGCTGCCATTTAACGAAATTGTGTCAAGTACATCGTCTGAGAATTTATTAGGTTTGAATGTATGTGCTTGGAGCCATCTCGTGGTCCAGAACTACACTGCAATGAATACGCGGCTCCTGCTTGGTCAGGGACATGGGGAAAATCTGCATCCTGTGCAACCCACCCCAACAAGGCAGTGAGACCCACACACCCATCTTCAGCTGTTTTCAGCAGGCTTTGTCTCCTGAACCCTGCCTTAGCTGGTTCAAAATGAGTCCTTTAGAACTATGCTTGCCTGTGGCAGTCAGCACACTCTTGCACCAATCAAGCAGCCTCTAGGTGAAATTTGGTAAGACCAAGTAATGACATTTATGTACATATGAAATGTATATGTATTATTTATGAGACAGTCAACCTTTTAATTACTGAACCCTTAGTACTCTATATACTGTTTATGTTGTTGAGGGGTTACCACTGTAAAAGTATTAATACTCCCATAATAAATGGGAGTACATTGAAGTTTGTAACGTTTACAATAAACAGTATTCTTGTGCTGTATTTAATAGGAGACTGTGACTTAAAGCTGACATCTGCTGGTTTTAATCGTAAGAAATACTTCATGCCAAGAATGGCCTTACTGACTTCAATGAAACAGTTATGTAATTGTTTTTAGCTTGCAAATGTTGTAGAAATTTGTCAACAGATGCCATAGTCATGTTCAAATACCTCTTGACTCAAAAGTGAACATAACAAAACAGAATGATTAAATGTAAGAGGGAGAAAGAAGAATAATAGAATCATAGAATATTTTCAGTTGGAAAGGAATTCTAAAAGGTCATCCAGTCCAACTCCCCTGAAATGAACAGGGACAATTACAGCTGGATCAAGTTGCTCACAGCCTGGTTCAGCCTGACCTTGAATGTCTCCAGGGATGGGGCATCCACCACATCTCTGCACAACCTGTTCCTTTGCCCCACCACCCTTACTGAAAAAACTTCTTTCTTATATCCAATCTAAATTGTCCCTTTTTTAGTTTGAAACCATTCCCCCCCCCCCCCCAATCTTATCACAACAGACCCTGCTAAAGAGTCTGTTCTCTTTCTCCTTAAAGGCTCCCCTTAGATACTGAAAGGCTACTCTCAGGTCTCCCCAGAGCCTTCTCTTCCCCATGCGGCTCAGCCCCAGCCCTCAGCCTGTCCTTGCAAAGAGGCTTTCCATCCCTTGTATCATTTTTGTGGCCCCCCCCCCCCCCAGATGTACTCCAACAGGTCCATGTCTCTCCTGCACTGAGAACTCCACACTTGGATGCACTGCTCCAGACGAGGTCTCACCAGTGCAAGAGCAGAGGAGCAGGATCACCTCCCTCAACCTCCTGGCCATGCTTCTTTTGATGTAGCCCAGGATATGGCTGGCTTTCTGGGCTGTGAGGGCACCTTGCTGGCTCATGTCCAGTTTACCATCCACCAGTATCCCCAGGTCCTGTGCTCCATCCTTACATCCCCCAGCTTGTACTGATAGCATGTGTTGCCATGTGCAAGATGTTGCACTTGGATTTGTTGAACCTCATGAGATTCCCCTGGGCCCACTGCTCAGCCTGTGTCTCTCTGAATGGCATCACATCCTTCAGACATGTCAACTGCACCACACAGCTTGGTGTCATCCACAAACTTGCTGAGTGTACACTCAATCCCTCTGTCAGTGTCATTCAAGAAGATGTTAAAGACCTGTACTGACCCCTGCGGAACACCACTCATCACATTCCATCCAGACACTGAGCCACTGACTACCAGTCTCTGGGTATGAGCTCACAACCAGAAGAACAAATAACACAAGTAGCACAAAACATGTTAAAATGGCCACTTTTTGGATTGGTAAGAAGTTGCAGAACAAATATTCCCAGTTTTGAATGTAGCTTTGTTGTTTAGCCCTCAGTAGCAATACAGGACTGTTTGCTTATGTTTCCCTGGGACTTTTTGAAATTATTGGCCATTTCATCTGGGTTTTCTGCAGTAAACAAGCGAGACTATTGAAGCTCCTTGGAGTAGGATTTTGTACTATCTCAGTTCTATTGGAAGCAGCCTCAAGAAACAGCAAAATGGGTTGAGAGAGTATTAGTGGAACTTCAAGCTTTAGGCTAGATTGTCCTTTAACTGTGCCATTTGTTGCACAGCCCTAGGAATCAGAGGTACACATGATACACAGGGACCTACATTCCCAGCATCGGGAGAACACTGCATGCTCAGGGCTTGTGCTTGCTGCAGTGGTGCTAGAGGGCTCCAAAAACAACACTTCAAGGTGTTCTGGCAGGAACTGTGCATTGCTACCATTCTGGGGGCTTCCTCAGCCACTGGTCAGTGATACATAGGAAGAGAAATAGGATTTTCTGCTGGATGGTGATGATACTAGTTTCAAAATAGTAGCTATGAGCTAGTGCAAAAGCAATTCCAAAGCCAGAGAGTAGGAACAATCAGCAGGGACTTCATCCCTCTTTAAATTCTGTGATCTTCTGAGATCTGATACATTCACTCACATTGCAGTGAAAAGAGCAATTTCCTTTTTCCTTGCATCCAAGTCTTACCTTATTGAGCACTGAGCTGTGCAGCTGCAGAAGTAATAGGAATGTTCTTATTTCCATACCTAATCCTGATGTTGTTCTGTCAGCACACAACACTGGTAAAAGGAGGGCAGAAATATCCCAATTTAATAACAATTTCCACAAGTGCTGCTGCAGGTAAACTGCAATTAGATTTGAACACGAAATGCTATGCACTAGGGGAGGGGGAAGGGGGGGGGGGGGAAAGCTCGTCCTAGATTTCTTCAGCTTGAACCCTGGATTTCATCCTTCATAACATCTGCTTAATCATAATAATTCTGCTCATTTAAATTTGGCCCATCTTGCATGACTTGTATTTCTGTCACATGAAGATGTGTGGTTTAATTTGTATCAAATCTAGCATACAGCAGAGGATGTATTTTAGCAGTACACAAGAAGAGGAAGGACAGGGCAGGTGTCAAGGAATATTAGCATTTAGATGCCTAAAAAATGTATTAACACTTTCATGATTTCCTGCAAAGTAGGCTGAGAGACCCCAGGGCTTGTTTTTACCTGAGGAGCATTGTGACAGCCTCAGTACTTTATTACTTTTACTTACTCTTCTATAGTATCTACATTCTAAAAATATCAGCAGCTCTGCATCTCGAGTAGGCTAAGGATCTGATTGTGTGCAAAACAAAGACTGCTTATTAATTAAACACAGTGGTTGAATCCCAGCTCACAACACAAAGCAGTCTTTGTTCCAAGCCAGTCAATGTTTCCTAGCAGGGAAAGTAAGCACCATTAGTGGAATAAACCTATAGTCCTAGACATCTGCATAATATGGCAAACCTAAGTGCACTGGTCAAGGTGAGCCAGAGAGTGACTGTCGTGCATCAGTTGACAGTGATAACAGTGGTTGTTAAAGATGGCATAAAATAATGTAAATCAGCTAGGTAATGTAAATCTGAGCTAGGTGATATCGCAGGCTGCTGCAAGGTGGATGCTGGCTGCTCTAGGTTCACAGTCAACATTTAGTTTTCATTTTCTCACTAAAATATGTTTCTTCTTAGAATCAGAAATCAGCAGTTCTTTTCCTTTGCAATTTTTCCTAGGAATGCCTAAGGCAAATCTGAAATATTTATTGGCCTTTTAAAACATATTATGAAGTTCTACGTATTGATTCGTAAATTACGATAATTGAGCAAAATGGAGCTAAATCAGTTCATACATATTTTATTTTCTACAACTGCAGACAGATTTTAATCAGCTAGTTTTAAAGAATTAGCTCTTATATCATGTGATGGTAGAGAGAAAACTTTAACAGTAAGCCATACAATGCTGCTGTATGTAAATATTGTGTTTGGAACTGGTTTTGGTAGAAAGATCCGTTTCTGCTGTGCAAATACAAAAGGATCCCCGTGGATTCAAGCACAAATAACTGGTTATATCAATTCAAACTAAATGAAATTGTGGGATTCCTACAGAATTCCATATTCACTGCCATTAGTTATGTGTATTTATCACAATTGGTGCTGTACAGGAGCGACAATGATCAGTTACTTGTTACGAAGCTTTAGGAAAGGACCTAATAGTGCTCTGAATGTTTCATCTCTGCAAATCAAAAAGCACAGAGCATCTTTGTTAGCAATTCAGCCCGCAGATATAACAGGCTTTCTGTTTAAGTTTCCAAGGCTTTTAAAGGAAGGCTTGACATGTTTTGTGCTCTAATTTGTTCTAAAGGGAATATTAGGCTCAACTGCACTGGAAGTGGGGTACCAGAATGCAGTAGGTGTTTACCAGGGTTCGCTGAGAGGCTCTTTCACTGGGCTGCCACTGTAATGTCACAGAGATACACATTATCTAAAATGCTTTAAAATAGCAATGCATTTAACTCAGCACACTGGGAAATTCCTTTGTAAGCAGTAAAGCTCTTTTTTTCTTCTCTTAGATTGGCTTCACTGATCATTGTAAAATAGACTTTTTTCCTTTTTTCTTTTCCATTTTTTTCTCGAAAGGAATAGTGAAAAAAAGATAGAATTGCTACTTTTAGAGGAAGATACAAAACAAATTATGTCCTCAAGTGTCTATTTGTACTGGTTTTACATGAATAATTCATCCCTCTTTGGTCCCCAGTGTTGTTAATGATAATGTGATAACTAATCAGTTATGCTACATTTGTGTTGAATATAGCAAAAGAAGAACACATAAAAATATCAAACTCCCTTCTAATGACTAAAATTCTTAAAAGAATGTCCCTTTCTCAGCCTCCTCAATCTTCTCGTTTTGTCTGATTAATCATTTCTGATTATCTTTTTCCATGCCTGCTCTGATTCTTCCCGTTTTTAATTCTTACCCAATCTTTTTGTTTCTTTTGCTCCTCAAAAGAGCCAGGCCTCTTTCCTGCCCCACTTTATTCCTCCAGAGAATCAAAAATACTTTTACTGGACTGCAGTAAGGGTCTTGATGGAAAAAGGGGACCAATTAGCAGCTAGTGTTTTGGTGCTGGTGTTAACAGGGTTAGTAGAGAGATCTTCTTAATGCTCCGGAACTGGAATTGAGAGCTGTTTAGATTTCTTCTGTTAGAAAAATACCAAAGCATTCTCACATCACTATAATCCAGAAATAGCCTTGAATTCTCATTATTTTTGAAGCATCTATGATTTGTCCTTCTTTGTAATTTTTGCAACAATAAAGAGCTGTTGAAAAGCTATAGCTCTAATTCATGCTAGAGACAGTGAAAAAGAAATTTTTCACAACAGCAGAGAAAGAGCTCAGCAGTGCATTGCAGAAGGCCACTTTTATCCAAGGGAATCAAGCCATGATTTCTTTCAGTGCTATTTTCAGTCCATATGGGGCTGAAAATTCACATCATTCGTCTCAGGAATAGGTGCTCCACATCCTATACCCAAAAACATTGCTTTGGTTTATTGTTTAACTGCTTTTAAACGAATCATGTGGATACAGTATGAAATTAATATTGCAAGGTATATTTGCTATGGTGCAAAGGTATAGATATTTATTTTTATAAGAGGACATTAGCTGCAATTTGCCAAGCCACTCATTGGTATGTCAGTGAATCTGCAGCAGTGTCTGAAGTACTGGCAATATCCCCACTTATTTATTGTTGTGTTTTTATGAAACAACAAATGTGTAATTTAATCATAATGATAATTTGATTCATTTCTCTTTGAGAAGGACATTAAGATTATTAAGATTCTCAGTTTACTAAATCTAATTTTCCATGGCTAGACTGATACAGAAATATAAAGCATCATCTCGGTTTACCATAACCTAGGAAGAGGTAATAATGGAAAAGTGTCATAAATATTGTAGAACAAATCATTTTATAGATAAGGGGTGCATTTTTTTCATCTACCAGTACTTGTGGCATGAATGCAGGATGTTAGCTCACAGTTGTCCTTTAGGTGGATGGGAGCACAGCAATGCTCTGAAACTACGAACTTCACAGACTTGGCAGGACAAATCTGCAGCTTTGGTCTACAGAGGTGATTTGAGGGGAAAGCATTGAGGTGAAGCACTTCACCTTTGAATAGCAGAGACTGTGTTGCATGCTGTCTAATAGGCACTGCAGTAATGGTAATCCAAATTAGCTCAGTTTCAATTTGAATCCAAAGCACCTTCAGAAGTCACACGAAGCATAGTTTATGAAAGACAGGAAGAGTTCACTGGTCTCAAGCACTAAAGGTGTCAGTGGGGGCTCTCAGTCCTCCCTTTATCCTCCAGCAGCAGCTCACAAGGCAGGCATAAGCCTTTGCATCAGACACATGATGGAAGAGTCCACAAGTTTCTGTGAGATAAATCCATGTTTCCTAATTGTGGCACAGTGTCACAGGTCCTTTTACATTTTCCATGCCTTTCAAACCCTCCACAGAGTGAGAAGCTAAACTGCAGTCAAGACAGTAGAAGAGTAAAGCTAAAGCTTTTTTGAGTCTTTTTCTTGATAATAAATCCATTAAAGGAATTTACTTTGTATCTAGAGACAAAAAATGCAGCTCAGAAAAGGTATAAACAGCCAGTCTGGATGTTTAAAGTGCCTGACTCACTCTCTGAAATGTAAAATGTCTTGAAAAAAGACATCAAATAATGGAGGCATCAAAAATCAGACATTTCTTTAAAACATTGCTCTATGCAGATAATAATGATAAATGTAGATAAAAATGAGGGGGTGAGAAAGAAAAAAGACTTAAGTTCATCTCCTGAGATGCAGTTTTCTATTGCCATTATGCTTTGTACTTTTGAGTCGTCCAACCCTCATTTATAAAACCGATTCCAGAACAATCTGAAACTTCTGATGTTCAAGAGATCTGACATAAACAAAAGCACAGTCCTGTGTACAGTGGGCACCTGTTTTACACAGATGTCATGCAGTATTTATCATAACATTTTAAAATTTTGAACACTCTCTTTACTCAAACTTGAGTTCATTCCAAAATGCAGCTCCTGGCTGAAAGAGAAGGAAAAACACTTAAAGCACTTTCTTTTTTCTTCGAAGAGTGTGGCAATTTCAAAGGCACACAAAGCCATCGCAGTCTGAATTGAGATAAAGCTACTAGTTCCTTACCATCGCCTTTGGAGTTCTTAGCCTTGTAAGATGTGCTTTTAATCCTTAAAAGAATTGCATACATATTTCATAACATACTTTATACTGCAGACTGCATCATATACAGTGTTTTACATGCATATTTATCATGAAAATAGTAGCTTAAATTGTTGAATGAATTAAATCTTGCCATGCCACATGAGAAAGCTGTCCCTTGTTTCATCCATTTCTATTTACTGTGCAACTTTACGTATATTTCCTGCAATGTACGTGTGGTAAAGCTTGGATTTTTTATTGCCATTGTTAAGACAAAGGCAGCAATGACATTTAGTGTTGTCAGTTCTTATGATTAAAAACCATATTTATGGTTTCTCTGTTCTCTTCCATGATTACCAAAGACCTGGATTCTCTGCCCAGTGACTCTCGTATCTTCAGGTAACTCCATTACTTTTAGAGGAAGCCAAGAAACTCCAAGGTAATGCTAAGTTCTGGGTGACTTACTCCAGCTAACACTAAGAAATGTGCAGCATAATCAAAAATACATCTATAATTCTAGGGAATTTACATGTACTAAGCAATCTCAGTGCTTGTGTCACAAGTTGACATAATTTTGAATAAAATATAGGAATATAGAGTACATTTCACTGATATGTAAAAATGAAATACATTTCTTATATAAAAGGGAGATAAGTTGTCATTTCTAGATCTTTAAAGCATCACTGCAGCAATCAATGTTGGTTTTGATGGTGTTTTTCTTTTTTTAATTCCTCTTTCAAAAAGTAGCTGTAGCAATAGCAGGTTGAAGAGCCTTTACGAAAACTGGTAAATGCAGTCTTAGTTTAAATTAATTTCTTCATTAAATGGCTCCAATTTCTGGCAAATCCAATTTCTCCTGCAAGGCCCAAGAGTGTAAACATTTTGCTTTTCAGAAGAACAAAGGAGTGACTTCTTTATGAACTACCTGTTTCCTTCTTCCCCAGTTGGCCCATGTTGGCATCCACGCAGAGAACAGGGACAGTTTTGCTGTTTGTTCAGCAAATGACCTCACATCTAACAAAAAGGACAAAACATTTAGCCGCTATGCTTTCCTTTCCTGTTTCATCCCTCACCTTTGCTTCTGTAGTAAGCTGACTTCAGCTGCCAAGAGCAAAGCAGATGGAAGCCTGACCCTGCAGCAAATGTATTATAAGTCATGGGGTAGCGATAGAAGGTCTGAAGGCTATCATCAAAGCAATAGAATAATGTCCCACAGAGAGATAGAGTTGCACAGCCCACATTTTATCTCAGCAAGACTGCGCAGCTAAGTGTAGGGATTGTTTTGAAAATGAAAAGGGGCTGGGAATTTGATTAGATGCTGATATGATTTTATATTTCATTTCCTATAATATTTCTTGAGCAAAAAGAAAGGAGAAGCTCAGAAACTCTCCAACTATTCATTTCAAAATTGGACACAATTGGAGAATGTTAAGGATAAGATGCTGTGCTTTCAGATGTGATAATATCAGTGGAGCCTTTGGAAAAGAAAAACAAGTTATGTGGCAAATAAAGGGGATCCCAGCAGAGCAAAATCTTGCTGCAACATCTGTGTTTATCTTTCAGCCTGTGCTACTGGAGGGTTTTTTGTGAGTAATCCCTGAGGGAATGTCTGGAAAACAGAGCAATATTCTAGTCCTTACTAGTATGGGTTACATGTGCATATTAGGTTGACAGGTAGCACAGCCTCCTAGGAGTGGACTGAAACAGCTGGTGCTGAGCACTTAATACCTCTTACGTATGTTTAGGGGATTGCTCCAGAATGCATCTAGGCTGGTCCCGAGCTGAATTCCCATGAGGGACCAGAGAATGTTTGCTGAGCTTTCTGTGGAGTCCCAGATTAGGTGGATCTTCCAGTTCAGTTTCACCCAAATAAAACTCAGTTTCTATGCTCTGAAGCACACCACAATGATGCTAAATGGCAGTGCTCAGGAAAGTCACTCAAAAAGCATACTTCAGGTGCTGATACACTAATAAAGATGCATCTTCAGATACCAATTGCAATACTGATGCCTACAAAATCTTATGTATAGATTCAGACTTCTCAGGTTCCCAAATCTCAGAAATGATTCATCACTCCATCACTTCAGATTCTTTTACTTCAGCACAATCCTCTGCTGACTCTATCAACTCTTTCATAAAGAGCATGTAGTCATAGTCCAACAGAGCTGAGGTTAACAGTCACCAGGCTGGCTTCTGTCATTCATTCACACTGTATTTCCCAGAATCCCTTTTTCTGTATTTACTGATTAAATGAGAGTATGAATACTAAAGTAGATGTCTGAGACAGCTGGAATGACTATCTGAAGATTAAAAAATAGAAAATAATAGATAAAATAGAAAATAATATCTTTACTAATGAAGAAAAGCCAATGGAAATGCTCCAGTGCTGTGTGTTCATTAGTTCCTATTTTCCATCTAACCTCATGCAAATATCTTGGTTGCTATGTAGTGTTTTAAATGCAATAAATACTGAGAAGATCAATAAAAGATGAGAATGTTCACAAGGATTTATTTAGAGTTCCTATTGACCAATACATATCTATCCTACTTAGAATTTAGTAACTGCAGATGAGCAGGCCATTTATAATAGAAGACCCCCAGGCATACAAAAGAAAATGTCTCTGGCTGAGATGAACTTGTACGTGCAATGGGGATTTGCAGCACACACACTAGCAACGATCCATTGAGTTAAAGGGAAACTGACCTGGAAGGTCCTGCTGCAAGTAACTGTCTATCCAGCACTGTGACTGCAAACCATCAGGTCTGGAGTCTGGAAGAAAAGTACTTATGCTTTATACAACTGATTACAAAAACTAAAATTGATTTAGGGACTTATGAAAACAAAAATCTCTACCATAAAAAATAAACAAGTAAGGACAGACTTCACCATCTCGTTTGTTGCCCACTTTTATGAAATTTTATTGGCAGCATCCTCAACTAAACTCATCATGAGCCTTCTGAAGGCTGTGAAATCTCCAGGAAGCTGAGATTTTTTTTATCACCCAGCAAGCAAAAAAATCCAAGACTTTGTTCTACGATACACAGAAACCTGTGATTTGGGACCCAAATCCCTGAGAGAAGGGAAGAACTGTTGCTCTAGAGAATTTTAATGACAGTTCATAGAATCACAAAATCATCTATGTTGGAAAAGAATTTCAAGATCAATTCCAACCATCAGCCTGGCCTATTGAGTCCCATCATTAAAACACATGCACACATCAGGGATGGGGACTCCACCATTTCCTTGAGAAGCCCAATCCAATGTTAGGATTAGATTATACAGAATTCAGAAATTAAAACTAGTGCCTTGAAAATATATATGGAAGGTGCAGGCAACAACTAGAATTTTTCATTTACAGGCATTTGAACCATGGATGACAAATACATCCTTACTACTTCTTTTTATGAGGACCACTGGTACCTTATGCTTAATGAACACTGCAATAATAAACGTCAGTCACTGCTACAAAACGCAGCACAAAGAAGCAATGTAACTCTGCTGCTTTATACCTGCCTGGCTGCAAGTCTAGAAAATGCTTTTTCCTTACAGTATCAGAAGCTACAGATTTTAGTAAACAGTTTTGGTATGTACCATGTGCATCTTGGCTCAGAGCTGTTAGTGAATTTAAAGTAAGATTCTTGCATATATTCATAATTTAATTCTTTACTGAGACCTCTCAGATCTGTGTCTATGAGTGGGTTCTTAAACCACAAAACTGCTCAGGTTGGAAAAGACCTTCAAGATCATCAAGTCCAACCACAAGATCATCAAGTCCAACTACAAAAGATATCGTTACACCGTCTTATGTGTTTTTCATAGTGATAATAAGGAACAGTTCTGATCCTGGTCCTGGAAGTTTACATCTCACCAGTAGGTCAGAGAAGAAGGGGGAAGGCATGATAATACTGATTCCAGTTACAGAAAGGGTGAGTCTGAAAATCGTTTATCATTTAAGTCCTGTTGACTTTCATAAAAATTGGGATCATAAAAACCTTACCTCTGAAAGCTTACCCAAGAATCTGAATTTATCATGGTATTCCTGTCACCTCACTTTGTCATCTCTTATGTAATTTAATGCAGCCATTTAAACTTACTTTGTAGTCAATGCAGAGAGAGCAGCATCTTCAGAGAAGTCATCCTGTCCATTTTTTTTTGCGATGAGATAAATTGCTTTACGAGATACCTGTCTGTGGTGTGCTTTAGTATGATGGCGTTCAGAAATGAAAAAATAAAGGCTAATGAAAAGAAGTGAATGAAAATACTTTAGCCCTCATTAGGGTTTAAATGCTTTCTGATTTTGTCTTTTTTTGTTTCTTTCACTTTTACTTCTTTTGAAAGTATTTTGACAACATTGGTTAGTAAGGTATAAAAATACTCCCATGGTGGAATATATTTGAAATTATGCATGGAGCTTATTCAATGAAATAATTTAAACCATAAGATCATTAAACTCTAATCACAGATTTGTATATACAAGATATTCTAAGCTACATAGACTCATGAACTTGACACTGAGAGGCACATTGCATTTGGAAGAGGTATATCAAGCTGACTTACAATCTCTTGAGAGTGAACACAGTCAAGCCTTGAGACTTCTGCAGCAGCACACATTTCAGCAGAGGCCAGGCACTATCAGCTAGTGTACAGTTCACAAGTAAAGAGTCAGTGTAATAATTAAAGGTCACTGTAAAAGGAGATAGAATTTTAAACGAGAACTAAAACCTTTTGAAGGCTGCACATTTTGATATTGGCCATCCTCCCCTGGCAGAAGCACCATTTCAGTTTTAGATCTCTGGGCATCAGAGCTGGTTGCCATGTTCACAGCACGCGATTCTCTCCAGGAACTCCAGCTTGCTTCAAATGAACATAGGCATCTATTTAGTAACTCCTTCTTTCAGAATCAATAAAACACGAATTTGCAGAGGCAGGCTTTTGCAAACAACCTGGCATTTTTACTCATGTGGACAGTGTTCTTTTAGGAACTTAAACTTGGAAGAAAAACAAAGGGTAAAAGCATATCTCTACTTTTGACTCTGCCTTTCCCCTTGTCCTTTTCTCCTAAAATTTCAGCTTCCCCTCTGTAGTATTTGCCTAGTTTCCTGACACATTCTTTCATTCTGAGTTTCAGTTCATGCTGTTTTCAGAGGTTCTGTTCTCCTTGGCTGCCAAAGGCTAAAAATATGTCTGGTCACTTTTCTTCTACCAGTGCATCCGAGGTTAACCTATTCATATGCTGATGGTCCTTGAAAAGCCCTTCATTCCAACCTGGCAATAGCTACAAGTTACCTAATTCCTATCATTCTGCTTTTCTGGAATCGAATTTTCCTTTAGCCCTGATGGCATCAAAGTAAATGTGTAAAATCAGTCAACGTAGCAAATGACAGTACAGTACAAAAGATGAATGAGTAAAATGAACCGTATCCATCTTTCATGAGAGTAATGCTGAAATTCAGCACCCATCTCACTACCATAAAAAAAAAAAAAAAAAAGAAAAAGAAAAAAGGAAAGATGCCACCTGTTTAGAAATAATGAAAATTTTAACTTAGCTGTTTGGATTCTTGTGTAGTCACATGGCAGGCGTTTTTGCTTACAGACAAGTTATAGACTCCATCCTTGTGTTCAAGTATGGTTCTGTGGGGGCATAGTGAGGAACTGGAATGTTGTACAAAGACAAGAGAAAATTATCTTGATATTGGAATATTAGTGAACCCTAATACTCAGTATTTATTTATCAAGAGAAGAGAACAACTCCTGGTGAAATGTGAGAGGGCCCCGGGCACATCCTCCCCTTCTCCAGAGCTTTGGGATATCCCTACTTTGCTACAGGTGCAGCACCCACAGCCACCCACACTGTGCCCCAATGGGCTTTGAGCACACAGCAAAACAGTCCAGCTCACAAAGGCAAAAAAATGTTGTATAAAAATACCATTAAGGATATAGCTCCAAGGAAAAATAGCCATAGTAGACCCATTACTAACTACAGTCTCTTAGCTCTCATAAATTATTACAGAAGGTGGAATGAAAAGAGTCCATAGTATTACCAGAATTACACACTGAGCTGTCTGAGAGATCTAGATGGTTTCCTCCTAAAGCACTCACTCCTCAGCCCCTCATGTATTAGCTTCCCTGCTGGCAGCTCCTGTCTGCAATGCTACAAAAATCAGTAATCTTCCACACATGAGCTTCCGTTCCATTCATCCCTCCTGTGCCAGGGAGTGCAATGGTGTCAGAAAACATCGGAATCCTACAAAAACAAACACAGGCCATGAATTATTGAAGACCAGTATTAATATCTATAGTATGAATAATATATGTTGAGGCAAGTCTCATTATTTTTCAAACTTCTTTTGTAACGTGACTCATTGCTCTTTGCATGTGAAAATGTACCCATATCATCTACTTTACAATTCAGTAATACTATTTTCACAAATCCAAGTGTTAACTCACTTTTTTTGATACTTCATTTTAGCTCCACAGAACCCAAAATAGCAGGAATCATTGTTTTTGCTGGTGGGGCAAAGATGGTTTTTCAACATCCCTAAAGTTTTAGACAAATGAGATTTCAAAAACATTACAATTGGATCATTTAAATTTGAAAGGTAAAAAGAAATGAAAGATTAGCCATGGAACTATGACAGTCTGTCTGAATTCATTTACGGTGTGCACTAAGAGCTACTGTAGTGATAGGCACTCAGAGACAGCAAGAAGATGAAAGGAAGTGAGAAAGAGTCATATGATGTCAGGAGGTGATAAGGTTGAGTGATAGTACATTTGTTAATAGTGACATTAAAGCTTTTGGATTTGTCACACACAGTGCTAGAAGCATGACATGCTATGTGACAGTTTCTCAATGCGTTCCTTTTGAATCTTCTTGGAGAAATAATCCTCTCCAAAAAACCACCATGGCTCTGGCAAAAGTCCAAAACAAGGAATTTTGGTATGGGACTAAATACGTAGGTCATTCATCAGCAGATATAAAATGCAATTTTTAGAACTGTATGTCTGGACAGCAGAGCAGGGAAGAAGTTACAAATGCACATCTGTATAGGAACAATCTTCAAATGACGCTATGGTCTGTATTTTCACGAACGTGTCCTCCTTTTTGTCATGTAACTATAATGCCCAGAAGGTGGAAAACAGACCATGAGCAAATTATTCTACACATAACATCTCCTAGAACATGCAAGTAATCTGGTTAAAGAACGGTCTGAGATGCCAGAGGCTATTTCACAGAATTGTTTGAGTTGGAAGGGACCCTTGAAGGCCATCTGGCCTGAACCTCCTGCAAGGAACAGAGACATCAGATTGCTCCATCAGAAGCTCAGAGCCCTGACCTTCGGTGTCTCCAAGGATGGAATATCAATCTTTCTGGGAACATGTTCCAGTGCTTCACCAGTCTTACCTTAAAAATCTTTTTCTTATACACAGTTTAAATCTTTCCTCTTTCAGCTTGAAATCACCTCTCCTTGTCCTGTCACACCCCTTGGGCATGAAATTTCTCAGCACATAACAGAGGCAGGTTCCATTGAAAAAGGATTCTCCTGGAATATAATAATCTAAAAACAGGAAAAGAATAATTATGTTTCCATCAAAAATAGAAACTTTTGTTTGTTTGTTTCAAGGAATTGTTAAAAAAAAAAATCAGAATTAACAGAGGATTTTCATATACTCTTTTTTTAAAGTGAAAATTCTTAAGAGAACTCTAGTTTAAATTTTCATGCTCCATGAGACTTCTGAAGAGCACAGAATTGCATGGTACTTGATATGTAGGATTAGACGAGGTGCCCGAAGACACAGACTAAGTTCATGCCCTTTGAAACCTCTATAAATTCTGTATTTCCTTCACATTCTTGAGTCCAAAAAGACCACATAACGTGACCACCACATACCTGTGAATCACAAGTCCACATTTCTAAAGAAATTAGCATTCAAAGCCTGTCTCAAAACTGTCTCAGAGGACAATGACAAGCCAACCTAAGACTGCTCTGTTACCAAAAGGTACCTCCCCATCTTTCCTCTTGATCCTGGTTCCATGTAATTACCCTTAATTTATTGCTAAAATTACGTGGCCCACAGGGTAAATTCAGTCATTTCATTGCTCAAATGAAAATGAACCATTTAATTTTTGGAGGTTACATTTTCAGTCCAATGATTCAGTGCAGAACTGCTTGAATATTAATGCTTACTTACAGAAGCAGGGGGGAACTCACAGCTGGAGGAGGTGAAGAAGTCAGATAATCTCCTGAGACAGAGAGTCCAGTTATGAAAATGCATCTTAATATTCTCAGAAAGTCGTCTGGTCTTCATAGTAAAGCTTTGAAGCGTTATGCAAAAGGAATAACAAGTTCATATCCACAGAAAATGTCAAATAAATAATTTCTAAAGACTGAGAGATTTTAACATGGACTCAAGCATTACATCTTTCATTAAAGCAGTGGTAAGACATTTGAGCCAGCCATTAAACATACAATTGCATGTTCCAATTCAGAAAGTGTTACAACTTTTATTTAGCTACATTACTGTTGGAAAATATTATGAAAATTAGTCGTGTTTGATTGACACACTTGGAGATTTTGCTTGCACAATGACTGTGCAGATTCCCCTTAGTGTAAACTAAATAAATAAATGTAAGGACCAATATAATTTTCTGAAGCAGAGCGAAAAAGTAGAAATATTATTTTAGTATCTTTGCCTTCCACCCTTAGCTTTCTTGTGGATAAATAAAAACATGCAAGTTGCTCCAGCAAGCTCAATATTTCAGTGCTATAAACAGCTTTGAAATATAAATTTTCTACTAACAAAAAATATTTAAAATAACTTTTGTTTGTAATTTATTTATTGTAAACACAAAATGCTTTCCCCACTGTTTTTAATTGCAAGCTAATCTTCCTTCCATCTTTTTTCTTTTCTTAAGTATACCTATGTTATAAAATGATGAAGTTATTAACTTGCTTGCATGCTGGGGTTTAATGTTGCATCAAAAAAAAAAAAAAAGCAAAAACAACACCATGGTGTGCTAGGCTACTCCACTTTTCTGCTGCTTAAATGAAAGTGCATGAATATATTTACCCAACATAGCCCTCAGCACCCTGTTTTGTTCCCATAAAAATGAAATTACTTTTTGAGTTACTAGATTTCAGTGCTCTTCAAATCTAGGCGGTTATCTCTGTAATAACAACTAATGTGGATTAAGTGGTATGAATAAATCTAAAATGTGTATACCTCACTTTAACATTGAGACATAAAATCTGCTTTATAGAAGCAGGGAAATGAGAAGTGCACCCAGCAGCCAAAGTTCATTGGTTAAATTGAAGAAAGCATTCAGTATTCTATGCATGAAGCTGCCATAATGCATAAGAGTAGAACAACATATAATTTAATTCAATTATTCAGATTAATATAATTTCAAAGCCAATGTTATTACATAAACAAATTAATACACATTGAGAATGCAAATTTAGTCTGTTGCAATCTTCTCAACTGATCAGACTGTAAGAAACACACAAAATGAGACCTAAAATAGGACAAGTTTTTTTTATTGAAACCAAAACCAAACTGCAAGAAATTTGGCTATAGCTTCTCTGTATTGCCACGCTATAATATGTACAGCATCAGCAAAAAGATATTTCAAAAGGTAACCAAATGTCCTAGCATTGTTTAGAGTTTAGTCAACTCCTTGAAATACGTGACCTCTGAAAACTGTCTTGGCATTTGATTTTTCCCATTTTGAAAAATGCGTCTATATTTTCTAATGTTTTTTCTTTAGTTAAAATTAATGATCTAGCCCTGCAAAGACTTTCTTGTAGCACACACTAATACTGAGATATAGATCTCCTTGAATCAAGATGAATGTTTTGTAATTCACAGATTCTTTTCAGAAGTTCCATGAATCGAGGACTTCTTAGTGGCTAAGCAGACTGGACATATCCCCAGTCACTGAAATCAAGTGTTGTTTGCAGTAAAAAAAGGCTTAAGAACGGATAGCAAATTGAAGAGCTACTTCTATCTTTGTAATATACAGTCAATTACACACACTTGACTCATACAAAGGGTGCCTCAAGTTTGATTTACATTGGTTTGTTTGCTGCTTGGATTAATAGAATGGTTGGAACTCAAGTTGGACTCCAAAGGACAGACAGCGATATATTTGTTTGCAGAGGAAACCAAACCTGTGCTCCTTAACAACTTTGCATCCTCAGATCTACATATGCGAAGAGAAATAGATCTGAAACAAGTAGGAAAGAAGGGGCCAACACATAGATATGCACGTCAGCTTCTTAGCACGATGCTAACAGAGGATAAATGCAAATTTTTGTCATTTTTCATGGGAAGTAGAAGAAGAGTTTTACTCTCATAAAAAGTTGTTTGGATGTGCATAGTTGCCAAATACTGATCCTTCATTAGAATGATTTGTGGATGCCTATACCCTGACACTCCCTGACCTCCTGCCTCCAGCAGCTTCAGCTTTGCTAGGAATTTTGCACCATACCGAAGGGCAGAGCTGGTTCTACTTCAGGTCAGCCATTTCCTCAAACTTCCCTGGCAGCTCCTTCAGCTCTGCAGTTCATTGTGCCTACCACCTTTCCCCACTTTGAATTCCCTCTGGCTCAGTAATGATCGATTTGCCAGGAAAATTTTAACTTAGCACCTTTCAGAACATATCAATTACTCTAAAAGCTCTCTTGAATCATTGTTTATGTGCCCATATCACCTTCCTATCTTAGTTTCTGTTAACCTGGTAAAACCTCTTGATGTAGCCTTTGCCAGTTCTTGTGCTTTCTCATTGCAAAGTCTTGAAGTTAATTTGCCACGGTAGTTTTTGGTGGTGGTTTTGTGTTGTTTTGTACATAGCTTTATAGTGGCACAGTCCTTTCTGGACTATGTGTGATTTTAATGATCTGAATATACTGCTGACTCTTCCATCTTCAAGTTGACCCTTATCCACTGCAACTCAGAAGGAATCTATATCTAAATATCTTAATGCACTTTGACACCTTAGAGTAAACTTGTCAGGTGTTTTTTGTTATTGTTGTTGTTTTTTTCTTTTGTGCCTCACTCTTATCAACTAACTTGTCAGTTCCACCACATAGGCTGTCAGGAACTACATGAAGGAAATGCATTTTTTGAATTAATATTTATAAAGACAGGCAGTGGGATGTGATTTTCATGCTAGAGGAGGTTTCATGCTAAATACAAACTACTTATGCGTTAAATTTTCCATCAATAAAAGAACTAATGCATCAAAGAATGACCTTTACGTATCCATCTATGCTATCATTCTTAATTCAGATACCCTGCAATATCGTTTAATAGGATAATTATGTTGTTAACCTGGCACATAAATCTTCAGTGTAAAAATTAGGCATATGGACTGAGTGATATTTCAGCTCTTGGGTTCCATTCCATAAGATTTTTTTAGGCTAACAAGAACAAACAAAGGTTTCACTTGTAAATTCAGAGGCATCTGTCCTTGCTAGAATTCAAAAAATCTGTGAGAGAAATACCTCATATTGTTTGCTTATCTTCACACAAATCTGAATATCAGACCTGAGATGGCTCATAAGTTCTGTTTTTTCTCATGCTACAAAGAGGTTGGGATTGAGGTGTCAGAGCAATCTCAGCTTCCAAGTCCATCAGTACATTTTCTGGGATGCAAAGATTTATCACTGATTGAAGAATTACACTTTCCTATGGAAATGCATTTTCCTGGGGAAAAAAAAAACCAACACAACTAATATAGAAGCAGACCTCTTTACAAGAGTGCATAAACGTTGAACTTTTGGATAATATCTTTCTGTCTTGTAGAGTGCCTCCTGAAGGCATTACTGCTTCTCCATGCACAGTCCAAGGGCATTGTGACTGAGCTGCACACTGAAGCAGTCACTGCTTGGATAAACACTGTCAGCTGTCAAACTGTGATTCACCAGTGTTTTATTTGGGGTTATGTCAGTAAAACAGAAGTTCCTTAGTAGAAGTCAAGGTGCTGTTCTATACTGTCATGGTTTACGTGACAATATGCAAAAATAGCTTTAAACAGTTATTCATTTTCTACCCTTAAAACCAATCAGGATGGGGTTGGTGGTGTTTTCTGGAGTTGCAAGTTAAAATACATTAAAATAAGTTTAAAGATTTGCCCAAAAATCAGCAGACAGCTATTCTTCCTGAGAGGTTACACCAACAGGCAGGGACAGACAGAACATAAATTGGACACACTCACGTAGAACAGTTTCATAGCAGCTACTGTCTTGAGAAGCCTCCCTTCCTTTCAAGCTATGGACAGTCTTTCTAAGCTACCTGGTACTTGTAGTGTAATTTCTATTCCCGTGTCTGTGCCTTTCCCTCTTTCCCAAAATGACATCCTTTGTAATGAGATTCAGAAATCATTCCAGAGGTGGTAATTTTAATTATGAGCTCACTATTTTCATATGTTTATATCACTCTGACTCTGTCTTTCATCTGCCTTTCCTCAGTAGACTGCAAGATGTGCACTCTTAGCTTATAAATTCTTAATGATGTAGTTAAAGAGCACTGGATGAATTTTAGCTACAGAATGACTCTAAGCTGGTGCCTAGTGTAATTGCACGTTGCAGTAAAAATGCTATACTTTGTTCATTTCACCAAAAGAATAGCATCCTTCCTTCTCTAGCGAAACAAGTAAAATTGATATGATATCAATTTCACTGATTATCGTGTTCTTCTGATTATGAAAGACTGTATTCCGTGGAACATCAGAAGAACATGATAATAAAAGCAAAGAACTCATTAGGCACTTAGACTAATTCACTGTTTTTCTGTAAGTAAACAAAAACCACACATATGCCATTTATCTCATTCACTGAAAGTTCCATTACATTCTACAGAGAGCTTGAGCTCCATCTGCAAATGCAGCTGACTGTGCTCTGCTCATCGAGATCTAACTCCTACTTGCAGGCAGCAAACTTCATCAGGCAGAAGAAATTACTTAGGAATTAGCTTCAGAGGAAAAGCTGGCTCAAGTATTGATCAAATTTACTGTTTCAGAAAGTTCATATTTGTATCATTTTTCCACAGTTGACACATCCCATAGAGATATTGAATGCAATGGAGCAGGTTAAATTATTAATAGCTTTTTAAGGTAGAAAATCTTATCACTACACAAAATCAGTAAAATAGGTGAGCTATGGAGTCTACAGAGGGTCATCTATCACCATGTACCAAGTAGCCTTCACATACATCCCCAAGTGTCTTTGATTAAGGGTTTTTCATCCATAATTTGTTATAAATGTGGGGGTATTCATATCCATAAGCTTGTTACTGAAGACAGAAAACATATACCAGAACAGGAACGGGACAATAGATAGAGAAACCAGTAAGGTTTCAGGAAAAAAACAACCATTTTTCCATGGAGAGAAGAGACTACGTCTCCATGAACAGAATTAGTTGTATCAATGCCATTGTAAGACAATTGTAAAAGCTGTGAAGGAAAAAGGTACATTTACTCTAAGACTACTAAATTAAGCAAAGAATGTAACAGGAGACTGCCTTTAATTGATATAGTCTGGGGACTTTCAGCAGCCCACAAAATAAACCGGGACCTGATCTGTTAAGATATTTGCTGCAACTAGGACTTTTCTTCTCTCTGATTTTGTGTAGCTAAGTGTCTGTAGTATTAATTAATGCAAGAACACATTTGCCTAAGATTCACAGAATTTTAAAGAGGACCCCGTAGGCATATTTGGAAAAGTTCCACAAACTGCTGAGTTCTCTTCTGATTCCAAAAATAGAGGTTAACCTGAGCACTGACAATCACTGCATTTGAAAACTTGATTTAGCAAAATGAAACAGAGCAGGGAGTGAAAGGGATTGAGGCCAAGGTCACAGGACCCGAAATAATGTTAAAAAACATCCCCAAGGCTTACATTCCATTCCTCTGTTCAAACGTCTCTATGCTTCTATGTGGCTTGGTTTTTTTTTTTTTGTTTTTTTTTTTTTTACAGAAAAGAGCTAGGGAATTAACAGTGTTATAAACATCCATAATCTGCAAATTTAAGTTTTAGAAGCAGCTAGAAGAACTAGCTAATAACTGTTTTCTTCTCTTGTTTATAACATAAAAGTTCTCAGATAGTCTGACATCTTACTTGTAACACCAAGGAATAAATATAAAGCAGGATTTAAACTGCTTGTCTGAGCTGGTCAGCTTTTATTCCATGGGAAAGTTAGTGTGTATTCAAACTCTTGAACTGTCGATGTTCTTTTTGGTGATTAAGTAGAAAAACTTCAACAAAACAACAAAAATTACATTCCCATACTCCCTAATGAAACGATCATGGCACTAAACCTGCTGGCCTTCAAGAAGCCTTGAAGGGTTTCATTTGACATGGAGGTTGAATTTTGGGTGGTCCTAAGAACGCAGTGATCTGTGTGGGTCCCTTCCAACTATGATTCTTTGATGATTAAAAAGGAATCCTGAAACATCTAACTAACATGAATATTTTATAATGCAATTAAATTTATTCTTTAGGAGAACTTATGGATAATACACAGAGCCCCAACAAACCAAATATAAGGGAGATTTGCTAACTAGTAGCTGTAAAATCATCAGCTCTACTTCTTCAGTTTGGCTCACGTTCTAGTCAACAGTGAAGTAGGACAGAAGCTGTTTGCACCTTGAGGTTAATATCATCCCAATCAGCCCTGGCAAGCTGAAATAATTAATTGAGGTCATCTGGTAATTGTGCACTCTCCAAAAATTCAGAACAGTTCTTTTCCTCATTAAAATATATCTTTTTTTCTTTATGGGCAGAACTTCCCTGCTATCTTTTCAGCTCTTAGCTTCCTTGTCAGTCCCTGTTGAAGCAGAACAGTTCTGGGGGTGTTTTACATCTAGAATCAGAGTTCCTCTCCCAGCTCAGCAAAGCATATTACTGCTATCCCACAGCTGCGTTTGGTTTGACAGCTCTCTTCTCCTGCGTCTTCCAGATATCAAGACAAGATTTCACACAACATTCATCTCAAAATCAGAGGGGACTTGCTCTGCTGAAGCCTCACGCAGAGCTTAATGACAGCAATTGAAAGATTTTTGACAGGTGCTGCATTGCAGTGCTTACCTATCTGTAAAGGCATCTTGTTTTCCTTCTTTGAAAGATGGGAGCTTAAGACACAGCTTCAGCATTACCACTGCTGAATAATAGAATGGCCAGGGTTGAAAAGATCATTGTGATCAACTCATTTCAACCCCCTGCTACGTGCAACCACCAGATCAGGCTGCCCAAAGCCACATCCAGCCTGGCCTTGAATGCATCCGGGAATGGAGCATCCACAACCTCCTTCGGCAACCTGTTTTAATGCATCACCACCCTCCATGTAAAAAGCTTCCTCCTAATAAGTACCAAGGAAGCTTCCTTCCAAAGGAGTTCCACTATTTTGGAGTTATTCTTTCAAAATAAATTCTTGCCGGACACTTTCTAGTACCAATTCTTTTTATTTTCTACTCATCATACATTTGCTGTTTGGAAGATAACATTTACATCTTCCCATTCCATCCATTCCTAACTGTTCAGTCATGTTTATTTGCCATAAGCTTGATTTAATTTCTTAGCAAGGACCACAGGGAAATTGAGTTGCCCTTCATTAGTCTCTTGTAATTATGTTTTTAACTCTGCTTTCTAAAGCAGCTCTCAGATGCCTTCAGCTCTGGGGCTGTTTTGAATCATATCACTGCCTCATTACCTGACATTTTTAGAAAACTGCTGAAACAGATGAACTAACTTGACATGGAGACTGCTGCAGTATGTGTCCCTGTAACATCAGATAGAAAAGGCGTGAGGAGGTGCTCTCAGTGGTGTATCAGTACCAGGCTGGATTTGATTTCTCTGAACTTTGTGATATTCTTGCTTATGGATAATAACCCATGCAGATTCAAAAATTCTAACTCTGATTAACTCCACTGCAGCCATCATAAGAACAGTACAGCCTTGATTATATAGGCAGCATTAAGGTATAACTTTGCCAGTATCTGAAAAAGCTAATAAGCCTCCTAGCTGACTAATTGGCTATTTTTGCACTATTTGATCTAGTCTGAGGGAAACTGAAGTATTTATTTTTAAGTTAGAACAAATTGCCAATCTTTGGAGCTCTGTATTCTTTAACTTCCTCCCCTTTGTCTTCCTCCTACACATGCCCCTTGGAAGACAACTCTTGCCCCTTGATGGGCAAATCTGACTTAAGAGAACACATCAGGGGAGCAATTGCTGAAAACCATATGGCTGCCCAGAAAAACTCAGACTACAAAAGAGAGACAAGAAAATAACCATCAACACAAAACAAATCTGACCTCTTGAACTTCTTTCCCTTGCTCTGAAGGATAGATAGCCTTCTTGTTCAGAAATGCATACGGTTGGCATCTCCCAAATCTCCATTTGGACATGACACACGTTGCATCACTACAATCTTTTCTATTCACGAATGAATGGTCTTTGCTTTCTGGTGTGGCTCTGAAAGTGAGAGAGGTGGTCAGACTTGACATTTTTTCTTGAACCAATGATCACCATTATTCATCGCCCTTTGTGATGCTTCCTGTACTGATAAATTTCCTACCTTTAGGAACTGAACAGAGAATTTTATTGCCTTGAGCTTAATTCAATAGCACATACAAGACGCAGTAGCTCCTTAATGTACTAACTCCTGGCTTTGAACAAAATCCAGCTTTACAAGAAAATCTGAGTCTTAACATTCAATATAATTGAACTTGAATTCAATATAATCAGTATATAGTTATTGCATAGTACATCACTGAGGTAGTATCTGCTAGGATTTTCAGTTTCTCCATAGCCAATTAACAATTTATGAGTAAAATTGTGTGGTTCACATTTTCTCCTCTACCTCATCTGATATCAGCAAACTGTGAGTTAAATCATGGAGTGACTTAGCTCTATCCTTGTCTTTTCTGTTGGAGCTATTTTGTAGCAAATCTGATTCAGTATTCACTGCATCTCTGAGATGCATCTCAAACTCCAATCTCTGCAATGCCCTGAGAGCACTCTAACCTATAAGCTCTAGACTCAATTGTGAATATCTTTATTTCATTCCAAACCTGCAAATACTTAACTTTATCAAACCCTACAGTTAGAGCAGATTAAGGCCTGTACAATAATTACCCATAGTCCTCTGAGAAATCTTCCTGGGGGTCAAGGAATACACCTTCAAAATGCTTTATGATTAAACTATACAGAAAAAGTGACTTAAATTCATGCTCATAAACACTTAAATGAGAGACTGAAAGCAGAGATGCCCTCTTACTTATTGTCTCTACCAATTAGTTACCAGCAGTTCCCATTCAGCTTACTGCCTTACTTTTCTACTTAGTCCTTCCAGGCACTGCCCAGGAAACCTACCTACCCTTAGAGTTGATTATTTATGACCCACTGTCTGCAGCTTTTCATAATTTCTTTGTTCCAGTATCTACTTCCATACATTAAAAAAAAAAAAAAGAATAAAAATAAAAATAGCATCCTGTTCCAGCTGCCATCTTTAGCCCAGAAGTTGGAAATCTTAAAAAAAAAATTTCCAATCTGATTACTAGTAGAAAACTCCCTAATTACCTGCTCTTTTTTTTTTTTTTTTTCATTTAGCACAGAGTGAAGCTTCATACTTCTCATGGACATTCATCTGTTTTGAACTCTGGGCATGACTGGAAGTGGAATTTTTGTAGCGAGATCTCTTGAGTATGTTCTGACATTTCAAAATCCAGTGGGGGATACAGGTACCCAAAATCTGCTGAAAATCCTATTTTCCTTAAGTAGAGACAAATTTAGATGTTCTCACTGCTCTGAAAATTCTGATTATAGTTCAATCTGGGTATGATTTGTGTCTCTCTCAGGTAAACTTGGCCTTTTCAGCTTTTACTTAGCAATGCATGGTTTATGCTCTGTTACAGCCATCTCTGGCTTTGGATCAGAAGATTCTGTTAGGAGGTGATTGAATTTATATTCATCACAGAAAGCAATTAAGTAAAAGCAAATCATGATTAAGAACAAAGGGCACAACACTGGGAGGGAAGCAGCAGAGACAGAAAGAATGTGAATACCCAGTTCAGTCCCTCGAGTTCTCTTGACAACAGCTATACCTCATTCTTTTTTTCCCCAGGAACTGTGCTTAGTCTCCTGTTCTCGACAAAATCTGTGCTCATGATCTTATCCTGATGTTACTGTATTAGAATTGAATACCAACAACAGTAGATAAGATGATGTGATATTGCTTTTAATCCCAAATGAACGAACTGCAGTAAACGTTGCATAGCACAAAACACCAAATTAATTAGAAGTATCAGAAAACAAAACAAAATCTTGTTTTTTTCCTTTTCCCTGAGTTAGTCATCTGATTTCATTTTTCATTTAGTGCATTGCAGTTTTTTTTATGCCAGTCTGTTTCTAGATTTAGTGTACTGCTATTTTCACAGCCAGGAAAATAACAAGACTCACTGCATTGCTCTCTCTGGATTTTTGTTTGTTTGTAGTTAATTCAGTCTGAGCAAATCAGAAAGAATTATACTATAGCATCAATTCAAGATAAGAAGCAACGCTGATCAAAAAGTAGAGGTTTCTATTTGAAGGGATAATTATCCTACCTGAATAAAACTTACTTTTGTTTCAGAATCCAAAACACCAATTTGAGTCAGAAACATCCAAAAAAATACAGCTTCTCAGCAACACTGACATTTGAGAGCATTAATTTCAGTGGATACGTGCAGTGGATTTCCTAGCTTTTCTTCAAAACACTCCCCCTGCAGCTGACTTAAGACTCTTTGCCCTACTGCATTCTATGATGAATGTTTTGGATCCAGAGGAGTTCATTAAACCCAAAATTTGTTGAATGAATTTCCAAAAAAAGATTATAATTAGGTGGAAAAATTTATTAACAGCTCCAAAGAGAAGTGCCCTTAATGGAAACAAATATAGAAATATAATCTTTAGCAGATAAGAAATTATTTATCCTAATAATTAAAAATCAGTTTAAAATTTTGAAATGTACTTGCAAATTATAGTTATGAATTTAGAAAAGTAAAAAGAATAGGAATTTATTAACAATTTTGAGTAATGAAATCAATTAAATATTGATTAAATATTGCAAAAATATTAATGGAAAATACAAAATTGGGGCCATTTTGAACTCTCCCAGGTAGAGACAACTTCAAAATTCTTTTCAATTTCTCCTTCTCTGTGACTGTTGTTTCTCTAGGTCTAGCAACCTATAAACTAAGTGAAATAACAATACAATTGTTGTTGTTTTGCACACTTCTTCCTATAAAAACAGGCCAAGATCTAAGTGAAATCCAATCAAGAATGTGGTACAAACATCCTCATTCAAGAGGTTTTACCTAAAGTCAGGGGATTGAAGTCTATGCACTGGACCCTTGAATCTGCAGAAAGCCTCAGTGAAGTCTGCAAATAAATCTGAAGCCTGAGGATCTGAGCAGGGGAGAACCCTGCAGCTGGGGGCTCTTGCCAAGACTCTCACTTGACTTCATATGTCACACTCAAGGTGCTCCTCTCTTTGGAAAATCATTGCTATCAAGACCATCCTCCTTGTTATCACACGTGATTAAGTGATTGCAAACAAATGCACCGGATATGAAGTTTAAAAAGCTACATTATTTTTGTCTCACAATGAAAATTTTTTTAAACTATCCCTTTCAAAACATCATTAATAAAGCTAAACTACCATTAAAATAAATAGAAAAGGAATTCCAAATTACATACACAAGATTACTCAAGAAATCTTGAAAATGTGTAGGCTTGCATTCACCAACATCTGTAGTAGCAATAAAAATAATGTATGAAGAACAGTTTCAAGACAAAACAGTACACTAGTTTTCCACCATTTACACTCATTTTGGAGTTTAAAGAATTTTCAAATTGAAAAAAAAAAATCAGGAATTTTTTCATCTGCATTCAAAAGGCTGATGGAAAATAACTGCCTTCTCATTAATCTAAGCGAGATCTATTAGCAAGTCACTCACTAAGACAGAGAGTTTCTCCCCAAGTTTGCATGGAAACCAGGAAGGCCAGTTTAGATTCATTATGCATGGAGCAAAGCAGTATAAGATTAGGCTGTGGCTATGAAGATGAGGTGCTGGAGGCCCTTCTGCCACAGTGCTACACCGACTAATGAAACTCATTTATCAGCACTCCTTGCTTTGGGGAACAGGAAGGAAGGATATGCTGACTTTTTGAGAACAGCTAACATTTTCTTTAATATTTTATATATTTATCCAGAAAGTAATTAAGTTATTTTTGAAATTATAAAAATAGAATGGACGCACTCAGGTAATGAGCATTATATGTTTCTGGGAATGGATTAACTTCCTAAGATTTAGCAGACTGTGGATCAAAGCTCTGTATTTCTATGACTGTAAAAGCACTGGCAGATCTATTGTTTGTGCCCAAAAAAGCACCAAATGGCAACAGTAGATTTTAGATCTCCCTTCATAGTTACACTTCCATTTCTCAGATTACGTCCAAATATTCCAAGAGTTTGTCACATTAGAATCATCATAAAATCACCAAAATTGGAAAAGCTCTCCAAAATCATCTAATGCAACCATCCATCTACAACCAATATCCCCCCACTAAGCCATGTCCCTCAGCACAACATCTAAACACTTATTGAACCTCTCCAGGGGTGGTGACTCAACCACCTCCCAGGGCAGTCTGTTCCAGCACCTGAACACTCTTTCAGAATAGAAATTTTACCTAATATCTACCGTGCACCTCCCTTGGCACAACTTGAGTCCATTACCACTAGTCTTAACTCTAGTTATGTGGGAGAAGAAGCCAACTCCTAATAACCTCACTTCCAGTAGTAGTGGAGAGCTATAAGGTCTCCCCAGAGCCTCCTCTTTTCTGGACAAAACAATTACAGTTCTCACAGCCACTTCTCATAAGACTTTGTGCACCAGACCCGATCTGTAAACTCTGTACAGTTCCTACTTCTTTAGTGCAAGCTAAACACTTAGGTCATAGATTGCTATGCTGTCAGCTAGCAATGCATTCCTGAGTACTTGCTGTACTTGAATAAGACTTAAAATTTTGAAGAGGTGAGATACTCCAAAATGAAAATCTAGCAAAGCTCTTCTGAGAAAACAGGGCAGGACCTGTTGGACCCCATAGTAAGGGAATCAGAACTGTATGAACTCGGATGTCTCTATAAACAAAACCGAATCAATTGGTGTCAAACTACAGGTAAAGCCCTTGGTGTCTGGAGAAAAGTTTACCTGAATACAATTTCATAGGTGGAAGAGGAGGAAAGTACTCCATGCAAGAACTGCATGAGATAAGATAGCAGATGATATGAAACAAAATTGAATTTTTGAGTTATTACTTGGAATGTGTGCCACTGAGATATTAATAAAAATTTTGAGCTATTAATACTTTTTAAACAGAAGCACCAGGAAGGAAACATGCTGAAAATTATATGTATATTAATGTATAATATAAAATATTCATTAACACACAAAAATTAAGATAGCATCTAATTAATCTGCTTAACTTCTAAATGACTAATTAATCTCATTAATATAGACAATGTTTGCTGATATATAACAGAAAATAACAGCAGTATTTCCTCTTCCATGTTTAGGAACAGCTGTGAAATCAGAGCAAACACTGACAGACTTTTCCCCATGTTTGTAAATGAGTATTTCTAAGGCACCTTTCTGAAGAGCAGTGGTTGCCTGGAAGGACAGGAAATGAGCCAAGGTGAAGGCAACACGAATGCAGGAAGTTGCATTTTCATCAGTATTACATTTTCATCAGTATTTATTACCTTGTTGTTTTGAAAGTCTGAAGCCAAATATATGGCTTAGTTCTTGTAAAAATAATTTCATTTTCATACTTTCCTACTTCTATATATTTAACAGTGATTCTTCACCTGTACTTCAGGTCTGGTATGTTTCTAAATGACTGAAGTCCATGATCTTTCAATAGAATCCAGTCTAAAAAGAGAGAGGAGTCAGAATTTCATACTCCTAATTGCAGCGTGGACTAGACTCATTCCTGCTGCTGCTTGACAGTGACTATCAAAAGACATGTCATAAGTCCATTCAAACCTCTTTTGGCCAGGAATTTGAAAATTAGCCTTAAAATGCAGTTAGCATTCAAACAGCCGACCACAACTCAGCTTCATGAGTTCCCATAAATGTGTGTTCCATGTAAAAACCTAATGATTACCTTCTTCCAGTATCAGCTCTGTCCATTTTGCAAACTAATACATTTCAAGAGGAACTGTTTAATCAAGGATGACTGAAAACAAAAGTCAGTATCAAACTTTAAAGGAATTCTTACATGTTGACAACTTCAAAAGTTGTCCGAGTAATAGAAAAAGGACCACTTCAATCATGAAACACAAAACTAAAGCATTTTCACAATTTTTCAACACATTTTTCTCATCAAAAAGGCTGATCTAGCAAAACAGAAGGGAGATGGAAGATTTCACAATTCCAAATACATAGTTATCCCTAAAATTTGTTGCTGTTCACTGAATGTTTTCGAATAACTCTCCTCAAAGTTTGGATAGTATTTTGTTCTAGAGAGCATACAAAGAAACAGAATCTGCTAGATGATCCAAAATTAGATTAGAACTGAAATTAATGGCAAAAATTGACCTAATTTAATATAATTTAACACATCCAGCCATTTCATTATCCCCAGTGGTGTAAGTAATGCCCTACTTTGCTCTAGCTGGAACTAATTCTCACATAGCTTGGGATCTTTGAATACACTATGCCAGATGGAGAAGAAAGAAAGATTGTTGTTGTGTCCCAAAAGAACGAGAGAATAGGGAAATATTCATCATCCATCAAAATGTTTTTGTTCTGGTGCAAAAAAAAAGCTGCTTTAAGATTAAGCTCTTGATGCAGACCTTTCAATGCAAACAGGTAATTCAAGCATGTAATTCACATTGCTGACTTCAGTGGAATTGTGAGCACATAGCATGCTTTTGGGGAGCAAAGTCATAGAGATTTTTACATATTTTATACAAAGCAAAACCAGATTTATTTATGTACCCATGTTCTATTTAAAATATACCCATTAAGACATTTAAATTAAACATGATCAGTCAGCTCAATTTTAAACCTCAGCTTTTGTGGAGTTTTAACTACAGTACACTACAGGAAGCTCATGTAGATTTTGTTAAAGATGCAGTTTTCATTGGCTGTGTCAAAAACTTTGGAAAATACTTCTCTCCTTGCATAACCACACCAGAAATTTGAAACAAAAGAAGAAAAAAAAGAAGAAGCAAACAGGTGTGGAGTGAACATCAGTAGTTTTTCAAGATACAATGAAAACTCATTAAGTGGGAATGCTGCTTCCTGATGCCAAGGCACTGTTCTCAGCAGGAAAACACCTTAAGGTGGTGGACAGGACGGGCTGTCAAGTTGGCCATAGCTGTAGATGAGTCCCCTAAACTACAACATACAACGCATTTGTTTTCTGTCTTCCTGTCTTAATTGCAGGCTTGGAATGAGCTTTGAAATGAATTTAATAAAACTTGCAGGGAAAGACCAAGAGGATACAAGCAGAACTGGGAAGCTTTTTCAAAACTTTTCTTTGTACTCAGTGAGTCTTTGGCTGAATGTTTTTAAGTCACTCTCATCAGCAACTTCTACAGCTTCCTAAAGGCAAGGTCCTCATAAATACTCATAAATGCCTAATATAATGGGCTTCATTGGTTTGCCATAGAGCGGAACTATCCTATCTATGCACCTATGACCACACAAACGCAGCCAGAACAGTTATTACAATATAAAATATGGCTTTTTCACAATAAGAAGCACTCAGCATGGCTTAAAGCTGTAACCAGAGCTGAAAACTCTTTGCCATATCCCTTCCTTCAGTCACAATAGTTTTAAATGAGTAAAGTTTCATTATCTTCACTGCCTTGATTTAAGCAAAGCAAGGGTTTCTCATCAGATGGCCACTTTCTGAACAGGAGATGGATCTTGCTAAAAACATTTCTGTGTGCATCTCTTAAACACTGCACCACATCCATAAAAATAAGCAAATGTTAGTACTCTGCAGCCCATGAGCAAGCAGTGGCTTAACCTTGCCTTACAACCTGCTTTCTCTCTGCCCCTCTTCCATCCACGCACATTTGCCATTCTGATGCCAAAGTGCAGACTGAGCACAGCCAATAAAACTTGGTGCAACAAAAAGATTTCATATTTCTGCTTTCACATTGGTATAATTTCACTAATGCTTCTGTAATTACTTCCAATTTACTATGGAATAAAGGCACAAAATTGCAGCTGATAGGGTCTCCAAGTTATTACACAGTTCCTTCAAGTGAAGTAAAAGGAAGCTAAAGTGCTTTTTTCCATTCCTTTTTGGCTGTACACTTTAATGTCACGTTTTGAATATGTATGAAGATCATTAAAAACATATAGCACTTGAGTTCGAGTTGTTTAAAGACATTAAACCTCCATTTTAATACATGTGATTTAATTATGGAATTCTCAGCAAACAGGTCCAGACCATGCACTGCTAGAACTTCATGGTAATGGTGGGTTTTCCCTCATGGAGTCAGAGAGCTTACCAAATGTAATCTTCCAGACCCATCTACAGTGTCATTAATTCTGTTACCTGCATACCAGACAGGCTCACAGACACACTTTGTTTGATATATGCTAAATCCTTTAGGCTCTGTCTTCTAGCTCTCAAATAAGCTTGTCAAGCTGGCAAAAATAATTAAGCCAGAAGAACATAAGCTCATGTTGTGAAAATACATTGAAAAATCATACATTAGGTTAAATACTATTAAATGACATTCAACACTAAAGTATTTTATTTCATACAAAAGGGAACTTATCAGATTCCAAACCAACAGCTATTCCACCATCTTTTATCATTACATATTACAGAACTCCACTGACTAATTTACCTTCATGTTCTGCTGAAAAGTGGAGTCTTTTCAATTTCACATGGGAAAGCAGCTCTGGTGTGGTTTTATTTCTTCAGCTGAAGTAGGTGGAAGAAATCCTGGTTGGCTCTGCTTCACTTCTGCCAGCAGTTACAAAAGAAATACTTTCTCTAATTATTCTGGCAAGCTTTTATTGCACTTGCTTTAAAAAGTCTGTTACTTTAGAGTGTTAACAAAATAGCAAAACAAAATATAGCTCTTCTACCCTTTCTGTTATTTAACAGTGCAAAAAGAACAAAATTTAACGAACTTATTTCAGTGAAGAAACACTTTCCAAAAGGATTCCCTTGCCATTACAGGAAACCAGGAGAAACATTTATCACAAGATGCTCCAGCTGCGTCCCACAGCTTCACACTGCTCTGCAGCAGGTGGTAGCTTACCCCTGCCAGGGGAGCCACATTTTGAAAATGCAGCTGTGGTGTTATCATAGAGCAGAACCCGTGGTTCTATTTGCAGTGGGATTTTTTCTCTTAGAACACAATGTAAGTATTAAAAAATAACAATTGTAATAAAAAATAAAATTCGTTATGAGAGAGGGATGTAATTGAACCACATCTACAACAGAAGTAGAGCATCAGGGTGATTATGAATTTGGAAGGGTGGCTATATATTAATGCACTAATGTTAATCAGTGCGTTGTCAGTTAAATCATATGCAGCTATAAGACCATTCCTCCTCCTTTACCATCACACAGAAATTTATAGGAGATACCCTTCTTCGAATTATGACCTAAATATGCTGCAGTGCATGGTCCTGAATAGGCAGTGCCTTGCATATTAATCACTCTTGTCACTACTATGGAGGGCATTGTCCTGCGGTCAAGAGCTGAATCACATCCACTAGGATGATCACAGCTTAGTCAAGATTCCCTCTCAGAATCTGGCCCACAGGCATAATAAACATTAAGTCCAAGAAACAACAGCACTGAGTGACAGTTTTAGAACATTTTTTTTGTTTGATTTTTTTATATAAAAGGCAAACTGCACAATTAGAAGTGGAACTAAAAGTTCCAGGGAATTCTATCATTTTCAGCACGTAATTCATTCAAGATGTAACAAACTCTTAAAAAGGCTTCCATTTCAGTATCTTCTAAATGGAATATTTTTGATTTTCAGGTTAAAGCTACGTTTTCACTTAGAAAGTGATGAAATGAAGATAATCGGCATTTAAAAGCATCTGTTCAGTTGAAAAAAACTGTATTGCTTTTTTAATGAAAAACTATCGTCTACAAACTAGTGAATCCAACATGTTCACAGATGCAGCAATGACCTGAAATGGATGTACACTTCAGCATTCCTGGAGATGTCTTACGACTCAGAAGAATCTTTTATATCCACGATGGTATCTTCTACTATCTTTTCTTTCATCTCTCTTTTTGTGAAAGTGATTTTTAAAACTCTGAGTATGACTGCAATTTCTCTCTGTAAATCATAATTCTCAAGGCATTAATATGCTTTGATAAAGCGAGCAATAAGGCCAGGTGCAAAACACAAATGCAGTGACCAACCTTGGAGGCACTGGAGGTCAGCTCCATGCCAGCGCCCCAGACCTCACAGACATCCCAGATTTGTATCTTCCTACAGCTTTACCCCGTGCCACAAAACTGCCTGTTTTGGCACTGGATAAATCTCACCCCACTTCTAGATGGCATTATAATGTCTTTGCTTTCCATATTGAAGGGGTAGTTAAGCTCAGAGTGAAGCGTATCCCACAAGTAAGAAATAAATGAAGACAGATACAGTCCTAAAGAGTAACAATCATGATTACTTTAATGGAGCAACTCCAAGAAGCATTCAGTAGTGCTGTTTTATTGAACTCTTAGGATTTTTCTACATTTGGAAGTTTACCAAAATTGCTAGTCAAGAGTAATTACCACGCTAAGCTCTTTAATTCAGCTTTAAAATGACTTTTTCCTATTTTGTATAACCTATACTGGAACTATGCCTGAAGAGTTATATTTGGAAGATTTCTAATGTAAGCATGTCTTTATAATTATGAAAGAGACACACAGTACGATACACAAGGACCAGGCAATGAATATCCAGTCCAGAAAATCTCTCATTTGTTTTTCTGTGCATCAAATAGAGAATCAAATACAACTAATTTACACATAACAAGCTGAGAGTTATAACAACTGAGAAGAGGCATCTCACCTACCTTGAGCCTCTCAAGAATTTCTTAAGGGTTCTAAGCATTGTTTTAAGTACAGTACTTCATTAATTCTTGTCATCTCCTTTCATTCACATTGGCTACTAAAGTTCATTTCTTGACAGGTGTTAATTTGAACACCTTAAAGGAGTTTATAATGAAAAACTGTAGCTTGGTATTTATAAACCATTCTTCTATAACTGAGGCAGTGATATAACAGTGAAAATAAGGTTTATGAAGAACCCATGCCTCAGTGTCCCCTGGATAGAGAATAGCAGGTACCATTATTGGTTTGTATTCAGGTGGAAGCTTTAACATAGATTGTCCTACATTACCTCCAGTGATTAAGAGCTGCAGTCTCTTCTTTTGGGATTCACATGCATCACAGTTCTAACAGGGCACAGAAAAAATACAGTCAAGACTGATTAAGAAAATCTTGGAGTGAGTGAATATCTGTGGAGATCTTGGAAATACAGCTCTTCTACATTTATTTCTAACTTTGGATCAAAGGAACAAGAATACCTGAGAGTTTCAGGAGAAGCAAGAACAGGACTACATGGAGAATGATGCTTAACAGCCAAAGAATGCTTATCATCAGCAAAGCAAAAGAAAGGAATAGTTCTAGAGCATTTTAGTATTGATTTTGTCTTAATACCTTGTGAGGATATACTAAAACCTTAGCCATTTACCAACTACATTAGCTATCTACTGAGAAGTGACAATAATTTCTCTGTTGAAATGAAGCATAAATGTGGTGTGCGCTGATCGAAGGAAATTCTATGTGAGATCATGCACAAACTCCTAGGCAGTCTTGTATATCAGGAAAAGATCTCATTTTATCTCATTACACCTAACATAATAAAGGTCTAAAGTAAAGGGGCTGAACTTAGATACAGCGATAAGAAACTGGTAAAACAATCTGATAGCTCTTTGGACATACTATCTACATGTAATGTAGGCCTGTCACTGCATAGGTGTCTTACGAGTAATCACTAGATCACACACAGCTGCAAGAGTGTCAATGTTAAAAAAAAATGATACTAATGAAGGCCAAAAACAGTGCTGCCACTTTCTTCTAACAGTCCACTGAAGCTGTGAAGTAAGTGACTAATTTCCTTATTATTCTACATATGTTCTCTTTTCCTTGGGAAAATCACGCTCTGTCAACTGTCCAGAATGAGAAATGGAAGTGTGCTGGGAACTATGGTACTATTTTGCAGTAGTAGGATTGTCATTTGCTAGCCCCAGAATGCTGCCCCATCTGCAAACTGAATGTAAGCTGCAGTCCATTGCAAAAGACATTGCACTAACGCATTGCACTGCTGCTCTGCTACATCTTCAACACAACTATAAACGAGCCCCAGCTGCTGCTGCTTGTCTTTGCAGAGCTACTGCAATGAAACTATGCAGTAGCAATTCTGACAAAGCAAGATAACTATTCTCAACTGTATAAATCAGAGTTATTTCACAGAAGGCAATGAACTGAAGCTAGTTTACAGCTCCGGGAGATGTGGATCAAAATTCTACCAGCATAAAACCTACTACATGGAGCTACTTAGAATTACTTATGAAGCACCAAATCCCCAGAAACTTCTTTTCTGGTTATTAATCACACTATGCTTGTTATCCCCACCTGCTAATAGAATAGTTAGGAAAAGAATGCATTCCTATACAAAGTTCTGCCACATCTTTTCATACTGTATATTATTTTACTATTTTGCCTGAGAGTAAAACAAAACAACTTGTCCTTTGAATCCCACATGAATTCAAGCAAGTCCCACTTAAAATTATATCAAGACAGAAAGCTACTTTTTGAGTTCTTGTGACCCACAGATGTTCTAATCAAGAGTTCTTTGTATATTTAATGAAGTGTGACTACAGATGTTTGGCTCATTATCCCCAGTTTTGAACACTACATCGTTCACTCCCAGACTCACAAGGAAGCTCCAGTCTTTCAGTTCTCCCTTTTTGAAAAATCTAGGTCAACTTGGCAATGATATCAGACAACTCTTCCCATTCTTGAAGCTATTCTTGTTTACGAAATGCCAGATCACCACAAGCTGCTATGAAGATTATGAGATCTATTCAAAAATAATTGAAAGACACCATTTTACAGAATATGCATTTGGTAGAATTCTCTGAGAGAATTGTAATCGTCGCATTTCTGTGTCATCAGGAGAAATTGTACTTTGTGTGCCTGCCTTCTGATGATGATCACTGTCAAGCAGATACATTCTCAGGTGCTGGAAAAAAGGCATTTGTTCCCTGCTTGTTGAAGTGAAGAAATTGCCTTACAAAGTGAAATGTCTTTTGGCTTTCTCAGTGATTCTGTTGCAGTTGGATTCTTCAAAAATTTCTTCCTTCTAAATAGGAGACTACTTTTGTACCTGTATGAGACTCTGAGGGTCCTAGCATAAGGGAGAAGGTAAACCAGATCTTGTTACCAGGTCCTGCAAACAGATTCTCAACTAACTTGAAAATGATACTGAATAAACAGAAGCTATTGTCTTAGATGTTGCATTTCTTGTTAATAATTTTTCCTTTCCTGACATGTCTTCACTTCAGGGCTGATACAAAAGTGTATATTAAATGTCTCCTTTAATTTTTGTGTGATGTTGGTTATGTAGCGTTAGAGATTTTTAACAGGACAAGAACTACAGCCGAACAATCTGTACCTGTCTGCAAAAGCTTTACCTGAAATCATAAAATATAAGTGAATTATAAATTAATAAGTTATGATCAGTAATATTTTACACCAAACAGATGTTGCTTAATATATACATGTTATCAACAAAACTCATATCTGTATTTGGGACTCTGTCCTTACAGATAGCCAGAGAGTAAAAAATTACAATCCAAGACTTTGCTAAACAGTGAGGAAGATTCAACTGCTACAATTGCTCATGTCTTTTCTACTTCATATTTGAACGTTTCATAAATACTGAAGTACTTCTTGCTTCTAATGAGAGAAGAAAAGCTACTCGCAAGTATTTGCAAGGCAAGAACAGAATAGTAAACTCAAACTCTGAGATGAATTATTGACGTGTGTTAATTTTCTGCAGAGGTATTTCTTCACCACCAGATATGTTTGTAATTTACAGCAAGAACTCTCAGCACACAAATTAGGATTACAGTAATTACTTCCCATCTTGTTCATCTTGCTGGAAGTCTTACCAAGAAGTGTGTCAATGGAAGTCCAAGAGCAAATCATAATTTAAGATAGATTCTAATAATTGCAGTCTGTACAAAAGTGGCAGAATTTTTACTCACTGAACAGCATTCTGTAGCATCACAGAGCCATGTCACTTGCTGAAGCACTATCTCAGTTTCCAATAGGGAGCAGAGAGAGAGCAGCTAAACAGTTTGTTTAAAGACAATGGTGCATGTCAGTGGTGAAACAGGAATTTGAAAGAAGGAAATAGCCATGTTCATCCCACAGTCAATTCACGTAAAGGTGCTGCCTCTAAATGAATTTTGCAAGTCCAGTTACAAAGCAAAAGTTTTCCACCTGACAAATATATTGCAAATACAGGAGTCCAATAAGTGGCAAAGAAATGAGAGAAATTTTTTTGCCTCACAAATTAGATTGCAGCCTGATAAGAAAACAAAACAAAGCTGGGTTATGTTCACTTTGGAATTACAAATTTCTTGAGTTTGAATAGATTGATCTGACATAGAACATAAATAGTATATAGGCACAGGAGTTTGATGACATCATCGAAAATTTCAGGGCTTGAAGCTAGGATCAGAAGGAACTTTGCACGTTTGTTTCTTGCTGTTTTAAGTCTCTGCCCTCTAAGTAGCATTGGCCAAAGCACATTTCTAATCCCATTTTGAAAAAGATTTCAATCTATTACATTATATTGGTCAGGACAAAGGGTTTTGTAGAACAAAAGGTTTCCTGGCACATGGTTTATTCTTCTTTCTGTAACACAAGGCATTTCTGTGTGTTCCTTGAGATCTTTTACGCCACCAACAACATCAAAAAACAAAACTCATCTTTGCAATTGTCTCTCCGTGATACCCTGAGTCCCCATTTTCTTATGCAGTAAAACCTTTGGTTATGTTGAAGCTATGTCACACATTTGCACAATAATAGAAACCCATTTATTCAGGTTTTACTGACCGCAGAATACTAGGGAAACACTGAGGATAAGATGAACGTCTTATTTTGATTAAGTTGTGACTGTCTTCAATAAGTAGTTTTCATATTTTCTGAGGGTTTAGAAATGGTATTCTGGCTGCTCAGCTAATCTCTTGAAGGATGCATGTGCAAAGTGGCTTTCTTACAGCACTGGGCTTTCTGGCTGACAGTTTCATCTGGAACAGTCCTGTGCCAGAATGGGCTATTTTTCATTTTGACAAGCAGAGAGGCAAAAGAATACAGCAAATGGAAAACCCTCATCTAGCACAAATTTTAAAGGCAGTCATACAATCACAGAAACATGTGGTTGATAGAGCCCTTAAGAGGTCACTCAGCCCATGTCCCTGCACCAAGACAGGATCAATTACACCTGTCATAAATAATAAATGTCTCTCTAAATCAGCAGCACTGACAACACTGTACCTTGACCATATAGTCTGTTCCAAAGCTGCCATATCCTCACCTTTATAAAAGGGTTTTTTCTTAATATCAAACTTCAGTCACTCTAGAATTTTGAACCTATTCACCATGGAGAGGGAGAACTGAGCTCTATAATGATCAACCCCCTCACTTTTCAGTAGACTTTCTTTACTTTTCTTGAGCTGCATTGGCCAAAACTGGATCACTGACACTAACGAGGATTATGAGCTTTGCTGGAATACTGTGGTAACTTTCACACAACAGATACTTCTTAAAGAAAGTGCTTTTTTGTGTGTGTTTTTTTTTCCAAAATAAGTATACTAATTGTAGTAACGTATTTTAGGAATGTAAAACATGCATGTGAATAACTCACCTCTCAGCATCAAGGATTAGGTTTAATTACTGTCCTTTTCATGCATGCCAAGGTACATGATTAAAAATACAGGAGCTACCTGCATTCATGGGACACTGGAGGAATCTACTGCAGATTTTTGTCACGTCTATTCTATCCTGGCAAAGTGATTAATGCTGAGAACAAGAGGAACATTACTGAAAAGTATATTTCCTGATCTTTTCCACTGCCTGATGAAAGGTTTTTGGCCAGATTGCAGTGATTGTCGTTCAGATTTGTCTGTACAGGCAAAGGAGACTCCACATGAGGTCAAAACTTTGACCTCAGCACCACAGTCTGAAAGTAGTAACGATAAAAATGCTATCTGCTGATCACCTCATCCTCTTCCCACTGCAGATTCTATCTGTAGTGCTTGTTGTCTTCATTTTATGTGTGCATGCAGCTGACACGTTCAACAGTGGAATATACTATCGTGGAAATAGAATCTATTTAGTACTGCCCTGCTTGACATCAACCTGGAGCAGCAACTTACAGAATATAACCAAGGGAAAGCAGAGACTCAGTTCACTGCCCAGAAACAGCAGAGAATCTGTGACAGATGCCCAACAACAACCATTTCATTTAGCCTGAAATACACAACACAGCTTCCACCATCCCCTGTGCTACAGCTCAAACTCAAGCACAAAGCTAAGCAGTGCTTTTCTATTTCCCAGTATATCAACATCATGAATTTGGCTCATGCTGCTTTGCTCTAGGGGCTCTGTTCCCCTGGGCATTCACAACTGTCACAAAATTCACCAAAAAGTCACGAAATTCTGCAAGCTGGAAGGCAGGATGCTAAATAGTTCTCAGTATATTCATATTACAAAAGAGAAAGTGTATTCAATTCTGTGCACTCACCTTGAGCTTTATAAACATACCATTCTTCCTGTCGTGTTTAAAGCAATATCCACTAAACCTATGCATAGGAAGAACTGGATAATGACCCAATTCTGGTATTGACTGAAGCTTTAAAGCTGTTGCTTTGCTGGTTATTTGTGAGGTTCTGTTTGATGCTTTTGGCTTATTTGCGAGGTTTTGTTTGATGTGGGTGAGGTAGAGCATGTTATAAGCAAATTTTGTTGGATAGCACAATCTGCCCTAGAAATATCAGTAATGTAATAGCTGCAGTGGAAAACAGCACATAATTTTTTTCATATTTGTAAGGTAGACAAATCATTTTTATATGCTGTAGTTGAATATAAATTATAGATAAAAATGTCTCTTATTTACAGAAAAATTTACAAGAACAGACCACACACTGAGAATGGAAAATGTCCTGGCCACTTCCAGTAAAAATTATGAACAGTACATTTTCTCTTGATTTGCCCTACCTCCAGCTTGATACCGCTGGTCTTCTAGTTTCTTTTTAGAGATTAATAGGATTTTCTAGTGAGAAATCTCTAATGAGAGGCAGCCAGATTCTCCCTTTTCTCCAATTTATACAATAAGACTTTGATCTGAAGTGAAATGAAAACTGCAGTGCTGCAAGTTGTCCAACGCTTTCCCATTCAGTGCACCATCAAACTCACAAGACAGTAGTTTTCTCCCGTGAAATTAAATCTTAGCAAGTAATCTGACAGAGCATATATGCAAAAAAACATGGCATGACTTTGGTGTGAATGCTTCCCTGATTGAATACATTGCTTGGAGAATATTGTTTTTTTGGAATGGAAAATCCAACAGTGTTATAAAATTTAATCATTCTTTTGGTCTAATGGGTCACCTTTTTCTTGGCACTATTTATGTGCACAGCAAGATGTTGCCCTCACCACAGATGAGATTACTGATCATTTTCACTGAAACTTGAGAGGTCCAGCTACACTGCAGTGCAAAGACCTTAAAGCATCCCAGACCTTAAAGAGTGGGAATAGGAGCAGAATAAAAGAGTTACAGTGGTTTACCTGACGTCATGCAGCAAGTCAAATGAAATTACACAAAATGCACAGGCTGTTTTCTTCCTATTCTTGTTTTCTGACAAATCCATTCTGCTTTTCCCCAGAACAGAATTTCAATTACGTCGCTTTGCTTTTTTTCCAGGTTATATATTTCTATACAAACGCACACTGTGAAATATGAGATTTGTAGATGGACTAAGGTTTGTGAATATAACTGCAATGAGCAGACAGGTAAATTGCCATTAAGAATGGATCACTAGACTTATGCCAGCTGATGATGTTGCTGCTCTGTTTCACATTTGACAATTTGTCTAAGACCAAGTCACTTAAACAGAGGCACATGCTTTATTTCTCTGATGGAACACACTGAACACTGAAATAACAGTGTTTGTCTGTTTCTCAAACCTTTTCTTAGATGGCTAACAGAAACTGCACATCTCCTCCAGGCAAGCTACTGCAGAATTCCACTTACCTTACTCTTAGAAAATATTTCCTAATATTTAACTACCACTACCCAACTATGATATGGAGTCTGCAATAGAGATTTTCATTTCTGATGTGTAAGACCACCGAAATCTTGCAGCAAGGGAATATGGCATATGTTCTGGAAGGAGAATTTTTCTTGTGTCAGTCCTTCAGATGCTGTAATGTGATGCAGAGGTCAGAGGAACTAAATTTTTTAGATCACCTCTCCTTTGCCCACAGAACATTTATTCTGGTAAATGATTAATTACATTTGATCCTTTTGGCAATTTTCATTATAAAATTCATGATTAAATTATACTTTACTTCCCAGGAAATAGCAAACCATTAACAGAGGTCAGTCCAAGTTTCAGCCAGTCCTGGCGGAAATTTCTTTTATACTTGCTAACTGAAAATGTAGCTAAACTGAATAAGGAAGACACTAAGATCCTAGATATTGGGATAAAGTAAAGTTACCTCCAAGTCAGACCTCATCCAATTTAGAAAACAAAGAAAAAGAAAATCAAGTTGCTGACTATTACAAACTCTGCTCCCTGTGGTTTCTTGATAGATAGACATAACGTATGACTCTCCAAGGCTCTTGGAGCAACCCACTGAAATGCTGTCAGTTGATTCTTCCCACATGACTTGGTTTATGTTGTGTGTTCAAGGGAAATGTTAATTACTGAATGCAGACCAACATTTGGGTTCTTAGCAGTTCTTTGAGAAGAGCCTAAATGAATTTAGATGTACAGATATCACTTGCCCAAACTCGCTCTGCTTCCAGGAACACATCTTCCCCTCTTCATTTGTGCTGATCCTGCTCACATGGAAAAAATCAAATTGCATCTATGTGTCAAAACATTGTGAAGGTACTGAGGAGTAAGGGTTTGGCTGCAGAAGACCTGGAAGGCATCCATCACCTCACCCTGCACTGCAGCTCTAAGCATCAGGGACAGTTTACCTCTGGATCCAATGTTTCCAAATTTCTGCTCCAATAGCAAGTCCGGCCAGGCCTCTTGGAATCAAGCCACATGGTCACCTAGCACAGCTCGTTCCAGTCCTGTCACTATGAGTTAGAAAATATGTTTCCAATACCTTAAATTTATAGGTAGACACTGCCCTTAGGCCAAGACTTCAGGAGTTGTCATAGCACAGATCTGTTGTGCTGCAGCTGTAATTTAGGGCATGTCGAAGGGAAGCTACTCCAAGCAACAACAGGAGGAAGAGAGAAACCCCCACAGACAGAGATCATGAGGCTGTTTGGATGGAAGATTTTGGCCACCCGACAATACCAGCCTGACCCTGGGGAAGCACAACCTGCTGATTATCCACCTGGCCAAACTTGCATAAGAAAAGCTGCTCCCCCCATGGCTGTCAAGATACTGTCTTCCAGTCCTACCACCAGGACTGAATTTAAGATCACAGTGAGATAATCTCTAATCAAGATAATATTGTTGAAGGGAGATACAACCAGAGAGCAAGATTTAGCTGCACATCCCACAAAGGCATTCACCACTGCTAATGGTAACATTAGCTCTGAAATTATACTAATTGCCAGCCTTGTTATGCTAAATAATCACTTTGTTTTGGTAATGCTGGCGTAATTCTAGATTAATTAGCTCTGCCTTAATCGGACCTAGGGGAAAGATAAACTGAGAACATGGTGAGAAAAAAGCGCAGTTTAATTGGGGATTTTCTTTTCAGGATTTTTTGAACAATACTACTGACTCCTCCTTATGTCACTGGTGCTTTCACATTTGAAAATCAATTTATTTCCATTTCTTTTGGCTTCCTGTGCATAAGTTTCTGAGAGGGAGGGTAAGAACATCAAGAAACCTTTAAAAATGAGAAATTATTGTGAATTATCGTGTTTGGTTCAGGTCTAAACAGAAGGCCTAGCTTTGAATCCAAACTCCAGAGTGTCCTGTTGGAAAGTTTTACAACTCCACAGACTGGGTCCAATATCTACCTTCACTTTGCACACTGAAGTTTGGTAGATGTCCATTTTTCTCACAGTCCAATTGCCCTGAGCCTTCTACCTCATGAAACCTCTGTTACTAAGTGGTTCAGCAGTCAGAAGGATTTAATCCCTGATCAGTCTTTGCTATTAGATCATGCGGCTGCCAAAGGCTGGGCTTTAATTCACTACGTTTTATCTTGATATGTGTCTGCAGCATCAGACGCAATGCACAGGGAAGGAAACAATGCTCCGTCTGGGACTCCTTGCATTTCAGTTTGGCTGTTATCTTTCATGAGCTAACCATGCTCTTCTTCCCTTCTGCTCTTCCCACTGAGTTTTTCTGAGTTGCTCCAATTAGCAGCTAGACTTGTTATTAAACTTAGATTTTGTGTGATTTTAAATTTCCTTAGAGACCAAACAAAGGCAGCATATTAATACTATTTTTTTCCAGTCAGAGAAAGTATTACATTTCTATTTAAAAATCTCTAATCTGTGTTTTGGACTTCTCCTTCTGTTTTCTATGTCGTTCATTCCTTATATTACCTACATTGTTCAGCTGCCATGTTTCTTTGTCATCTCTCCCCTGTCTTTATACCATTCTGACTACTTCAGAACTTAGCTGTGAGTTTGTCCATAAAGCGTGTAGGAAAACATATAAGCCGTGAAAATGTGCTATATTCAGCCTGAACCATGCATCACTGCTTTGTTTCCAGGTCTTTATATTCCTTCCGACTCACTTGCCTTGGTTCTTTTTCTCTCTTGACTCTCCATCTTACTCTCGAACTCCTCACTCTCTATTTCACACACAGACACAGTGCACTGTTTGAATGCACAAACAGATCTGAAGCAAGCATGCAGCTCCAACCGATGGAAGCTGCTTGGCTATTTACTATGCTTGATTGGTTCTGACTTCCTTAGAGGGAGATTTAATTAATAAGAATTATTAGATCTTTGACTGGTGAGATTAACAAGCAAGATTTAATGCAAAAAATATTTCTGGCTTAGAAGAAAAAAATAATAAATTTAAAAGAAAAATGCATCTTTAAATTACAGCTGACTATGCAGAGAAGCTGCAATGAACCTGAGGTGTGTGAACTGTCCTTGCATCAGAGCACTGAAGCTGCTGCGCTGTCAAGACATTCTGATGTGGGTGTGATGCTACTGAAGGATCTAAGCAGAAAATAGCTCAAAGCACAATAAATAATAATTTAATCAATGCCTATCATTGAAATATGTTTTCACTGAAAACAGTCATGATGATCAACAGTTCAAATGTCGAAGGACAATTCGTCAATCTGCATGTAATACCTTCAGATTTACGGGGAAGCCAACCATGCAGGCTCTCAGCACCATTTCCCTGCATGACAACTTGGTGAGAGCTCACGTTTTTGAAGGCTTCTCACCGTTTCCTCTCTAAGCATACTTAGTATCTAACCCAGTGCCCTGCGCTGTGATGTGAATAGTGATGTCCAGGCAGGTACCCATGACCTCATCGAGCTCTGAAATGAATCAGGCAGAAGTAACAGCTTTTCTGTCATCCTGACATGAGCAAAAAGTGCTTCTGTCCCCAGATGGTGACAGCCATAATTTATTCCTAAGAATCTGGGGGAAGAGTGTCACAGAACATGCATCTTTCTCTCAGGATCCAGGCACAGCCACCAGAAGTGACAAGCCTCAGATATCCAACTCCCCATTTCAGGTGCTACTTTCTGAAAAAGGAGAAAGGATGCTGATGGCAACTCTGGGACATTTGAAAAATTTGCTTCAAAGTCATGGCTTATAGCATGTGCAGAAAAGTGGCAGCTATGTTCGGGATTCTAATGCTTAGGCACCATACAACACAGTGCGACTCCTTCTGCCTAATGAGCTAGAATTCTCAAGAGCATTCAGAAGCACAAGCACTCAGTAGTTTGGCACAAAGCTGTATTTGCGTTAAGGCTGAAGCTGAGTTCCAGCCTTTGACTGGTGCTGAAGCACTCCGCATCTTTTTTTCCTTAACAAATCACAAACTCAGACTTTAAAGATTTTCCAAACCTTCCTCTTCAGTTGCCTGTGGATGGAACATTTTCTTTTAGCTTCCTCTCTCTGTGTTTATTTATTTTCTTAATCTTTTGAAGCTCCTTACTTGGAATCTCTAAAAGGAGTACAAGATTAGTTCTGCAAGAATAGACAGCAAGGTGAGAAAAAAGGTGGGCTGCATGAGGAGAATATGGACTCATGGAAACCTGAGAAATGAGTCACTGATCACAAAACTGAGTGAGCATAAAGGAATGAGAGAAAATGAGGAAGGAAAAAGGTGGTTGAGAATGTTAGAATGTCAACTGAGATCTGTTGGAAAGCACGACTTGAAAATAAACCAAATAAAAGTTAACAATGCCTCCAAGCTAGAATTACATGGCAGTGCAACTTTTAAGAATTTTTCTCACAAAAATTAGTCTGTCAGATCTCACATACCAGCAAGAAAATTGTCACCAGCAAAATTCCCAAAGGATCAGGAAGTTGTTTTTTTTTTAATAGAGAGGGACTTCAGGAACACACATGGTAAAAATAATCCTCCTTACTTTTCTCTGCAAGAACACAAATTCTGCTGAGAACAGAGGTACTGCAGGATCACCCAGTTAGAAGCACTGAACATCTGCTGTTGTGAATGCAAGCAAAAAACATCTGAGAGAGAAAAAACTTCCTGCAAATAATTCTGAAAATGGTGAAATGTGGTGGCCATTGGCTTCAGGGTTTGTTTGTTTGTTTTGTCTCTAAGAGTTGGAAGCAGTCTTTCAATGCTTCAAACCTTCCAGAAAATTGCACTGAGAAATTGTCTTGTTAGCTTAAAGCTTTCCTCTAAGCAATGTGACTGTGGTATCACCAGGGACATCTCTAGGGACATCTTTAATAACACATTGTTCTGTGTAAGCTTTGCCAATGGGCATTTAAAAGCAATTTTTGAAACACCTAAAGCAGACATTCACTTAAGTGAGTTTCAGACCACACACAGGAAAATAATGTTTAGTATATATTTTTAAGTTGTGTATTTATTAATCTAATGATTTTCTTGTTATTGGTGACAGAAGACGTTCAGAAAAGGATAGATTCATTGGAAATTAGCTAATAAGCTCATTAATTCTCCAAGTAAAATAGAGTTTAATTAAAGTCAATTACCTGATTCTTATTTAAAAAGAAAAAAAAAACAAACAACCCTGGAGATCAGCCTCATTTGAAAAAATATCCTTGACATCTACAATGCAAAGAAAGTGGCCACAATGGCTGCCAGGGCCTTAATACAGACAGAATCACAGAACTGTAGGGGTTGAAAGGGACCTTGAGATCATCGAGTCCAATCCCCAAACACTCAGGCTGTGGTGTTTTGGTGAAAGGGGAAAAAGGTAAATACTCTGCAGCCTTCTGGTATGACCTTTGGTCACCTCATTGTGTAGATTTACTTTTCCTAGAACAATTTATGCAAAAAATAAAGAAGAAAAAAAGAAAAAATAAGACCCCTGAGAAAATGTGTTCGTCTTACAGGGAAGAAGTGGGGAGCTGCCCTGTTGCACGAAGATTAAAGAAGAGATAACAAAGACTGGAACTGTGCCTAATCCAGTGTGGTAGGCTGGCTTACATTCTTTCATCACTGGGGCCTTGGTAGACTCATTGTCCTCATCTCTGCTACCACGTCAGACTTTGTCCTCATGCCTCTGGCTGAAGCTGCAGCCATTCAAGCAACATCAAGTTGGCTGATACTACAGACAGCCTGGCCCGTGCCAGCAGCCTGCCTGCCTGGAAACAGCTTGTGCTTTCCTCAGGGAAAAAGCCACTGACTTTTCCACTGGCATCACTAGATCTGTGCTCAGTCCTTGTAGTAAAGTTTTATAACCTTGGAACTTGGCCTCGCTGTTGTTTGTTCCAACTTCTGGAAGCCTACACTGCCACACATCGCCTCCTACCACCATAGTACTTTTAAATGCCATTCCTCTTTCAGATGACTGTAGTTTGATAACTGTTCCGTCTATGATACTCATTTTGAATAGACAAGAGTTGCATCTCAGGCAATATGGGAATGAGGGTGTCAAGACAACCTTTATTTTTCCTTTGTGCTGGTGAAAGGGAAAAACAGAGGGAAGGCTTTCAGTGGTCTGATCCGTACCAGCTCTCATGGCAATCTGCTCCTTATCCACAGCACTGTTGTGCCAAGAGTGAGTGCTTATAATTTGCTTTGATCTTTCCAGCTCATTGGTATTCAAAAGCGCCAAGGATCACAGAAATGAGATGTTTCTGTTTCAGTTGATCCATGTGAGCCTAAGATAAAGCGCTAAGACACAGCTTCCCTCCCTGCAGATCTCCAGAGAGGTGACAGGTGAATGGAAGCCAAGAACACGGCCGTTATCTCTGTTGGGCTCTGGCACACCAAGCATGTGGATTACACAGAAGTACAGAGTTCCTCCAGCAGTGGTCTGAAATCCACAGAAAGGTAAGGGTCCTGGGACTGTTCTACCTGGAGACTTACCAAATCTACAGTTTGCTTTAAAGTTAACATTATCTTTAGTTTCAGTCAGATTTGTAACTTGAAATTGTAACCCTTTTGTTTTAAAAGTATAGAAAAACCCCAGAAAATGGCACCATTAGCAGACTACTACACTTCAGAACAAGAACAAGAAAGGATTCCCTTCCCCCCCCCCCCCCCTCCCATCACTGTATTGGGAACTTTTCTTCCCAAGATGAGGGTCATTATGGCTGGTGAAAGCCAAGTGAGGATGGACTGGGTGATTTGTCTTACTTAAAGCAAGAGAAGCAAGGAGAAATCGAATCTCTCTCCGCTGAGACAAAGGTAAGAAATTGGCTGCACTGATGCATTAATGGTGCAGACAAAAGAAACAAGCTTGAGAAGATCTTCTTGCCTCACCACTTAGGATTACCTTGTGCAAATTGGAATCTGCACTAAAAGCAGCCCATGGGAATGCTCAGGGTTGCTCTGTTCCATAGAAAACACCAGGCTGCGTCAGTGGCCACCCTTGGTGTAGAATGCATAGATGCAGCACAGCATCTGCTCTCTGTTTGCTCAAAGGCTGCGCATCCCAGGAGAGGTTTGCAATACTCTCGAAATGCAAACGCAGGAACAGAAATGATACAGCTCTGATTTCTGACTTCATACCCATTTCTAGTAGCAGTTACTGTGTCAGCGTCCCCGTGGACATGCACAGTGCCTGTCTTTACAACATGCATGCTCCCAAGCCATAGCAGTTACAGTAGGACATACTCATTATACCTGGATGACACATTCACACCTTACCATACCATATTTTTCAAGCACTTTGCTAAATATCTGTCCTGCCTTGCAGCCCGTTTTCTTGTAACACAGTCATGGATTCCTTGTATCCATTAGGTACATCACAGCTTACCTCTGCATTTTGACTTAGCAGTAGTTACTGTAGCATATGATGACAGGCCCTATATCTATTTCCCAGTGTGTATAGCTTAAAGCTAAATTCAAAAGCCTCTCCACTAAGCCCAATGAAACTCTGCCTGATTAAGAGGCACGTATTGTATTTTTCAATGACCAGAACGTTTTCTTATGTTTACTGGCACAGGTGATAACAGTCACCAGCTTTCTCAGACATATTTCAGCATCTCCTATGTTTATTAAAGCCTGATTTCTTCCATCAGGCAAACAAAAACTTGATCCTTTATTATCCTGAAACAAAAACAAAAAATCACAGTTCCAGATGCAAATCTCGCATGTTTTACTGGAGAATAATTTAAGAGATAAAAAATGCTGCTGGTAGCACCAAAGCCAGCTAACAGTAATTATAACAGTATATAATTGGCCATATGCTTACGGCCCTGGCCACAAGCAAAGTCTATTTCTGCTGCAGAGAACAGTGCAAGGAAATAGGGGGATAAAACTGAAGTCCTATACTTGCCTCAAATTAATCGAGACACATAATGAGACTTTTTGATGTACACTGACTCCCTTGTGCTTACCTGGAGCTGCTCCAAATAAGGCACCTGGGATTGCTTTCCAGGCAGTTTCTGCACTCAGGTGTTATACAGATTTATGTACTCACACAGCACACTGAGCTAATTTGAACTTAAATGCGTTATTTCTTTCTTCAGAAATAAATCTCACAGCAACACCAATTTCAAGGCATTTTATACGTTATCCGAATGTTTTACTATTTGGTTAAAAACATACCTGTCCCAAATGATGTCACTCTGTGATGAATAATGAACAGAATAGCATCCACTGTAATGAACCATCCGGGTCTGTAAGCTGATTGTTGCTGACATGAATTATCTTCTAACTTCTAATTCATAAATCAAAGCCTAATAGGTTTCCAAATACAGCATGTTTAACAGATTATAGCACACATTAATGATTATTAAATACAAGGGCAAGTTCTGCTGCAATGCCTTTTCCATCTGTCAATTTCTGCTGAAGGCTAAAATATTAACTAATGACAAACCAGCCTCAAAACTTTCCCTAGAACACGCAGCCTGAGAAGGTCATTATCAAGATGTGGGTATAGAGTCATCAGGACTACACAGACAGAGTGTTTCCTAAGCACTGCAATTTATTTCCCCCACTGATGCTTGAGAGCAGCATTGGTTTCTCAGCCCTGGTAATGACCTGGTGTTAGTATACATTTCCATTCAGCACTGGCAGTGCTTCATTGGTGCTGCCACTAACAGGCTTTTAGAGACAGATTCTGACAGCTAACTCAGCCACCAGCCTGCCCCATACCCTATTTTTGCAGCAAAGTACACCATGCCATGTTAATATTTTATATATACATATATATATATTATTATAGATATATATACACACACATAGACATGAAGAGAAAAAGACTATCTAAATCTACTAGGAAAAAATACAGCAACCCTCACTGCATGCTGAGGGTCTCAGTTGTGAAGTTCATCAGTGATCTGATCAAAAGACAGGGACCAGCATATTCTCCCATTTCCAGCTCACCCTGGATATCAAATGCTGGAATCTTTTCATAAGAAAACATTTTTTTAAACATCTCAGAAATTCTCTGATTGCTCTCTTTACTCCAAGTCCACATTTTGTTTTCTTAAGCAGAGTAACTGTTCTTTTTACACCAAGGAATTGAGCACAGTAATTTTCATTTTGCATTTGTAACTTTCTAAAGCAGATGTTAGTGAAGATGTCTGCAAAGTAGCTGCTTCTAGCTGAAAGCCAAGCAAAACTCAGATTGTCATATGCTTTGACATTAATCTCATTCACATGCAAAAGGAATAAAAAAAAAAAAAAAAAAAAAAAAAAGGAGAAAGAAAAAGAAACAAAGCCCATTTCAACTCTCCAAAAATCCCTTTCATGCAGTAAATATGCAGAGCTACTTTCTTCCTCACAAGGCTGAGCCCTAAATTCCTGATGAAATAGAGAAAGAGCTTGAGCCATTCCTCATCCCTTTCCGAAAAAGTTCCCCTCACCTCAGATGATTTAGCAAGGTGAGTCACCAGCAAAAGCTGAATTTCCTTGGTGATTTCTTTTGCCTGCAGAAACTGTGCCTGTCCACATGCAGCTTATGTAAGGCTGGGTGACTACTGCCCAATTAGTGTTGTTACCTAATCCTCTTCCCTAGCACAGATAAATGATTAAGCACTTCCATAATGAACTATCCATGTTGTCCTCTGATGTTTTCAGCACCATTTCCACACCTGATGCACACCACCCCCAGCACTCAAGGGGAGAAAACACGTTTATTCTGAGTGTGGACAGGCTGGGCAGCAATACCTGCTGCTAAAACTTACTCATCTGCCATCTCATAATACTTGCTAAATCTGCTTGCCAGCTTTTTCTGCTATTTTTTTCTTCAAGATCTCAGATATGATTTAGCCAAGTTCTAGAGGACTTGCTAAAATGAGTGCTGACTCCCATTTTAGGTCACCTCTCCACAAATCTGTAAAACTTTGAGATGTATTGCTGCCTCCATATCAGAAATCAACTCCGCTCTTAATTTGCAGTTGCAGAGAGCGATAATCCCGCTGTTAACAGAATCTCTGTTGTTGACATACATGTTTTCACTTTGCCAGGCACAAAAGCTCTGCAGACCTGACGTGTTGTCTCGGTTATTGATTTCTATCTGCAGCATTTGCCTGGATTTCTCACAGGAGTCAAGCTTTCTGAAAGGCACATAATCTGATGTTGCAAAGAATACAGACTAGAGCAGCTCCAAACCTGCACAAAATCCAAGCATGTGAAAAAACTCACACAAAATCATGCCTCTGTATAAAAAATATAGAAAATTGATAGTTCCACACACCTATTCTTTTTGAATAAGCATTCCTATATATACTTAAATTTGCTCGATTCTTTGAAGAGTGTGTGTGAAAGAATGCTGCAAACAGATCAGCCTAATTCTGCTGTCTTGTTTTAGACCAGAAACAACACTACTGACTTCAATTGATTAGTTTTTAAGGAAAAAAAAAGTAGGCTGTGTGCAGGTATGTTTTATTAAAGCCTCTGAGGCACACAGCAGTACTAACAGCAATATAAAACAATATGTGAGATTCATTTGCGTAAGAAATTCAAACAAAATATATGGTTGACATACAATCAAGGTTAATAGTCCATAGAGAGTGAGCAGCCATAATTTTCAGGCTGAAAAAGATAGGAAGGTTACTTTAAGACCTTCTATGTTGGGAACAAAGCTATATAGCACCATAAATATCAAATGGACTACACACTATTACTGTATTCCCCGTGTTCTTCAAGCCTACTAATAACACCAAATTATAAGGCTACAAGTAAGGTAACAGACATAGGAAATCACACAAGACCCTTACATTTCAGAAATTGCATTATTAGGGTAAAATCCAATGCCCTTGAGAGGCAAAGGAAATAAAACAAAAGCTAAATTGCTTGGAGGAACACAGATACATGATATAGTACAATTGTTCAAGCACTCACAGGACTCTGTCCATGGAAAAACGTTGGTAAATGTGCCATAAGAACAGCTACAAGAGCTCACATACTTACCAGTACTTCTGAAGTCTCTCTGCTGTTCAACATGTCTCTGTTTCTTCTTTTCTCTTGGACTTCTACCAGTCCAACAGAAAAAGCTGAGAAGAAGAGACAAACTAATGAGCATACTGGCCATAGAGAAGGAAGAAAAAGGCAAATTAGTATGGTGTTATGCTGAATACTGTTGTCATAAGTTCATTGATTTTCTGCCTTCAAAAAGCATGTGTAATGATTTCAATTTCATGTTATTTTTAGCTCATTATAATGAATACTTATATGATAAAAAGGTTGGATCATCATATTGCATGGATTTGAAAGTGAAAACATCTCTAAATTTCTAGATAATGTATGCCCTTATTTTTAGTAAAGGTACTTAATTATTATGACATACCCAAATTTATTCTAGGCTTTGTTATCACAAAGAACTTCAACAAATCACAGATACTAAAAGTTACCTTAAAGTAAAGCTCTTTGGTCCGCAAAGTCAAACTCTCAAATTAAATAATAGCTACTTTTCTTTTAAACCGCTGAATTCTTTCTTCACCAGTCTTTCTTTATCATATGTGACAGGATATTAGGAGGGAAATAGTACATATCACAAATATAAATTAGGTGTAGCTGTGGTAGCAGTGCATAAATGTGTAAGACAGTAATGTAAGCATTGATAAGTAAGAAAAAACTGTATGAATACAGTAGGAATTGCACATTATGAGTCACATAGACTAATGTGTTGGCAAAATGCATTCAGAGAGGATGAAAAAGATGGCTATTTTCACAAAAAGAAATGCATATACACTGGCCACAATTGTAAGCTGAGGAATTTGTTCTGAATGCAACAAAGTTTTTGAACGGAATATATCTCCACAAGTCTATTCAAAGTAGTCAGTGAAGAAAAAGTAATACATTTTAAGCTGATTCCTGTTGCATTTCTGAAGAGACAGAGATAGTCCCTGCAATAAAACTGAGTCCGTAATGGAGATCTCTTCCCACCAAAGACCTATGAGCCTAGATTTCTCCACCCTGCACTTGTTTATGCTCTTTCAAGTTAGCTAACTTTCTTCATATACTCTCGAAAAACATGCAAGCTGGTCAGCAAAATTATAGCATAAGGGAAAAGAAGCAGAGTTTGAACTCTGAAAGGCCTCACTGCCTAAATATCTTTTGATCTTGAGCACTAATTGTTAATACCCATTAAATGTACAAAATCATTAACAATATCTCAGCAGCAAGTGAATGAGAAATGAAAAAAAATCAAATGAAATTAACCATAGAAAGCATCCACTGAGGCAAACTATTCCTAACAAAAATGCAAACTGAGTCTCACATGCTGGCACTCAGCAGTCCGACCTAAGGGAGCTGCTCTCTCTCAACTGAGCTCAAAGCCCTCAGTGAATTTTTTATGATGTTAGGTCCTGTTTGCCACCTCAGAAAACACATAATCAAAAGCAACTCTTCCATGACTTCCCACATAATGTCTGCTCAGCTCTGCTTTCCTGCTCTGGTGCCCATATGTGTTTCCTATAGCCTTTTCCACATATGTTCTTCCAGGCTGATGTCCAGCTGAGAGATACTTTATGTACCTGCTCTCCATGGTGTAACCATGCTCAGAAGATGCGATTGCATTATAATCCATGCACCATTTATTCTTTGCATTGTCCTTTCCCCTGATAGTACACTTAATAGATAACATTCGGTGCCAAAGATGTACTATGAATATTCATAGGAAGTACCGTGACTGACCTTTTTCATTTTCTCTGAATTGAGTACACAAGGGCCATTCACCTCTTCTAACCAACATGAAATTTTAGCAAAACACCAACAGAATACGCATATGCAGAATGGCATAACATGGGTTCAGCTGTGTGACTGAGGCAACTGCATTCCCTCTTTCATCAAAAGGTTCCCTCAAAGCTCACTTGTTATTCTTTATGGCCACATCCCAGATGCCTCACAGGACAAATTCAGAAGATTCTGGGAAACACTATAAAGAGCCCTTCTTAGATGCTTTGAAGCAAAATTGGCCTAAACTTCCTATTTGTGAGACTGCCTCTGCTTTGATTGCCTCTGATAAGCCTCCAGAGCTCTCTCAGTGACCAAAAAGCATTTGAATAATTATGATAGTAAAACTGTCATAAACGATCTAAAGTAACAGCCGCTCATGCTGGCACACTTCGTCACTGCCAGTGTCCCAGTGATGAGTGCTTTGCACTGGGGACATAGAAAAGCAGTTGCATTTTCAGGGGGTAGGACCCTATCATTCTCTGTCTCTTTGCAGAGCACTGTTAATCCTGCACTCTTGCTTTCCTTGCAAAGTAAACAAGGAGACATGGATAGTAAGGCAACAGTTTAATTAACATACTGCATGAGGGTTGCAAGTAGATTTTGTACCTGATGAAAATAAAACCTATTTTCAACTTCCTCCTGCTCTTTTATTCATGAGTATAAGACAGCAAAGCAGAAGCATATTGTGGTAAGCAACAAAGCATAATTCCCTCAGACAAGACTGATTAGAAGACAGACCAACAGCAAGGCTCTGCCTCTGCTGCAATGCATGGAGCCGTCAAGGGGAAAGTAAATTAAGAGCTTGACTGCTCTGCTTCCTGAGGCATTCCCTACAGCTGAGAAGAACAAAAGGGAAAATATTACTTGACACTAGGTAGAATATTATTTAAAAAGAAAAGAACATTATCTTGTTCTTCTGCTTATTCCTTCTAAGCAATTCTTACAACTTTGCACATTAGGTAAAACAGACCACAGTTCATACTTGCATCCTCCATCCTCACTCCCTTCTAATGCCGTATAGTCAAGAAGAGAAGACGAAACAGACAAGGAAAAACTCTTCTTTAGGCAACAGCTCTGAGTCATCATGTAGTGCATGCCTGAGGGGAAGCCTGGAGAGAGACTTCAGAGAGCTGAGACTTACAGGTTATAGGTTCCAGCAGTGGTGAGCACCATGAGTCACATCCTCCTTGTCCATGAAGCGTTACCAAGTCCCAGTAGAAAATTCTACTCCTTCCAGATTTGGTTTTATTTTAGGACAGAGTACTACTGAAATTAAAATTATTTCTTTGTGAAAACTTTCTTTAAATGCCTCTTTCCTGTTCGATGTCAGAATAACTTCTTGCAAACTCATGGGATCAGCGTTTACAACTTTGTATTACCAAATGAGATTTTCCACAATTTTTTTTTATTTAGCTCTAGAGAGTAAAAATTATTTCTTCTACTACCATGGCTTTTTTGTAATTGCTGTCTAAGTAACCTACCTGAAGAAACTATCAGTGCAAGTACTGATCCTTTTTCACTGACAGAAGTAGAAACTGGAGCAACTCAGTAAGGTAGGTTAAGTTGGGGAGATGGAATGATCATGTAGGCTGTTCCAGCACACCCACTGGAGACCTGCCACGTCATGAGTCAGAGTCTGCAGGAGGTCACAGTGAGAAGTCCTGGATCTTTGCACAGTTAGACATGTGAATGGGATCACAATGTAGAGCACAAAGACAGAGAATAACAGAGGAGAACTGATTTCAGGAAATGTGACCAGCCACATATTTCTCAATGTGGAATGCAATTTATTAAGAAGTTCCTTTGAATAGGATGCAACTTCCAGCTACAAACGTTTTTGGATAAATGTGCTTTGAAAAATGTGAGGGTCTCATTTGTACTTTAATGGGAATGATAACTGAGTACGGCTGCCAAGCCACGTCAATCTCTCAGTGCCTTACTCAATTTAAGACATGATGGTACCTCCAAGTAGAAGAGAATTTGTTGTTTGTTGGTTGTTTTTTTTAATGCTCAGAGCAACATGCTTGGGACTATATACACACCCAGGAAGAGCTGTAGAACAACCTGGTTACTTGAAGCTTTTATTCGCTTTAGATCTGCTTAGTGTTACATTAAGTTATAAACTGTCTGAGAGCAGTTTTACCTGCAAAGGACACCTAAGTGTGAGTTATTTCATATTCCCAGCACCTTCTCTGCCTTTTCATGCCTCTCATTCTACTTCTCTTACCTTTGCTACGCTGGAGATTGGAGAGGGAGCCAGTATGAGCCTCAGCAGAGGCTGCAAGTTACTCTAGAGCTCTGGTGTGCTGGTCATTTCAAATTAGAAATTTGAGATAAGACATAGCTTCTTTTACACAGATGGCTTTCTACCATCACAATCACTAAGAGCAGATACAGAGATTTGTTTCAGGCAATGGATCTATTGCTATTCTGGAAGACCTGTTTCCAAATAATTATGTGTTGTTATTATATGCACAACTCAATGTGTTTATTCTGCAGTGAAACACCTATCTGCACATTCCGTGGGTGAGCTCTGGAACAAACATTTTTAGAAATGAAAGAATATCAACAGAATGATAAACGCACAGCCACCTACACAAAATGTTAAGTGAATCTAGTAATGAGACTGGAAACACACGGGCAGAAAAAATATCAGGGCTAAGGAAACAAACTTTCAGAGCACTAGCAATATCAGATAGTTATCTTAGCCAAGATATTAAGAAATACATAGTTGGTTCAAAGAGTAACACACTCAGAAGCCCAGAGTTAAAAAATTATGAAAATTCATAGGATGAATTTTACCAGGCCTTTTTATGCAATGGAATACGTACACCACGCAGAGAAGGAATTTTCAATGACAGAACATTCACAGCTGCTGTACAGGATCTTAGAGGTTATTTTTAAACACGTAGCAAGGCTGGTTTATTTCAACACTGCGGTTTTTTAAGCTCAGATTGATTTGTAAAACATCAGCTGCACGCTACACATTCAGTGCAGCACAATACTGTGAAGGCCCTTTGAGATAAGTGGAAGATTAGCAACAGACTTTTTAACTAGGACGAAATAGGCACTACCAGAAACACCTATAGAACCAAATAAAGAGAAATACTTCTAAGAGCTGCACACATTCGCATAGTGTCGCCTTTGTTTCGGCGACCCTGACTGAAGTCTCCTTGTGAAAGTGTTCCGACAGCCCCGGCCAGTTTCACACGCTTTTCATGACACCAATATGGTGAGCGGCAAAATGGGCGTTAATTGCAGGGAGCGCATCCTTTTTAAAACTTTTCCCCATGCCTTAGGGCTACTACCTGACCAATGGACATGTGGAATGTCTTGTTTCTTCCTTATTTGGTTTATCCTGTTCTTCTCCCTTATCTTCAGGTCATTTGTTGCCATGGTTTCCCAGGGGCCAAGGGGCCCCTGTCGACCCTGTTCGACTGCTTCAGCCCATTCAGTTAACTACATTTCCCCCTCCCTAAGCACAAGCCAATCTATTATAACCTGAGAGGACCCTAATCGCGTACATCCCGAAATCCCCGCATTGCGCCTATACATGCCATTGTCCTCTCAGTTAAGCCTTGCCCCGTTACATCCCGATTCGCAGAATAATCCTACCCTAATAACCCTATGACCTATTAATATAAAAATCCTAATGTCTTAAGCGTGAGTTCTACATAAAGCTATATACTGCATTCTTAGATGATGCTGATTCGTTCATTTCAGCACAAACTATACTTATATATGTAATATACCTATATATCTATGTAACTAATATAATGTGACTATAAGCGTAATGCATAATAATATTAGACCTAATACAACTATAACTGAATACAGAATAAACATAAACATCCGTTACAATACATACGCAAACCTGGTTACAATCTTTCGAGAAGTCTATGGTATTCCAAGCATTGATTGCTTAAACGTTATTGCAGACAGTTGATGAAGCAAAGTACACAAATTAGACGCAGGCTTTTCACCACTGAGCAGAGGGAGGTCCTATCCCGTCACATCCCGAGTACTCGCCTTCTTCGCCTGTCACAAAATCTCTCCCATGCTCAGTGAAACCCTGCTCTGTTATATCGCAAAGCGCCTGATAGTTCTACCCTAACAGCCTAGAATAATGCTAAACCTAATGCAACTACAACCAGATGCAGTACAGAGTTAAATGTCCCTGTCGCTGTGGGGGACCATCCAAGAAGTACTTCCCACCAGTGGTGTTCTCCGTCCTTCTTTACTCTTTCTAGGACACGACGTATCTCTTCTGTGTCATGGTGAACGGTGATCAAGGTTTTCTGTCCATTGTCTCTGATGCGTTTCCAGCAACTGGTGCAGGTCGTCATGTTGCAAAAGCTTCCTTACCAAGTTCCTTCCTTGGTAAGCCAAAGCGAGATTCATCCCACTTGGAGCAGGTGATAGGTCTTTAATCACCGTGTAATTATCCTGAAAGAACTGATGTGATGTCGCCAACACTTAATAATTAAAGCCACATCCTACAATACTAGTAAAGTTATAGACAGAGAGATTAGAGTGATTGCTGATAGCTCTAGTGGCACTATCTATGCCCAATATATACCAACATTGTCTCAGGTACCTGTTGGAATGTACCTCAAGAATAACAAACGTCTGTTCAATATCAAGGCAGATGTCTCAAGCCTTGAGAGCATTGCTCTCACAAACCAGCCATATGGAATTACTTGTTCTCCAGGCCTCAATCTGGCCACCTGTCCATGAAGGGCACCCATTCTGATGCCCACAGTGCATACTGCACTGGCTTAAGCACCATGCACATCAGATTTGTTACATGCTGAAAGAGAAGGCCTAATGCTGTCAGGATTACTAATGCACTTAAAGCGAGGAGTGATTTCAATTCTCGTTTCTCTGCACAATCTATCAGGTGTGTGATGCCTTTCGGATCAAGGAGTACCCCTTCCGGGCCTCTGTTATCATTCCCTACTATCAGGAAGGTCTCTAGTGCTCTTCCTTCCTTTATCAGGCTAGATCTAAACTTCCCACAATCTGTTAGTGCATCTCTCTTAACTCCCAAATGCGAATTCACCTCTCTCCTTTTGCTATCCTTTTCAGACACAGCTGGAACCTGAGGGCTCCGCACCTCCCCCACTGTGCCCATCTCCCTTTGATCATGCACTGACTGTTGTAGAGGCTTCTGATTGGTTGCATGCGCACTCAATCTTGTAAAAGGATGTGTGGGTCGAGTCAATGGGTCTGAACACTGTGGCAAAGAGTGAGTCCGGAGACTATCGTTATTTCTTTCTCCATTGGGTGTAGCCTGAGCAGAGGGTGCCGGCCGGACGCCACCTACACCTTCAGGTGCAATTAGGGTGGACAGTGCTGGCCGTACACTATCATCCGAGTATCTGTAAGTTACATCGCTTCCCTTTCTCTCTGCTGTTTTTTCTTCTACCGCCTCCTTAACTTTTGACCAATCCATACCCAAGCCGTGCCCGCAGTTCCCACCCCCCTGGGTGTTACTGCATTCCACCTCCTGAGAGGAGACAGCAAGTGTCCCATCCCAGCTCACTTCTCCCCCTGCCCCCGCAGGGGGCAGATTACACAGAGACAGCGGTTGTTGTGGATACAGCGGAGGGGTTTCAACGACCTTGCATTCCTGCCCTTTTGCCGTTTTGCAAGATAAAAGCGCAGACAGTTGAACGCCTTCTTCTACTTGTTTATGCGAAGCTGAAGCCGTGGGGGGGGTGAAGTGGGATGCCGAAGGTGCTGACGAGATGTTAGTCGCTATAGCTGAGGGCATATTTACGGTGTTCTCTTCCTCAGGGGACCTGCAAGAAAGTACGCTTCCCGCACACGTAAGCATGATCCTGCCCAAGGGGCGCTCTCCCACTCCCATGGTTAACGCCACCGTGGGCGAGGGGCTCACTGGGGTACGGGACCCCGACCTTGGGTAGGCAGAGTTGCATTGTCTGGCCCATTTGGTGTTCCGGGGGAGGGGCCCTGGGCCTAAGGCACCCTCCCATCCTCGTTTCCCTGCGGCACTATGACAAACTTCCGACATTGGCGTACAGTGTGGCCTAGTTTCCCACAGGCCTGACAGATCTGGCCTGGTGCCGCTTCTCCCTTCTGCCTCTCAGGGACTTGGCACTGGGCTCTGAAGTGACCAAACTGTCCACACTTAAAACACGGTCCCCTACTCTGATCCTCTCTCATGGCCATCGCCGCTACTAACGCTGCTGCTAATCCCTCATTGGTCAGGGGCGTTGTTCTCTGTTTCTCTAGTACATACTTAATGATGTCTCCCGGAGTAGTGAGGTCATCGGGAGCAGCTCGAATAAGATCCTTAACATTTTTGTCTGATTTCTGTTTAAGACAATCCATGATTACTGCATTATGGGCAATCTTTGGCAGATCTGAGCCTTCTACTGCCCGAATCAATCGATTGGCAAAATCCGAGAATGACTCAGCTGGACCCTGGGCTACCTCTGCCCAGGGAGCAGAAGGTTCAGCTGTCCTGGAGAACCTTCTGAAGGCTGTCAGAGCTGCTTCTGTGGCCGCCATCAGCTCTCCTGGGCGAAGGCGTCTGAACTGGCCTTCAGGGGAACCTATCATCCCTTCCCCATACCCTAACAACCGTGTCAGATTAGTTATCTCTCCCTGTTCCCTGCCATTTGCTGGGTGTTGTGGGTTACATGACGCTGCTGCAACTACAGCCCTGAGCTGTGCCAACCACTCTTCCTTCCATAACATATACTGCGCTGGCTCAAGTATCACCTGCATGAGACCCTCTATATCATATGGGAGCAAAGGTCCGGGAGCCATAATTGCCTCCAGTGCAGAGAGTGTAGCGGGCGATCGTAAGCCCTTCTTCCCTATTGTCTCAGCGAGGCGAGTTACTACCTTTGGATCTAAAGGAACCCAAACAGGTCCCTGTCCCCTGATCTCTACAGGGAATGCCTTATAATCATCCAAGAGCTCCGCTGCTCTCATCTCCTCCCTTACCCGGCCCCAATCGATAAATAAGGCCCCTTTCCCCAAGTTAGCTGGGACCCTGGCCGTTTGGGAGGGCATTTGGGAGGGCAGAACGGGTGATGGGGGCAGAGCTGCAACCATCAATCGCTCGGCCCCCGAGGGCGGAGCCGCAGCCAGCAATCCCTCGGCCCCTGCCCCTACCCCTGCCCCTACCCGTGTAGGATCCTCCCCCTGACGAAAGCCATGCAAGGAGGGGTACTGGAGAGGATACGGGGGAGGAGCCGTCGGCGATGATGGTGACTCTTCCTCCTTCTTTTCCGGTGTTGAAGTTTCTGGCGTGGTCGGTGCCTCCGGTACCATCTTGTCTTGGGGCAGATCCTTGAAGGGGTTAGAGTCTCCCGGCCGCGGTGACCCTCCCCCGCCCGGATCCAAACCCAACAGATCTCTGGCAAGGTTTTTGGCAGTCTTTTCTTCCCTCGCTGCCTTCAAAGCCCCCCGAATCAGACCCCAAAATTTAAGCACCGACGCCCCTTGGGACGACATAGCTCTCTGAGCAAGCGCTAATGTCAAAGAGTCCCACTTGCTGGAGTCATAAATCTCATAAGGAAAAGAAAGAAGTCCCTCCTTTACAAGAAAAGAAAGAACGGTACCCACCTCCTTCTTAGAAGGGGCGGTTTTCCCGCAGTACGTTTTACAAACTTGATATAATACCTTAATGACGGATTCCATCGTCGCCCAGGGAATTCAAACCCTCCGCGACCTTCCACCAGCTACCGTGGTGGGACAACTTCGCAGCGCTGCTCTTAGCCCCAGGGGATCAGCCCCTCCAGCTCTTCCGCCGCCTTACCACGGCAGGCACCTGCGTCCGTCCCGCAGCCGGCTGTCACACTTCCACAGGTGAGACTTCCTCACACGGGGCACCATTTGTCGCCTTTGTTTCGGCGACCCTGACTGAAGTCTCCTTGTGAAAGTGTTCCGACAGCCCCGGCCAGTTTCACACGCTTTTCATGACACCAATATGGTGAGCGGCAAAATGGGCGTTAATTGCAGGGAGCGCATCCTTTTTAAAACTTTTCCCCATGCCTTAGGGCTACTACCTGACCAATGGACATGTGGAATGTCTTGTTTCTTCCTTATTTGGTTTATCCTGTTCTTCTCCCTTATCTTCAGGTCATTTGTTGCCATGGTTTCCCAGGGGCCAAGGGGCCCCTGTCGACCCTGTTCGACTGCTTCAGCCCATTCAGTTAACTACAGCATAGAAGGTACAACTCTGAAGAAATCTCCAAAGCATGAGGAGGAAAATGAGCAAGTTCCATCTGTGAGCAAGTGCAGACGGAATACCAAGGCTTTCTGCTTTGTATAATATAAGTAATACATCAGTACAAATAGCATTGGACAAGCCAAATGAGCTTCCTACATACAATTTCCTCCAAAATCTGAAAATGTGTGAAGTCACATAATGACTGAGCTGATCAAAATCAATACAATAAGAGCAAAACCCTGAGAAAGAAATTTCAACAGAATTTTGAAAAGAGACCATGAAGTTTCAAATTGTTGTCAGCAAGTCATAAGAACAGTGCACAGCTTTTTCACAGAGACACACGTAACACAAGAAAATTGTGGCTTAGCATATATTTTTGTTCCCAACATTCACCTGCAAACTTAGTATGGAATATCCATCTTAAGAGCAGAATAAGTATTTAGACCAGAATTGTTTTATTTTTAATGTATTCTATTATCAGCATTTAATGACTTGCAATATTTTTGTTACCATTTTTAATAAATATATCTTACAGCAACACCTAGTGAATGCACAAGCATATATATCGATTAATCACAAGAGTAAGGGCACTTGAAGCAATCACCTGCCTTCTTTCACAGACCAGAGCTGCCTTTCATCCTTCTAATTCCTCTGAATATCAAAGAACCTGAACAAGAAAACGTCCTTCAGAAGAGCTTTTGAACTCCCTCCTGACACAGAAATCTGCTCCAGATCAAGCCCTGGCTGCTGACAGCCACCACCTGGTGCTTAAAACTGCCAGGCCCAGGAGGCAAAGTAGGGTTCAAACCATGTAATTCATTCCTACTCTTAGAAAGAGGAAGCAACAGTAAAACGGTGGCATAACAGATGGATTTAGTTTTCTTCTAGATGTTCCAGACTGACAATGAATTTACTCAGTTTGCTCATTTTACCTCCAATCCCCTTAACATCCCTAAGTGCCACACCACAGTGAACTCCATGGGGAAGAGTTCAAAATTTAAAGCTTTAACTATACAACATCACACATATCCATAGATTCCCCCACATAAGCAGTAGTCCAATCATCCAATGGAGTCAACATCACTTATGATCATCCATATCACATCACATTTTGACCTGTATAGGACATCTCTTCTCATTGACTGTGATGGGGAACTGGAGGTTGAAGGATCAGAAACTTTGGGAAAAACAGCTACCTTGTACTTGTTCCAGCTCCTGTCTAACACCATGCAGATATATGAGGAGCAGTATCTGGTGTCTGCCTGTTTATACTGGAACTACAAAGCACTGCAATACCAATTAACAGATGTACTTTTACTCATTAGTCTTAGAAGTTAACTACCTGCTTTTTGGCATCCAGAACCATTAATGAAGAGTGCTGAAGGCAAGACAGTGGAAAGATAAAATTTATCAGAGCATTATCAGACTACCACAGAACCAGGGAGTAGTATCTATGTGATGTATAGAGCAGAACAAAGAAAAAGAGCTTCTAAGACATGAAGGCATTTTCCCAAAAGAAATAAGGGTAAATCTGACTAAAAAGTCATGTAGTTGTTGCCCACTGTCTTGTTTAAACTACATTATATAGTAACTGAAACCACATGAGTAGTACTAAGAAATCTAAGCATTCAAGGAATTCAGTCAACCAAGTAGCCACAGCCAGCATCAGCATGCTATACTACAAATACTCATCCGTTTATGCATTTGGAAAGGCTACACAACAACTGAATTCTGCTGAAACTGATTCTTCCAATTTAAAATAGCAACAAGAGTCAAATACAGAAAAAAAAATGTTAATGCTGACCTAATTTTTGTTGAAATAGTGCTGCTGTGGCACATGGTATCTCCTGTCACTTCACTGTATTCATTTCTTCAGAGAAAAAATCCAGTCTCCTATTACTCTTCCCAATGACCTCAGCATTACTGTTGTTTTGTCTTTTTTCCCTATTGTTAAAAATCCTTTTTAACAACAATAATCTCTACACTGTTATTATTACTTTCTATGTATAAAACTCACTCATTACTACTGAAGAACCACTGAGCAGTACTGCCAACATCTATGATTTTCCTATTCTGGTGGTTCATCTATTATTATTTGCAGCCTTTTCCAATTTATCTTTGTAGTATCGAAAGAGATACTGTTGTACCTGTTTTCATAAGAGATACTTGTTTTCATAAATTGTAAGTAAAAATTAGGTCCCTCTTCATGGCAAGCATTACAGCTTTCTGTTTACAGATCAAAGTATAGAGTTAGCACCAACAATCAGTTTTCCAAAAATAAAAAGCTTTCTGTAAACTGCTATTCAGCGGGAGCTTTTAGGAAACGCTTATCCACGCTTTCAGAGCTCGAACCAAAGCTCTTGGAGATGAGGGAACAAACAAGAAAGAATGTCTGTGGCTCTCAAATTATCCATATAATAAGTATACAAAGATTATTAAAGCCAAATTCCGACTATAAAACTTGGCTTTTTTGCCAAAGTAATAGCATAGAATCACAGAATCACAAGGTTGGAAACGACCTGCAAGATCATCCAGTCCAACCACCCTCCCATTCCTATCAGTGCCACAAGCTACTAAACCATCTCTCGTAGCTCCTCATCCAGGCGCCTCTTGAACACTGCCAGGGATGGTGACTCCACCACCTCCCTGGGCAGACCATTCCAGTGCCTGACCACCCTCTGAGAGAAAAAGTTTCTCCTAATATCCAACCTAAACCTCCTCTGGTATAACTTCTTGCCATTTCCTCGGGTCCTACTATTTGCCTGGGAGAAGAGGCCAGACCCTTTTGCACCACAACCTCCCTTCAGGAAGTTGTAGAGTGCAATGAGGTCTCCCCTGAGCCTCCTCTTCTCCAGACTGAACAATCCCAGAAAGAGACAATCCCAGGAAGAAAACAAATAAATAAGTGATTGTTAAGGAACGAGCATTCCTCTTGCAAACAGATAGCTTTGAAAAGATTTTCTCCTGTCTGAAGAAATGAAAAATAACACATGCAACAGTCACACCAGGAAAGCACCTAACCCTTACTTAAATGTCTACAGGGAATCGAAGTACAAGGCAAATGAAACAAACTCCTTTCATTTTTAACACCATCTGTTAATAATTCAGATTTATATTTTACGCAATAAATATAGAAAGGCCTCCTCTCTAGGAGATAATTATTCAAATAAAATATTAAACCAAGATGACTTTTTTTTTAATAAAGCTGTTTGTTTTTATTTTGCTGAACCAGGAATTTCACACTAGGAGACATATTTTATCTTAAGTGCTTAGTTGAGTTACACGCAATCTGTGCAAGTTGACTTTGTTTGAAAATATTTTGTTAGACCAAACGTTATTTATTTAATCCCTTTCTGTTTACTTAAGATCTATGAATACATGCATTTATTCTGCTGAACACAGGAGACCCAAGAAACATAAGCTGGTTTTCTTGTCTGCAATTCCAACTGCGCTTCTCTTCCAACAGTTTTCTGAAAGGAAATTTCTTCTGTTGGCTTTCTCTTAAGGTCACAATAATAATTGAGCTTATAATTTCCTGCTTGTTTTCTGTTTGAATTTCTGCTTCTCTGCTCTTTCTCCTACTTACCACTGAAACCTAAGAGATTTCAGATTACAAATTCCAGCTCTAATACATATATAACAAACCCTTGACTTTTTTAACCATTAAGCCATGACTTGTTAGTATCTTTAGTGTGACTGACATATCTAGTGTGCTCTTCATCTTTAAAGAGCATTGTGGTTGTCCATAATTCAGCAATACACACGCTGGAAGCCACCTAAACACCAGACTCAGTCTAATGTTTTTAAAAAAGATATTTATATTCCTTGGATAAATGGGACACCTCTGTGTAAGACATGCATTTTATGCCTCAATAACACAGTCTACTAACTTACTGTTCTAATAAGAACAAGTTAACAGTAATATGTTACTGAAACATCCAGGGAGCTGCAATGTGAAATTCACAGTGCTGATTATTTTGGGAGCTGGAAGTAGAGAATCCTTAAGGACCTTTCCAACCCAAACCACTCTATGATTTATGATACAGTATCAAAGTAGCAAAGCTGTGTTTAAGGTCCTGTTATAGAACTTTAATTTTGTTAGAGCTTTAATCCTCAGTTTGTTTTTTAAAAAGGAAAAAGAGAAAAGCATTCAGAGGTAGAATATCAAACAAAACATGAACTTTGAGCCACATTTGAAATTAGCTTTTTATGGTTTGTTGAAAAATTTCTTGGCACATGAAGTATCGTAAGATCTTTTGAATCTTTGAAACCCTTTTTGGTATTTTTTTCCTGTTCATCAGAAATAGTTTTGTACATATCTTCAGGAAATCAAAAACACTGAGACAGCCATAGCCCAAATTATTGCACCACAGATGCTTGTTCCTGCAACTGTAGTTATCCACCAGTAGTGTTTTCTGTACGTGTCAGTCTGAATGGAAGTATCTCATGCTGAACAGAATTCAGAGTCATTGGATCGTGAGCATTGTTGAGACAAGAAGATTTCACAAATGCAAGGAAAATAGTGACAGTCATACCTGTCAATGAAATTTCTATCTGGGAACAGAATATTAATGTATGTATAAGTTTCTGAACATAGAGGTAAGAAATCAAAGCGTTGCTGATCTTACTGTAGGCAACACAGAGCAAAAAGGTTAGGTACATATCATTCCTTTTTAACCTACAAAATATGGAAGTGCTTAGAATTTTTTGAGTAGATGGGGACAACATGCCCTAAATTCAACCCAAATTAAGAGATTTTGGTTTGTTGTTATTCCTATTACTGTTGATGGCAAACTTGATCCCTAGCTTCTGCAATCTAACCAAATGGCACATGGCAAAGCTAACAGTGCAGTAACACAGGAGGAAACAATAGGGAAGCGATGGAAAAGGTGGAAATTTGAAAGTGATGCACAGGCCTAGATTCAGCACATGGGGAACCAAGTGCTATTCTGTGGTTTTTTTGCACAATCTTCCTATTAACGTCCTTCACGATTAACAAAAGGGCTTCTGCATTTGATATCTCTGCAGACAAAAGAGACTCAATTCACTTTGAATAAAGAGAAGAATAGCTCCTTTCTATTAAATATAGTCCTGAAACAGGAGTAGGTGCTAAGGAAGAGAACACTGTGACATTGTGACATTCAATAGCATGACATTGAACTGAGGCAGCATGATGAGACACAACCCATATACACTGGTCATGGCTGCTTTCAGAAATAACTGCAGAAAAAGATCTCTAAGATGTATTTTCATCTCCCATACTCAATAGGGAACAGTGGTCATAACACCCACAGGACTGATAGAGTGCTGGCAACAATGCAAACAGAAGACAATGAAATACTGTTATGTCATATCAAGAAAATAGAATTAATTTTGAAAATGTCATAATCTGAATTGATACACTGATTTCTTAATTGACATGAAACCATGCTTCCACATTTTATAAATCAAATTAAAAGTGCTACCATGGGGATCATTTATGGGCATAGAAGCTACTAATATCTTTTCCTCAGAACAATGAAAATCATTTTTAAACAAAATGTATCAAAGGCTTAGATGTGCTTTGCAATAGATTTTGCTTCAGCGTTCTCACCAGCCAGCAGCATGTGTGGAAAAAAGAGCTGCAATACTGCAGAAGTCCCGTGTACAATCACATAGCAGCTTGCATACGTTATACCCTTGGCACCTCAGTTTGTTATGTAGGTCAAGTGGAGTTATTGGCCTTTTTTGCTCTTTAACTGCTTGCTTATAAGCAGTTATCAGGCGGCTTCATTGCTATCAGGGCCTGAATAATGCATCTGAACCAGGCCCCCAGAGCTTGAAAACAGAGCTGGGATTTACAATTTCTGCAGTGTTAAAAACAAATTAAGTTTTTATTCCTGTGCAGTTGTTTCGATATCTCTTTACAAAATTTAAGTCCTAGTTCTCCATGGCAGGCTTTTCAGAAATAGAGTCAATCAAGGTTCAGTATAAGGCTGTAGGTACTATTAAGGACACTTAGGATAAAATAACGAGCTGCTCTGTCTGAGGCATTTGCTCTGGCTGACCTGTAAGTGATCTGTAAACACCAGCCTCTTTACGTTCTCCCCCAACACATCTGCAAATCCACCTTTTTTCTTTGTTGGATGTGTCATCCAAAATCCAGGAAGAAAACTCCTACCTCCAAAGGGGAGTTAGAAAGTGGCATTTCTTTATTTCTCATGATGTGCACCAGGCTACTTGACAGACAAGTGCATCCTCTTGGAGTTCAAATTCAACATTTATAAGGTTAAGACATACGTATGCAGTACATTGGCATACATACTATTTCTATTTCAAGGACTCGTAGATATGTGCTGATGTCCTTTTGGGCATGCTCAGTGGTATATAGGGTGGTTGAGTGCCCATCTACTTCCCTTTTTTCCCCACCATCAGCTTCATTACTGAAAACTTTGACTCACTTTTCATTCATTTTTCCCCACTTTGGAAGACTCCCATTGCTCATTAGGCCATAGAAAGCCACTTCTCAAAAACGATGTATACAGAACCCGAGGAAAATGTCCTTGCACATTTTGAGGCAAAAGATAATAGTATTCTATTGTGACGACAGTAATTCTCATAAGGCAAGAATGTCGAGACAGAAGATAAAAGTATTCTACTGTTTCCCCAGTGCAAAATTACTGAGGAAAAGCAAGACTCTTCACCCACTAAAGCTGAAATTGAAAGTTTTAGAACTATCGCTTATGAATTCCTTTTGCTAAACTAATATACTGTTCTTAAACTAATGTACTAATCCCTATTGCCAAGCAAACCAACCTATATCAGATGCATATTCATTGGTAACTCACCCTAATGTAAAAGGTGACTTTTAGACACATTAAAGAGCTGGCACAAACACTAGAAACATTTTCATACAACACAGAAAATAAATGTCCCTTCCTTCCTTTGGAGCACGCTTGAATAAAACAGACTTGAATCTCAGTCTAACGAGGACAACAGAATAGCTTTATTCGCTTAGACAGCCTAGGGATGGGACCTTTAGCTAGCTGCAGAAAATTTGATAAAACCTTACAATGTCAGTACAGTCCACACATCAAGTTTTACAGATCTAATACTAACAGAAAAAAAAAAAAAGAAAAAAAATTCTTTCCAACATGAGGGAAGGAAAGGGTCTTGATATCTCATTTTCTTTGAGAGCAATACAATATCATTTGTAATAGAGGCAAGTGTTTTATGCCAGGGGCAAGCAATCAGGAAAAGCACTTGCTATAGTGTATTTGATTTTGTTCCTCTTGACCAAGATTAATATTTGCAAGGCAGATACTTAAGGGACTGCTCATGTTTACAAGCTATTAAATATCTGGTTTATAGCAAGCATCCATCCTCCTTAAAAATTCTCATAGTTCTTCAGCACTATTCCTAATCATTAACTTAGGGCAAATCTTTACAGCTAGCTGTTGGCACTATAGGAGTTATTCCGCTACACTGTTCTAAGAGGATGCCTTCCCATTAGGGATGTATTTACTATTGCTACTACATGCAATCAAGCTGTCATTTATGTAAACCTTCCCTTCCAAAAGTAGTATTTGGATTCAGCATCTCTCAAGCTGTTACTGTTGTCACTATGAAAATAAGAAAATAAAAGCATTCTCTTACTGGATACGGATATAGAGAATGATGTCAAAAGTGTAGGAGTTCGGGGGAGATTAATAGTAAAACTGTTTCCAAAAAGCTGCCTGGATATGTCGAAAGGACAAGCTACATTTATGCTCTATGGGAAAAGGAAGAAATGGAGGATGCCTCTAACAGGGCAGTGTGCTCTGAAATTGTTCATGTGCTACCTAAAATACTGAAAGCAGAGGCGTGCTCACCTACTTCTGTGATCTTTCAAACAACCCTTATTGACTTGAGAAGAAAGATGGATTTTTTTGTACTCAGTCTAAAAAATATATATACAAGAACCAGTGCAGATGCAGAAATTCCATCTACAGAAGCAGTTCAGAGGCAGCTGAAATAAAGAATTCCATACCTTTGTTCCAAACTACACTTTCAGCATGGCTTTAAAAAACATTATAATTTACAACCAATTGATATTTTTTATGTCCAGCTAAGAATGCTATTCAAATGTAAACATCTACAAGCTGTTAAGCATCCTCAGCAAAACCCTCTGTGAGCACAACTCCCACCAGCTCCAGATGGAGCGGCGTGGGCTGAAGTACATCACGAGAGTCATTCCTGAGTACATTCAAGTTTAGTTTGATAGGTGTTATGGTTTGGGTCCACAAGATTGCATTTCATATTTAGAAGGCTGGCTTCTGTAGAAGCTGACAGTTACACTTCAGTCTTTCTTTAAGGTCTGAGTTACTTAAGTACTTTAATGATGTGGCTAGATAAGATCCACAGCATAAAATCCATCATAAAAGCCATAAAACCAGGAGACCATAGTATAAAGCTTATCTTCTCCCTATAGATTTGAATGGAAAGCACAGCAGAAAAAATGTGAACACTTCAAACTTCTGGAAAGGTGTCTTGTGTCAAGGGGATGGTTTCTAGGTAGATAATGCAGATCTATGGAAACCATAGGTTATGTCATTACATGTCATTGATTGAGTTTTTTGTCAGCTGAATAACAGTAGTTGCACCCCAAACGTATTCACGTGAATTTGTTTCCAAAATCTCAAGTATATGCAAACAGATGGCATTAAACATCTTGAAGGGTCATGCTTCAAGGCAGCACTTGGCAAAGAACAACTAAGCAAATCTCCACTAATTCAATAGTATTATCTCTGTTAGAATTACATTAGAGCCTTCAAATTGCAGCCAAGATTAAAACCATATTATTCTATTTATTATAACAAACTCATTGGTCCAAAGGGTTGAAAACATATGTAGAGATAGCACAGAAAAGGGGGTGGGAAATCAAGTAATATATATTCATTTTAATGATGCAGAACTGAAGGTTGAAGTTTGTCGGGGATAACCTTGATTTTCTCTATCCCCAAAGCTCCAGCTTATCTCCTTTTCTTCACAGATGCTACCTATAAGAGCTTCAGAAAGACTGATTTAGTTTCCCTAGCTTAAAATTGAAAAGACAAAAGAAAATGTAACCATCGGGTATTAAAATAACTTTCCTCATTTGTGGTTTAGGAGTGGCTAAGTAATAAAAAAAATATATATATCACAAAAGGTTGTAAGAGTTTTTCTGGAAGTCTAATGGACAGGATCACAATTACTTAAAAATTCAGTTTTTGAAATAAAATCTCATTATGAGTAGGATGGCAAAAAGGGATAAGAAAATAAACTTACAGCTCCAGCACATGGCTCATTAAATCTTAGGCTGAGCTGAAATTATTTTTCAAATAAAATGTCCATTACAGCACTGCTTGTTAATTTAGCCACTGAAGTGATATATTAAAAGCTACAATAACAGCTCTGGGCAGAATGACAGTAATTGCCTGTACTGCAATAAAAGCACAAAGTAACCCCAGCATAACACATTATGGAAATCTTACAAACAGTGAATCAGAGTTATTTTGATTTTTGCAGGTTTTACTTCTTTGGATGTTGAACTACTTAATGATTTTTCCACACAGAGAATCTGGTGGGAAAAAAAAAAAGAGCCACACTGTGAAAAGAACAGCGATGATTTGTGACCAACTCTGGCACTTCTGTACCCTACGTTCACATAGCACATTAGCCTTCATTCAGATGAGTAAATGATGGCCCAGATTTCTGTGTAAACAAAAGGAGCTTTTTTTTTTTTTAAGAGTATTCAGGCAGTTGAGACAAGCTAATATTTATTGTTAAATAGGCATTTATCAACAGTTCAGTCATCTGAATAACAATTCACCTGGGGGAGAATACCACAGCCAAAATAAGCTTTTGGAGAAAGCAAGTATCTGGCACTATGATAAGTATTTAATTTGCAGGAGATATTTTGACATCAACAAAGAGCAGTGGTACCAGAAGCTGCAAAAACCTCATTAGCCAGGGAAAGTTCTGCTGAAAAAGACAAAACCTTCACAGGACAGCAGGACTTCCTGGTGAAATAAAAGTGGCTCTGGGTCTTTCATCATCCAGGTTGTTCCCTGGACCATATGGTCAAAAATGATCAGCTTCTGAACTGACTCCTTATTAAGAGAAGTGCTGGGAGACCTGTTTGCCAGTACACACAACAGGACATTTGTGCTCCCCCTCTAGATACCTCCTTCCAAAAAGTAGGGTTTCAGTATCTTTGAGTTTATTTGTAACAAATGTTTGATTCCTATAATTTCCATACAAATTCAGGCATGTACAAGATACGCATTACATCTGAATTTCCTGAATTACTCTTCCAAGTACCGAGGAAATGGAAGAGAAGACTTTTGGTATTCATTTGTTGTAACCACGGAAAACATTTAGGTGCTGGTAAGCAGTGTGATACAAAAGAAGATTTAAGGAAACTTCAAAGACATTAAAAGACCATTTAATTGATCATAGAGTTGGGAAGATCAATTTTTTTTAAAGGTCATGAAAACACAAAGAAAAGTAGTAATTCTGACTGCTGAGATTACCCATGGTCTGTAATGCATTTATCTCTAACAGGACAACTGGGAACATAGATCTGAACTCACGCTTGCAAGAAATGCATGCAGAAGAGACGTGTATTCTCCTGAAAAGCAAAAGCAGGAGAAAAAACATCGTCCTACTACTAATAATAATCACAGAAAAAGACCACAAATAATTCTTGGCCACTCTTCCACGTGAACGATAAATCTATATTATCGCACACCATAATTCTGAGCTCTCCCATCCTAAGATAGGGGCAGGAGACACTATTTGCTCTGCACTTGTACCCTTGCTCCCAAGATGCAGCTCTGCCCATCAGAAAAAGGTCATTTTTCCTCAGTTTTCACAATTCAGACACTGGCACAGAAATACTGACATTTTAAAAAATAAAAGATACTCCTCCTTCCTGAGCTATAACATCCGAATGTTAACCCCAGAAGATCAAAGCTTCCTTAGATCCCATGCATTCCCCTCTTCAAATCAGAGAAGACAGCTGAACACCCTCATTCTGCTTTGTTTCATCTACTCAAGGAGGCAGAGGTCACCCTTCTTCCAAACTGATTAAGACCCTTAAGACAACAGTTTGATCAACTGTTGCCAACAGCGGAGGTCAAGTCAGACATGTCTGGAGCTAGGAACTCTCCCTCTCTTCACTTTTGGCAATAGCACTTTACAGTCAGAATACCAAAGCTAATAATCAAAAATCCAATTGTATTCCAGAAAAAAAAGAAAAAAAAAAAAACAATGGAAAGCAAGGCTTTTGTATCAGCCTGCAATGACAGAGAAATGAGAACAGGTGCCCCAGTTATTGAATATATTTTAAAAATAAAAATGCACAAAATAAAATGATGTGCATAATCAACTCAGTTTCCAACAGCCTTTCTGTTCTCCCCCACAGTACAACAGTGTTCTAATCCACTCCTTATGTGACAAGAGTTGTAGCCTATTTAAAATAGAACACAATTACTGCAACTAAAATAATTGTTTGAAGTTGATTGTTCTGTTGAACTGCAGGTTTCTATATTTATTATATATAAATCTAATATTCTTTATGAGCAACTCATTCACAAGTTTATAGTAATATATTCCCAGTCTGTATTTGCATGTTTTCACGTTAACACCATGCATGACAATGGAGATACAATTACAAACTTGCATGGGATGAAAGAAATAATATTAATACTATTGCCCTTAAATACATGTAAATTATTTTTTTAATTATTCTTATATAATCACCAAACCCAATGTATTAACAAAATAGTGTCCTCATCTTCATAACTGAAAGATTTGCTTGTTTTGGAACGACTGAGCTGAGCCCACACATTTCTGTTTTTAGCACTTATGATTCCAGCAAATATCTTCCAAGTTAAATTTCTAGTTACATTCTGTTCTGAAAGTGTAACAATTGCTAAATCCCAGAGAAAAACTGTTAAGACAGAAAAGAGGCTGTTGAACTAAAACAAAGGCTACTCTCTAGTACCTTTGTGTAGAAATTAAGCCTTTCTTTGCAGCAGTCATCAACATCACCCTACATTATTTCCTGAGCATCACAGGGACATTGTCCTTACCCATCTTTCATGAGCCTTCTTCTATTGCAGTGGTCTCCTGGTCACTCATACAAGCCAAGCCGCCAAGCCTCCAAGCCTAATTTGCAGTGCTGACAGTCCTTCCAGATCAAGTGGCAGAATTTAGATGCCTAGCAATATATGGCAGGATGCTACCAGAACACCAAATTTTATTTAAGGTATGTTTGATACTTAATCAAGAGTAAAAAGTCTGTTTGCCTACAGTACCCCACTACCAATAATTGCTGTATTTTACAGAATTTATCCACTCAAGAACTCCATTTCAGCATCTCACTTTTCTCACATGGGCATCAGGAGAGCTTTCAAAAGGTCTGCAGTGCCTCTCTGCAAACCTTGACTCTCGCCTACGTGTGCAGATGGTCATTTACTGAAGCCAGTCATGGACATTTCATTAGTCATTTAGATGAAACTGTAATGCTTACTGAAGAACTGGATGCACTCCTCTTTGCCCTTCTGCAGTAATGAAAAGCAGTGAAGTTTCCAAACCTTTCCACGTTGACTATTCAATAAAAAGAGATCGCTTAGCATCTGTCAGATCTCTGAATTACATGCAACTTTCAAAAAAGAAAAGAAAAAAAAATATATCAATTTTCTCTATAAATTTTCTTAATTATTAGCCTTTGAAATACCACTGATAATTGCGAGGTACCTAAAGGGAATTGATTTTTTTTCCTAAAGTCAGCCCAGCTGGTCCTGAAAAGGACTAGATGACAAGGTTTCTTTCAAGCTAACACAAGGTACTGAGAAGAGCTAACCTAGAAATGTATATTATTTATTTATTGTCACAATATCATCACCAAGTCCACAAGCAGTAATTCACAACACTTTCGTAAGGTTCATTGTAAGAGGATATTAGAGACACTAAAGAAAGTAACAGGAAATTTAGGAATTGGAAATTGGTGTCATGGATCAGCATTAGAAAACAAGTAAAGAGCTCTAACAATAATGCTCAGTGCTCCGTCATCTGAAAAGGTACATTCTACTTTAAAGACTTTTAAAGAAACTGCATTCCTATTCACTGAGGTTAGGAGAAATTAAGACATTATTATCAAATTTCAAAGACATTCCAAGTAATATCTTCCACTGCCATCTCTATCCTGAAGTACACTGGAAGGAATACCCACTTTCCAGCAAAAGGAGAGAAGAGAGAGACGAAACCTTATCTACAACCTGCTGGCATAGCCCCCTGTATCTCTATAGACTCCTCATCCAAAATATAAAAAGTGTAACATTGGATTCATATGGGTTTTGTTTCATGATCTTCTTACATCCCCTGTTTCAGGAGTAAAACCATCAGAAGATATTGAAAGGATTATTCAGATGCTTTTATTGCTCCAGCTGAAACCCCAGCTTTCTAATTCATGGTAACATTTGACAGCTGCATTAATGTATGTTTTCAGAGAACTGAAGCAAAATGTCATAATTTGTTTGAAATTCAGTATTAAACCTAAAGATTAAAAATATATATTTTCAATCTAAATGTTTTGTGACAGTTTCTCCTAAGTATATAATTTATGAAAAGAAAACAGAATAAATGTCAAAAGAGAAGCAGCACTGAAAATGAAAAATGAGAACAATATTTTCACTTTTTTTTTTTTTTATATTGTGATTTTCATTAATGTCTCTCCAGAGACTGCAGTTGAATAAATTGGCTCTTCCTAACAGGAAAGAAGAAAATGAATGTAAAAAAAGAAAAAAAAAAATGTTACAAGCACAAATTAATTTTTAGAAACAATGGCAAAAAAATGTGCAAATAAATTATTTAGTTTCTCTACTAGAACTTGGCACTGTTTCACTGATATGGGACGTGACACAGTTACGAGCACTACTCCAACAGAATACTGCTAAATATCTTTTTCCACATGCTTAGAGGCTTTATTGAATTACACCTCAATCATTTTAAGTAAAAGCTCAGTGGTGAAAGTCAAATCTCATACTGATACCTCATCTTCACCCACCTTCAAAACAGTAAGAGAATTTTTTTAAAGTTAGGTTGGCATTGGGCCTACATATTAAAGTAGAAACTTGTGATGTGTACAGACAATTCCTTCTGCTCAGCCATGAGTCACCTTTTTTCACCTACTGAACTATAAGATGTCTGATGGTTCAGTACAACAGTCTTAACATTCAAAAGATGTACTTTTCAACTTAGAAGCACATGCACATCATTCATACCTCAAATGTTGTTCGAACAATCTGTCATTCATTAAGTCATCCCACAACTACACACTGTATTTTTTCCATGTCTGTTCTTACATAGCTTCACTTTAGAAAATATTTGAAGTTTATTCTCCACTACTTCTTTGGAGACACAAGATACCTGCAACAAATACCACACATTAGCTTCATCATTGCAACTGCTCTTCAGCTTTGGCCAAATTAACCCCGGAGCCACATAAAGACTTCCGATATTGAATATTTCTTCCTCGTAAAGATAAGCAGTTTACACTTGCCTCTTCTCAGCACTTTACGTACATAATTTCTTCTGTGCAATGGTGCATCACTCTTGTTGTAAGAGCCATCACTTACAGCCCCTACTCTTTTTCTTCCTGAAAAAAGGATGTGCACCATGAACACCACGGAGTTCTCTGATCATGCAACTCAGCACTTACTATAGCTTTCATCTCCACAGTGCCCTGTAAACAGGCATTAAACACAAGAACTGTGCATTCAGCTAGATAAGCAGTAATTATTATCCTCCATTTATAACTCTGCATTCCGCCAAGGAGAGCTCTATACAGGACAGTGCTCCCCCTCCATCCTCAACCCAGCTCACAGTAAACCACCTCTTACACCGTTGACCTTCACACTGCTGGGGTCTACATCTACTCATCTTTGCAGAAATCATTCCAGGTAAACAGAAGTGTTTTACGTTTTCCCTGAAGTAGGATGTGGTTTTGTATTTACACCCCCCTCTCCTTGCATTTAACTGCTTTCAAGCAAATGGCTCTTTAGCTGTGAATATCAGTTCCCAGTGCACCTCATCATTTTAGGCAATAAATAATCCGTTCCTGTCAAACTAATACATTTCTACCATAATACACTGTGCCTGAGATGGTGTTGCAAAGTACCTGTACTTACCTTCTCTCAAAAAGTAGTGTTTTATGGAAAGCAAAAAGACTCTTAGTAAATCTTTGTTAAAATAATTAAAAAAAAAGCAAAACCCTTGCATGATGGTAGATGTGCTGCAGCAAATAGCAGACAAAAGATCACTGGCCAGAATTGCAATGAACATCCAAGGTTTCTTCTTGGTCTCATCATAAAGGACAGTTTTTGATTTACAAATTTAGTTCAGGATGACAATATTTTATTTCTACAGTTGTTTGCTGCAGGAAAACGCACATTGCAGATGCACAGATTTGCAAACCAGACATATGGTACATATGTTTTTGGTTATTAATTACCTTGTAGTAATTAATAAAAATCCATCTCAAGCTGCTGACTTGCATTTCTCATTGTTAAGTGAGGTCAAAACTTCAGCAAATAGGGAGGTGACTTCTTCCCCAGACCAGCTGCCTCACTGCATGTGTAAAGTCCTACAGTCTTTGAAAAGCTATTACTGCTCCTAAGGTTTGGAAAGAAAAAACCTGTGAAGATCTGCTACTGCATAAACAGATATACTTGAAGCCTGGTAGTAAGCATCAAGAAATCTCAAGAAAGAGGTTCAGTATGAGTTTAATTGCCATCTTGTTTGCACCCAGCTAGTGCAATACTTACACTGAACTCATTACCAGTCAGTATAAGGCAAAGCGATACGCTCCAAGTATGAAAAGCCCCTGAAAAATGCAACTGTATTTCATGTGCATCTCTTTCTTCCTCACCTGTTTGACAATAGTCTATTTCTATGATTTCCCCAAAAAGTTCTAACCCAAAACTTAAGCTTATCTTCTCCATGCTGTGTTCAGAAATCTCAATTTTCCTCCCAGACTCAGGACAGAATTCTTAGGAGCTGACAAAGAAAGCAATGAGAAAAATGTCAGGCAAGAGAAATAGCTATACCTTGCAGAAAAGAAAATGTTTATGAGAAAAAATAGATGAGTGTTCTAAGCATGAGCACCAGATTAGAAGTGACAGCAGCCAGTAAATGTGAAATAGAGAAATACAAAAATTGATAACACTCTGGAAACTTTAAAGGACAAAAGAGGAAGAAGGACAAAAGCAGCAATATTTAAAATATGATGTCTGGTAGAAAGGAAAAATCAATCACATTTCATACTTGGGGGCCTGGGAAGATGACATTGACAGATGCTACCGTGTGAGATGAAAAACGAATGATGGGATACAAAAAAAAAAGTGCACCATGCTGAAATATGTGAAAACAAGACAGATTCTTACTAAAAGGTTAAGTACAGTTTGGGAGCTGAAGACAGTAAAGAAAAAACATTTTCCTTTGGTGCCTGCATTCATATGTATTATTCTGTTAATCAAATCCTCCTGCACCCAAAGAGGAATAACCCCATGAAGCACTGCAAACATGGGCAAAAAGGTTGGAAAGAACCTGGTAGGCCCTGATGGACAATTTGAATGAGTCTGCGAATTGCATTCTGAAATACCAGAAGCTCCACATGAAAATAAAAGCACACACTTTCACTATGATGGTGGTAAATGCTGTCACAAGCTGCCCAGAGAAGATGCAGAATCGCCCATTCACAGATATGGCCAAAACAAAAAAAAAAAAACTGAAATGGAAGTTTTAATTTACCCTAGGAATCTAAATCAAGTCAAGAAAAATAAATTAAAATATTTATTTTCACTTCATTAACAATAAATAGTTCATGATTCTAGGTGAGCAATGAGATTGCACGCTAAACTTGCAAAGTCTGTCATTGCCAACGAGCACCCTCATCTCCTTACTAATACATGCCACAAACAGAGCTGGCCAAACAAGTCCTCTAGAGAAATGGCTTAATTTCTTGATTATATTTAACAAAGCCTTAATACCTTATGGGAAAACAAAAAAGCTAAATGGATTTAACATAACAGCAAAGCTTTCATGAACATTACGAAGTGCAGCAGGAGTTGTAACATATCACCTTATATATGCATTCATGTCTTCCCAGATTTTAATGCTAAAGCCCTTGAACAAGTGAGCCACTCTGTCCCAAGCCAGCCTGTAGCATTGCACGTGGTTGTTGTGAGCAAAGAGCACGGCCCCACGCTTGGTCTCATTGACCAATTTCTCTCCCATTGGCTTCAGCCCATCAGTCCAAGCTGTCTAGGTCTCTGTAGGGCCTCCCTAATCCTAGGCATATCAACACCTCTCTCCAATTTGCCATTGTCCATGAAGTTATTGAGAGGTCCGATCCCAATGGAAATTAAAGAACTTGAAGAAGTGATTTGCCTTCTGTTTTGGAGTTTGAGCTCAGAAAGGCTATTCAGACTCTCAACATCATGATTTTAGCTGTTTCTCAGATTTTGTACCATAGAATTCACTTGGACCAAAAACAGGAATGAACCTGTTACCAGGCTAAACCATTTTCTTGAGAGGCTGTAGGCAGAAGATAGTCATAGCAGTGAAAAGTTGGCCATCATTTGTGTAAAGTCCCTCCTGTTATGGGAGTACACCTCCCAGCTCATATCCATAAATCCTCCTTTGCTTCTGTCCTAAGCCTCACAAAAATTTCCTTAACAATAAAACATTTATATAATTTGACAGAAGTAAATCTTATTTTCCTATTTTATTTAGGAGCCTGAAGTTTTACACTAAATACCAATTCAGTCTAATAAAGATTTTACATTACACTAATCCAAGTAATGAGAAGCTTTCCAGGAACATCTTATTCTCAGTCATTGCCATAAGCTCCACAGTATTCTAAAGTACTTAATTTCCATGGGTCATGATATCTCAGGCATTTCATGTTATGTGATCTGTAGTTTCGTTCATTTCTTACGATTATTTTTCTTGCTTAAGCAGCTTTTCTATGAAAACCCAATGTTTTTATCTCCTTTCTGAATTGAATTTATAATCTGGAATGTCAGAACCTTAATTTCTGTTCCTGAATACTCATCTTTCCAGATCAGAAACAGAACATGCTTTTATATCCTAATTGATCCCCCCAAAAATTTCTATTAGTTACGCTAAGTAGTAAATGCCTATAAGCTAATGGAATTGGGTGATTTAATTACAGAAGCATTTTCTATAATTATCTACATCTGTCCATCACAATATTAAGTATTACCACAGCTTGCATCATTATATCAAACACAAAGATCATTCACTTAAAGTATTGCGCTGGGAACTGAAGTTAATTTCAGCTACAGGACAACTACAATCTTTTGACTTTCCCCCACTGTCAGAGACAAGTGTGATCCAAGGGGGAAAGAGATGGCTGCCCCACAGGCAGATCCAGGGGCACAACAAGGACCATGCTCATAAGGTGCACCCAAGTTGCTGATGGACAGCAGAGAACTGGTTTTCTTCTTCAGGTTTTTCCCTATAGTTTATCTTAATTTGTTTTATTCCAGCAGATACTTTTTGTCTTAGTGGGGAAATGGGTGTACCTCATTTTCCTCTTGGATACAGCTGATAGTCAGTTCTACATTCCTTATGCCAAGCTTTTATATACATAAACAAACAGAAACACTGGAAGAATAACTCATGGAACATTACACAGATCTGTAAAGGTTGCAACTTAAGTGAGAGAACAAATTGGGGGGAAGTTGGACACCCCTCGTTTTTGACAGAAAAAAAAGTAGCTCCAAATTGGGTGAAAGCATGGAACATATCCTATTTTAATTGCCTTCATGTGAAAAATCAAATCTTAATTCATTAAACTTTCATCTTCAAGTATAACAACCTATTCACATGCTCTTATGTTCACCCTTATATCTCAGTGCAGCACTTCTGAATGTCAGGAATGCGTCCAGTTTTAAGTATTTGGTTATGTTTAACATGATATTTAAAGTGCATTCAATTTCTATTCATTTCTCTATAGAAAAAAAATATCTAATCATGTTCTGTTGTATGAAACAATTAAAAATTGCCAAGCGTTCAGATTCATTTTCCTCAGCTTCACTTACACGAATATTTTACCTGCTGCCACAGGCACAGACAGACTCTGTTTCTGTGACTACACAAGAATTTATGTTATGCACGAGCGAGTAGAAAGTCTTTCTTAATCCATCTTTTTGATGCTCTGATTAAAATCTTGGCCATATATAACATGCTGACATTTAAGAAGTCAAGTATTTCCTTTAAATATTTAGTGATCAACAGAAGCATCATCATAGCACAGTTCTAAATCTATTGATGAAAAATGAAAATTTTGAAGTGAAAATGGATAATGTGCTGCTTTATCAGACCTGTTTCCCAGCATATGAGTTTTTGAAGCCTTTAAGAAATAAATGCACCAAGGGCTCTGAATTTCTTCAAAACCAGTACAGCTTCCTGTTTACAAACACGTAATTTCACTCATCTGTATTTCTCTTCAGAAAACAGATATAGCTGCCATGTCTTTTACACCATCTTTATAGAACAGGGACACCAGCAAGAAAACTGGAGAAATATCTCACTAAACCTTTATGAAGAGTTATGAGAAAAGCTTCAGTTTCTGTTCCTAAAGAAGTCATTCACCTCCTTGAATGATGGATTTAACATTTGCCACAGGGTTTAGAGAAGATGACAATTTTACTCATTCAGTCATATGCATTAAACACTGACCTTTCTCAAGAGGGGAATCAGCCTGGCAGCAGGTTGTAGCCAGTGGCTGAGATCTCCCACGTTCACAGTGAGTGAATGGTACTAGGGATCCTTTGTATCCCCAGCATGCAACATCCCACAAAAGATTAATATATAGGAGATGCTACCAACTTACCTGCAAATAACAGATACTGATAGAATAAGAGCAAGGTCTGACTGAGGTTAAGTCTATACCAGATGACCTCTAAAAGCACCTTCCATCACAATTCTATACCAACAGATGTGTACAAGCGTATGTTTGAAGCCATGTGGATTCCACGTTGGAACCAAATGCTCTTTCACAAGCAAAACATGCACAGAAAAGTCTGTACCAATCCATATTAACATTCTGCCCATAGACCAAAACTGGGCATCAGTTCTCAAAATTGATTTCAATTCCAACCAGATGTGCTCCCCAGTGATCACTCTGGTGGGTAACAGAATTGTACAGCTCAAGGAACTGCTTTCAGTACAGCCTAAACTCTCTGCAACAAGTTGATTTTTATGCATCTGGAATGCACTGAGCATAATTGTCAGCTAATTTTCCTAAGTGAAAAAAATGAATTTAACTTGCTGAAGCACAATAAAATGCCTTCAGCAAATAGCCTGTCTAAAGCCTATTCTGCCATATCTGCAAAGCAGAAATATTTTGTTCAAATTAAACCGTAAGTAATGATGATACATTTTCAGAAATATTTTTATAAATGTTAAGCCCAGGAAAAAAATGGCTTTCCATGCTTTTGAACACTGCTTAATTCATCTTTCATTCCAATGTAATCAGAGTTTATACAGATAAGCATCCCCTCTCAGAATTTGTAGTGCAGACCTTAATCTGATCTTGTTCCTTTCTTCACTCACACGAATGATTCCAAAGGCCATGAAACTGTGAACAGGATTATAATATAGTTTAAATCTAGTAAAAGTGATAGTAAGACTGTAGCACACAATCATTAAAATTATATGCAAATACTGCAAATAAACTTCATACCACATCAGTCATACAGCAAATTAAAAGCAGCAGCTGAAATTAAGGCTTAAAGAAGGAATCAAAACACCTGCAGCTTTCCACTGCAAATGCACATTATATACTGACCCCAAATATGATTTAGAGAGAAAAGCAAACAAGTTAATTGATCCAATAGAGACATGACTCCATCATGCTAAGTAGTCAGGATAACATCCCAGCTAACAGCAGATACACAAGAAAAATGTTCAAAGTTCATCAGGATTGATCTGCTACAGGCCCATTTGTAACAAAGCTTAGAGTCTACAAGACACAGCACAATGTTGCACATAAGTCTATTAACTGTAGCCTAATTACAACCTGATTTATTGTATTGAGTACGGCAGGAAGAAGGACTTGAGTCTACTAGTCTATATAACAAAGCAACATTTGGTTTGTAGAAAGTCACTTAATTTGCTTTCTATGTACTTTTCAAAGAAAACAGCAATTTAATAAATCTGCTTGGAGTTTCAGAAATGTGTATGCTTATAAGGTTAGCTTTAATAACTAGAAATTTAACATATTTATACCTTTTAGCTATTTATTAAACCTGTTTGCTTCTTGTTTCTTCCAAACAGCTTACTCCTGGAGCATGAGTATGTAATTGCTTTGAAAATTAGTTAACAAAATTAAAAACTACTCTGAAAATGAAGGAGTTTCTCTGCATTCAGGCATCAAGAATGTGTCAAGGGAATTTATTACTCGAGGATACTGCAAACATAATAACTAAATGGATGGTTTATGTTATCATATAGTAGAATATGCATCTATTAGGAGGTGCACCAAAGAACCATGAAGCCCTTTTTAACAGAGTATGTCTGAAACATAAGTCTGGAGAAAAGAAAGCAAAATCATTCTGCAAGATAGAACCACAGAAGAAAATGCTCTAGCCTTGTGATATTGATCCTCCAGCCCTTGAGCCCTCTATCGGATGCAGTGATGAGTTCCAGAAGTAAGAAAAATCTATTAGAGTGCCACTTCAAATTTCCAAGTTGGAAAACCAAGCTTCCCCCTTCCACTCCCCCCCACCTCATCCTTAGGATCAAGCTTTAGGGACACAGTCCACACTCAGAGCTCATTCCCTTCAGTGCTGTGGGTAGCAGCAGGCATTCAATCTCAATTAACAACACCAAATCGAAGCCCTGTGCACATCCTAGAAAATTGAAGTAGGAATCAAATAGTAAATTTTGGAGTTGAAAAAAAAAAAATCTTTGTTTTCGAACATCAAGAAAACTTGCTCATTTTCTTAAAAATTTGATACACAAAACCTGTTTCATAACAGTAAGAAGTCACCAAATCTGCCTCTCCACTGTGGACATGTCATGGCTGCCAACAGGACTGAAAAGACATGTTTTAAGAAAAGAAAATCCATATGTCAGAATTGCAGAAATAAAAATGGGTTGGCTGTGTTTTGGTTTTGGAGAGGGGAATTACTTCTCCTTGTTGATTTTACTTAACACTTCAGGAAAACAACATTTCATCTTTCCTTCCTTCTGCCTCATGCACAGCAACACAAGCAATTCCCCACTCAGAGGGCTTAGCCCCCTTTTCTTTAGGTTTCAAAGCTTTTAGATCTCTGCTCTAGTTTTCAGTCGTTGCTGTTCGATTGAGGTTTTTGTTTTGTATTACTTGGTTTGGGGTGTGCTTTTGTATGCACTTATAACACATTTATTTTTAAACACTCAGTGGAAGTCCTTCAGAACTTATTTTGATTAGTCTCAGCTGCTAGCTCATTCTTTTTAAAGTAATCCATTAGGTTTGGTAAACTACTTTTTCTGGGATGTGAATACCTGCCTTTATTCTGAAAGATGCATTTTTAAGTGAATTTTCAATTACCGTTGTATTTTCTGGTTTACAAAGTGATTGCTTCTGGCAGCCTCAAGAGACCTAGCAGAAAAAAAAGCAGTTAAACAGAAATGTGGGGCTTCTACACTTGATTATCTAACATTTCTGGCTCCCTAAAACAGCATCTTTTATGCTGGTCTCTTACTTGAAGTCGAGTTATCTAAATCCTCACTTTCTCAGATTTAAAGCACAGACAGCTTGCCTGCTGCTTCCTCTGATGTGTCCAAAGAAAATGTGACATGAAGAATTAAAAATGAAAAGAAATGTCACGCTGCTGCACTTTGATGCTTGGTTCATCTCTTCCCTAGGAAATTGAAGTCTTCTCTTAATAAATAACATTCAGAAGCAAATGCAGTTTCTTGTTTTCACGTAATCAACTTTTAATTTGCTGAAAAGGAACAGTGTTGACAAGAAGATGATGTTCAAAATCACCATGGAACTAATTTTTTTCCTTTTTTCCTAATGTGACTGCACTGGGTTTAACCTTTTGATATCTTATACCATTCATCTCAGCCCATTCTACTTCTTCGTTGGGTTAAGATAAAACTTGTGAATTATAATTACTCCCCCTTCCTAATTAGTTACTAATACATTCTCATACACTTTCACCTCAATCAATAGGATTGAAGTGACTTCATAAATGTCTGTGAAAGAATCCAAAAGCTGTCACAGAAAGCAAATAAAAGTTTTCCTGTGAGAAAACCAAAGCACTGCACAGCTCTTGAACTGGAGCACCTACTCATTAAGGAGAGACAGGAAGGTTCTTAAGTCATTTCTCCTCCATTGATTTCCTTCTACAGTTTCTCCTTTTCTCCAAATCCCGTATCAGTTCCTGTTATTAGTGCAATGGTCACTGGTTTTGTGACTGTTTCTCCCCTCCCCAGCATAGTTATTGCTTCTTAACCTCCACTTCCTTCATTGGCAGGATTACACCCCTTCTTACAGTTCTTTAAACAGCTCTATCTTTAAAACTCATTAATGCTAAACTATGAAGATATTGCTCAAGTTGAAGCTATATCTGTCTCTGATATCCCATTAATCCACAGGTCACCAGTTGGAAATAGCAGTATCTATGGAATTGTCTGTCACTGATCTTCTCAAACATGGAAGCACCTTTAATAGTTGGATAGCAAAAGGTTCCTGACAGTAAAGAGACATCCTGGTCCCAAATACCTTTATTTTCTTTTAATTGTTACTTCGTGTTTATTCACACTCAAGTGTTCCATTAAATACCTCCTTATTCATATATCCTACCATATCTGATAGTGTCCCACCCATACTATGACATTTTCAGTGTATCATTACATAATATAATTATTGCATATTTCTTCGCAGTTAAAGCTATTCAAAAACTGACTGCTTGATCTAGAGATTAAAAAAAGCCTAAGGGAAATAAAGTTTCCTGAGTGTGTTAAATCACACTATAAAGAAAAATTAGAACGATTTACTCCCAATAGTAAGCAGAACAACAACAACAAAAAAAGGCAGCACTTCTGTTGTCACGTCAGGGGGGATTTGTTGTTTGATTAGGGTTTTTTGGGTTGGTTTTTTTTTTTTTGTTGTTGGTTGTAGAGTTGTGATTGTTTGTGAATGCCCACATCACAGAACCAAGTCCATCACTAAAGTAAATAGCTTCCTTCAAAACACTGATTACATCTGCCAATTAGGAATATAGAAAGCTATCAATGGGGGGTGGGGGGGAGTCAGACTCTGTAGGCACTCTGGAAGAAAAAAAGATTGATCCAAACCCAAACTTTTTCAAAATTTTTTCCTTCCATGGGAGCAGACATTCACATGACACACAAGAGGGATTTTTTTTGCAGAGGGTAAACAGAGGTTTGTAAGGAATTTAGATACATGACATCAAATTCATTAATAAACTCAGGAATGAACTATGAAGGTAAAAAAAAAAAAATAAATCAGCCTGCCTCAGTGATTATGCAGGTATTCACTATAAATGAAACAGCAATGTTAATAGTTTGTTTCAAATAACCATTGATCATTTTACTTCATTTACTTGTAGCTGTTCTACAAGGTCAGGATGAACATTCATTTTTTCATATTTTGATTGATTTACTATCCCAGAAACCATCCTTCACATTTACTAGTGATTATGATGATAAAGGTAATGCACTGACTGTGGAAAAAAAAAAAAAAAAAACCAACAAAAGATAAGGCTGATCTTAGTGGGAACACTGCGTGGATCCACACTCGTACTCTCTCAACTCTGCATCGAGACCTTTTGGCCTCCTTGGAAAGCCCTGCCGTAAATCACAAATATGCCTAAGTCTATGTACTTGAACATTTAATTTACAACTCACCTTTTCAGCTCACACTTTCTTTTTCTCCTTGTTTTCTAGAATAGCACTGTGTTTAGGCTGCTTATTAGTCAAGAGGCAGGAGACCTTGTAAACTTCCCTGTGCTTAAACAAGGGACAAGGAAAAGAAAGCAAGCAATCCTCAGGCTTCTTACAGCAATATGGGTGTGGGCTTTGCCAAGAACTCTTTTGCGGGGATTCAGAACTCTGAAGGCATGAAAAGATGGATTCTGTACTCAGCAGACAACAGATAGACCCAACTGACAGCAGCCTGACCACAGAGACAGCGAGTTGTTACAGGGTACCCTATAACCATCAGAACTACCTGCCCTGCACTGTTTCGTGGTCCACATTGCACTCAAACAATAGAAGGGCTTAGAAGCTCAAAATAGCAGCACTGTCCCAAAATAAGGCACTGAGCTCAGGAAGTCAAAGTGAAATAAGCAAGGGTAATAGATTTTGGTGCTTTGTTTTTTTCTTTTTTTTTTTTAAGCAAATGTATAGCTGAGAGCAAGTATTGACTTTTTTTTCCCCCTCTTCAGTTTAACAAGCTTTTGAAAAGGTTGGTTAAGTTTGTAACTACAAGACAGATTCCAGACTCAATAAAACTGAAATGGAAAAATAGAGAACACTCCAGAACGAAAAACCAAACACAATTCAGTAGTGAATCCTATAATAAAACACCATTTTTAATCAGGTATTTTTTCCTCAAGAGAAGTTTCAAAGCATCCGAAAGTATCCAATGCAGTCATTATCAGCCATTCTCCTCTTCTGTTTAAGCAACTTCAAAATCACTCCCCTCTTCTTTCACAATTTTTTTTAAATCTTGAAATAAGAATGCAAGCAAGATTGCTATCAGTTAGCTCTGAAAAAGTGTTAGTAAGCACAGCACTAGAAGCAAAGCCTACTTACAAGAATAAGTATCCCTTTCCCTCTAAACACAGAGAAACTGAAAGTTTTTAGCAATTTTCACAGCTACATCTAGAATTCATTTAAAACTTCATTCTTCTTCATTATTCAAAAAAGTGATAATTCTACATTACATTGAAGATAACATAATAAAGTAATCACAGAAATCCATATTTTTTTTTACTTACTCTATATATCTCCTGATAGAAAAGTTGGTCCAGGCACATTGCAATAAACCACCTTTTTCCTCAACTCCTTCCAAAGGAAGAGATTCAATTTTGCCAGCCTGTCCCAGGATCTCAAAGGAGCTTCATTTATGGAAATATCTATCCAAGTGCTCAAATTCACACATTCAGTGGGATTACTCATGAGCTAGTGCCCACATCACTATGGCCATATGCATGCACATCAGGCACCTGCCCTCCTGGGAAGAGTCAAAAAGTCAGGCAGAGAACAAGGGAGACAGCTGTCAGTTCTATTTAGTTGGGAAATGGATAAGTTCAATTAAAGTCTTAGCACTGCAACTAATGACCTTCAAGGTTTAATTTACCACTGAATACATACAGTGCATGAAAAAAAAGATTAGTGGAATCTTTTTCATACTAAGCAGTATCACAGAGTAACTTACACCTTCTATCCAAATTTGGCTTTTGGCAATCTGTCTCAACAGAACCCCTCTAGGAATTTCCCAGTGGAGACATGAAGATGGATGAGAGAGATTCCTATTACTTCCCTGCCTCAAAGGTGACTCTGAAGCCTGGGTCAGCACTCTGCTTGCCTGCAGAAGACAGACCATGTAAATATGTTTTTACTGAACAACCTCTTCAGTGCAATTGCTGTGGGGAAAGCAACAGAATGAAAAAAGTTCAGCTCTTGGAATTTAGCTATAGAATCTATCTAACAGCAAATTTAAGAAAAAGTATCAAAACTATTCATACATAGACCTTTGTTGCTACTTCTCATTGAAGTTGGGGGCAAGGGGAAAGAAATGGAGACCGAAAGACCTTCCTAAACAAGCACCTGCTTGTGTAAAGGCAGTGCCCTCCTGCCTGCCCAGTAACTGATTGTGGATAAGTTAAGCATCCTATTTTACTTGGGAACAGAAATCTGGTAAGAATCTGTTATCAAGCCAAGTCTTGACTTACACACTGTTTTAACAGTGCAGTAATTCCAGGTAAAGATGCCTGATTTTCTTCAGCTTCACCCATTGGCTTGGCTCAGCTCCCAGATCAGAGCCGGTATTTTTTCCTTAAACCAACCCTTTATCATCTTCAGAAGAGAAGAAACTTTGTGTGATGCCAATTGTCTAAAAGGCTAGGCCTGTTCCTTGAGTAGGCCACGAACCCTGCTGTGAATATGAGCAGTAAAAGCTCAAGAAACTGTCAGATGTTGTTTCTAACGCCTCAGGGAGTTAGAAATTACCATTATATAAAAGCTGATAGATGCCTCTGCAGGAGTTACCTATCATGAAGCCCACATTAAAGCCTCATTTATATCCTTAACACTAGATGCCTTGCTGATTTGAATGTCCTTAAATGAAGGATTAATTGCCTCTCCCCCTTGAATATCTGATTTTGTGCCATCAATCTGATTACATTAGATTCCCTGGTCTACAGCACAGAACTTCATTACAGCCCAAACCCTGCATGCAACTCTATTATGGTAAGAGCAATGCCAACTGTTTTCTATGAAGTACCATTATTTAAGGTGATTACCGCTCTCAAACTTCATTCTTCATCTTTGCTTACCACTGAGGTTTACGCTCTGGCTACAAGGTTTATGTCTGTCAGGACAGAAAATGTGAGCAGCAGTCAGCCTCTCACATAATGAAGTTGAAGGCAAGTTGCTTCAAAAGACTCTTCTTTCCTTATGCCTGGTGAATGGTCACTCACTAATTATGGAAATTGGGCTGTTCCTCAGACTGTAACAGCAAAGGACAATGCTCTGTGAGAGATGTGCTTCAGAGGCCAAGCAACTGCATCCTCACCTGCACAATCTGCTAAACCTTTTAGGAAAGAAACTGTTAAATATAGTAATTCTAGTATGCTTAACAAGCTAGAAATTTAGGCCAGCACTACCTGGCAGTCAGCCTGCAGCATGAACTCCTCTTTATTCTTCTATGGAGATACAGTAATGAATAGCATTGAGTTTCAATAGTAAAGACTAATATTATTTGCTCTATTCAGAGAATACAACTCCGTTGTAAGAGAAGTGCTTAGATAATGGTCATTGCTAAACATTCTGCTTATAGAGCTTTTGGAAATCAGCAGACAGTGTTAGCAAGTTCTACTACAAGTGAGAGCTTGCTTTTATCTCTACAATCATTGCAGTGATCCCAGCTGTCCTTCCCACTAAGCACCATTTTCCAAGATGCTTCAGCCCAAGAACTGACTCTCATTCACTACATGTGGGTACTGCAGGAGAATAAGTCTGAATTTTTCCTGCCTTTTTAATTTGCATAATTAGTTTTCACATTCATATTTCTACAGCAGAGCATAAACACAATCTTTTGTAGAATCACAGAATTGTAGGGGTTGGAAGGGACCTCCAGAGATCATCGAGTCCAACCCCCTGCCAAAGCAGGTTCCCTACAGCAGGTCGCACAGGTCGGCATCCAGGCAGGTCTTGAACATCTCCAGAGAAGGAGACTCCACGACCTCCCTGGGCAGCCTGTTCCAGTGCTCCGTCACCTCACTGTAAAGAAGTTCTTGCACACATTTGTGCTGAACTTCCTATGCTGCAGGAAGTTTCTGACTTTCCAGGTTGCTGTTTGTTCTGTTTTACCTTTCAGGAAATGAAGCCCACAACAAGGAGATCAATCTCACACCTGCAGAGATCAGCCAACACAGCACTGCCCGAGAATGCTGGAAAACAGAAATGCTATAGCCTTCCAGAAGAAAGGGAAAAGCTGCTATAGCAAAACAAGCTTATTGGTGTGGGCATGCTTAAAAATTTGATCAGTTCAACAATACTTTTGGACAACAAAAACTAACACATTTTGGTGAAAGTTTATACTGCAAAGTAATCCCACCAAAATGACTTTGAACAAAGCTTCCCAAAAGGACTGGGTTTAGTGCAGGATCCTGCATTAACCTGGCCTTGGGTTTGAAAGCCCGTAGAGATGTGAAGGGAAGAGGATGAAGGAAAAAGTTTAAAATCTCATCTCAGATGCACATATCATACAAATCTAGAGCAAACGCCCTTCCCCACAATTCAAAATAAGCAAGCAGAGAGCAGTTAAAGGACCTGATCAGCAGCAGAATGAGCTCAGCCCAGCTGAAAGCAGCTTCTCCCCACAGAAGTGCCTCACTCTGCCCCGGGCAGCTCACTGCTCAATCACTGCTCAGGCTCCCTGTGGGTGCTATCAAGAAGAATAGTGGGAACAATTGCTATGAACAGAATAGAGAGTGGCTGAAAATATACTGCTGCTCCTTCCCAGGCTGCAAGGGTCAGCCAGTACAGTGAGGAGTGAGACATGAACAAAACGCTCCCCGTAAATCACATCTTTCAGCCTCTTCTGTCTCCTGAGATACAGCGCCTGGTCATTCCAAGCATTCAAAGGCTGATTGTAATTATTTTCAGTTCTTTACTAAAGATAAACAAAAGGACATCAAAACACTGCAAGGAGAGCAGGCTGGTTTTAAAAATTCAAGTTCCTTCTTTGTCAGAACAATAAAAATATTAAAGAGACATTGATGTTATTTCCCCTTCTCTCTCCAGAGCATTTTTTTCAGAAGCAAGACTGAAAAGGGCTGAACATGATGAAAAATATGAAGTAAAGGCAAGAATATCACATCTTTCCTAAAAATTTTAGAAATAAGTTTTAATAAGCTCTATAACAAGTATTTGCAATTTTTCCACTTTTCTTTAATAGAAATGCATTTCAAAAATTAAAGTGAGCCAGTGTCAGCAGTTTTAAGAACAGCTGAGACTACACTTAATGCACACACCTTCACTGAACATTGTTGAAAATACTTAGTATTTAAGAGAAGCATTCTGATTTTCCAGATATTTTCAGAAACGTGCCCTCAGGTTCCAACACTGCTTTGTCTCTATTTTTGTAAATATAGGGTTACAAAGTGTTCTACATTTACACCTCTAATGCAAATCCTAATGAACAATCATCCATAAAAGATACCTTGCTGAGAAGTGCCCATCAAGTCCCTGAAATAACAACATGTCATGTTGTCATATGGAGACAAAACTGTCCTGCCTTGAAATGAGTTGTTAGCTTACAAGAGTAAAGGAGTACAGGAGCTGCATACATAAGCCTGATGAGCACCTGTGAGTGTTACACGCAACTGGAGTTCCCAAGCACGAGAGGAATTCTTCTATTTCCAAGAACAGTAATCCCAAAGATGATTACATCTTTACACATGACCCTATTACAAGTCAACTGTTAGATTTGTATTATATACAAGGAAGGAAACGCATGGGAAGGCAAAGAACAGCTAAGGAGGCCAGGGCTGTTCAGCCTGGAGCAGAAATGCTTAGAGGAGATGTAACAAAATGATGCAAAATCTGGAGTTCCATAGAGACAAAACAGGATTTGTTTGCATGCAAACCTTTCAGTATAAGAACTAGGGCATGAGGTGATGCTGGCTGCTTCCAAACAAATTAAGAGGTAGTCCTCAATAAAAAAAAATTGCATCTTGTCTACCAATGCCATGCTTCATGAGCTTGTACGTGTTACAAGTTGCACCTTTACTCAAGGGAAAGCTGGACACATGCATGGGAAAGCATTAGCTGAGGATGACTAAACATGCAGAAAATTGTCTGCCTTGGGGGGCCCTCAGCTGCCAAGTCCTAAAACTCAGAGCCAGTTGGAGCACCACATTCATGCCTTGCCCTCCTCAGGGCACACTCATGTGGCAGATGCACAGCCATCACGCCTAATAGCCCACTTGAATGCTTCCATTTTCTCTCCCAGATACCTGCAGAGATGATTAATGCTACTAGATTGCACACTCTACCTATTTTCCTGCAGCTTGGCAGCTGAGCTTTTTAAGCATCCAAGTTTCTGGATTTCCGCCAGCTTTCAGGCTTTTGCCTTACTGCATTAGCACTAAAATACAGCAGGAACATAGGTTCAACTACTTCTGAAGACCACATCCTGCCAAATCCTGACAAGAAGCAATCTTAATGGCTGTTGTCATGTTTTTATCACAGTACTTGATCTATGGAACTTTTAAAAGTAAACACGTGAAAGTTATTACTTACAGTCACCACTGTAAATTATGATTTAGATAACTGTATGAGAGAATACTTTCTCTCAAAACATTTGTCTTTCCCAAAACATTTATCTTCTTCCCTTAGGGAACCTGAAATGATTTGAAATGGCTTTGCTTTATTTTTATAAATACAGGTAGCTAGACATTATGTAACAAGACTTGCACTTCATCCTGTCTGACTAACCAATATCTTCATTTATCATCTCATTTAGCTTTTCTCTGCTTCAGACAAGTCTTGGAGAATTGCTGCCCTTAGGCACACTAGATCTGCACAGCTATGAAAAACTGACATGGAGAGGCACAATACTCCACAGAAACAAAACAAGATTTTAAGCCCAAGTTCATAGCAACAAAAGAGCATGCAGCCACCTCCTGCATCACCCACCTTCCCAGCTGCAGTAGCACAGAAGCCCTGGGCTTCAAACTATGGCCACCCTCAGTCCAAGCAACAATTCTGACATCCAGAGAGCTCTCAAAATGCTCAGTGCTAACCACCTACACTGAGCTGAAGGTATTTAATGCTGAAAACTTACTTGTAATGCTTAAAGGATTAAGCCAAATGTTCTAGAGCGCCTTGTGTAATCAAGTTTTAGCTCTTTTTGCATCAAATCTGGATATGATAAGGATTCAACAGTTAGAAATTTAAGTTAAAATAAGTTATAAAGAACAATCTGAAGATGTCAGAAAGTAGTAAAATCCAAGAAATTAATCAAATCATTGTTGCAGCAATTATAATTTTAACACATGAATTTTGCATCCAGTTATTCTTCAACAAAAATAGCCACTGGAAGAAAAACATCAGCCTTTAAAAAAAAAAAAACAACTAGGGCAAGTCCTAGGAAAGCAGTCAAAAGCTATTTTATTGGGTTATATATATATTTTATCTTTTTCACAGTATCAGTCCCAAGGCTAAATTCCATGAGAAGTTATCAAAAAGCATAAATAATCATTTCATTTTTTAATCTAGCTACAAGATTTCTGAAGCCACACACACAAAACAAGCAATCATCTACTTACTAACACTTGAAACTTAATCAAGTTACTTCATAGGCAATACAGGGAAGGAGAGATTTAAAGGGAGATCTTAAACAGCACAATAAGCTTAGTGTGCATTCTTACAAGTACTCTGTAAAATGATGAAGCCTACGAAATATGTATGAAGATGTTTGTCTGAGCTTTTATGGTGTACATAATTGAGGATGAAATTACAGACCAGATTAAAAAAATCTTATGATACTCATGGAAAGTCTGTTTAAAATGATTAAAGCAAAATAAGCAGTGTAAGTCACAGCAGCTGAGTTTTCATCTACTTGAATTATTTAAAATAATTTGTTCAGTACTCCCATAGATGTATATTAAAATGTTTTTACCATATATTACTACTTTATAAAGTCAGTGAAATTAATCTACTTTGCAGCACAAATATGAAGAACACCACCCTAAAAAGGCCCAGCAAGAAGCATCACAGCCCAGCTGACCACCAGCCCAGATACATGATAGCACAGTAGCTCAGTTTTATGCTTGTTACTGGTTTCATCATGACTGCAAGCTTTGGAAAACATTAACAAGTGCCACAATTTAATACACTATATGAAAAACTGTATAATATTAATGCACACTGCTCCTGATCAAACCATCTTGTTCTCTGTATTCCCTATTCACAGGCAAAAACAGCATTCTTTTGAGAAGCCACATTAACATGTTTTGTTATTAAATCCATTTCATGCTGTCCTGGAAGTGACACCAGAAAAAAGTGAGGAACTTCAACACAAGCCATAGAAAAAAAGTGGCAGCTACACCTCTTTGACTTCATCTGTAGAATATTTTTCTTCCTCTGATCTCAGAAAGGTTCTCTTTGTGGATATATTTACTTCATTGTAGAATATTACTACCTCAATCCCTTGCAAAGTCAGAAGCCACAAGCAGACAGGTTGAATCATGGATCCTGATAACCATCCCTGTGCGCTCTTCTGTATTTTTTGTAATTATACACAACCAACCTGACAGAATACTGCTCAACCACATCCAATAAACCAGATGTAAGTATCGCCCAGGAGTGAATTCAAGTTTAGTATAGCAGATTAAAATTAATATAGAGATTAACAAATACAAGCTTGGCCTTGCCAGTATTTTTCTACATCTAGCAACTGAGCACATAAAGTGCAGCACTTCCTTTTAGTCTCTGACAGGAAATAACTGCTTCACTAATTTTTTTACACCATGCATAATAGGATCACTCTCATCAGCCTTTAAATACTAGAATGCTAAGCTGATCAAGTAATGAATGAAAACAGCAATCTCCTCATGTACATGGTGGACTTATAGTTGTGGAAGATCTTTCTATTAATTAATAATTAAGACTTTTTCAACCAAGCTTAGATTATTGAGATGTTTGACATTAAAGCTCCATGTACACTATTGCATGGCAATTACCCAGAACAAGCATCCTGAATGGGACTGCTGACATAATGCCAAGCTGAGAGAAGACACAAAATAAGGGAAAGCTGTTAAGAGTCACGTGCTAGTGATGGCAAGTTTTAGTATTTCCAAAGTTATCAAGGAGAGCAGCAGAGCACATGACTTAATCGTGTCTCCAGAGTAAAACTGACTGACTTTTTGAAGGGATCATATCAGGAGGGGGAAGAGTTGGGTGGATTGTGATAGGACAAGGGGAAATTGTTTTAAACTGAGACAAGGGAGGTTTAGGTTAGATATTAAGAGGAAGTTTTTCCACAAAGAGGGTGGCGAGGCATTGGAACAGGTTGCCGATGCTCCATCTCTGGAGGCATTCAAGGCCAGGCTGGACATGGCTCTAAGCAGCCTGGTCTGGTAGTTGGCAACCCTGCACATAGCAGGGGACTGAAACTGGATGGTTGTTATGGTCCTTTTCAACCCAGGTCATTCTATGATTCTATGATTTATTTTGGCTAAGGTCTTGAAATCTTTGTTTCATAGAAGGTATCACTTCAAGCAAAGATGCAAAGACCCAGAACCCAAGTGGATAACTTGTGATCAGCACAGAAATCAAGGAACTTACAGATTGTGTCCTGGGGACACAAGAAAAGTAAATTAAATCCCAAGCACAGAAGGTAAGGCAGATGACAGATCACCCTAAGAAATACTTCACTACAATGTGCAACAGATTGAAATATATTTAGATATACTGTCAGTCACTGTCAAACAAGTTTGCCATACTAGAAAGCCTGGAGTTTTGTTGAACAGTGGTAAAAAACAAAATACAAAATAGATTAAAATGACTGAAGTAAAGCATCTATAAAATATCATCCAAATGTTTAAGACATATTTCAAGGAATCAGCCAAAGAAATCCTCATACATAAGCACATGTCACTTAAGTTATAGCAACAACTGTGTATTTGTATATTAGGAAACATGAGCTTCTGTACTTGTTACTAATACATTACAACACTGGGACATCAGCTCATAGAAAAGAATTCGGGATATCTGTCTTCCACAGTGATGGCATGTTCAGCAGGATTTTTATCCAGCAGGAATATCTAAAAGCACCACTTTCTTTCAGTTTTACTGGATTTTTTCAGATCTGACTTGATGTGCTTCTTACTCGATTAGTACAATATCAAGCACCCACGCTTCCTCTTCAGAGAGAGAGGAAAAAGATGTGGACAGAAGTATTTTGCCCTAGAGATTTTTAACAAAGCCTTCAAATCCAGGTCAAAAAAAGAGGAAAAGAACTGGAAACAACCTTTACATACAAAAAGCCACAAACATACTCTTCTCATGCAGTCCACATCATTTGTAAAAGCCAACAAAGCTCCCATGGAGTTTAATAGTCTACTCAAAGAGCAGTGCTAAACTTTGTTTTATCTTTCTCAAGTGATGCAAAGGACCTTTTGTAATAACTGTATCCTCTTCTCCCCTAGGAAATCAGCAGGGGATGCAATTTGCTCACACATTTGTTTTCCCAAGTACTGCCATAACCTCATAGCTGTGCTTCTCATTCAAAACAGCCAGAGACAGATAGGACTCAGTCCCATAACGACTGGTGGGTACATCATAATCCAGCCTTGTCATCTCTCATGACGAACAGTCAACACGTTCCCCCTATGCTTATTCTCTCAACTCTTTTTGCAAAGAACAATGATTTTTTTTTAATATCCTGCTTTATCTTCTCCAAATCTGATTTACAGGTCTTAGATTTTCAAGACAGGAAGACTTCAAAACAAATACAGAAAGGATGTGCTTAAAGGTCTGGTAAGAGCAATTAAGTGACATGGGGGCTCTTTTTTTTTTTTTTTTTTTTTTTTAAATCTGGCATTTTACCAGCTGAGTCAATTAATACCATATTAAAAAAAATAACTAGAAGTCCTTTGCTTTTGAATTCCCACCTCCCACCTGCAGACTCACTGCATTCAAAAGGAGTAGTATTACCAGGAATAAAGCTCCACAGTACAGAGGACCCAATTTCACAGAAACATTATCCTCAGAAGTTATTAGAGACACCTCATGGGAACTGAGTGAATAAGAGCTCTTGCTGCAGATGTTCTGATACTCTGGTTAAGAGTTATAAAGCAGTTACACTGAAGGGTAAAGCCTAATGGGACAATAAAGCAAAACAAATCCATTATCCTCAGAAAGAAGCCTCTGACTTCTCTCAGGTTTTCGTTCAACTCTGAAAAATAGCAGGTAAACAAGAAAACATCTAAACTGTTATTGTCCTTGAGAACCATGGGATTTACACAGTCATTTTCATCATCAAAGCACTTCATGTACATTAAAGTAGTTAATCCTCACAGAGCTCTTGTGAACAGGTTGTTACAGTCATCCACTCCTTCCTCTAAGTGTAAGGAGGGGTTTTTTTCAGGTCCACATGCAGACTGACTCGGTGCTGATCTCATCTACAGCTGCAGAAGTGCAACACAGCAGTGTGACACTGTCACACCATGGCCAGGCAACAGAGTACCTTCATTAGGATGACACTAACTGCCCAAGAAAGTTGACTTTCTTCTATAATTTTGTATTTTTATATATGGTTTGCGTATATTACAAACTTTAAATGTGAAAGAGTCAGTGGACTGCAGTGGATCCAGTCTTATTTTCTGAATCCAGTCTTACTTTCATATTTGATGGGAAGGAACAGTTTTGCATAAGACAACATGCCAGGCGGATATCATCCTTTCCAGAAGCTACATATGCCTGTAGCTTTGTTGCCTTTCAGTGGTACAAATAAAGAAATGAAATGCTACCATCAAATTCTGTATACAATGATTGAAACTGAAAGTACGTGTTTGAGTGACAATAGGATGAAGGGTATGCAAGATACGATATCAGAGAAAAAAATTGATATTGGTTATGTTAACAGCTTTCTTCTCAGATTTCTGTTTCACACTTTTACGGGATCCAGGTTCACAATAGAATTAGATCTTTAATAACACGTCAGTGAAGGAAGGCTTTTCTCATCAAACTGGCGATAAGCTGTTCTGTTGTCCACTGACTGCCTGCATGTCCTATATTTTGTCAGTAACTCCAAGGTCTTATCTGTGACACCAAAGCTGCCTGTTCAAGGCTGATAAGAAATTTACTTCTCTGCAGGAGAAAAAATTTAAAAAGAAAGAGATAAAACTTGCGGTTTCCTATTTTTTCTCTAATTGAAGAGTACTGAAGTGCAAAGAAAAAAAAAAAGGTCTTTTGTCAGCATCAACAATTGCCTTAAAACATACCTTCTCACTAAGATCCAACAAAAAAGGGTGCAAAGTATTTGTTCTCATTTCTTAACCACTTTAACAGAACAACAACACCAACTATTGCTCTAATTCCTCACCTCCCCTTTCCTCAGCCATCATTAAGCATGCTTTTACCCTTTGCTTGTTAGACTCTTCCATTTTAGGATTTAATCGTTTTCTTGGGGTGTGTTTAGAGCACCAATTTGGGAAAGGGATATTGCAATCAAAATTTTACCAGCAGCTCCCTGTCTGTCCAGTGGTTGATACAGCCATCACACATTGCCCCAGTTCAGGTACTGCAGTAATTGCAGCAACGTGGTAGGGAAATCTACATGCCAGCCTGACTACAAGTACAGTGCATACAAGAAAGTTGAAGACACTAAAACAAGGTGAGAAAAAAAGCCATTTTTTCCTTCACAAAAAAATCCAATTAACTTTTTTACTATTAGAAAAAAATCTCCTAGAGAACCCTATTTGATTTATTGGTACCAAAAAGAAATCAGTTTTAGTAAGAACTACTTAGTTCAAGGACTAGCATGTGGCTTTGGTAAAAACGTGAACATTTCATGCTTTGGTGATGGTACTTCCTTTTTTCTACCTAAAGAGTTTAACTAGTTGGATTTAAGTATTATACTTTTATATGAAGGAAGAAAATAAGGTAGGAAAATCATATTTCTTATATTCATCTCAAAGGTTTCCATAAGAAACACTGACTTTTTCTGACTAGAAATTATAAAAATAGACCCTCATATGAATTAACAAAGAACTTGTGGCAAACTTAGTGAGCTTCCTACACATACATAGACCAACCCTTTCAATATTTTAGTAATCAGTGGTATAGCTGGCTTACAAGAACTTACTGATGGAGACGGCATCTCCAGAAAGAAAAGCAGTTTATTTTGGTTTGAACTGTAATACTACTCCTGAAAATAGAGCACAGCTCTCAGTCTTATCTACTTTCATTAAGGACTCTCAGTTGATGACAACTGGAGAACAAGTTAAACTAGCATAAGGTTAAAGTAAAATCATCTGTGTCTATGGCCCTTTGTAACATATAAGGAATAGTTATTTCAGCAAGCATATGCTTAAGAATATTCTTTTGTTGGAAAGATTTTACTAAGGTGAAGTATCTGTCTTAAATTAGTATGGATTTTTGCCTTCCAATCACATCTGCTTGCAACAGAATGAAATTATGAAATTAATCTTGTTACTTATCAATAAAAGCACTATTAATAGGAAAAAAAAAAAAAGCAGGCAAAGGGGCATCATTTTAACCACACATAGCTGAAAAGGAAGCTTTTCTTTTCCCCCTTACTGGGTTGTTTTCTTTCAGAAGCCCAAACAGTCATGAATGTACTCTGCCCTCTAGGAAACCTAGATCTCCAAGGATGGATGACGATGAAGAGTATCTAAGCACACATGTTGAGCAGCAGCATTATCCACATGTCACAAAGAATGAATTGAAGGGATATCAAAATTAGCTTCTTACCTATGGGTCAGGTTAGGGCACTTTGGGAGCACAATCTGGCAAGTAAACACTGTTGCTGCTCGATGGAGAGACAGAGACTTCCTGGCTCCCATGCAGCCCATCTGGCATTTTCCACAAACATCTAATTCACTTATCCAACACAAACAAGTGAATAAGCCCTGTGTGCTTAATACTTCACAGAATTTCATTTTAAAGGGAACAGGAAAAAATAGGAAGGAAGGAATCAGTCTGTTTAGATAACAGCCTGTGCACTGTTCTTGGCTAGGGCTAATTTCAAGTGCTGATATTATTTGAAAGTTTGCTGATAGGCAGTGGAGGAGACAGTAACTTACACTAATTGAAACTGCATAAATTAATATGGGTATTTTATCTTCATAAAATAGAAAAGAGTTATAGTGGATGATTCAGATGAACACTTATGCTGGCAGTTACACCTCAGTGCTTAAGTACTACCATCTGTGAAGGAATACATGTGTGCCTTGGTGATCAAGCCAGAATTCACTCAAGCAATGAAAAAAAGCTAGATCATTTTCATTCTTCTTTGAGCAGTGCAAAAGCAAATGCAGTGTGAATTGAGCTCCAGAAAAAAATCCTACAAATGTATGAGGTCATCTAAGTTTGATGATATCTTCACTTATAGGAATACAACCACTCCACGCTGTGGTTTTGATTACCTTTCTTATACAGTGTTCAGGAGCGTTGAGAGATGATGGGTCACAAAAGGTCTATTTAAAGATGCAAAGATAGCTGTATTGTAAGATTGTATAAGAACTCTATTATCTTTAAAGAATGAGAAATTCAGCCTTGTGGCTTTAACAAAATCTCACAAATATGATTTCTAAGGTCTGCAGAGCAAAGTAAGTACAAGGTCTTATGTATATAAAAAACACACCTTGAATCATGACATATTTAAATGCAGGAAGTTGTCATAATCACTGCAGGTGGCCTTAACTGCAGTTACAGGAGCAAAGCAAAGGAGAGCCTTTCCAGCCACCAGACATTCTACTGTAGGATGAGCTCATATCTGCAATTATATCCTGAGAGCATGCTAGTTTATTGAGAGAACAGTAGTGCTCACACATTTGCTCACCTTTGGTGAAACAAGGCATGCAGTTCATAGCTAAAGACATCCATCACTTGGCCTTAGTGGAGAGTTTGTGGGTCCCTCCAGGACCAGGCCATCTTTCAGGATGATAGATTCTTGAGCAAGCACACCATAAGCACTTTGGAGCCTCTCAGCAGGACTCAGAGCTAAGAGATATGTCATGTAAAGCCATATATGTCTAAAACCTATTATTTTCTTTCTAAATCAAAACTTACGCTATTTTACCAGGACTGTTCCACACTGTTTTGCACAAGGTTCTTATTAGTAGCTGAGGAAAACAGCCCTATTCCAACTATTTCTGATACTCCACCTAGTCAATCAACGTCATGAAAGAGTGGATAAGATAAATTATTTTACTCTTAAAAGATCCAAAGCCACAGTCCGGTTGTGCAGGAAAAAATTAGAAATATGAAAACCACAAAATAAAATAAAATGCCACAAAACCAACAACCATAAGCAAAAAAGTATATATTAAACTTCTGCAGAAATGACTGTTTTGGCTCATATTAGTAATATCTTACCATCCACTGTGCAATTGCCAGTTTAATTGCTGTCTGAATCTTGCAAGTCTGAGGCCGTCTCCTAGGTACCAGAATACATTCCCTCAGCGTTATTACTGGAGTAGAGCTTATTTATTTGTACCACTACATCATTTTCCTGTGTGCTTTAATCCACGTGGTGTTAAATCATTATTAAACTTGTTAAACTTCCAGCAAAATGTATTCAGAATCTTACCTCTCCTCACTGCATGTTATTTATAACACAGCACATAGCTGAATTTCAGTCACTCCTCTTTAACAAGTATGTTGTTTGCTAACAGTTTAAAAAAGGAAAAAGCTATAATTGAATTCAAGGTCAACAAAAATCAGATTAGTCTTTCTGACCACCTCAAGGCTCCATTCCATTCAGTCATTCCAGGCTGCTCTCTTTACACAAGTTTTCCTTTTGCAAGATGGCAGAGTACTGCCTTGCCCTCCTGGCATCCTAAGCTTGAGAGAATACCTGCTGAACACACTCCAGGTGTTATTTGCACAGCAGGTTCTCCAAGGCTGATAGTTCAGAGCTGAGCAGATGACAAGTTCAAGCACAAGGCACTGACAGCCCTCCTGCTTCATTGATAACCGCAGCCAGGTCATGGCTGAGCCCCAGCACTCCTACAGCCTGTGGCAAGAGGCCAGACAGGTTTGACAGGGTCAGATTTGCACCCCATATGTCAGACCACATGTGAAACAGTTTCTTACCACAGATATTTCCTCATTTCCTTTTAGATACCGACTTCCAAAAGAGCATTAAGGAGCTGCAGCTCTAAAGCTCTGTCAGATGCCACAGCCAGTTGGGCTGACCTGTCTGTTACAACTCAGACATCACAGGCCACATTTCGTTGTACTTTGTTTCTACATCTCCACTTTGTTTAGCAGAACTGGACCATCCTCTGCTGGACTCTGACCTCACACAGCCTCCCGCATGGGGCTGGTGGGAAGGCATGGTGAAAACAACCAACATGAAACATGCAGGGCCTGCAGGTGCATGGCGGGGCTTGGAATACATTCATACACAGGGCAACGCATGGAAGCGCCTGGTTTGCAACAAGTGCCTCCCTTTAAGTAAGACTCAAAGCGTAATCAGGCATCACACATGACAATATGCTCATCACTCTGTCACTGTCATGTCCCAGCCCCTCTGAAGTTGCTCTGTTTCCCCCCCCCACACAGCCTAAAGATAAAGTTTGGTTGTCGTGGCTGTAAATCTACAATCCTTTGGGGCAGATATTTTTCTTAACGCTTGTTTGCACTGGCAGAGATCTCAACCGAGTCCTCCAAGGCCATAACTTATAACTCCAAATGCTTTTTTTTTTTCCTCTTTTTTTCTGAACCATTGTATTTTCTTCTCAGACATAAAATGTTCCTGCACATGAGTCTGGAAATTCACATATTACTTTCTTACAAAAGTGTTTGTGGTTCTAGTCCTTCCCTCTTGCAGTAGCTGTATAAAAAACACAAAGAATCTTTCATAATAAAATTTGATGTAGACACACCAAGGATATGAAATCAAAAGGACTCAGCAGTAGGAAAAGCTGTCATCAATCAAAGCAAGCTGCTCCCCTGATAGCCATCTTAAAGAGGTAGAAAGATTCAGTAATGCAATCACACTGAAAAACCAGGAAAACATTATGATTCCAGTCACTACATGCTTAGTGTTATAAGACACCTACATATCAAATTTGAGTGACACATACAGAAGGAAATTACACTGAAGTCAACAATCTGCACCTGCTTACAATAAAGAGTTCTTGCTCTTGGTCCTGTGCAGCTGAAGACAGTAATCGATGCCTTTTCTGAACTCACCTTGCCCCCATAACCTCCCTTTTATGATCCCAAAAGAACACTTCCACTCTAAGAAGGGATCTGCTTTCAGCAAAAGCCAAGCTAAAATAAATGCTATAGGAAGTTCTGCTTAATAAAGTGAATTTGCATTTTATGACTGTTTATTATATGTATCACAAATACATGATATGACCTTCAGAAGTAATAAAGTGTTTTCATTTCATCAGAAACTATTTAGCATGCTGCAGTTTGCTAAGGCAGGCTATCACTCTGAACTGAAGTAATAAACATTGGACTTATTTCCCTGAAGCATGCTGACTTCTGGTTGGCACTTTGAATAGCACAAACTAATTGCAATTACTCTCCAAACAAGACTTATGCAAGGGCAAATTATGCCAAAGCATTCTGTTATTCTTGACAGAAGTACATCATTTTCCTTCAGTTGCCTTTAAATGAAATCAGTTGAGTTTCAACTCATTACTCAAGTACAACCTTCATAATAAAGTATTATATTCCTGCTTCAAAAACACAAATTAGAATTATGACTGCTTTGTAATTCCACCTGAGCTGACCCAAAGTCAGAAAACCCTAACCTGAAGTTGTAGTGACCAGGAATGAGTGTCCAACTCTGAGATAAAGTACTATTGGGTGTTCCCTATAACTTTTCAATCCTAAGACTTGAGTTTATGCTATTATAATACACTACACCAAATCTTTCTCGGAAAATTATTTGCACCAGGGTGCCTACACAAGGCCTAGAGAGATGCTCACAAGGGTCATTGCCTCTCTGGCAATTATAGGGGTCATTTAATAAAGAACCAATCACTTCATTTCTCAAAGATACATTTAGTTTCCATATAACGTGCACTTCCACTCCACATAGGAGCGCTCCCACCAAAAATAGCAAACAATGCCTTAGGCATCAGAATTTGGATTTAGGACACTCATCCATAGAGAATAATACCACATCTAGTGCACTACTGAGTCGCTAACTGCACAAACACAGGCAATTGATCACACCACTGGTTAACTAGAGTGCAAAGTGCCAATCTTATGCTAATTTCTATTGTTTTTATGCCCAGTGACAAAAGCTTCTGACATGGTATAAAGCCTTCCTGCTGCAAATCTAATCCATGAATGCTTCTTTAAACAACATTTCAACCTTCATAGAGATCTCTCTCTGATCAGAGCTTTCTGCCACACAGTCACAGCATTCTTGATCCTCCATCACTGACTCAAAAGCCAGGTTTATCGTATCATCAAACCACAGCTCAACCTGCTGCTAAGCCTTCCCTCTGTACAGCCATCTGAAGAAAGCATGGTTTGAGTTCCAATTTCTACCTCTTTGATCCCTGTTTTGTCTAGAAATCAATTTTCATCTGTAAAATTCTCATCTCAGAGGTGAGCTGCTTAAATAAGGCAGTAAGTAAACCTATAATACTTTTTAGACCTTTTGTTGTATTTTTTCCCCATAACTAGACACATATGATTGTAAAATAGGGATTGAAAGCAATGCTGATTGTTTTGGTTCAGGACTTGCTTATACATATGAATATCCCAGAGCTCTGATGGATTAGAGCAGGTGACAAGAGGAGACTGATTAGTTTTATTCCTGTAATCCACATCCATTCTTTTGTTAAATTTGCATTGGAAATATTCCCGTGATACATTCCCCAGTCTCTGTACTGATATTGGAAAGAGAATTCCTCCATGACCTAGACTCTGTTTACCACAACTCTTGCTTTAGTTAGAGGAGAATATATACATAGTTACACTGTAAGGATTTCAGTTCACTGAACTGGACAGTTTTCTAATCCAACCAGTCATCACACCTTTGCCATCTCCCACCACTGAATACTTTCATCCATTCCCAATGCAGATGGACCAAAATCTTATGTTTCTGAACACACACAGGGCTCTGTGAATCCCAGACTGCACTGCCTAGGCTTTTTCCCATCATTTGTGCACAACTGCATCAGTTGCATAAATGAATTTCATACTCAGTCTCTCCACACTCTGATGAAGCTATCCACTGGAATACTGACTTTCTTGGTACCCAAGCCAATACAATCAAATCAGAGTGAGTAAAGACCAGGAACATGTCCTCATCTCACATGCAAAAACATCAAGAACAGCAGACAGAACTAAGTAAATTACTACAACAGTCATACTTCCTTGTCTACCTGCTTATCTTTTAAGAACCTCAATCACCACAGCACCTCCAATGCTGAAGACCTCTCAATTCCTATGACTTATAAGCTGACCTTCACTCACCAGACATGCTTTGCAGGTCACTGTAGTACTCCTCCAAGGCTGCAGCCAGAAGTTTGATAGATGACTCTGTATGCAATGCCGTGTCACCACACACGGAACAAATAAATGGTATGCAATACCATGTCAAGCACAAGGAACAAATGAGGCAACCATACAAAAAAATAAAGAGTCCATAAATGCCTCTGAAGCACACTTACAAAAACCACCTGACTGACTTTAAGAATTCTTTTGTTTCTCTGAGAAGGTATTGTACACCCACACAAACTTTAGTAAGCCATTTATAGGTGTGGAAAAAAAATTCAGTCATCTGCTAGCAGCTATTCTGAATACTTGTGTATATAGATGTCTTAAGCTCAGATAGCATGTTGAATGCTGGGAGCCAGAAAGTGGTACAAAAGCCCATCATACTCAGCAGAGATAAGTCCTTTGCAGTGATGATGTTATTTGATTGCTGTTTTAAGTCATTTGGAAAAGGATGTTTGAAATTTTGAATAGCATATGGACAAGTTAACAACCATGTCTGGTGGACTTTCCCAGCAAGAGAACAAGGAGAAAAAGAGGATCATAGTCCCAAGACTCTCCCTTTGCTCCCAAATGAGAGCAGCAGCACAGAGCTTCTTCTCCTGTAGAAAAAGAGGACCTATTTCTGCCATCTGAAAGCAGAGAAGATACAGTGAAGCACGTTAATTGCATCACTCCTCACTTCGTTTTGTTTAGGACTCTACAATCTACTAAATCTTGCTAGATCTGCATTTAAACTGAACCTTTGGAAGGGTCTCATTGCCAACTAAACACCTGTATAGACAAAGGAAGTCACTTAAACAATTAAACATAAATGCCACAGAGACTAGAGCAATATGCTTCTACTTGTATGTATTTCAAAGACGTCTTGAAACAAGGATCTACAGGGCAGCACAAATGCATCACACTGAAGACAGCTCAAAACTGTCAGCGGTTATTTTTCTTCAATAGACATTATAATTTTCTGTGACACTAAAACCCTGTGAATATTATGCCTCCTAGCAGAGTGTAGTACATCTCATCTGTGAACTCCCCAAAGCAACAGCATAAATCTGTGCATGGTATCGCAATTACAATGAGGAATAGTCTGAATGTGCAAGTCTACCTTCAACCATCTGGAGCACCTTCTTTATTAAATTTGTTTTCAATGTTTATGTAGGCTCCTGGTAATTAATTTAGGAGAAAGCTCATTTGTTTCACATTCAGAAGCTTGTCATTCATCCACTTAATGACAATTTGAAAGATTAAAGGCAAAGTAATATCTAACAATATCCAGTGTACTAGTACATAAAAATGACAAGTTGGTTGGCTTAAAAAATAAAGGAGAAAGCTTTCTGATCAGTGAATTTGGAACAGAGAAAGGAGACAAAGTACTTTTCCCCTCCTTAGCGAGGAGTTTCAAATCAGATTTCAGGACCCAACAAGGTCATCCAGGTGGCAAAACTCCCACACCATTGTACTTCGTTCTACAGATAGAATGAATATACTATCCCAGAGTCAACAGAAGCCCAGAGTCAACAGAAGCATCGCCTACTTGCATTTCCAGAAGCACAAAGGTGTATTAGTCCTTGAATTCCATTTACAGCATTTAAAAAGTTTGCTATAATTACCAGTACGCCAAATAAAGCACAGAGAAATCACACAGAACTACTAATTACCCAAAATCTATGGCTTGGGTATGAATGGCAGAGCATGGCTTGAATATTTTGTAAACCAGATATAGTTGTGTTTTTTCGGTTTGAGGATCTTTTGTTTATTTTAATACATAAGTTTTCTATTGCCTTTAATCAAAGAAAGAATAATTATACCATAGAATGGATATGCTGTTATAAAATAACTTATCCTTTTAATTTCAGTCAGTGATTTGAAACATTAATAGCCTTCATATGGTATTTTTCTTCCCAGCTAATGTAAGCACAGATGGCAGTCTTATTTGCATAAGCATCTCTTCCCACCATTCTCTTCCAGGGACCAAGCCCCCTGAACTCATCAGGCTCTGCAGCAGAACTGATCAATCTGTAAGCAAGAGCAATCATTTGGAATATAATCAAACTCAAGCTTCAACAAGCAAATCCTGCCTGAGCCAAGGCTATGACTGGTAAACACAGTCATTTGGATAGCTGGCACTCCCATGAAGGATGAGATTCTTTGGAAGTAGTTTTCAGTTCTCCAGGAGCCATTGACAAGCAGCAGACAAATCATGAAGTGCAGTTGATTGGCAGCAGTTGACCATCAGCTGCCATAAAAACCTAGGATCACAGGGACTGGATTCATCATGACCTCAATGTTCATACACAAATCATCCCACATTTTGTACAGAACTTAGGTTATGTATTTTGCCATTACATTTTCATTTTCTTTTTCCTAAGAGAACACTCACTGATTACAACAAACATCCCAAGATCAGGTTTGCTTGGTTTTTTTTTTTTTGTTTTGTTTTGTTTTTTTTATAATAATACAGTTGGTGGAAAATAATTTGATAGCAAGTTACCTTTCACTAGGAATTAACAAACACCAAATAAACATGACTAAACAGATTTCAAGGGGCTTTAAAATAAAAAATTCTATTTCAGAATATATATATATAGACAGAATTGTAACGTTCTACTAATTCTACAATTTTTCTTGTACTGTGTCCCTTGGGAAGACAGAACAGCTGTAAGTAGCACATTTGTTTTGCTTTTCACCATTGGAGACTGCAGGAAATTATTTAGAAATACTTTTAGTATTCCAGAGCTGAATTTTCTTTAAATCCACATACACATTACATTGCAAAGGCAGGATCTCCACTGAGGTTAGGAGATGGATATTTGGAGGCTCTCTTTTTTTTTGTTTCCAGATTTGATTGAAGTGAAGAAGTTTTTTCCCCAAACCTTATAACAGGCAAGTCCAACACATGGCCTGTAGGCTGCACACAGCCCAGCCCATATTGCAGCCACCCCAAGCCCCACCACATCATGGTGCCCAGCAGCCCAGCTCAGCTCAGGACACTCACACATCACTCAATGACAACCAAACATCATTGTGCAGTTGGCTCTGTCTGGGCTGAAATCAGGGCACACTGCAGTGCTAGCTGAAATTATGGCAAACTGTATGTCTTCTGATGCATTGCCTAAGCCCAGTCCTGTGAACAGTGGAAAATTAGGCAGCCTTGAGAATAGGTTTCAAAATTGCAAAAAAACACTGGTTTTGTTTACTTGCAACTCCTTTTTCAGCCAACATAAATACATAACCTGCAGATTTTCAATTGGAATATACCAAGTTGCAACCAGACTTCAATTCAAACATTCCATCTCATCCCTTTACCAGATTTCTGTAAGACCCATCCTACCACAGAAACGTCTCTTGCTTCAGTCACATCTTATTCATGCCATTATTTTTTGGCAGTAAGTACATTTGTGAACAACTGTTGTCAAAGATCAAGCATGGGAGGAGTAAAGTTTCATCAGAAAAATCTGATGGACACATTGAGAACTCATTAAGAACTGCAACCACTGCATTTTGCAGCTGAGAATTTGGTCTTAATTGTTATTATGCTCTTTTTATCTGTTGTAGCTTCCATGAAAATAAAGAGGAGGCATCACTTTCACAGCAACCGACCTACTTGCAGCCTAAGACATTTGCTCTTCACTCAGTGCCACCCAGGTAAGCCAAGAGTTTGGCCACCCATGCCCCTTAAAGGTATACCTAAATAAATATTGCAGAGTAAATGTATTTCAGCCCTCAACTCTTACTTACAATTTGGGACTACATAGACCATGTGTACTATTCATAGTCTTTTTAATGGGTCTATGTCTTTTTGATGTAATTCACTGAGATCTAAATAACAGCCCAACTAGCTTCATTTTAATTTAACATTATGAAATACGCCTTAATATATATTGATTTTATTAACGCTGTGTCAAACATGGTGGCTAAAAATAATAATAATAAATAGGAAACCATTAAAGCATTCCTATATGACTGAAATACAATCTAAAGAACATCCCTGAAAGTTATTTTCATGTAGGGCTGACTCACAGGCAAGATTTATAATAACTCCAGAAGGTATTAAGTGTTAAACCTCTGTGAATTCTGCCTTGCCAAAGACATACTCTAAATCTCTAACTTAAAACAGCAAAATACCACACACGCTCACCAAGGAAATGAATGAATTCATTCTTCCAATGTTTTCCCATGACTAGAATTTTCTAAGTAGATGGTAAATTCATAACAATGCAAAAATACATTAAACAGTGAATAAAATAGAAAATGTATCAATAAAAGAGTTGATGCCACTGCCCTGGCTTTAGTAACTTAGGAACAATGAAAGTTTTCTGCAGCATAAAATTACTTATGAAGTAGCTAATGAACTCTCTGAACTCCAACAGTCAGTTAATGCTGGAGTACAGACTTAGTGCCAAGGAGGACATCAGGGCTGTTAGAAATACCAGATCTGTGGGCTGAAGTAAATTCAGTATGCTGCAGAGCCTTGCACTTACAGTGAAGACATTTCATAGAAAAAAAGCACTTTTTAAAATGTATGGTGTAAAAGATAGAGAATGACAAAAACAAGTCAAGAAGTCCATAGATGGATCCTTCATAATTTGCCCTAAACAGTGAACTAGGCCTAGAATAAATATAGTTATTCTAAAAGGAATATACGTAAAAGCAGTATATGAAAAAGTATTTACTCTTGGATTAACTATAACCCTGTACACACGTGGTGAAATAATCGAATAAGTGAGACTATCTTTCTTTATATCCACAGAAAACCAAAAAAAATATTTAAAGCTTGTCACTGTTTTCATTCTGTACCTTCTGAGAACATTAAGGCCAACTCTGACTAAAATCCTTTCCTCCAGGTTGTCCTTAGCACCTTACTGTAATTAACTGCTGAATACCTACAAGCTTAATGAGCAAAAAAAACTGCCCACACCTCAAGCAGCATTCAAACAAATGTTTCTAATTTAAAGCCACCAATTATCAAAACATAGCTATTTATATAGCTATTTATTTCCAGCGTGCTCTGGAACCATTCAATGCCCAAGACATTGATGTGTAGACATTACAAGCTGGCCAAGTCAAGGTTCTTTCAATGCAAAACCATCCTTGAATCTCCTCACGCATCAGAATGCTGATGATGCTGTATCACCACACCTCCTCACGGGAGCATTTCTGTGCGCTCATACAAGCCAGAGCACTGACACAGATAAAGAGAGCAAATGCAGACTCACTCAGCCCCATTTTACAAGCCCAGTCAGCACCTGTGGAATATCTCAATTTCATCAGCTGCTGTGGAGAATACCCACAGCTGACCTCAGTCAGCTCTGTAAATTCATGTGGACTTGAACAAGGCTCAGACAGCGTTAAACATTGTTACAGACAACACTCTAGGGCTTTGTTTTCTCCCACAGAGCATGACTCCAGTGCTCCCCACCCTGTGCTGCTTCTCCAGGGATGAAGCTGAAGATGTGGAACAGCTGTGGTCCAGATGTGCCTGCAGTGAGCTTGCGGGAGCCAGGCTGCTCCCTCATAGCAAGGTTACAGCTGCTTTCTGCCATGCACCAATAGCGCTAGTTGGCCCAGAAAAGAGATAAAGTGACTGCAGATACTTCCCAATGAGATACTAATATATTTAGGGAAATTAGAAAATAAAGCAAAGACAGTATAAATCTTCCCAGAAGGAATCTCAGAACATAGATTTAATAATTTGGGAATGACAGTTTGGACTAGCTTAGTTCTCTTTCTTCCAATATTCTTAATTTAGTGCCTATACACTACACTAAGGAGTACCCATTCCATTAAAGCTCCCCGGAAATGTATTACTCCAGTTGTACCAGAGAAAGGAGCTTTGGTTTGCAGTGTTCCAGCACAGATATACTGCCATTTTGTGCTAGAGCTTCCTACTGAGATCACAAAAATCTTCCTTCCCAGTTGCTGACATACGGCCCTGAAATCTGCCATCTCCTATCACAAAAAGTAGCTTATCTTTCAAAAGGAGACAATGCACACCTCAACAACATAATTAGCACTATATTATATTATATTAGCACTAATACAGTTAGCATTAGAAACACTTTTCCTTCTCTACTTTTTCTTCACCCTTAATTTATCTCATTACATCAAATACCAGAGCTCACTAACTCCCGCTTTCACTAGCCTGATGTCTTAGCTGCTCTCAGCATCTCTATTGCAACATCCCAGGGGCAACAGCATCATCCAGCCCACTTAGATTTCTCCTGTGGGCACAAACACAGTGGAACAAGATGCACTTGTGATCCTTTGTAACAGCAGCAGGCTGCAGAGATTGATATCGATCTGACTGCTCCTTCTACGTGAATGTCTGGAGCACAGCCCTCTGCCTTTTAACCAACCACGTCCAGCTGTGCTTTCCAGAGGACAGAGCAGTTATTCAAAAGCTTTAGAACAGAAAGGAGCTCATCTGCAAGTGTTATACCTCTCTTTCTATCATAATGTATTACAAAGTTACCTTAGTTCTGTGCACTATGTGTGTAGTATCCGTGTTCGCTCTTAGCTCAGCAGTGCTTGTTAGAACAGACAAGCTGATTTGCTGTGCTGACTGCAAATTGCTCACTGAAAGGTCATGGAGCTTACTAGACACAACAAAGAGTGCAAAGTGAAGTGTCCTTTACCCACCACATGGCAGACATGCACTACAGTATGCAAGGAGAGGACTGCTCTGCAGGAGAAGAGCTGATTTCTGGCTGGGACGATTTGTATTACACGTGAACTAATTATACAGTCCAAATTCAGATCCCTCCCTACCTGTTCTCACCTTCCAGAAAGATGCCAGCAGCAGCTTAATACTTCCAGTTTTCCTTCTTACCTAAGATAAGAAGTTCAACCGTGAAACAGCCATATAGAAGTTATTTTACAGAGCCTGAAGCTGGAGTTCCACAGCCTGATCCTTGTTCTACCCGTGCCACGAGAGCAGCCAACAGCCATAACGCACAGAGCAATCAACACAACAGAGAACAAAATCTGCAGCCTGCTGACATCTGCCCCAGTGGGGCAGCAAGCACTACACCAACTCTTAAGCAGTATCAGAGATACTGTTTTGGGCTTCTTTAGCTCATTAACAAAGTGAAGATACTAGCAAGTAAGACCATCACTAACCTCGTTCAAACCAAGCAGGAAAATCTTCTTGCTCTTTTCAAACACCACCATGCTTCTCTGGCTTCTGAAATGGCCTTTGTACCAGGTGCTGGGGATCAGGGCTAACTACCCATTCCTAGCTTCCCCCTTGCCAACAATTGAGCTGCCACCTGGGTGCAGAAGGGGCCCAATTATCCCACTGCAGCATGAGCTAAACATGGAGAGACAAGTTTGAAAAATAAGTATCTTCCATCCTGAATTTGGTCTTTTATTTTTATTTATTTATCTATTCATTCATTCATTCCTGAATCAAAAGGTCTTTCTATACTGGGTGTCTTCACCTTTGTGTTTACTGAGAAAATATATTGGAATTAATTTTATTTAACTTACAATACTACTTATGTTTCCTTTCAAAAATACTAGCTTTTAGGCTGGGAAAGAAACTGCTAAACCACAATGCTACAAACTGAAGGCTGATTGCACTACACGAAGGCAGCAATAACACTGACTTCATGAAATTCTAAAGCTGTCTTCTATTTTTACCAATTAAATAGAGCAGATATTGCTTGAAGTAACAAATGAAGTTACAATGCTGTTGCTAGCACACACTATTGACTTCAAAAATATCCATTTCCTAAAAGAAAAAAGAGTGCCATCATCCTTGGTGTTCAGTATGGTAAACGCATTGCTGCTTTAATTTCATTTTCATGCACACAAACAAGTCTGTTAAGAAAAAATGAAGAAGGTATAAAAGGACGTAGTGCTTTCACGAATGAAACAAATCACAAAGGTAGTATTTAAGTTTCAGTTTCTTTTGTCGTGCAAGCAGCCTTTTGAAGTGTCCATCTCTAGGAACTGGAATCATTAGAAACAATTTCAGTGGAAGTCCACAGCAGGCATACCAGGATGTTGGTGAGGGCAGGGTCTATCCTGCAGCAAGTGGCATGTGAGTTACAGCAGTCATCACTTACAACAGTCATCACTGCTTTTTAAGCACTTCTTACATTGTTAGAAATAAAAATGTTGGAATGTTACTCTGGACCTTGCCCTTTTATTTCACAAAGTGGGTTTCATTTTCTATTTCTTGTAACAGAAGATGGCTTTTTAAAGTGTTTTAAAAACTTTTCAATGATCTTTTGCAATTTTTACTTAGTTTGAAAATAATTACTTTTAGCAAATCTATTCAACAGAATAGCTGGGGCTGAGCAGGGCATTTGACAAAACTCCATCCACTCCTGCTTTTGGGTAAGGTGGAGATGACAGAACAGCATCTGAGCATTTTCTCTCCGTGAAAGTGAAAAATAGAATGATACAAAGAGCCTGAAGAATAAAAAATTAGGTTTTAATATGATAAATGGCAAATTCTTGTATTCTGAGGTGGGCCTAGTCGTTTTTGGGCTAAAAAGAAAACTTGGATTGCTACAAATATTTTTTTGCTTCAGTTTCTTTCCCCAAAAGCTAACACAGTTCTGGGGACAGAAAATGACTGAAAAGGGAAACCAGGGACATTTTGTAGACTTCATCTTTTAAAAATGCATTTTTTTCATGTCATTGAAAGTTAACTCAGACCAGTTCCGGTTTCAATTATTTGATCTGTCACATGGACATTTCCTTGTCTTACTTTAGTAAAACTGCAGTTTTTCCAGAGGAAGATACAGTGAGCAGAGCATTTTCTTGGCTATAGCAGAGTGCCTGGCAAAATCCAAACCCATTAGAATTACAGACAAGTTTCCCAATACTTTTTAGATCTCTGGATTTGTCATTCAGACTACCTTGCTTTCAGTGTTGGATAAAGTAGCAAAGAATGCAAGGCATAAAGGTTTCCAAGAAATTGCAGTAACAATTGTGTGCAGTGCTGTGATGAATACATAAAGGCAAAGCAAATAAACGTAGTGGAATAACATTCCTGAGAGTGTTTCATATGTCATATTGCATTTAAATTGATGGAAGGTGCCGTGGAAAACACAGCTTGCTTTGTAATTGCATACTGATCGTTAAATTAGAAAATATTGTTACTGAGCATATTATATTTTGCCTATTTTAAGCAGGCAGTTACATTTATGTTTGTTAGATATTTTTAAGTGATTACTTTTTAAAACCACATAACTCATTTTTGGCTTTTGCCTTGATTGCATAAATTGACAATCATTTTAATTTAAGGGAAAAAGATTCTGACTTCAGACAAAGAGGGCAACATTTCTGGCAGCTGAAACATCTCAAATGGAACTTTAAAAGCTGTGTATTATTCACCCTGTCATTTCTTTTTACTTCAGCGGAGAAAGTTTTTTGCTCTATAATCCCATTAGCCCCACTGAAGTCACAGGCTGGAGCCTGCACCATCTGGAGCCAGCCAGAGCTAAATGAGCAGCTCTGCTGCACTGGCTGCTCGGCTGTGCAGCCCTTCAGATGCGCTGCTGTGCAATTTAAGCAATGTTGATCTTTAATTACTCACACAGAAAGCAGAGAGAGATGACAGAAGCAGATTCCACCTTCCTCCCCCTCATCTACAAACCCTGCTCTAGGGACTGCCAGCTATGATGAAGATCTTTCCCCATCAAAGGTATTTTCAGTACCAGGATTGGCTGTATGCTGAGTACGAGCTGCAAACCCCAGCAAATCCATCAGTAAATCCATGACTAACTGGGACAGTTGGGACAGTAGCTTTGTCTTGGTTGTAGCCACCTAAGCCCAGAGTTGGGCTGGGTGCCTGCAGCCAGCAGGACTGGCCTAAGCAGGAATTGGAGCTGGGAGCAGAGATGAGTGCAGGTCTTGGGGAGGAAGACGTGTGTGTGGTTTTGGAGAGGGTGTGATGGCACATGAAAAAGGCATATCAAACTGCAACAACAAAATGCTTTCTACTACCCGGTTACTCTTCGAAGATTTTCAAATGAGGTATAATAGCAATTCTCTCTAGTTTGCAAAATTATTTTTCTTTCTCTTATCTTTAGTTTTATCTTCTAAATTGCAAGGGAGGACAAAACCCACAGGATAGTGCTGAGTGAGAAACAGCAGAAGTGCAGAGGAAGGACCAATGCCACTATGCCATGTCCAGAGCCTGAGCTATGCAGTTCCTGTGCCCCCCACGTGAGTTACCCTTCCCACACTCACTGTATTCAACACACATGCCACTGCCCAACACTCCCTTCTTCTGCTCTTCCATTTCAATCCATTGCATCCCTTGTCCCATCAGAGTGGTTTAGCTTCCCGTTGCTATATTCTTTCTCCAGTCTGTTTTCTGGCTGAATTAACCACTTGTTCACTAGAGCCACAGAATCACAGAATATCCCAAGTTGGGAGGAGCCAACATGGATCACTGAGTCCAATTCCTGGCTCCACATAGGAATACCGAAAATGCAAAGCCTGTGTTTGAGATCACTGCCCAAATTCTCTGCTGAAGCAGATATTTATACTGAGAAGAAATAGATAACAGTTTACCCATAAGATTTTGGACCTCTCTTTCACTGTCTCTCATTCTATGAGCACATAGATGGTTTTGCCATGAAATCAGTTTAGTTATACTTTACAACTGTACCGTGTCAAAATTATCTTCTCTAAATCACCAGTGGAGGAACACTGATCTATGTACAACAGATTCCCTTTCCTTCTTTCCTCTCCTCCTCCCAATTTGTAATGATTCTCTTCTTTGCTGTCAGCCAGCATCAAAGAAAAAAGTTGCAGTTACACTTTAGGATTCTGACACTTCAAGGATGCATCCTTGTGTTTCACTTTTCCACAATCTCACTTGGCTTCCCTGAACTTATCTATTACATTATTCCTCAGAAGCTACCAGCCTCAATTCTGATTAAAGGCCTGAAGAAGCATGGTCCAGCTCTGAGAGCTTACTGACTCTAACAGCTTTTCTAGTCTCTTAATGTAATACTAATAAATCTTGTTTCTTTCTTTCCTTTTCTATTTTTCTTTCATTTATTCCATTTTCCTTCTGGAACAAAATATGAAGCTTTGCTTTACTGAATTTTCTCTTCACAGTTTTTCTAGATTTTCTTCCCCAGAAGTTTATCCCGATTGTTTTTTGAATGATGGATAACAATAAAGAAGGAATGAAGTGAGTGTTAAGCTCTTCAATACTTGTTTAGAAATGAAGTGTGTGCTTTCCACTCTGTCTAGTGGTACAGAGCTACAGAGCCAACATGGGACAATGGCATGGATGCTCTCTGCAGCAGGATGCTCTTCATGGCCAGAGCATCACTTTGGCCATGTCTAGAAGTAACCAGGCAGCCAGTGTCCCCACTGAGCTGGTGGCAGGTGCTCACCTGGCTTATGCCATCAACAGCCATCGACAAGTAGCGTTTTTATAGTTAAGATTACTGCCAGCTATCCCAGAGGAATTTCATTTGGCACATATGTCCTCTTTTACCATCTCTATTTCTCATCTGCCCCCTTGCCAAGAGAAAATTATCTCTATGGGACTCAGATGAAAAAAAGGGGAGATGAGTTTTCAAAAAAGAGGTATTGCTTTCATAATAAGGGCTTTGGGAATTTATTTTTTAAAAAAAAAAAGAGGTTTAAGTGGAAAAGAACGGTAAAAGTCAAGATGGGAGAAGTAAATACTGCTTGAAATATAGATGCTTTCAATCTTGTTATTGTCATGAGAGGATAGGAACTTATTTATACACCATTAGTATTTCCTTTCTCTTTTAGCAGCAGTTTCCTGCTGTGAAATGTTTGCTTTGGACTGCAGGGGAATCTGCCCAGTAAAGATGTGTGAGGAGGCAGTGTGTAATGGATTACTGCCTGCACACACCCAGACAGGGCTCTGCCTTGTGCAGAGAAGGCTCAGGAAGCCCTAAAGCTCAAAGGCCCACACTGCAAACAAACCCCATTAAAGGGACAAAACCTCTCCCTAGCAGAGAATCGCATCTGAAACTTTGAGTAACCTACTTGTAGACCAGCAGCTGATTTATTTCAGATGCAAACCTTTTCTCCTGTGACAAATGGCCTATGTGACGCCACAGGCACCAACAGCCATCACATGGTAAGCAATGGATGACTCCATGCCTACTGTCCAAATTCCAGTTTCAGGCCACAGCTTCAAAGTGATGCTGTAAATCTGCACAGCCGCAGAGGAGCCTAGAGAGAAAACTTAGAGAAGCTAAAAGGTTTGGCCAATTAGTGTTTAAATAAGCTTAAACGGAACAGAAGCAGGGTTGCGCTAGATGTTAATTTGAAGCAGTTTTGATCTATACCTGTACGCATTTCTGACAGGAAAAGGAGAGCAGAGGACTAGTAGAAAGGGAAAAAATACTGAGTTGATCAGTGGGAAAGAAAACAAAGGTAGAACATGGCTTTAATGCAATAAGATCTATCGGGCAGAGTTGAAAGTCTGGCTGTGGAAAGCCAATTAGTGCACTGAATTTGAAAAGCACTGGAGTTAAATATAGGGAAGATCATCAAAGAGAGATGAAATATGCAGGCATAAAATTGTTGCAGTCAAGTATATGAGATTTTAAAGAAATGAAATGCAATAAGAATTAAATAAAAACAAGCTCTTATCCTGTAATAAAGGGAAGGAGGTTCTACAAATCATTACTGAAAATTAGCCCCAAATTTATCTTTAGTTTTTCAGGAGTAAGAGAGAGAACACAGCAGCAGGGTAACAGGCCAATGATAGATTGTGAAACTAAAGAGTAAAAGCCATGTATCTATGTAGTGTCAAATATCAAGATGAGTTAAGGTTGAGTTTACAAGGTCTAGCGCTACAAACACCACAAATAAAAAACACACCATTGAGAAACCAGCTTTCTATTTAACCTCTTTTTTGTTCTTGAAACATTAATGAGCAAACAGTTGAGTTCTACTATGATTGCAAGGTTCAATATTCATCTTTTAAATGAATAAAAAATGTTTTGAAAATGTGACCCCTGTTAAGGAACTTGGGTCCTTATTGTGTCTGAACAAATTGAGAACTGCTTTAAAATAAATATTGAATGTAGGGATTATTCTGTGTTTAAAGTTTTCATCTGCTGACATTTATTCAAGGAAATCAAACGGGTGTTTTGGTCTCTTGGAGAAAAGAAACTTCTTGGCACTATGGCAAGCTTTCTCATATTATGACTGGAAACAAAATCTTGCTTGAGTTTCTGGGAACAACTCACAAAGTTATGCTCAAAATCTCAATATATCATGAGAAAACACATTGGCAAATATTTACACTGAGTTATAAGAGCACTGAATTCAGAGTCAGGGAGGTTTTGCAGCCACAAGCAGCGCATGGCGACCAGGCACTGTGTCAGTCTGTTGGGTAAACTTTGTGCTGTAACAGCCTTCCAGGGGGTGGGCATGGAGATCTCTGGATGAACAGAACGGACAAAAGCCCTTGTGTGTGAATCTGCCATTAGTGCCTCAAGCTCACCTATTGCTCTGCTGGCATCTTCATGGAACAATTATGCTGGGGGATCGTCCAAGCATTATGAGCTGAGAAGCTTGTAGTAATAAATAAGCTACTAAGGAGACTTTTTCCCACCCCTCTGTTGGTCTATTTTACATTTCAGTGGCTCAGAAAGTTTTTAATGAAATGCATGTAGGTAATGTATTTTTCTAGCCTAGGGGAAAATTATTTCTGTGTTTTGAATAGTTCAGTGCTGCAATTTGAGATCCATGTTTAATATGCAAGAAGAAAGGACTTGAGCATCGTAATCTAATTTCTATTTTTCAATTCTATCTCACTCTTCTCAATATCAGCCTAAAAATACTTGCCCGTATTTAAAATATAAGTCACTTAGCACAAGTACTTTATATTTCTTAGGCAGTCAATACCCCAAGCTAATGTCAACATCCAGGATTCCTGTCAAGCTGAAGTTCATCTTTTAGTTTAGCCATTATGTCAAAAAGGTCTGCAGAGGATGTGAAAATGTGAGATCCTGTCCTTCAGATGAGGATTTGTTCTCCCAGATAATAAAATTTGTACATCTAGAAGCTAGCTTGGCAGTGCTTATTCATGGTCCTGTGAATACTAAACAGGTAAGAAATCTAAGCACTCATCTTAATCTTTGGGATGTTTTATTTTTGAGTGCCTAATCTCTGTGGATCTAACTGCTATCGGAAAGGCTTTGCTCAAACTTTTGGGTTAAGACTGATCTATGTGGCTAAAATAAATTATATGCAACATAGTCCTCCCAAACTATTATTCTTGTTTGTAATTCATTGTGTATCGTTTCTATACTGGAAATAAAAAGTATATATATTTGGAAGCAGATGCTATCCTTTAACTTCCAACTTGAATTCCATAGAAGTAAAACCAGCTTTCGTATTATCTGAAGTTATAAGACCATCTATGCTATTATCTTGAACCGTTTGTTCATCTATTGGCCTTTTCCAAACCTAGGCACACCCTTTAAATCTGGTAGATCTGGTAATGCTGCTTCTAATATGGATCAGACCTGAAGGAGGCAAGTACAACCCCAGACACAGACCCAGGTAACCAAGAGCCAGTTCCAGTGAAGATCTCCATTTCACACAGATTTCTGCTGATTAGTAACGGTCAACTTCTCAGGAGTCACTCCACAGTGATCCAACTCCATTCTGCCAAGTGCTCCCCGCACCCCTGTCCCAACAATTTCTAAGGAGCAGAAATCACATAGGACATCACTAACCAGAGCAATTACATTTCTCACTCATCCATCCTGGCTCTGATACACCAGAAATTGTTTTTAAATCCTGGCTTGGAGCTAAAATTGCATCATGAAATATAGAAGAGCTGGCAAGCTGCAGTTTGTTGTTCAGCACAACGAACTGGGAAATCATAATGCACTGGGTGTTTCACTTCCAAATGAAAGCAGTTCCATGAAGATCCCTCAGACTGAATAATTGCTAATTCTAGCTTTGAGCTAACAATGATGGAACTGCAGGTCAATGAATACCTGAGTGGTCTTCATTGCTAACTGTGTTGTTCAAAGCTCTACGTGGGTCTGGCTGAAAACTGCCAGGTAACTACTGTACGCCCTGGCCATGGCTGAAACCTCAGATATTTGGTTCTGCAACTTCTCAAGTGTTCTTCTATAGCTGCTGATTGAAGACTGTGTATAATTCCTTGCCTATATATCTTTTAAATTGTTCCATGCATAAAACTTATACATTTCAGAAGTTTCCTGTTTTTCTGTGACTGGCTTTATAATCATTAGAGCCTAACATTACTAATAAACACACTACTGGGGTCTGTGTTAATTTTCTAAAGAATTTACATACATGTGTGCAAATGAGTATCTCTCTGTATACGTAAATATACACACACATGCAGTAAGTACATCAAATATCTCTGGGATGGAAGAAATTCACTCTCTCCTGGAAGTCTATTTTCCTGACTGAATTTCCAGGCAGCACTGTTTATTCTAAACTCAGTATTAAACACACTGTATTTTACAGAGCAAATAAAAACCATACCAGATGGCTGGCCAAGGCTATTACAGACTGCCATTACTTTCCACACCCACTTGTCCCTCCAGATTAGGAAATATGACTGAAGAGTTGGTTTTCCTCATATGCTTTCATTGCAGTGCTGCCAGTGAGCAGATGATGCCTCGCAGTTATCTCTGCTGCCGCTCGGTATGCTTTGCCTTGCTCTACTTTCTCTTTCCTCAGAGAAGAAAGAAGTGAATTATAAAGGTGTATGCCTGCTCAGAGCAAAATAGGATCCAGTTGAGAGTGTAATATTTCATCACAGGACCAGAATGTGGATATGGCAGAACTTGTAGGAAAAAAAAATAGGTTTGAGTCCAAAAACAGACGTGTGCCAGTCATCTCACTTCTGCAGTCAACTGCAGGTTTCATGGTTTCATGTGATCTGAGATGTGCTGCTCTGTGTTCATTTACAAAATAGACACAGACGCAGTTGTAACTAAATTCTCAGTAACTTTGCCCAGTTTCTCATAGACCACAAACTTCCATTCTCATTACCAGTTCCTGCCCTCCCTCTACCTGTAGCTCTGCAGAACATTGATGCACAGCATCACATCTCTTCCAGAACATGAAGGAAAGCCCTTAGCATTCTACATATGCTCACCATGCACGTGCCTTGGACGTTCCAAGCCATGTTTAAGGCTGGAAAAGCCCTCTCAGAATCCCATGCCCAACCCCAGCCCAACCCACCATGCCCACATCCCTCAGTGCCACATCTCCACAGGTCTGGAACACCTCCAGGGACAGTGACCCCACCACTCCCTGAGCATTCTGTGCCACTGCATCACTGCTGTTTCTGAAAAGAATTATTTCCTGATGTCCAACCTGAACATCCCCCAGCACAACTTAAGGCCATCTCACTTAACTCCTCATTTTATCACCCCAAAATGATCAGCAAATTAATCTGCATCCAGCCCTTAGTTCAGCTAATTGCTATTAATGTGCAGAGTGTGCTATTACCCTAAAGCAAATGGCAGCTGATGTGAGTCAGCGTGTGTTGGTGTTCAATAAAAAGAGATCCATTTCAAATCATGTCACATTTGCTAGGGCTACGTTCCCAGGCAGTTAGTACAGATGTTGTCACATTCTAACTCATCTTTTCATGAGAGTTTAGAGGCCTGCTTCATCTGTCTTATTTTCCCTATCTGCACAGATGTATACATGAAACATAATTTTGTCCTTCTTTTGCAAAGTACTCTAGATGCTATTAATTAATTTCAGACTGCACAGCTGGATTGTAAGCCCTGTGAGTGTTACAACTGCTTTACCTTAAATCTTGCTCCACAGAGCACACAAACACACTCAAGTGCTACCAAGCAGCAAACATCAATCCAGCAGTTTTTGAGGAAGAATCTGGAGGAATTTGTGTACAGAAGAGTAATCAATTCCAACACACATAGTAGTTTAATTTCTATCATGCTAATGAGGATTCATGGACCTTCTGGGCAGGATGGGGCTTCTTGTACTGCTTGGGGAGTCCTGGAGTGGTTTCTGAGCTATGGAGAATGTGGATGATGGTTAGCAGGCTCAGTGATTTAGTGCTTTGCTAGCAGGCAATAGCTGCAGAACGCCCTCCAGGTTCTCTCTCCTCCCTGTATTTGTCTATTTAATCTTAAATTCAGTCAGTTCTAAGTTACTGCATCACTATGTAGGGGTGGTGAAGGACAGGGCCCTTAAATTTTCTGAATGAATTATTTTATTACGTAATTTGAGCAGCCCTGGAGTGACCCCAAAAGCTGTTGTGGTCACATGGAACTGTTTCACTTAGTGGAAAGGCAAAAACAGCTGCCAGAACAAAAAGAGGTTTTAGAGGGCTCAGATGTGCAAATGGATGATGGATAATTAAAGTAATCTCGGATATTTGTTATGTCTTGGTTTATATCCCAACACTTCTCTAGCTGCTGAGCTTGTGTAATTGGAGGATTAATTACCTTAAATTTAGCCTAAAAAGTAAGTTTTTCTTTTAAAGGACTCGGTTAGATCCAAGGAAATACAACAGTGTGTTTAAATGCAACTTATTCTGCAGTAATTTATCTGAGGGATTTTTTTTTTTCCTCTTTTTCCTACCTTCCCCATTTTGCTGTGTATTTGCATGCTAAAAGCACGGTGATCACAAGAGCCACTGAGAGCAACAGGTTACCCCTATGGGCATTCAGCACACATTGAAGATTTTTAAGCTCTTCGTGGATTCTGGCTACAGAGTCTGGTTGTATATATAAGATACTGGTCTTTTTATTCTTTTTTGAGGGTTTTTTCATCATTGCCATTTCTTTGGTAGCCATCCCAGCTAATTAAGACAACAGAGCTACAAAAAATTCTGCTGTGTAAGCATCTACTCCCACCCAACCTATGGATAAATCATAATTATTTTGTTTTCATTCATATTGATTGAAGATCTGAGAACTAATCACTGCAGGATATATCACATATATATCAGATATTGATAGTGGTTTTTCAGCATGAGGGCTAAGAACACATGCAAAAACTTGCAGAATTAACTCCCAGATAACTGAAGTCAATGTAGAAATCTGCATAGCAAGCCATGGGTATACCTTTAAATCAGGGCTACAATGGGTACCTTTCATTTGTGTTTCTGACCTTTACCATGTTCAGTGGTGATGGGTCATAAGCAGTGAAGAATGTGGCTTAACTTCCACCTGTGCTGTTTGTAAGACAAGGAGTAAGGCAAAAGAAGTTATTTTTTGTTCATGAATTGAGTAGTTTCATCTGCGAAAATGACGGCGGTAAATAAATATGCAATTTCACATTGCCACTCTGAGAGTGACTTTTCAGAAGAGAACATCATACTTAGATTGAAAGTATCTCTGTCAAGTAATAAATATTAAACAGTGTAATTTTACTTATAGTTCATTTGTTTTTGTTTACTGCTTCTAACTCCCTTAGAAAGTGCTGAGGCGCCAACAGCCTGCTCTGGCATTCACCGAAGCCATGGGATGGATTGTCATTGACTTTAATGGGGTAAAAGTGATCCCTTGAAAGGCAAGTGTTATAAAAAATTTAAATCGTGTTTTTTAATTCCCTATTGAAAAAATTTCTTTTTCACGTGTTTCTGTGAATTCAAATGTCTGAAAAACAACTATAGTGTAGTCAGTGACAGCTGAGCTTAGAGACAGATACTGCATGAAAGCAATTAAAACCTTGAAGTTTGAGAGGAAATCTGACTGCCTTTCATGTTCAGAAGGTCACCAAAGTGAATTTGAAGTGAGTGTGATAGAAATGAATGGCTTTTAAGTACAAACTTGACACAGAGCTCGTGGATTTGGACAGTGAGTGTCAAATAATTTCTGTAGAGCTCAAAATACTTCTGATTACTCAGGAAGAAAAATATCATAAGAATACGGAAGTGCCTCTTCAAAGTTAGATGGGGGAATAAGCTTTAATATTTGGATTAAGCTCATCCATGCAATAAATACCAAGCAATTTTTATTGTGGAATTTCCAACCCAGCAGAAGAGGCAGTGCTATCTCGGTGTGCCAAAAAAATGCTTTTGATAATAGCAGTGACCTTTAAAGCTCTAAGGATACTGAAAAAGATAACATCAGCTTTTAGAAACTATTTGAATTCAAAGAAATTGCTATCACACAGAACTAAGAATTGGCATTACCATTCCTCTATCTTGCCCAACCAGGCAATTTAAAGCTGCTGCTGCTGCTGCAGAGGGAACCTTACTTCACAAAACCACAAAGCAGTGTTCATAGTTTCCCAGTAAGGAGAAAAAAAGTGAAAAAAATTACCATGGCAACAGAAAAAGCTTGTAATCTAGAAGGCTTTACAGAGGCTACACCTAATTCTGGGCCATCATCAGCCATGAAAGGCCAATGGCTGAAGGCTGAATCTAGTAGAGATTTTTCCACTCTCTCCCTTTCTTCCTCCATTTGCCCTCTCCTGGCCTTTGTCACAGACAGCAGTTCTTTTCACTTACCTATGGGGTTTCTCATTTTTCTGTCACCAAAAAGCAACATTGTCTTTTCTTATTCCTATTAGTCCAGCAGACAAGAGAAAGTTAGAAAGTAGTGGTGAGTCCCTTGATAGAATGCAACGTAGAACAGAGCAAGTAAGCAAGAAGGCTGTCTCCTGTTACAAGAAGAATTTGGAGGAATTTTATAACTTTACAGTTAGTTATATGATGCTGCACTCTTTCTATTACTGGTGATACATCTAGTATAAATAAACATAAAGCCGTTATATCCACTTAATATAAATAAATATATTGACATATATTGAAATTGCGTCATTAAACATTCAAATGGCTGTGAAATTGTGATTTTGCCACTTCAAATATTTTTGTTCCTTTCATGTAATCTTGTAGTGCTTATCTTTCTTTAGAAGTAAATCTAACAGCAACAGACCACAGTTTCGCACCTTCTCTCAGGCAGTGACAAATTGAATCTGCAACAAAAGGGTTCCTACGTTCAGATAATTCTGCATTCAGAGAATTACAGAAAATCATAAAACACTAAATCATACAAAACAAATTCATAAGAGAGCTCAAGAGACAATTTAGTCCATATCCTACTTCGCATCAGAGGAATTTACAGAAATTAAGTATCTATAAATTGGTAAAAAGTGGCCTAAACTGAATTTACTGAGGAAAAAAAACCAGAGGAACAGTTTTCATGGGAGAATAAGGAGGTTAAACAAGCTGTTATTGTGATTTAACATTTCTTATCCAATACAGCAGCATGCAAAGTTGATGAGAGCCCCAAATCCATACTGTAGACATGAGACTCTACACAATTTCACATAGCTCTGAGCAATCCTCTAGCAATGCAAATTGCCTATATAAGAAAGTACAACATCAACATCCATGTACCACGTAAAAGAGTCAATGCCTAGATTGGAAGAAACCCGATTCTTTTCCTTTTCTAGCAATGCTAAGTAATTGCTTCACTCAAAAGCATAAAAGATTGCCTTACACTTCTCGAAATATACTCAACTTTCAGGACACTTGAATCGGTTTCTAAAAGAATGTGAGCAAACATGAGGAAAAAAAAATGACAGCAATTACAAAAGCCCAGATTATTAAATGGCACTTTAAATGAATCAAAGCTTCTGTGAGCATCGCTCTTGACATCAGAGCTTTTAATTAGGTCTTGTTTAAAGTATATCAAAGAACAGATGATAGTCAACATTAATAGACAGCATGAAACCATTAAATATTAGTCATCTATTTCTGATCTGGTCTCTCTCTCCAGGAGGAGGCAGCATAAGGCTAGCCTAATATACCCAAGTGGACGTGTCTGTGGATGTTTGTTTTCAGTCTGCACAAATGACATCTAGGAATGTCTATAGAAGAACTGTTTGCATGTAATCAGATCTTTGACTTTTTCCATTCTGTGGGCACGCATACCCTCCCCTCCAAATGTAACATATCTGAAATAAAATAAAAGCCAGTATCAATCAGCTGTATGGAACTCATTCTTTCTTTCAAAAGACAATATTAGGTAAAAGTCTTTGGAACAAACTACCTGAAGTAGAAAGCTTTAATTCCAGGGCAGTATTCTTAATCCATTTTCATTTGCATCAATGGAACGGATCCTTGAACGGATCCTTCAACTTGCTCCATTCCTTATTCACTTGACTCAAGAATTCTCAGAAGAAAAAACTGGTTTGAAACATTTCTTCAGAATGAGAAGTTGCTCTTTGATTCTCCTTCCCTTATTAGCTATATACTCCATTGCTGAGCTCTACTAATGATCCTGTAGGTTTAATCTCTGTATTATAACTTAGAAGAAGAGTTTTGCTTAAGTTTAATCATGATTTGTATTCCCTTGGTTGAATTTTTTTACTCCTGGACTTTTTATTGGGCACTAAATTAAGCAGTACATAACAACAAAGTCCCTTTTCCCTTCAATATCCTATAGATCTTAATGAAGCTCTGCTTAGTAGCAATAACTTTTCTCCACGCTAATGAGAACTGGATGTGTCCTGACACCAAAAAGATTCAATGCTCGGGAGTGAGAGATCTCACAGTAAATGCTGAAGACAACATTTCTCCCTACCACTGCTGGATTTTTATCCTGTGATTCATTTGTGTCCCATTTTTTGCACAAATTATGTATTCCTACCTTCTGAAGCGAGGTGCACAGTGTACACATGTTCCATGCAGGTAGGGTCTTGATATCTCAAGTCAATATTAATGCAAACAGAAGAGCCATTCTGCAAAAGCTGTTCCTAGGGGCAGATTTAATGGAAGATGAAGTGTCAAGTGTCACCTTCACTGGTGTGTGGGGCTACTTCTTTCAGCTGAGGGAAAAGAATTATTCCTTTATTCCACCACAACACTGTGGAGATTCTTCTTCCTTCAGTAAGGGCTACCTGAGCCCTCTCTGGTACTAGAAGCAGCAAGATAGAGACAGATAGGATGAAATAGGATGGAAGAACAAACTCTGTAGGGAGTATTGTCATGATAGCTCACTGTAAGAGTCAGATGTAGAGCTGTAGCTTTCATTGCTTCCAAATTGCAAAGAGGTACATGGCCTTTATTTTTGTAATTGAATTTCATCAAAAACACTAGGATTTAATTGGCTTTATTCACTTTATTATTATTAAATATACATGGTTCTGCTATAATGATAAAAAAAAAAAAGATTGGTTTTAGTTTTGGTCAGTTGTCCTGATGGGGAAAATTGAAGCAGGTCTTGCTGTTGTGTTCCAAGGTCACCTCTTACCTGAGCATGCTTGATCCATGGCAGTATCTGGTAGAGAGCACCCCAGTGTTCTAAACAGCCTCTGTTCTTATTTCAGTCACAGCAGGGCTGGACACAAGCTTTCTTGTTTCCTTTTTCCTTTCTTCAGCCACTTGCTGCAGTTGTTCAGATCTGTCCGTGCTGTCAGTTGCAGAGTATGAGAAATGAAGCTCAACAGGTGGCAGGATTGCTACTGGCAGCCTATCTGTTATCATTAGCGGGTGGAAGAAAAACATTGCTCAAGTAGTTTTTCTAAAGAATAGCAACTGATGGGTCTCTAATCTCTGTGCATGGCATGGGTCTTAAGCAAAGCCTTGTGTTAAATATATGTCAAATTTTTTGCCTGAAGAAATACATTCAGAGGATGGAATACATAGCTGAAGGTTTCCTGAAATTGTACTTATTTGGTATCTATTTAGAACAAAATACATCTGTGTCAGTGTGTGTTCATCGTGTCAGAGTAAATCAAGAGGAACGCAGTGATTCCTACTGAGTCACACCAGAAGAAGACCAAAGACATACAATAAACACGTCAGGATTTAGCACAGCAGAGCTAAAATCAGCTTGCTAGAAATTTTAGTGTTGTTAACACAAGATACTGGGCTTCTTGGAAATGCAGTATCACAACTTGAGCCCTAGACCCAACAGTGCAAGTGGCCTTCTAGGACAGAATCTTACACTCTGAATGAACCAATGTCTGAGTTAAATAATAAGGGGAAGCATAACCCTAAATGTCTTACAAATTCATGAAAATAATAAAATCATCTGCATAATGCAGTGCATTTATAAGCATTGTAACAAAATTAATTAGCTGCTGCCACTGGAGGAAATGGAAATATTGTATTTTGCCATGTGAGACACTTGATACAAGTGGTATCACTTACCCACAAAACTGAAGTGCAATCTGACTGCTGAAGAATAATGAGACAGAATGTTGCCTTTATTTTCCTTCTGTTTTCAAATCTACTATTTGCAAATGAGCAAATACTTCATTCCAGTGCTGGATCTGCTTTTAGGTACTCACTGCAAATAACTTTCCCTTGTGATACTGTATGAAGGAAATACCGAACCCAGGTTGGAACATCCATGTGGGCTATCTCCTGGACTCAAGTACACAGAATTGCCCATAAATAACCCACGGTGACGAGAAAATGGACCTATTTGAAGACTAAGAATCTGGCATGTAGTCATGTTCCTATGTTGGCTTCAGAGCAATAAACTGAAGACTGGTTCCAGATGAGAAGCCATCCCTGACTGCTTTAACTGAGTTATTTGTATAATAACCCACGCAATTGCAATAAAGTGAGCAGTAGCAGGAAACAAATCAAAACTATTTTGGGAGTGAGCCATTACCCTCAATTTTCAAGCTGAATCCCAAACCCTCGATGTCAAGATGCAAATTGCCAAAGTCACCCATGAATCCCGGCTGCCAGAGCAGCAGGCTGCCAATTCAGTTCTGCTCCCCTTGCTAAGACCACTGCAGCTGCAAATCTACTGCTGAAAACTTCTCCCCACTCCCAGATTCATTAGTATGCTGCTCTGGTTTAAATGTCAGCAGCAGAACACATAGTATATGATGAATTCAGAGAGAATTTCAGAGTAAACTAAAATGAGCCATCGCGGGTGGCGGGTGCATTGCTCTGAGTGTGACAAACATTCATTATAGCAAATCACCAGTTCCCTAAATACCTCCCCCTCCAACTTTAATGATACATGGGTACATCATCATAATCATCCAGGATATTTTGCTATAACTGCTTCATTTTAGCCTCATCGTATATCATATTGTCTGAGTTTGTGGTGGCTTCATACTTGTTCATGTTTGGGGGCTAGAGAATGCCTTCTTAGTACTGAAAATTTGTCCCAAAGTCATAACACCTCTGATTATCTGCAGTGGAGTAACTGAGCTGCCAAAGTTACTCCTGAAGAAAGAAGCCTTGCACTGACTTCTCCAGGTTTAGGCCTTCGTAGCCTGAAGAAACAATTGGTGTACAGTTGGAGCTGGTGTACAACTTAGCAGTCAACAATGTATCAGACACAAAAAAAGCCACAAAAAACCATTAAATATTATAACACCCAAACCAAACAAAGATTATGCACTAGAGTAGGGATTTCTTGTGTTTTCTTGCAAGTAAGAGACCACTGAAATCAGGGTGGCTGTTAGTGGAAGCATGATAGTTACATGAGCTCTGATTGTCCTTGGGATTCATAGAGCCATAGTCTGTAAAGCCAGAAAGGATCATCATAGCTTTGGTGCAAGCTGCAAGACTTCCCCAGTTTTAACAATACCTTTCCTCTACAGAGGACAGCTGATCTGGACTTTCGGGCTGAGCTCAGTGAAAAAATCTCCATCAATACTTAACATATCATTCCAATGTTCAAAAATAATTTGTTAATAATGCGTCTCTGACTTCAGCCTGGCTTTGACTCCAACAGGCCAAATATTCTCATCCTCCTTCATCATTAAGCTTTGAGACGCAGTGCTGGATTCTATTCACAGGGTTTATCATTTACAGAGAACTTGCAGAAACAAACTTGTTATTAAATAGATTTTTGAAATCAAGACCTCATTCTCCTTAGGAGAGGTGTTGAGTTAGCCCCAAGATCTGAAAGAGCTTCTTCTTTTGTGACCAGGGAACTCTTAAACCTCACCTGCTGTGAGAAGAAAATGGAGCAAGGAGCAGTACTTCAATTTTCTGCCTCTCTGGAAATAGGAAAAAATATCAGTAGGTTCTAAGAATCAGTTCCTGTCTGTATTGCTGCTCATAAAAGTGAGTTCTCAGAGGTCACATACTTTCAATAGTTCTGTCTTTAACAACTCTTCAGTATCCAGACACCGGTGGGTGTTTTTCTAACACAGCCATAACTACTTTTAAGTTCTGTGTCTCTCCATGTATTGATTTTCCTAAGATTTAAAGGAAGTCCAGGGACGCCCCACCTTTTGAAAATGGGAATGGCAAAGCAAAAAGAATTTACTTGCTTTACCTGAATTGCCCATGAGTTACAGATTGGCTCAAGGAGCTCTGTGGCCCAACAGGGTGCAGCTGAGGCCAAACTGAAGACCAGCACCCTTGTAGCATCACCTGGCCAGGAGGTGATGTGCCCAGGCTGAGCTTAAATACAGACCCTGACCCACCAAGATATTGTCTGAAAGTGGAATTCTTGCTCCTATTTAACCAACATGTCTGAAAAATAAGTTTTGGCTAAACTTTTCGGATCTCCATTTATAAAGGAACTTGATGACAGTATAAAGTTATCTAATTCTTTCTTGCATACAAAGATTGGATTTCAAAAGTTTAGACTGTCAGTGCTGTCACAGCCACTCTGTATAGATGAGTTTATAGCCTAATGATTCAGCTGTGCTGGGGAGATAATATGCTGTGCTGAGTGGTAATAGTAGAAGCTGTGCTTTACTCATCAGTGTTAATGTATTTCAGTAACAATTTCTTTCAATACAGTTTGAGAATTTTATCCTAATTTGTTAGTCGTGCTCTAATGAGGTATTCTGAATGAAGTTCAACTTTCATGTGCATTAAGTTTGCTGTCTTAATTAGACCAATTGCATTTATTTAATATAAAAGCTTTGGATTTAACTTTATACTTTTTTCAAGAATACATTCTAACTGCTACATCCCAAATCTAATGAAATAATACAAATGCCACACAGTTTCACGTTCTGCATCAGGTATAAACAGAGCTGTCATGCAATATTCCATTTCTGACCAAAAAAGAAACCCAACAAACAAAAGAGCAGACCAAGAGAAGAAAGAAAAAAATGCAAAAAACCTGAAGTGGTTACTGATGGGCAACAGAACTGAGCTCAGATTGCCATGAATAATGTTAGTTACACGATGTGCCAAAAGACAGAGCTACCAAAGGGAATGATTGTATGATTAGATGTAAATTGCAATTATGGCTGGTATAGTTCTAGGAATTAAATGCTGCTAAGCATGGAAATTAAGAAAAAGGATAACCATTCTCATTTCAAACAGAGTTTTGTTTTTCTTGGCATCTTATTTTGTGACAGCTTTCCTGCCTATAAATTATGGATTTTTATTTATTTTTTAATGGGCAAGTGCAAAATCTCATTAAAACAAAATCTACCTGTGCTGCTGATAATATTACACATTATTGAATCTGAAAGAATTTTTTAAAATCTCATTTACTCTTCAGTAATTTACCACTCACACAATGGATGTACTGGAGAATAAAATTATCTGTGGTTACCTGGGATGTTATGTTTTAATGGGGTTTTGTAACACAAGAGGTGCTTGGAGAGGTCTGCAAGCAAAAGTTTAATTCGTTTCATTTCAACAAAATGAAAAAAAATTAGAAGAATTTAATCAATATTAGAGCCTGTGAAAATGTGTTCTACCTTCCCTCCCCAAAAACCCTAAATTATCTGAAATTAATAGAGGCAGCTGCGGTGCTTGAGAGAGAAAATCACTGAAATCAGCTTTTAGTAGCAGATATAACAGAAGAACTCTCTCAGTCCTTCCAAGTGTAATATAATGGCATCCAACACAAGCTGTGAATGGAAATGGAAATTCAACCTTAGGCCCAATCCATGTAAACTCCTAATAGGTCTCCAGGCAGCAAGAAACCCATAGGATAGGCTTGGGCTTCAGAAAGTGTTAGGTAGTGCTATGGGTAGCACAGAGGATGTACAGGACAGCAGTCACCTCACTCCTCCAAGCTGCAGCCCAATGTGATGAGATACATGCAGAAAACAGGGAGAGCTTTAATACCTAACATTTGGGACACCATGGTGTCATGAAATATGAATCTACTATAAATTATGGGCGATGTTATTCTGTGTGCTCGGAGGAGGGACTGCATAGCTTTCAAGTAGGCTGCTTGACTCTGCTTGTGGTTCCATATGGAATTAAAGCTACAGGAGAACAATATGCCCATTTTAGGTTTTATATCTCACACACAGATGATCTCATTACAAGGTCAATTTTGTGTACATTGTGCTCTCATGGATTGTCTGTGTTTACTGGTAAGTTCATTTTCTGGTTCATCAGCTTTTGCTTCCAAGGGATTAAATGTCCCTCACATCTCCTCAAGAAATATGACGGAGCGTGATTACATCTGGATGAAAAGGATGAATAAATGGAATGGCTCTTACCTTTCCCTCTCTTATTTCTGTGTTTCCCAACAGGTGCACATAACAGCAACTAGCTGCCAGTGCAAATGGGCATGATGAGATCAGAACCAGCCCACTGGGAAATTCTGCTCTCCCCAGAATGTCTGAGGGCAGGTAGGTGCTGCTTCAAATCCAGTGGTTGCAGTAGAGCAAGATGTTATGGAGCATATTTCCCTGTGCAGAAGGAGATAGCATCCAGGATGATCCTGTGCAGTCAGGTTCCTAATGTAGGCACAGGAAAGGTAAAAAACAGATGACTTTAATATATATTAGAGTTTCACTATTGCTCTTTCACATTAGGATTCTCTGACAGGCCTGGGCTTTGTGCCATGCTGGATTCTGTAAAGAATAACAGTTGTTCTCAGGCAGGACTTAGGGACATCCAGTTCTTTCTTTTGTAAACTGACTGTTCCAAGGGAAGAAGGGTAAGAACTTTTGGACAGAACTGGCTCTCCAACAGCATGGCAGGCCAGATCTGAAGTTCTGCCCAAGCGCTGACGAACTCCTCAAGCACTTTGTCTGCCAGGAAAAAATAACTCCTGTCCAATTGTCCTTCCATTCCTGACACCAATAATCATCACTTTGTGTACTACCCACCAGTCAGTGTTGGGCATGACAAACAGCCATACAAACACATTCAAAATAGACAGAACTACAACAGGTTCTCTGTTGTGTATCTATGGACAGTATCCCCCAGTGCATTACACCACAGGGTCAGTAGGGCCCTAAGAGCTGCTGTTCCTTTGCAGAGGGAGCAGCAGGGCCATCAGGCTGTCCCCTGTCCCATCTCACAGGCATGATTGTCTGCTTCCAGCAGCTGGAGCACAGCACGGACAGGGCTGTGGAGGCTGCAGATAGAGCCAGAGAAGGCTGCTGTTAACATAAGTCCTGCTTTTCTGCCTAGAAGCAGTGAATGGCAACACCCAGTCTTTGCCGGAGTACGTAGCTCAATGCAGAGCTGAGCTATGTGTAAGCAAATTCATGTTTTTGCAACCTGCACAGGATGTATTCACAGCACTACTCAGCACCAAGGTCTCCTTATTGGAGAGAAGGGTATCTCATGAACACACTCTGCTTGAGAATAAAGCGTTGTTATCTTTTGTTAAGAATGCTATTTAGAATCAGTCTCTTGCCTATATTAATAATGACACACTAATTGAATCTGGAAACTCATTGCTTAAAGGATTCAGGGTTAATAGCAGCACAGGGTTTGCTTCTGCTGCTGGCAGGTATTGTCTGAGCTCTGCTGTTACAGCAGAAAGCTTCACCTCCATCCCTTAACTCACTGCAGTGCTAGAGGGGAAGGCCTACAGAATCTGCCCTGAAATGTTGTAGCTAGAAAGAGTTTTCAGAAATCCCTTTGCCTCTTCCTTTCTGAAGGAGTTATTTCTTGGACAAAGATTGGGCGTGGATTTTGTTGTCCAAAAGTGCACGAGGATAAGAAATGAAAAATTAATCATCTTTCTGTTCCAGGTTGCCAGTGGTGCCTGGAGTCGATCACCAGGTAGTGGGGAAGGTGAGATGGGGACACTTTTTCACAAGCTAGCCCTTGTCAAAGTATTGGCAGCATATTTTTAAACCAGACATGACTGTGTGCCAAATGGTGCACAAGGCACGAAGAAGGCTGTGTCAAAACCTTTACAGACCATGCTGCTTGTGTTTGTCTTAGGAAGTTGTGTACATGACTCCCGTGGTTTAACAGACACTTAGACCACTCTTTTCTTTCCCCTCTATAATCCAATGGGATTTTTCAGTCACTCTGTTAGGTGCCTCAAAACAACTTCATCCAAAATCACCTCTTCACAGAGACCTCAAACATCCACCTCGTCTTCACAGTTCTGGAGGCAGCAGCTCTCTAACATGTCTTGGCAACAGGTTATGTGTTCATTGCATTTGAAACCTGGTGTGTTCCCAAAGGAGCTGCTCTCAAAAAAGGCAAGCCATCTGTCCCTTCTTCTGGTGTTTTTTCTCTTTCCACATCCACATTTTAAAGTAGAAATAATGTTTTCAACTCAAAAGCGTAATTTAGTCTGTAAACTTTAGATTTGTAATGATTAAATCTAGTTTAAGCCAGACAGTGATGTTTTTTTCCCTTACTGCTGATAGGAATTCCTTCTTCATGTGGTTAACAACTTGCACATTGCTGCTCTGGCACTTGCAGTAGTATGGTGTATTTTATCACCACCAGCCCTCAGATCTGGACTCCTGCTTTTCCCAGCCAGATCTGCCATCACTTCCAAGAGCCATTCTGCTGAATTGGCCTCTCACTCCCAGGGAAATTTCTATTACAATAAGCAAGATAAATGTGGGCAGTGTAAACAAAATGTTGCAAAATATTGCTTTGATTAGCAAAGTGCTGCAAGAATGCACTGGAGAGTCTTATGTATGTAGGCAACAGCAGTGAACAGCAGTAAAACGAAAACATTACTTCATTTCTCTGCAGACACACTGTTTGTGGGCAGAACCAAGGCCATGTTGCTGCCTGACTCTGTGACCAAGAAGAAATGAGCTCAGACGAGATGCTGCAGCTCCACACCAGGCAAAGCAAGCTCTATGAATAAGGCTTTTCTCACTGCAGAGTAAGGGCATAAGAAGCCCAGAACATACAGGAACTGTTGGGCACATTTGGAAGAAAAGGTGGCAGAGAGCAAATCGTACAGCCTGACTTTTACTTCTGACGCCCTGAGGGATTAGCACATTTAATGACAGCAGAAATACATGTGGAGATGGGGTCCTCATGGCTGCAGTAGGTGGAGGGACAACGTGGTGCTGGTAGCTGGCTGCCCAGCTCTCCCACCAAAGATGTCCTCAAAGGAAGGCCCAAAAGCCCATCCATCGATGTTCATCCATCCAAGAGCTGCTGAGGCACAGGTCCTGCTGGCTGCAAGGACTGCCTTGCTCTGAAGGGTTCAAAAATGTTACCCCCAGTTCCATTCTACATATTGACTTTCCTACTGATTTGCAGTGGTTAAAGTTGTACAAGTTTTTCTTTTTTATTTTCCCCATCAGCTTCAATTTGAAATGAATTTGGTGAGCATCATACTTCTGACATCTTGGCAAGCAGAAGCATTGGATCTTACATGCTTCTCCTTGGGGCTCTGGCTGATGTAACTCCATCGTAATATCGTAGACATACAACACAATTCATTTCCATATATACATATATAGGCTCAATGAACTGAAAATATATGCATAGGCTCATTGAATTTATGCTGGTTTTGAAACACATTTGTCCTTCCTACCAACACTCAAAGCTTCACATTTGGCCAAGCACATTCCTGCAGTGTTGTTAGCCTACAGATTACTTTAACTTGTACTTAGCTGAGCCATAATTGCTTTACCCTCATTGCTTCCATTACAGCATCTGATATGATTAGCTACGCCATTAATTATCTTGTACTTTAACTATGAGCCTCCTGCTGAAAACCAAGGAAAGGTCAATGCACATATAGAGAAAATCCTGCCCAACAAGATGCATTTATCAGCAAATTAAGCACATTACACACTCAGCACATGCATACAGTCCAAAGGATTTTGCTGGTGTGCTAATGATACCTGTTGTTTTACTAAGGATATCTGCTGCTGGCTAACACTGCTGGTCTCTGGACACTGGCTCAGATCTCCCACATGCATCAGCATACAAAAATCCTTTATACTCTACAACAAGTAAATCCAGTTAGACAATGCAAAAGACATTTGGTACATATCCCATTCAACACAGATACTTCTCAAGTGATGCTTGGATTTGTTGATACACTGATTTGATTCTTCACCCTAACATTAGATGTGCTCGGTGGTCTCCTCACTTTAAGTAAGTTTAAGGAACAATTTCAGGCTGTGTCTTATAAATATTTTAATAAGTTTCATTTGGTTCATTTCAATGTAAATTGTCATCATCAACTTCTACTTCCATATGTATTTTTCACAAGTTGACACAACTTCTACTGCTCTGCCAATATCTGCATGATTTCAAACATGAGCAGCATGGCTGGAGGTGTGGAAACTGTTGTCTGAGTTTTCCCAAGTAGATGCCACAGACTGAGAATACCTCACACTCCCTATCCACATCAAATGAGAGAAAAGTGTTTCTTTCAGTGTATATACATACACACATCATACATAAGTATCTATACATGTATCTACACCTGTTAGCCCATACAGTCGCTGTCTCTGTTCAGCCACCAGTTTCTGTTCACAGCTTTCTCTTTGCAGTGCTCTCTAAGCAGGTTCTCTCCTTAGAGAACATCCCAAATCATTCAACAGATGTCATTATATTTCAATCAATACTGAAACTTGCACTGTGATCCCATTAGCAAAGGATCTTCCAGCAGCTTAAACCACATAAATGCGTACAAAGGATGGTCTGAAACTCATTATTGACAGGGCACAATACTTAAAAGCATCAAAGTCCCTTAAGAAATCATTTAGCCAAAATACCTTGCAGACAGTGCTGCCCTCATTAAGGATTTTTTTAGGTTATTTTCTTTTACGTTATGTCCGAAACTTTATTTTTGCACTCAGCAGAACCATCATTATTTTCTCTACATCCAACTCCACAGAGAAGCTAAGGGGAAAAAAAAACAAGAGAGAGAAAGTATTTGTCATGACATGGCTGTGCTCCTTTTTCCCTGAGGCTGCAGAAATCCAAGATCTGTTTCTCCCTTAATTCCCTTCTACAACCTGCAACCCATCTCACTTGTGAGAACCTCCCTGGAGGCTTATGGGAAATTCAAAGCTGTACTCTTAGTCCTTCACAAGGATGGAAAAGCGGGGAAAGGACAAACATATCCAAACACAGAGAAAATCATGAAGCTGCAAAGAGAAGAATAACCAAATGTTTCACTATGCCCAGAACAAGCCTTAGCTTAGGAAAACGTGACTTCTGGCAAGCAGGCTCCTGCTGGAGAAGCTCACAAGCAGTGTCTGAATCAACTCTTTCCCTATTCATGCATTCAAAGCAGTCTGGGGCAAAATTATTGCTCTGCTTGCATTTCAGAGGCCATTTTAACAGGATGAAATTACAAATTATTTGAAGATTTTTGTGGCAAAAGGAGAAATACAAGGTCAACTGCCTTTTTTTTTTTTTTTTTTTTTTCCTTCTGCCAGATCTTTGTTCTTGTTATCATCCTTAAACAGACAACACTTCACATTTGATTGCCTGAATTTGTATGGATCTGAAGCTATTTTATTGACATATGAAAGATACTGCTTTTATAGCCTTCATGCATAAAGGAAGTCTGGAGAGCTCCAGGTTTTGAAAGTCATCAGGCAGAAAGCACCATTCCTCATGCATGTGGAGAGCTGCACTTTAGCTTCAAGGTGCATCATATGGGGTTCTCACACCCTCCACACAGCTTAGCTGAAGTGATTCTGCAAGCAAAATTGTACTGATGAACAAATCCATGCAGGTTATTGAACATTCTCACTTCTTTGGGCTTTGCAACACAGCAAAGAAGGAAACAGAAAGGAAACAGAAGTTTTCTGTGCACAGGTTGCTTTTTGAGTTACCAACTCTGAAAAGAAGTGCATATGATACAAGACAGTCAAAGGGATTCTTGGGTTTTACTACAGTTTACAATGCAGCGAGAGCACAATGTTCACATAATTCCATTACTGGTCATAACCCTGTGCACAGGGTCAAGGAGGGCCTAAACAGCTCCTGGTTTTGATCCACCAGCTCCCAAGCAGCATTAGCAATGCTCAACTCTTCAGCCTCGTTCCCTGCTCCAGCTGGGAGGCAGCCAGGAGCTCAGTGGTACCCACAGCCCAGCTCCTGCTTTCCTTCCCCTCCTTCCTTTCACCATGGCAAACTGAGAGCTGCTCTTTGTCCATTCTTTAGAACACAACTGCTACCAATCAAAGCAAACAAAAACCTCCCTACCTCTGTAGAAATGAAGAGTAAACAGGTATGTTTGCAATTTTATTTACACTGGAGTAGATCTACTAGCTTTTAGGAAGCTAATCCTGATTTACAGTTAGGAATATCAGAGAGCAATCTAGAGCCAAGCTTGTATTTTATGCTGCTGTTACAAGAGTCTGGAAACAACCAGCAGGCTGCTCTTACTACATCAAAGCAAACTGTCAATAACTTACATGATTTCAATTAAAAGCAGATATGCCAAGAACGTATTGAGTACTGAAATCAGACCACGTACCTGGAGCAGGTATTTCTCATTTTTCATCAAGAATCCATGGAATGCCCCTACCTTTTTTGTTTAACATTTAGGGAACATATCCTAATTCAAAGTGCTGATAAAAAATAAATGCAATCTAAGAACACTTGCTTGGTCAGAGCAATGCAGCACTTCAAAGGGTGGCTGCAGAGTGCTCACTCCTGTTAGGTCTGAAGCCCAGCTCTCCACAGACTAACAATGTCACTGGCACCAAATGCTGAGAGTTAAGGAAAAATGAAATGCAAGACTTTATTATTCGTAACAAGAAACAAGATGACATACAGAGAGGAACTGGGGAAAACATTGTTATGAAAGTATCACTGTAGAGAGAACTTGTAGCACATTTGTCAAACTGCAGACACAAAGTTATAAATATTAATTTAACATTCACTGGGAAAAAAAATATATGTATCAGGACAACTCCAGAAGCAGTTACTGAAGATTTCAATACTATACAAAACGTCACATGGCACAAGCACAATTTGACTACACTGCTTTTACAAACAGAAGTGCTAGGAGAGGTTTCCAGAGGGAGGAAATGCTGCCAGCACAAACAGCTCCTGAAGCAGAGAGGCAGAAGTCAGCCCTCTTTGCTTGAGTTAGGCAGAAGTATTTTCAAAATAATTCTGTTTTCAGTGAAAGATTCAATTTCCTTCAAATGGGAATCTGTTGGAAAAGCAGTGCATTTCTTAGAGAGGCTCTGATTATGCTTTTTTTGCCCTTAGACTTCATTTATAAACATTTGCACTGGAAAAAAAACAAACAATCAAGCCACAACCCTTTTTTTTTCCTCCTCTATTTTCTGGTTATTTTTCTCACACAGAATTATTATTTTTCATGCTATGTACTTTCTTTCCTTTGTTGGCTTGTTTTAGTTTTGTGCTTTTAAGATACATATATATTGTAATATATTTGGATTTACAGCACTCTGCATGAAAGGAGATGCCTGGAAGAAAGTGTTCAGCCTTGAGAAGCCAACAGGAAAATCCCACTGTTGTCCTCAACTATCTCGTGAAAAGGTGCAGAGAGGACAGAGACAGACTGTCCTTGGAGATGCACAGAGAGGACAGAAGGCAGTAGACAAACTCTGCCTGGGAAATGACAATAATATATTAGAAAAATATCTTAGTAATAGTAGTCAAACATAAGAATAGAGCCCAGACAGGTGATGGATCATCATCCTTGAATAAGACCCTAAGCCACATAATTTAAGCTGGCCCTGCTTTGAGCAGGGGAGTTGGACTAAACCTCTCCAAAGGCTCCTTCCAACCTACTCTGTGATGAAATACAGATTTTTTGCTGTAAAGACCCATGGGAAGTATTTATAATTACAATAACTAAAGTATTTACACTAGAATGTGTATTTTACATATACTTAGAAAAAAAATACTGCATTTCAAAATGCATTTATTGCAATAGCAGAAGCAAACAGTCAGTAGTAAAGTTAAGTTATTAAGAAAAGCCACAATTTGCATGTAAGCTGAAGCTAGAAGAAAGCTACAGAAGCTCAGTATTCAGAGACACAAACTCATGATTACATGCAACCCTACTCATCTCAACCTCATTAAGAGATAAACAGACTGGGCTGCTGATCTGGACCTAGATTATTATCTAAAGTCCATATGCTTCAGATGCCTGTACTTCCACTAAGTATTTTGAGAGATTAAACTGCAGTGTCAAGGTAAGTATTTCTGTTCTCACAAGTGCAGCCTAGTTTCACTAAACTATCAATCATTTGACCAAAACGTGGTTTTAAACTGCTCTCTTCCAGAGGTGTGAACACTGAACTACCAGTAACAAACTTCTAACTTTCTTGAAATCAAAGGTTCATTTCTACTTTAAAACAAACAAAGAAACAAAAAAAACCAGCAGAAACTTAAAAAGATCTTTATAAAATCTCTGTAACACTTACAATAGTAAGGAAAATTATTCTTGTTGCTAGTTTTTTGTAAATAGGAGCAGCTCTGTGTAACCTGTATTAAAGGTGGTTATAACTACAGTTCACGTTTTATTACTAAAAGGTGGACCAATAAACACATCAAGAAAAGCAGATTATTGCTGTTTCTCAACAAGTCCTTTTTAACAAGGACGTGCTGCCTTGGTAGACAAAGCATGTTTGACAGTCAGCTGAGTTAGGAGGGAGAGAAGTAATGATTTGCATGCCAGAGAACTCCTCAGTGATCACTTTATATTTGGCAGCTGTACAATTTAACTGATTTATAAGACCAAAATCATGTCATTCCATTCATCTCTTGAATGACGGGGCTGATCTTTTCAGAACTAAGTTTGCTTGAAGCGACACAGGAAGGCAGAATCCGAGAGAGTTCTGGACTGCAGGGAAAGTCTGATACTTATCCTGCCAGCTCTAACTATGCAAATAGCAGGTGTCCTTTGAAGCAGCTTTCACCAGGTCTGTCAGACCAACAGGGATGGCTGTGCAGAGAAAGCAGAACATGTATATAAGAAAAATGTGAAATATATCAAGTTTTGTATTCCTGTAGTAGCACTAAGAAAATGAGATATGCCAACATTCAACTCCAAGAGGACTCAAAAAGATCTATAAAAATCCATTCTCTTTTCTGATCAGTTTCTAAACACAAAAACCTCATGAAATGTACTTGTTTTGGACACAAAGAGGCAATTACAAAAAGAAAAAGCTTACAACTGCTCATAGGATGTCATACACTATACACTTCAATTAGCTACTAGATCCTTATGCTTCTAAGTTATCCTATTGTATTCAGAGATACTGGTAAAGATGCTTCGTTTGTAGCTGAGCTTTTAATACGTTGATGCATTCCCCCAAAAGTGGAACATACAAATGGAGTTACTACTTACTAAAAAGGAAAAGGGCATAGTGACTTAAATCTTCCAAGTTACACAGTGGAAGATACTCCTCTGAACATAAGGATAAATTTCTAGTGGTATCTATGCTTAAATAAAGAAGGACAACATTCTCATTTGCAAGAGAACTTTAAAAGGGTCTCAGCATTTTCAACCAAGTAATCAAAATAGATACAGGAGATGAAAACACTTCCACAAAAAATGTCTACAGTTCACATATTAGAGTTATATCAAACATTTCTTTACATTTCTTATATGAAGCCTTTTATTACTGTTACAAGAAGAGCAGCCTAAAGACGACCTAGAAACGAATCATGGCACTCATATAAAAGATTTTTTTTAATACCATAAGTATTATTGCAGTGAGGAGAAACAAACAAATCCTGGTAGCTATTCACTAATTGCTAGTGCAACTGATTCTTCTTGCACGTGATTTTAGCTCAGTTAACACTACTGACTCAGTAACTTACTAACAAAAACATCGTAAGACAAAACACTACACAAACATACTGTACAGCACTGCACCATAAATGAACCTTCATCATATCCAATATCACCAAGTTTTCCTATACTTCACTAAACATTCACTTAACAGCTGGACTAAGAAGAAATAATATAATAGAGACCACATTTCAGAGCTGTGCTGGCAATTATGGCCTCATATCAAGAACTCTGACATAAAATACCTTTTCAGAAGGGAAGAGAGAGCACTTAAAGGTTTCTTCTGCATTTAAACATCTAGGAATTGTTTTTTCAGATCAAGATGACACTTTGCAGCTACCTCCTTCGTAATTTAAACTCCAGAGAAAAAAGGGAAACTAAGGAGATCTAAGCTGCAGCTGAGTTTGTTATGAATATGTGCTATCTTAGAATAAACTTACAATGCAACTATATACAGTGTATCTATGTATTCTATCTTACAATAGAATAAACTTACACGTATCTATGCATCAATGTTGTGGCTGCTCAGGATTGATATTCATAGTCCTGTATATTTCTTTGAGAAACAGCAAGGCAGTGTCTTCAGATTCCCTATAAAGTATTACAAAAAATAATTAAAAAAAAAGTTAATTTGGCATGGATCACATTCTAACCCTTGGAAGGCACACTTCACCCCCATCCCAGTTCATGCAGACTGTTCAGAGAGTTATCACCCCAATCTCTTTTGGGAATGTGGCCTTTCTTCTATTAATCTCCTTTTTGAGTCACAACTCTGCATCAGCTTTACATTCCCTCTGCAATAAGCCAACATGCTTACCTTTTACTGCTGCATTTTCCTTTCTGTGTTCTCCCTAACTCTTACTACACTGCAGTTTGAAATCCCCTTCTCCATCCATTTCTTTGATGTTATTCATTTGGCTTAAATCTCCTCAAACAGCCTATCACTTACTCCTGCCCAGTTCTATCAGCAATACTCTATTTTTCTGCTAATTGGTTTGTGCTTTCTTGTTGATAGGCTGTAACAAACATCCATAGCCATCTTCTGCACCTTACCTCCAAGGAAATGAAAGTATTTTTCATATCATTTAAAGACTAGTATAATTCAAGTGCCATGTTTCAAAATTGTTTTTACCAGCTCTTCTTAAAATCAAAGCTTCAGGCCATCTGAATTTAAATTCAGGAAAAAGAAGTGTCTGTGTTATGTCTATAAAGCGTTATATAAGCACAAAAACCAATACCAATCTAAGAGAATAACAACCACTGTAAAAACAAACAAACAACAACAACAAAAAAAAACAGCAACACAGTTCACCAGGCAAATTTAAATGAAGTTCTAAAGCTGCAGGAGTAGCTACATAATGTAACAGCTCATGCTTTAAAAGAAATTGGACATGGAGTTAGCAAAGACAACTTAGACAGAACTGCGACCCTCCAAATGCAGCGAGCATCTTTTACAGAAAACCTGTACAGCTAAACATGCAAGTCAAGGATCTACAGACATTTCCAACAGTCTACTATGGAGATAGCAGCCACATTTCTCAGTGTTCTCTACTGAACAAGCAAGCAAACAAGCAAGCAGAGGGATCAACATGGAAGCTCTGAACCCTGCAACACACAGACTGTTTTTTAAGGCATTTCCCACCACCTCCTGAGGAAGAAACAAAAAAAAAAAACCTCACATATTTGGGTCATGAATAACCAAAAAAACCCAGACGTGGCTAGATATGCTTTTAAAATTCAGCAGTGACTGGCTGCCACCTTGTGGAATAAAGCTCCTTTCCTTCAGTTTTACCTGCAAAACAGCAGTGCCACCACTGGGCCTCCAACTGCTTGGGAGCTCTGTCAGAGCAAACCAGTGCTTGGCTGCACTGCAGCTTTGATAAACCTTTCTGCAGGCAGTTAATGATCACTGAAGTTGTAGTATTACCAGATACAGCTTACACACCCTCTGTTCTACCATTCCATAATCTGTGTATTTTCACATGTGCTTAATTATAACATCATCCCTTTGAAACATAATCACTTAAAAAGCAGCAAGTTCAAATGCAGACATGGCAACAGCATAATGCAGGTCTACACAATGCCAAAATCTGCACCTTTTCTACAAGTTGTTCTGTATATGAGCAACCACTGTCTACAAGTGGGAGATCACAGTCATCCAAATGTACAGGAAAACCTGCTATGCCTTTTTCTTCCTTTGCTTTGTTGAGCTTTAGCAGCACAGCATCAATATCTGATATTTTCACTTCAACACAAAGAGGTAATTAAGTTTTACTATATACTGAAGTCTAATACAGTTCCTTCACAAATAGTTTTACCTGAAAAGCTACAGATGGCAAAATGCTCATTAAGTTCTCCCTTTAAAAGGATTGTACTAAAGGTATGTGCTTTGACTTTCAAGGTTCAATAGACCAATATGCAACATCCTGATAGCAAACAGGACTATAGAATTGTTTTCATTGTGCAAATGCACACTATTGTACAATGAAACTAGCTAACAGGAAAATCCAGGTAGGACATCTTGAGAATGACATCCTTGAGTAATCATATATTCTGTCTGCCTTCACATTTGACTTCTCTCCATTATTTGATCATCCAGAATATAACAAATTCAACTTCACAATATAGCCTGAGTGGGAAGAAAACATCTTTCCAAATGGGAGACCATTTCAGAGTGAAGTGATGAGGACCTCTTACCAGTAGCACAAATGACTCTGTAAAGCAAAAAGGTATTCATTGAAGCTTTCTATTGGTTTTTCTTGTAGAACATAATCAATGCGCCGTCCTCCATTCAGCATTCCAACCTTCACTGTAAAATCCTCATCTTTTGGAAGGTCTGGACTTTCAGTGATCTTTTCAGCTACAATTAAAGATTTTAAGATTTTAACTATTTTCAAGCACAGCCTGCATAACTATAATTACCACTCATTTTCCCTGCTACAATTTCCAAGCACTTGCAATTAGACAATTATAGCAGTCTCAACTGACTAGGATGGCATTGCATAAACCAGAAAATCAACAGCAAGTGCTAAGATACTCAAGCTTCCATTAACTGCAGAACAATAAATAATAAAACCAAAAAAATGTGTCCACATACCTTCTACCACTTGCTTTTCCTCTTCCTCTTTAATTTGGTTAGCAACTTTCTCCAGTTCTGCTTGTAGCTGAGTTGAAGACGTATGAGCACGTGCAAATTCATTAAGGGTCTGCCACGCGCTCTTCAAAGAGCTGATAAAACCCTGTTTCAGATCAGATCCCATTCGAGACAGAGAGTCTTTCAACTCTAGAAAGAGCATCACAGCAAGAATATTTACAACATTCAACTAAAACCAGAATTATTAAGCCCCATTCAACAAACATTTCAATTATTACCAGAAACAGGCTTGTAATGTCATAAACGTGTTTCTTGCATCCTTACTCTATTTAAAAGGATGATACAGAATTAGTGCATCATTATTTCTCACTAAATGGGTTAATGAATTAACATAATAAACGTGATAACAGCAACTAAGTTGCTATTCAGTACTGGTAGCAAACAGTGAACAAGAGAGGGCTCTCCCAATAGCTCTCCTAACACTCAATTGGTTGATGGTTTAATGGTTAGATTCACACTGCTCTGTTACATCAGGAATCAGAGTTTTCCATGGAACATTCACACAGATCTAAGAAAAATTAGTCTTTCTTGTAAAGAGATAAAGACCATATTTTTTCCATTATTACATACATTTTAAGAGTTGCAAGCTAAAACATTCCTAAGCAAGTACCTCATCTAGCCTAGGAAAACAGACTGATTCTAACATACCATCCCTAAAGCACAAATACTGAATTTCTCTATCCAAGACCCTGAATGAAGATGGACTTTCAAAAGGGCCCTGAACTGTCGCACTGTTAGCTGAACAGTAAAGCTGACATTCTTTAAGCATGCAAAATTTAAGTCACCTTCAGTCACCACTTGTACTCCTGAGCAATAAAATCCCAACCCCTGCATTGGGAAAAAAAACTTCCTTTTTTTTTCCTGAACGTTTCCAATACTGAAAAGACTGGATAAACATCTAATGGAGGTCATCTGGGACGAGGTAAAAAAAACCAAAACAATAAAAGCCATCTAACAACACAAAGACAGGCACCTGGACACACTGTCTCCTGAAACTGTATGATACTCTATTGCCTCAAACAAGGAAGTTGGGAGTTTGATCCATAATTTACATAAGTTTACTTTTTACCTAGATGAAGCCTTTTTCTGCCTTTGTGGTGTGGAATAAGAACTGGTTTTAAACTCAAGTCTTCAATGATCATTGGTTCTATCCTGTAAGCTACTGGATCAAGCTGTTAAGAAATAACAAAGTGATGTTAGTTATCTACCAACCTGTCAATGTTTAATTGCTAATCAAGACAGGACAGAAAAAGACAAACATACTGCATTTACAACACCTGTTAGAATTTCCAAGTTTCCCAGAATCTCTCTAGAAACTAAAAAAAGCCTTGTAAATAGCTCAAATAAAACATTTTTACAAAAGCATGCTGAAAAGTTTGAAATTAATGAAGGAAAAAAACCAAAAACTTTGGTTAAGCTCTAAAAACGAACAGGACAAATATTATCAAGCCATATATAGGCATGGAGCCTGTGAAGCCAACTCTACTTTTTTTGTAGTAAATATCATAGGTATCTGGAATAAATATTCCAGATGGGTTATTCTGTTTTTTGAAAGTGTACATAGGGGGAAATGAGGTGTAATGCTCTAAATTAAAAACTGAGCATTCTGTATTGTGGTTTGCATCAGCTAAAATCCAAACTCAGAAGTACTGCTTACTCACTGGATGATAGATGTTGAAGAAACCCTTGCAAGTAGGAAGCCTGTAGTTCTCATCAATCTTCTCCAGTCCTCGTACAGTTAGGAACACACCAATAGGGGAACCAAGAGCAAAGAATGTATCTGGTTCAAAGTCCAGTGCACTGTAAACTACTGAAACCTATCAGACAAAAGTCAAAAATAATCACTCAGTACTGCCAGCTAATTGCTATAATGCTTAACTAGGAAGGAAAAACAAGCCATGTATTAAATCAAACACATGCTGACAGGTACCTCCAAGACATTTCAGCTGCACTGTTCCATTCCATACTAATACTATAGTGTTGTATATTACTATAATGTGATTTTATTATTTTTTTTAAACTTCACACTATAGGTAGATACAGAAAAAATTAAAAATTGGTATTTATTTGAATAGGAAGCACTCAAGGCTTGTTTCTTGAATTAAGATTAAGTACAACTTAAATATAACAGCATACATGAACCAGTTTAGGCCATCCAGTACCACAGCATTCTTACCATTCTGATTTTGGAACAGGACACTCATTGGTGAAAGTAGAAAAGTTAATTGTATTGGTATCCTCACTATTTTAGTGTTTTTCAGTAATCTGATCCACTCTCCCAGCACTCACTCTCACCAAAAGTTTCTTGTAAACATAACATCTGCACAACAATCAAGGGATGCAGCTCAAAGTCATCGACGTTGAATGAATGAAGTAACACACAAAAACAAGCAAAAGGACAGCACTGTTCCAGATGATTTGTTTAAATTATGTTGTCTCACCTGACCAGTTCCAACTTCAAAATACTCATAGTCAACGTTCACAGATGAAACAGATGCACCAACTGGAAGCTTCCTCTTTGAATGCTGCTGACCAGACTCTGAAGGTGAGACAGAAGTAACTGTTTCTTTTGCTTTCTGGGAAGCTTCTTGTGTTTGAAGCATGGCAGCCAATGCTGCTTTCTTCTCTGCTGCAGCTTTCTTCTGTTCCTTTTGAGACAGGTTTCAAGACCAGAAAAAAATAAATAAATATTTTTTCCACATTTATCAAAATTATTCCAATATATTCATGTTGTTAACAAGTGTTTTAAAGAACAGAAGTTACTTAATAGCAACAAAGTCAGTTACACTTGCTTAACAACTTTTTATTTCACTCCTGAAAAGTGTATTTACCTGCTTGGCTGCTCTGTCTTTTACAAAATTGGCTATTTTCTTTCTTGGTCCAAGAGGTATCCCCATTTCCTTCAGGTCATCAATTGTACACATCAGCTTAAAAACAAAACCACAAATATACACAAAGTACACTTAATAACTTTTCTAGTAACATATATCACTTCTTACTGGCAAATGAAATAATTAAAAGACATTTTACAAAGCTACAGAAATGTAAGAATACAAAACATAGTGCCATAATATAATTGAAAAAAAAAATCCAAGTCATAAAATATTTAGTCTTCATGTCCAGCATTAATTATGCTCATGACTACTTTCATGCCTGACAGTATGCTGAGGCAAAAGAAGAAAACAGCAAACAATAACAAATCCTACACCCTGGTATAACCCCCATGATCCAACTGAACATTATTGTACCAGAGATTCCATGTCAATCCGCTCCTTTTCAAATGTGCTTGCATACTCTGATAAACTCAGCATCTCCAGAGTCTTCTGCAAAGTAGGAACATCATCATCTACTTCAGGCTCACAAAGGTCATCACCAGAAGTGGTAATTGAGGAGCCCAAGGAACTGGTATCTTCAGTCATCTTAAAAGGACAGCATAGTCACATCAGACAGTAACAAGTCAATACACAGCAAATAAACACAAATTCTGTTAATTGCTCTTAGAAGCACTCATGTTATATACGCTTTGTTAATCTAAGCTCATTTTTAGTAAAATACAGTACCAGTTTTCTGTTAATAACAGACTAAGAAATCATACATTTAAAAATTACTGAAACAAGAGAAAGGTTGCTTGAGGTTTTGAACACTTAAAAACGTATTTCCATCAACGATCAAACAGCCAGACACTGCATCAAGCTTGACAACAAATAGATTCATTCTTTTCCTCTTGGAAATCTCTCAACCACTCAGGTTTACAAAGACAAGTTATGCATCCACAAGTCCAAAGATAATGCTCATGATCAAATACCAGGACTGCTCTACTTGGAACTTCAAGGAAAGGCATATGGTTTGTACTGAGATTTGACAATGTTTACAAAATGGCACGTTACCATTAACATGTCAAAACGTACCATCAAAACATTCAATACTGTTTCAGTCAGTAAACTCTGGCCACTAGAGAAGAAGATGCTGAAATTATCAGATCTAATTGCCTGGGAAGATTAGCATGCAAGTTACCTGTTTATCTTGAACAGGCACATCCTTTTCACTCCCATTAACACCAGAGAAAGATTCAGTATTTACTGATGAAGCCAAGTCTTTCTGGTTAGATAGTATGTCAAACAGAATTAAGGAACCTGGAAACAGAAATTAAAGTTGCCTTAAGAACAGTTTTAGATACTTCCTGTGCCAAAGTAATCAGCAAGAATTAGATACAGCAGTTATAGCAACATATAAATTGACAAAAAAAAAAACCTGCTGAACTTAAATACACACATACTAACATAGCAGTAAAATGCAAACAAGATCTTTTTCGTCTTTTTCTGTTCAAGTGGACTGCAGTTGCCAGTATTAAACTACCTTTTAACCATTTTAGACTGAAGATGGATAGATCTTACCAAATGGAAGGAAAATCCCAGCCCAAACCAATGTAAAATAACTTTTATGAAGCCGTATGTTGTGTTCCAAAAAATGACCTTAGTTTTACTGAGTGGGTTACCTGCCTAAGATGACACTAGATAACCAATTAACTTTTAAACTCAGATTAGATATCAAGTCCTCATGAAGAAAATTAAGACAGGTCAAACATACATGTATGCCAGAGTTATAAACTTTCTTGCAGAGCTTTATAAATGCATCTATTGAGAAGGGTTTTATTTTTAGTCTGAAAAGCACGCATGAACTTTCAGCTAAGTTCAGCCTTCTGCTTCACAGAAGTTCCACTTCCCTTCATGTACGAATGCTGGTTTTATTTTCAATCAGTGCCTTCAATAATCACCTAAACTGTGTCCAGCCACAGAGACTCCTCCTTTGAAATCTGGATTGCGACTCATGAAAAGTGCATACAGGCGGTTCATTTCCATCCCTACTTTATCCACAATCGTCTGACAGTAGGTGGGGCTGTTGTAAAACAGGATGTCAAGCAGGGTTTCGTTGGTGAAGTGGCGCAGGCGTCCAATCGATGGCAAAGTGATTTTTTTGATGTTCCTACTCAGAACAGAGAATCGTTAGAAGATAAGTAGTTTGTTAACTTTTGAAACAATAGATGGCAGAGCTGCAATCTAAATACTACAGGAGGGTCTTTAGAGATATTTTCAATAGCATGTAGCTTTCTGGCCTCACTGCAAATTCATACATAAGTGCTCAAGGAATAGACAAAGGGCTTAGTGCCTTCCTCAGAAAGAGGACCCTGGTATCTCCTAGAGTCAGACTTGAGGCTGCAGGAAGGCACAGGAGAGACAACTATCCACTGTGAATGGAACACACCTGTTGCTGTACTGCACATTCACTCTCATAAGTGTTTCATGTATCAATTGCATTAGCCACTCCCATGAAAAAGCTGTACCAAATGTTCAGCACGTATGTATAGTTCTGTATCCTGCTACTCAGCATCATGAAAATACAAAATACTCCACATCTTTCCAACTTTCCCTACAGTGTACAACAAAGTGATAATTACAAAAACAAAAAAGCAGTATTTTTTGTAACACACTCAGACATTTGTTCATCCAGCCTCACAAGCACATTAATTTCTCTAGTTGTTTCTGCAGAAAAAAGATGAACATACACTCACCTGTCCACACCTGTTGCATCTCCATGCAGAGAACTATGCCAGTGAACTGGAAGGAACTCCACCCTGCTCACTTTACCTTCTTCTAAAGATTTCTTAAAGTGAGTCTGCAGCAACTTCAGAGAAACGGTTCTAAAATCATCAACTGTAGAGAAGCAGAGTAATGAAAACCTGACAGTAAAGGTATTCAAGTAGTACACAACTACAAACATTATTTTTTCCCCCTCAATTGCAACAGACATAATCAAAATACAAATAAAGGAAACTGCAAAGTGGAAAAACCTTTCCAAGAATTACTCAATTATTATTATTACTTTTTTAAGTGCCTTTCTTGTAAGCTTCTCCTTATCTCACAACAGTGCATTTTTACTCTAAGATCAGACCACACACAGCCTTCTTAGCTCACTCAACTGCCTTAAATAAATGAATAAACCCAAAGAAATGCACACACAACCAATCATACCCCAAAATCCACTAAAAATCTTTTTTTTTTTTAAAGACATACTTATCTGAAAGATAAGCTATCTGCACTTAACAGTTAAAAATAAAACTGCAATTGAACAAGGGAAAACGTACCACATTCAACAATGCTTCTAAATCTCAAGTCACACACAGGCCCGATGCCATGAACCATGAACACCAAATGGTCAACTTGGGCCATTTCTCCTGTAGAAAAAGAAAAGGAAAAAATCAGAGTACCAATATTTACTACACTAGTGAAATTTAGAGCCAAGCATTCTTAAACTGCTTCAAAATCCTATTACATACCATGGTTCAAGATATCACACAGTCCACAAGACTGCTTTGATTAGAGAACAACATCAATGGATTGCAGCTTAGACTATGGAGCAATTCTAACCTTTAGACTCTACACATGAACAGCGTTTTGCTGCTCCACTCACTGTCATCCAACTTTTGCACTGAACCAAACCCACTGCTCAAGATGCAGCCCCACATACACTGATCACATACCATCAGGTATTTCATCATGGTCATCATCAATTCCACGTTTTACTACCCTTGGTCTTGCCTGACCATCTTGAGAGGTGCCCCATTCATCTGATGTAGCAGAAGGTTGGAACTGAACTATAACCTGAGAAAGAATACATTTACCAGTTATAAATACAAAAACAAACAAAATCAAGCAAAAACACAACCTTTTAAAACCCTATGAGCTTCTCCACAGTTTTTCTTAAATGAGACTCTAGACCCTGAATTAACACAGATAATTCTCACTAGTTTGAGAAGCAACCAGATGACTTACACTAAAGTAAAACCACTAGTTGAAGGTGCTGGCTTGCTCTGCAATTCCTAACAATATCAATTCCTCAGACAAGCATTATTCAGGTGCCTCTTTCCTGGATCCCAGTGCCACTCTTCCTTATTAGCTGGCTATTTTTTGTGAAGAAACTAACTGTTCCCCCTGTTTACAATCATTCCAATTTAAGGCAAAAAAAAATTGATCAGTCCTCATCAGAGAAGGAAAACATTTAAAAGGAGCATAAAAACCTTAGAAAACAATTAATTCACTAGCATGACTGTTTATAGTAACTAGCACAAGTGTCACATCATATTTATGACACCAAGAATTTTAAGTGCTTCTTCTCTAGGTTTTTTCCTGGATGAAACTTCTTAACCTACATTAGTGGTAATAACATTCTTAACCTACATGTGGTAAATGTAGGAATAACTGATTCTGATAAATATTTTTTTAATTTTATGTATTACTGCATCTGTGATAAGAGAACAGTTAACAACACTGCTCAGTAAGTCTGAAGTCCACAGTTAAATCACACGACACTGCTAGCAGAGCATTTACAGTACAGAAAAGATTTAGCTAGAAATTCTACTTCCTCATGGCCTAGAAATAGCTGCAGTGGAAGACTTTGTGGCTAAAATATTCAAGCTAATTTTTACTGTTTGATTAATGCTCTTTTTCCCATGAAAGCTTAGCTTTAATTAACCTCAGACAGTCTCTACCAACTGGAAAGTAATTTAAATTACCTCCTGCTCACTGCCAGTTACACTTAGCAAATATTTCAGCCATTTAACCCTTGTTCTTTCTAAGTACCAGGATGCACTGTATTTTAGTCAGGTCACAGCACATTAAAACATGAAGATTTTATAGTTTATTTTATAGAATTTTATAGAAGACTTTATAGTATATTATATAGTTTCTGTAAGCATTTTTATCTTAAACGCACACATACTCATAACAATTAAGAAGTCAATTTTAAGCAAAACTAACACTGCATTATTCTTATACTCATTCAGCCCAATGCATTCTGCAAGAACCAGCTGCCAGAATCTATTACCTTGGGATTATGCATAACAATTGTCTCCCCATTTGGGAATTCAAGTCGACGATGCCATTGATTTGTAGTTACAGCCCTTTTATATTCTGCCTGAAACGGTAAACAAGTGTAATTGAGAAATCTCATTTCATGTCTTTTTTGGCCATGCACATTATCTGTAATGTTAACATTAGAAGCTATATAGTTTTATCTACACTATGAGTGACATGGCTCAGTACACATGGTGGGGATGGTTTGAGGGTTGGACTAGACGATATTAGTGGTCATAATATCATAACATGATAAATAAAAAGTACTTCCAAGTTCTTCATGAAGCTTATGTAAAAAGTAATACCTACCTCCAGCTTATCACTAAAATCCTCAGTGTAAGGAATAAAGCGGCTGTCCTTCTCTCCCTTATAGAACCACATGCATCGTCTCACTTCTGAAGGATCCTCTTCCCAGTAAACAGCCTTCCTCATTCTGTCATACAGGTACACGTCATAGCGCCCGCCATCAGTGCTCAGAACCACGCTCTCAGGATCAGGCTGGACTGTGACACAAAAGTTACCCTCAGTTACAACACGAACGTGTGCATTCTTTTTTCCTCTCTCATTCCAAGGCCCCAGTCACTACTGTGACTGACACTAAGTCATTAAGGCAGATATTTATATCATAGAAGTTTAATATCTTCCATCTAGTTCCTTCTGCTCACCTCTGAAGAAGACACGATTAAAATCTTTATAACTTACCAGAGTTATAGACTTCCTCTAGTTTTGCAGAATCCAGAATGCTGAATGGCATCCATATTTGCTTGTCTTCCACTTCTTTACAGTAGAACCAGTGTGGCTGAACAGGCTCATATTGGTTCTGTGGCAGAACAGGAGGTGCTTGGACCAATGGACCTGCAGGCCTGGGAGCTCGGAGCTGTGACTGAGACTGAGGAAACTAAAAAAAAGGTCTCTCTCAATTTTACAGATTTTTTTTTTTTTAAATAGAATTAATTCATCCTTTGCAATAAAGAGCACTGTGAGTTTTTATTTCTGTTTTCCAAGAACATTCTCTTTCAATCAGAAAATAGTATATAGACAAGTTGCCCATTGCTTGTGTTTTCGAAAACTTGCATGTTTCCAATTACAGGATTGATCTTTAAGGTAAAACACACAGTTCAAAAAGGAATAGAGTCTTAAATTGCTAAATTCTGGTAGCACCACATCAGGAACAATTTACTTACCTGTGTCAATGGCCCTGGAGGTGTCTGATACATCTGGACAGGTGGGACAGAGGATGGTGGGTGAACAGGTGGGGTTGATGCGTGACCCTGCTGCAGTTGCGGAGGAGTAAGGTATGGGTTGGCTCTGCTGCTCAGGGTGGTGTGGCGATAAGGATTATAACCCTGCTGAGATGGAAGAGCAGAAGCATTTGCAGGTGGGGGACAGCTCTGTTGAGGAGTCTGATAACCTGCAATTCCCACCTGTGAAGTAGGTGGAGGACCAGAAGAGGACTCTGACTTGGGAAGCTGTGGAGAAAAGGCATTTTGCCCGTCCTGTGACCCAGTCACAAGAGGAAGTGAAGTTGGAGGCCTGGAGAAGGCTGCTGCTCCAACAGGTGGTGCAGAAGACGTTAAGGGCAGCTGCCCAATGCTTCCAAACGGATCGCTGCTACTGGGCACTTGAGAGAAATAGTTGAAAGTCTGTGGAGGATTAGGGCTGGCAGAAGTCTGACCCAAGAAGCTGTCCTCTTCGCCAACATCTGCAGAATCATCTGCAAGGACATACAAAACAAAAAGACGTCCAGAGAGGTTCCAACAAATCAGCACATGTAGACAAGATGTTCTGTAATGTTACAAGCTATTTCCAAAACTCTACTGGACTATATGAAACCAAAACTATTACAAATCTTACATATCCTTGAAGATTAAATATGCCATAAAGTTAAACAAAGGATGCCAAGGTCATTCTGTGTTCATAAAGCAACAAAAACTAAAATTTTAAGTAAAAGACCAAAGTATAACTTAAATTAGGACCTTTCCAAGCCACCTTGTCAAATAAACATGCCTCCATGACACTAAAATCCCCTTCAATCTCCCTTATGCCTACCAAATACAGGAGTGGCTTTGCTTTATTTCCTCTTGCTACAAAAACAGATTCTAAGAATAGAAACTTACTCTCTAATGTTTAGGCTTCCAAGATCTCACTTAAAAGTAGGGATTAAGGACATTCCCAAACTGACTGTGCCTACTGGTGATGGCTCTTAGTGGCTTAAGGCCATCCTCTCTTGACCCATCAGCAACACCCTCTCTCAGTTTCCCACTTTATTTGCAAGGTGGCCAAAACTGATCACTCCAGTTTCTCTGATAAGCAAGATTCATCACAAGCAAGAGTTAGTCCGGTTCTGTCTAAGAACCTTACTGTAGATTTGTGCAAGAGGTGAATCTCTGGTACAGAAAAACAAGTTCCCATCCTGTGTAATTGCAGGAGAGAGCTTAACATCCTGTCATGTCTGTGTTTTTGCATCTTGAGAAAGAACACATGCCAGCTCCCTGTCAGTTTCAGCTTTCTGCTTTGCACTGATCCAGTAGAAATTGGAAAACCAAGCAGTTTGACCTGAGTCCAGCAATAGACTCAGCTGAACGTTGAACTGTCTGAGCATCATTGCCTGCCTGCTGAGGAAACAGCACCTTGCAAGCACCCAAAGCAATTTACTGGAAGTCATAAGAGCATTGTTTCTGCTCTGGCAGTCAAATAATCCCCAGACAGTGGGGATGAATCCCCCTTTACTGCTTCTCTGCTCCTCAATCCCCAGGCAATGAGAGACCAGCAGCTCCAAGCGGCCGATAACAAACACCTTAACATCTTTACCTGCAGCCAACATCACAGGAATACAGAGCATCAAGGGAGCACTGGGGAATCCGTAGAGAAGTCCCTGTAGGAAGCTGCTGTTCTAGTTAATCAATCAGGAAAGCAGAATTTGCCATGACTAAAATGTTTATTTACCAGTCTTTTCTGATGACAACAATTTTAGGCAAGCACCACCTGAATTTGCACCTATGGTACCACTTTCAAGAGCCTTTCAAGGCCTTTACCAAAACCCTATTCACAAACCACTTTAAGCATATTTGGAAAACTCATTCTATCTGTGCATTTCCTAAAAAAATGGACAGACAAAACCATATATACATACAGTTTTCAGATACAATCTCTACATTACCTTTTTTGTAATTTGCACAAACTCCATTGAAACACATGCATAGACAAAGTGAAGCACTTTGTACAAATGAAAAAAGAATCCTATGATTCTTCAGCTTTGAGAAACAAGGGCAGTATTCCTCTCACATTCAGTGACTGTGTGACAGCCTCCTGTGCATTCCTCACAGATAATACCTTGTCACTCGCAGACTGCCATCTGACAATCCCTAGTGACAAAAGTCCAAGTCCTCATTGGGAACACTTCCTACAGTAAGGATGTTAGTTAGTTCATCTGAACCAGAGAACACATCTTTTGTCTTCAAACCGTATGGCACAAACCTCTTACTGCTACTGACTCTTCGAAATGCAACAGATGCATTCATGCACACAGCTTCCAAACATCAGCTTTCACATGGATGTCAAACAATTCCTGATGTAGATTCTCAAAACAGTTCAGGATTCAAAGTCAAGGGCTCATCCCTTCCTGCTTCACACTGTGATTCAAGATGCAAACCGCTCTATGCATCCAGGTCCTTGTGACAGCTGGCTAGTCAAGGTGAATGGGAGGCATGACAGAAGTAGAATATAACAGGATGCCCCTCCCTTGAACCTGGCATAACCTCAGTAGATCTCCAGCAATTAATTTCACTCCAGTTGCAAAACTACGAACCTTCATCCAATCAAAAATTCAGCAAAAAGGAGAGCGCACAACTAATCACATCTTATTACTGAAATCCCATCAACAGATTTCCTCCCTCGCCAGGAAGCTGCCACGTGAGAGCCACTCACATAATGCTAATTTCCAGACCTGCACTTAAGAACTGTAAGGACTGTGCAAGCTCAGTTAGTACATGTATCAGCCACCTACCTTAGATAAGTAGGAATGATATTTTAATGTTCTTATTCCCTCTCTCTGCACCTAAAAATGTGGATCCTCTAAAAACCATTCTGAAGCCACACTTGTCAAGCATGTTTGTAAACTCACAGTGACGTACTGCATTCATTTCCCTAGCTAAGGCATGTCAGCGTTGAAATCAAGTTTTGGATTTTGAACTGAGTGTGGAATCACAGACTCATTAAGGTTGGAAACGACCACCAAGACCATCCAGCCCCCCCAGCAGGCCCATCCGCACACCGCTCAGTGCCACAACCCACAGCTCTGTACTCCCACAGCTCTGTACACCCACAGGCTCAGCGACCCAGCACTGCCCGGGCAGCTGCGCCTTCAAACATCCCCCCTCAGCCTTCCCTGGTGCTAAATTAACATGGAAATCTCAAGTTCCTGCTCAGCGCTCTGTATCCGCACGAGGAAAATGAAAGATGACGTGGGATTAGCACACCCTCAGGGAAGATGAGGGTCACAGTGCGACAGGAGCTACCGAAGGGAAGCACAGTTTGGCCGAGCACAGCACGGCAGAGCACAGCACGGAATCCCGAGCACAGCGGGACGAGGAGCGGCCCCTCAGCCCCACACGCCATAGCGCCCGCCCCTCACAGCACCCCATACCCGCCGTGAGGAGAGCGGGGCCCGGCGGCGCGGCCGGCGCCTGGCTGACCGGGATGAAAGGCACGGTGAAGTTGAATTCCGTAGCGGAGGAAGCGAAAAGAAGGTTGGTGCCGCTACCGGGCTTCGCCGCCGCCATGGCTGCGCCCCGTCCACGTCCCTTCCCAACGGCAGCCCGGCCCCTTCCGCCCTTATCCCGCCCGCCTTTAAGATGGCGGCCCCGCGAGCGGGCGCGGCAGGAGGAGAAGGGAGGGGCGAGAGGAAAAGGCGGGTTCGGATCGCGCCGCCATTGCTGCGGCCGCTCTGAGAGGAAGAGGAGGAGGAGAAGGCGGAGGGCGGAAGTCCGCGGTCCCCGCGCTGGGCTGGCGAGCGGGAGTCGGCGGCTGCGGGGCGCTGGGGAGGCGGCGGCGGCGGCCTTCGCCCGCTTCTCTCCCGCCATGCCGTGCGTGGCCGACTGGCTCAACAGCCCCTTCAGCATCGTGCAGGGCATCTTCGGTGAGCGCGGGGCCGGGCGGGGCCGGGATCTGCCAGGAGCGAGCCGGAGGGAGGGCCGCGGGCCGGTACCTCTTTCCCCGCCGGGAGCGGCGCCGGGCTGAGGCGCGGCGTGCTGCCGTGTGCTGCGGGGCGGCGGCCGGCCGGCCTGCCTGCTTGTGCCGGAGCTGCGTAGGGCTGTCCCAGCCGGGCGATCCGCTTCGCAACTTAGCATAGAGCAAACCCACGTGTGTTTTTCGGGGTAGCGGTACTGCTGCCGTGCGCTTCTCTGGCAGCAAGAAGTACTGGAAGCGAGACCCGAGCGCGTGGGTTTGGAGCTGGAGGCAGCACGGAGAACGAGGGCTCTTCTCGTAGAGAATGAGGGCTCTTCTTGTGGCCTTGGCCGTGGGGCTTGCTGCTCGCTGTACCCCCATGAACGCTGCCGCTGCCATAGCTGAGGCTCGGTGCTAGGCTTGATCTGAGCTAAAAGCTCGCTGAAATAAAGAAAACTTCCTCATGCAGCAGAAAGCGGTGCCTCGGCTCCTCCAGTCGCACGTACCCGGGAGTGTTGCTGTGTTTCAGAGCCCTTCTGCGCTGCCCAGCCTGTGTGTTGTTTTCTCAGTTCGCCCGAGGGGCGTGGGATGGGGAGCTGGGCACAATGTAACATTCATAAAGTCGTCTAGAACTCAGCTGTTTGCCCAGAATGGGGATAAATGTTTGAATTGCTTACTGTGTTGGCACGGTGCTGAATAGGAGCCTGTTGTGTGATGCAAATGTTGATGGAAACGTGCCTTGTTTTGTAGCCCAAAATACTCCAAATTCCGACTGGGAGAAGAAGGTAACTGACTACTTCAAAGAGAAATTAAAGGAAAATAATGCTACTAATTGGGTAAGACTGTTATTCTCTTCAAGTTACACAACTCTGAAGTTATGCTCTTGTACCTCCTAATCGTTGCAGTGATATATTTTTAAGAAGTTCTTCCTTTTAATGATATGCACTTCTGAACGTTAGGCCTTTGTGATGATTATTTACATTTCAGTTGCTTTAGTCTGTATGTAAAACAAGATGCAAATTCCTGACTGATACTGCAGCAGCCCCAGTCCTTGGCTCCAGTGTGCTGGTTTGCCTTGGGCCCCACCTGCTGAGCGCTGCCTGCTGGTGCTGGGATCCAGTAGGTGGCAGGAGCTGACAAACACTGTCATATTTGGAGGCCAGGCCTGTTGGTCTGCAATAAATGTACACAGGAAGTGTTCAAACTGTTCTTCTTTCATGTCCTTCTATCATAATGCTGCAAAATTCAGGTGGGTTGAAGAAATATCTGCTTGGATATTCACGTTTGAGGAAGAATAGCATCTGCTAAAACTTCTAGAAGTCCAGCAAGGGAAAACCATGCTTTAGATTTAAAATAAAGCGTACACACTTGAGTTCAAATGATGCTTTAGTGTAAAAGGCTGACAAAAATGGCATCCTGGAGCACTGTTAATTAGATTGAAACAACAACACTTCAAGGCTTGAGCCAAGCAAGTTAGCAGTGGGATATATAAGATGATAAGAAAGGGGCGGTGACAGCTTTTGCAATGTGTTTGTTTGGGTTTTTTTTTTTTTTGCTTACTTCATTGTGATACTTAATGCTTATATGGCAGTTGTTTAGGAAAAACTTTCTTTTACAGGTCCCATCGCTGAATGATGTTCCTGTACATTACCTGAAACCCAACAGTTTAGTGAAATTTCGCTGTATGGTTCAAGATATGTTTGATCCTGAGTTTTATATGGGTGTATATGAAACAGTTGACCCAAACACAAATGCACGTGTAAGTGAAATACTGACTTGTTACTTCTGTAAATGCTTAATGTTTTCTTCTTCCAAGTCATCGTATTTCTCAACTTTCAGAGCTAAAGCTATGGAGTCTGGCACTGTCTGGTGGTAGCTTATTATATAGCATCAGTAATATAACAGTATTTATAATTCTCTTGGGAATTCAGGGAATAAATATTGCTTTAAAAGTATATATTTTTGAAGGACTTAAGTGCAATAATTTAGATGTAAATCATATTCAAGCTGCTGGCACACAGGGAATGATTGCATTGTTTTTTCCTTCTTGACAGGTTTTGCATTTTGGTAAATACAGAGATGTGGCAGAATGTGGGGTAAGTTACCCAAGTTGTATGCATTTTGGGATGAACTATTAGTTGAAAAGATACAGTTTATAAGTGCAGTGTAACTTGGTACTCACAGTGGGCTCCTGGAGATAAGTCTCTTAAAACTGGAAGTTAATCTCAGATTGGGACAGCAGAGTATTCCTAATTGTTTATCTGCTTTCGAAGTTCAGCACAGTTGAAGTCAATTCTGTTTTAATTAACATTTGTTCTACTGGGTGGGGTGGGACAGAAAGCACTTCAGACTGTTTAGATTCACTGTTTCATAATATGTAATCAGGCACATTGTGAGTTCTGGCTAAGTAGCTGAATATGTGAATATTTAGTTTTAAACAGGAAAGACACTAATCTGGGTTTTTAATGTTGTTATTTCTATTGGCATTCTAGCCACAGCAGGAAATTGATATGAACTCCTCACAAACAGTCACCTTGGAAAGACAGACATTCTACTGCGTTCCGGTGCCTGGTGAATCAGCCTGGGTGAAAGAAATATCTTTTTTCTCTGAGCTAGTGCTGTGCTATGCAAACATTATCACCAGTTAATTTGTTAGCTGTAAGGAGACAAATTTATGTAATGTTTCTTAGTTTTGGAATTGTTGTTTTGTTTTTCACTTCAAGGGAATCAGGACAGGTAATGATTGGAAGGCTCTTGAAAATTGCTGATAATTCATATTTATGCATCTTTAGAAAATGGGAGACTCAATTTGAGCTCTGGGCGTTCACTGATGTTTTCTGGTGAAACCAAGACATTGCTACATAGTAAGAGTCTGACAGAAGCACTTGGAGAAACACTTGCAGCATGTTAGACAGTAATTCTTGGAGGGGATATGTTGCATTTTGTAAAATGATGAGAATTTGATGGTAAATCTGATGACTTGGTAATTCACATTTTGAATTCAGAATTTAAGAAAACTACTTGTCATTGGCACAGAATGCCAATAGCACTTGAATATGGTGGGCTGGGTGTTTTTTGGTGAATAGGTGATCGCTAGGAATTAATCTGGGGGGAATGCTCAGGTCAAAATCTTGCAGCAATGGAAATTTCAGGTGAACCTGACTGGTGTGGAGATGCCTGAAAGTCATTTCAACGTTTGTACATCGCATGCTAATGAAAGCACCACTATATTAGATGTTGCAAAACTCATTTATACCTGCAGCACAGCTGGCATCTTACAAGTACGTCAGCATCTGCTGTGTATTTCTTTTCTAAGTAGTCCTAATAACTGCATCAGGTAGTCTTGCTTTGACAACCAGCATGTTGCCTGGGCCTGAAGAAACTTCTAATACTTTGTTCAAAATAGGAGATGACATCAGCAGAGCTCACTTCCCCTGAGTTTTTCTTGCTGAGTGTGGTGTTGTCCTTAATCCTCAATTTTACGCATATATCAGTGCCAGCCAAGCTCGAGTTAGTCCTTCAACATCCTACACACCAAGTCGCCACAAGAGGAGCTATGAGGAGGATGAGGACATGGAGCAACATCCATCTAAACAGAAAGAGCAGCACATGGGTAATGGTCTTACTGATGACTAGATGTTAAGGCATTTTGTCAGGCTGTGCAGAAATTCAACTTTAGAAATCAAAGTATTTGCAATTGCTTGAATCAGCATTGGTTAATGCAGCCAACTTGGTGTTTTTGTAGACATCATCAGTGGCTTAAGTAATGAGGGAGACCTTATGGTGTTGGGCATTGTATATTGTATGGCTTATTGGTTTTTATTTCCCACAGTTAATAATTCCTAAAATAAATATCTTGTTCAGCAGCACTTGTATGATGCCTTTTCTGGGAGTTCTCTTTTAATTTCTAACTGTAAAGCATGTTTCATGGTAATCTTGAGAAAATGAGTTTCTTTGGATGTTACTGCTTAAATTGAGGCTGGACTGCATCTTAATTGGGTGCTGCTTTGCTGCAGAGAGTACTGTATTTCTAAAGAATACCCTCTAGCCTCACCTTCTTCTTTTGTGAGACTTACAAATTCATAAAGGAGGCAGATTAATACCAGATGCTTTGTAGCATGCTAAAGAAGGCTCTTAGACCTTCTCAGAGGATGATATTTTCAAACCATCAGTGTTAGGATGGTGTGCACTGCTTACTGATCTTGCGGACAACTTGTGAACTACTTGTTCTGTTGCTGTTTTGTGGAGACACCACTTCAACTGGCATAGGGGCCTCCTGAACATTTTGACGCCTTGTCTTTTGAACAACAGCCAATGGTTAGTTCAAAATGATGAATCCCATTACAAGAAAAATAAGTGGAGAAAGTCTCTTCTGTTTGGTCTTACGTGGTCATGAGGTTCACTTGCTGCATTTTTGGTTTTTGTGTTTAAATGGATGAATTGCAGAGCAGGTTTTCATAATGTTTTTTACTGCTGAAAATCTAAAGATGATCAACGCGACCTGCTTTGTTGATGTATATTCTCACATCTGTGATTATCTGTTTTTCAAACTTGATATGCAGAAATGTGTTGCCTTTGTAGACCTGCACAATTTAGAAGTGTTTAGTTGATGGGGTTGAAGCATCACATGTTGAAACTGAGGTGGTTTGATCATGTTTGGAGGTTTTTAAGACATGCAGATTTTACCCACTTTCCTGTTTATCTTGGTAATGTAAAATATGCTTGTGATACTTTGCTACTTTGAGTCAGAATATCCTTTGACAAATATGCTCTTTTTTTGTTTGGCTTCTTGTTAAATTAGTGTAATTCTACGTTGCTTGATGCACTGAGTTGTTTACTTTGCTTTTCTATTGAGGAGTGTGTGAATCCTTTGCTTTCAGGCAGTGGAGGTGATAGTCATGGATGTGGGGAGCCGAAAAGATTAGAAACTGAAGCTTCTGCAGGTCATCATCTCATTTCTCCCAACTGTTCACCTCCTCTTGACTTGAATTTTCCATTGCCAGGGGAGAAAGGACCAGCATGTCTTGTAAAGGTAAGAAAAATAGAGTGATGATGAGCACAGTTATGAGGCAGACAATCTGAAGTGGCAGGGGGAAAAGTCTGTTACTAACTGCTCAAATGTCTGGCAGAAACTGGCTTCTGGATACTTGCTTCTAGGATTTGCCCTCTTAAGCAGGAATTTGTGATGGGAAAAAGAAAAAACAACACAGCAGTACCTCTGTCTTGTGTTTGAGCTGGTCTTTGATTCTATGCTATGAAACTTCTAACACTGCTTCCTTCTCTCGGACAGGTATATGAGAGCTGGGATACCTTCAAAGTCAATGATGTTCTGGAGGTGTATGGTATTTTGTCTGTGGATCCAGTGCTGAGTATAGTGAACAACGAAGAGAGGTAAGGCTTGGGTGGCATGTGGTTCTGAAGTACATTTATGTTAATATGCCAATTATTTTTGTTTGTCCCTTTAATACAGACAGGGAAGTATGTGATACGTAATATTCACCTCTTCAGTTGTTGCCTAAATGCTTGATATGGAAAGCATTAGATTCACAGTCCTGTAAACTAAAATCCATTATACTCTGAAGCATCCATGGCCTTGGATTCATGATGCATGTTTTCCTACGTTGTTACCCAGTCTTTAAAGCAGAAACTATTTCTGTAGCTAAGTTCTGTACACTTTCATGCCTATTAAAATCTCAGAGGCTGAATGAATAGCGAATAAATAGGGAGCAGTTTTTGAGTAGGCTTTAAAATGATAAAATATACTATAGTTAATACTATACTCTTGTGAACTGTAGAATACTTTAAACTTCTGTCTCTTCATAAAGGTGGAATGATTGTAAATAGGGTTGGGTTTATTTTCTGCTAATTAAGGTGTATTATTATACTTCTGAAGTTTCTGGTTTCACCTTCTGTTCTGTGACTACTTGCTTGAAGAAATGCAGTTCTAAGCAAATCAATTGTAAAAATAATCTTAATGACTAATCTAACAGAGATACTACTAATGCCTTGAGCAGTTGTGCTTCAAGTAAATTATTTGTGTTAGTAACTTTGTTTATCCTTTTAATAAATCCAGTATCAAGAGTGCAGTATGAGTCCTTTATAGTGCCAGCTTCTTAAAAGTAACTCAGCCTGGTCAGCTGCTTTTGGCTATCAGCTGTCTGACAGAAAGCTAATCCTGCACTGACAGATCAGTTGGTGTCATACAGTTATTTATTTGTTTTCTGCATGTCGTTCTATCACAAATAAACAACGTGGTGGCATTTAGCAACATCTTGAATGCAGAGTCTAAACAAAAGATTTTTTTTTGATAGAAAGAGACAGAGGGTTGTTGGAGAGGTCTTGAAGTAATGAAGCCTTTCAGCTTAAGGCTAGTAGAAGTTCATCAGATCCTTGTTCATCAGATACCAATCCTTGCCATCATACTGTACAGTCACCTTTAGATTTTAGTTTGTGCATAACACATGAAAACAGCCTGAAAGGGATTTTGTAAGGCACCACTGAGAAGACCAAACCTTGTATAACTGAACTCTAAATTAAGAGGTAACACATGCAAGCTACAGTTGAAGTATGCTCAGATTTTTTTTCTCTCAGCCGTTATGGGGCTGCCTTGAAGCTCTTGTTGGCAGTGCCTAGAACCTGGCAGAAAACAACAAAAAAGTAATGCATCTTTTCTGAAAAGTTGCTGTATGTATATAATATCATCCATATTTGCTGGACAGAGCAGTGTGTAACGCTTGATGTGAAGTTGCATCTGATTAAGTGGTGCAGCAAACAATGTGGTCTGTTTTGGGTGGCTTTTTTCCCCAGGAATGTAAGAATCCGTTATCCTCCTGACACTAATAGAATCCAACTTCCTCTGTCAAGCATGCTTTGGTGTTTCTATCTCATTGGTTATAAACTGTGATTTTGTATTTGATGTTAATAAAAACCCTGAAGACAGTTCCTATAGTTGGAATACAGAAGTTACCAAGAGTTGGGAATAGAGGTTGGGAACAGACATGCTGTGTTCATGCCGTGGTTCCAACAGCTTGTGCTCAGGTGGAGAAAAAGGTTTGGAGTATTTTCAAGTCTGCTTGTGCCCTTTCCTAGGGATAGCTCAACCCTGGATCCTATGGAGTGCATGGACACAGCAGAAGAGCAGAGAGTACACAGTCCTCCATCCTCATTAGTCCCCAGAATCCACGTGATTTTGGCACATAAATTGCAACATCTTAATCCATTACTGCCTGCTTGCCTTAATGAAGAAGAGAGTAAAACCTGTGAGTACACTTCACTCTACACACTTGTAAATGTGCAGTTTGCTGGTACATATGGACAGGGATTTCTTAGCTCAGAGACAAATGCATCACTATTAGATTTGTTTTTAAGTTTTGTGAAAGTAGAAGAGCCATTCAATGCCACAGCCATTCAAAACATGAGTTTGTATTTATGTGATGCTTATGCATTGCTTTTTCTGAACTAAATGTAAGTTAAATGAAACATACTTAGCATCTACAAGCTCAAAGACTTCACCAAGCCGTTTGGCTGTAAGATTCCATTTGCTTTCAAATGCAGTAGTGAATTGCTGGAAAACTATATCTCCAAATTAATACTGCAGTGTAAGTAAACAGATGTGCAACATAAGGAATCAATGCTGTGAGAATAAGCAAAAGCAGTTCTGGTTTTGAAGTAACTGTGTCATTCTTTGTGGCTGATTTAACTATTAGTTTTCTTGTTAATTATTGCACGTTAACAATGATGTACTTCATCCCTTCCTTGCATACATTGTATTGGCTGTTTTGAGCTCTGCTGTGTGTAAGGGGATTTTTTGTTTCTGATTTGGTATGACTATGCTATATATCTCAGAAATTAGACTCCAAGCATTATAGACTTCTGCAAAAGTATTGTTTGCATTTATAACATTATTTAATTAAAAAAAAAAAAGTATTTCAAAGGAAATGCTGTGCAGCTGAAGTTACCTGAAGCCAGTAATTGCTTTGTAGGCAAACAAATGTTTATTTTTCTGTCTTGGAGTAACCACTCTTCTCGATCTGATTGTAATGGAAAACAAGCTTTATGTAAAGAAAAGTGGGGGGTGAAGAACTGCCCATTCTCTGACATTGTTGTCTTCTGCTCTTTTATCAGTTGTGTCTAATTTCATGTCTGAGCTGTCACCAGTTAGAGCAGAGTTGCTTGGGTTCCTCACACATGCCCTCTTGGGAGACAGTTTGGCTGCAGAGTACCTTATATTGCATCTCATCTCTACAGTGTAAGTATTCAGATGTTTGTCTTTCAAAAGACATTTCTTTTTTGGGGTTCTTCACCATTCTGTAAGTGAACAGCAGAAACTGTTTATTCCAGCAGTACTTTGTCCAGATAGTTATCCTGTCATAGTGGGCAGTATTAGCAGACTGCATTCTCTGGAATACCAGAAGGTTTTGTTCAGAGGCCAATTTCATCCTTTCGGCATTGCTTTGAGAGCTGGAAAAAAATCTCCTAGATAAAAGTTTAAACAGAGGTACAATATCAGTACATTTGTGTGCACACACTGTTCTTGCTGGCTGTGAACGCTCTGATGCTTGGGTCACACGGTAGTTTTTTTTCCTCTTATCACAAAAAAATGTGAAACTTGTCAAGAACTGGCAGAAGATGTACAGTAAGAAAAGGGAGAGGAAAGCTAATTTAGTCTAATTTAGTTCCATGGGCACTGGAGAAGGAGCGAAAATGAGCCTATTACTGACATGTATATCAGTACTGAAATCTCCTGCTAGCTATCAGAGATTGATCACAGATATCGCTCAGTTTGGTAAGAGAGATCGCTCCATTTGAGTGATATCTCTGATCACTCTGTTAATCAGATACTTCCCTCACCATGTTTCTTTTTGATTTAGTTATGCGAGACGAGATGTGCTTCCTCTGGGAAAATTCACAGTCAACTTGAGTGGATGTCCAAGGAACAGCATCTTCACAGAGCACATCTACCGCATCATCCAGCAGCTCGTCCCAGCTGTAAGTGTAACATCACAGTGTTGCAGTGTTTTTAGTTGTAGATGTTGGGGTAATTGGCCAAAAGAAAGAGACTGTAACTTATTAAATAAAGTTGCTGATCTCCATCTAAGGGGCAGGTAAAAGTGGAGATGTATGTGGCTCTCTTCCAGTTGAAGCCTGTATTATCCTAGTTGTCTAAGATGAACATGGAAACAGGTCCTCTCCTCGTATGTATTGAACTGTCAGACAGATGCATCTACCTTTTCTTACCGCATCACTTCTTAAGCCTTTAGTATTTGGATGTTTGGAATAAAATGTGTTCTGTATTATGGCAGCAAGCTTTATTTTACTTCCTGTGGAGGTTCACAATTACAGTTCCTGCTAAAGAAAAAAATTACTTACTGGAGAGGTGAGAGGAGATGTGTGAGGAGTTTCTTTTCTCATTGCAGTCCTATCGCCTCCAAATGACGATTGAAAACATGAACCACTCACGATTTATCCCACGCAAAGACTACACAGCTAATCGCTTAGTCAGTGGAATACTGCAGCTCGCCAGCAACACTTCCCTTGTCATAGATGAGACTCAGCTTGAGCAAGGACAGCTTGACACAAAAGGTACAATTTTTTCTTATATGTATGTATTTGAAGAGAGTGGTGCTAACTGTGTCCCAGTGACAAGTTTCTGTTACAAAACAGCTGGTGGTTTCCATATTCTATTTCATTGCTTAAAGTAGAATGCTGCTAGTTCTGCTGCCTTCTCAGACAATTTAATGCATGATCTCTCAGTTTTGCTTACTGGAAATCTCTGCTGGTTTGCTCAGAAGTGCTTGTATTGAGTCAGAACGAGTAGCTCTACAATTAAAAGTCCTACACCTATTTTTTTTCCCCCCCAAGAATCCCTTTATTAAGGAGTACTACCTGTCCCAGACCTCAGGTGACCTGTAGTGAAACAAAATGGTATCTCATTTGGTATGACTGTGTCATAGAGTGCTCTGGGCAGCGTGTCTGACGCTTGATGGAAGAGGCTGCTGGTTTGAATGAGTCTTCAGACCGCATTACCTCTGAACCATTACAGTGGTTTGGCTTTTCTGGGAGGCGAAGAAGGTGGGGGGAGCATACGCTGCCTGATGCTTTATACATTTACTGTATATATGAAAACCATCCCATGAAACCCTACTTAAATGTGGGGCATACAAAATTAGCTAGTGTCTCATAGGAAAAAAAGGTGGTTCTGTCATTTAAGCTGATGTGTTGCACAGTGTGCTTTCTACAGAGCTTTAAGTAATAACCTACATAAAAGAGGTACCTTCTAGAAGCTCAATAACTGGAGAATGTATAGCATGGCTACATGTGATGTTTTGAGAAAAGACTAATGTCACTGGAAGTGACTTTTAAAAGAACAGTACTACCTTCATGAGTCTGAAGTGTGTGATGCTGCAAGACTGCTGGGCCTCCTTAATGAGTGGTTGGTGCTCTGTCCCATTGCAGCTTGAAGTTTGGCAGAATTAGCCAGGTTGAGATTTCAGGTAGACACTATTGAAAAACATAACTTCTTTTTAAATTATTACTACTGAAAGTTACTTATTTGCTTCTGAGCCTTTGCATGAGGGAAGGCTGTTAATCTGGCTTTACTCAAGCAACGAAACTTTAGTGAAGAAAATATTTAAACTATTAAAATTCTTTTCCTTATTAGTTTCCAAACAAAATCAAGATAACAAACCACAGCATCTAACAATTAAATGCTGCTCGTTTAAAAACACTGGGGGGAAAAAAATCAGTTTGAAAAAGCAGTCAAAGTCAAAGCTGTCAGAGGTTTTTCTTGCTCTTCTAGGTGTGCACAATGTGAAAGCCTTGGGTAATCTGATAACTTGGCAGAAAGTGGATTATGACTTCAGTTACCACCAGATGGAATTCCCATGCAATATTAACGTTCTTATCACCTCAGAGGGCCGATCGCTCCTACCGGTACGGCAAGATCCTTTTGAATTTGGGGAATAATGACTGTTAGTAGCTATTTGAAAACACTGAGCACACTGTTCCAGGGACAAGGAAAGATACACGTGAAGACAGGAAGACTGTCTTATGAGCAGTGATGTAAGAGAGCCACCTTTCTTGCTTGGTTGAATACTGATGGCAAGGTAGTGACTGAAGTTATCAGTGGGCATTACAACGTTGGGTAGAGCCTGCAGGTAGACCACTGCTCTGAAAGCTTCATTGTAAAACAGCTTCAAGAGGGGTTGGGTGTATGAATAAAGAGCAGTTTGTCTGGAATTGCCCCTTGAAAAAACAGAGTAGCCTAATGTTATGTGTCTCTGACCACTTGCAGTCCAGCTTTATAAACTGAGAAACTGTGCACTTGTCTCAAAGGGAAACTGACTTATTGAATAAAAATCCACGCTGGGTTTCACAAAGGGAATTGTTAAGTATTTAAAGAAGGAATTGTCTTGCCTAAATTCTGAGACTTTTGCCTTGGAGGTTAAATCTTGGAGTAGAAAAACCATATGAAAAGGGATGATGTGTAATTTTATTTTCCAGTCAGATTGCCAAGTCCAGTTACAACCACAGATAATTCCACCAAACATGGAGGAGTACGTGAACAGCCTCCTAACTGCAGTGCTCCCTTCTGTGTTGAACAAATTTCGAATTTACCTAACTCTACTGAGACTGCTGGATTACAGCATATCTGATGAAGTGACAAAGGTATGGAAGATTTCACTAGCTGATTTTCAGCTCCATCAGACAAAGTGCCTTACTATGTTACTGTACTTGCTCATTTCTCTCCTGGGCAGTGGCTGTTGGAAGTTCTTTAAAAAGGAAGCATTTTATTGTCATGGATATGCGTGCCTTCAAGGGTTTGTACTCACGAGTGCTTCAGTGTATGGAGTTCATACACATCCTGCTTGCTAAAACTCATTTTGAAAATAATTACATTCAAAGATGAGCAAGCCTGTTTTTATCCAAGCTGATTTCCTGACGTTCCTCCTGTAATCTAAGGATAGTTGTGGTGTTTGAATACTGAAGTCCTTTGTTGCCACTTTTGTTTGCTGTACTGTTTATAGGCAGTTGAAGAAGACTTTGTGGAAATGCGCAAGAATGACCCCGAGAGCATAACTGCTGATGACCTGCACAGAACTCTGCTTGTAGCAAGGTGGGTAGTGCTGTTAGTTTGGATGGAAGACTTTGAAGCAAGCTGGAGCCAAACTCATTTAATGCTGACGCTTTAAGGCAGGTGTGTGAGGAATCTTTTTCCTTTGTTCCTGTCAGTATCTTAACCAGGTAGAGTTCATCCTCTGCTTTTCAATTTCTGAGATACTGACAATTGTTCTTAAGTTGCTTTAGGTTACCAAGTGTGAAACCATCTCCACATTCTTCCTTAACTGCTGTTTCTGCTCATGCAGGTTCCTGTCCCTCAGCGCGGGGCAGACGACGCTGTCAAGAGAGAGGTGGCTGAGAGCAAAACAACTGGAGGCACTGCGTAAAGCCAGGCTTCAGCAGCAAAAGTGTGTTAATGGAAATGAACTTTAATGTTTTGTGGATGTCATGATAAAAATTTGTCTAATCCTAAATGGAACCCATACTAAGATTGGGATATTGTTTATACCAGTTTTTTTGTAGATAATTTATACCAAGATATTATGGATATTTACCCTTGCAATCTGAACACACTATCTCTGTTCAGCCAGCTAAACATATTTTATGAAATTTTTTTGGAGCCTGTTTTGTAATTGAGAATTGGTAACACTGAGCAAATGATTTGATATTAAAGTTTAATACTGAATTTGTGTAAGCTCATTTCCTTTAACAATAGGAAAATGTAACCCGTTGCCCTCATAGCAGGGGTAGAGTCTGCTTGGGGATAAGTATGGTGTGATTCTTCAGCTGTGTGAGTTGGAGGAGCAGAGGCTGCTGCTGAGCAGTTTCTGTAAGTTTAACTTTGGGCTTTAGGCAGTCAGGGCTCTGCAAGGTGTGTTGTTGCCCTCTGAGCAGCAGAATAATACTGATTCTAGTGCAGTATGAAGAATCTATTTAAAATTAGCTAAGATTCCAGTATGAAATTCATCCTTACTGTACTTAAAGACAACTCTCACTAACCTACCAGTCCCTCTCATGAGCTTTACACTTCAAGCTATTTCAGAATAACAGGGACAACTGATACTTACATAAGCCACATCTTACTATATTAGTATGTTATTAATAATGAAGGGGTTTGTATGAATAATATCAAGTACTAAGAATGGTCTCTATCTTATACTGTACGGTTTGCACTGATGGTCACAAGAATCCCCCCTGCCCTAATATGATTTACAGAACTGGTGGAACAAGGGTGGTTTGAGTGAAATAAATACTGAACTCATACAGAATAATCCATAAAGATGGTACAAGGGTAGGGCTTCTGCCCCCATGGAGAGCTTAAAGTATATGAATCACAGTTAATTCTCGATAAGACTAAATATTCTTTTGTGAACTTTACATTAAGCCTAAGCCACCTTACTTTCTGAGTGAGACAGTGTTAACAGGAAGCTGCTAGTTTATTGCATTTTCTGTTCCAAGCACAATGGTAGCTGCACAGCAGAAGCAACTTGAAATTGTTTTTTTTGTCTGCAACTTAATGGTACTCAATTATAAAGTTTTTTTTTATACACTTTTGACTTCAGCCAATATTGTTTTTTCAGCTTAAAGATGTGTTTATCTAAAACCTGTCTCCACTCTGGGGAAAAATGCAAAAATACAGCCTGTAAGTGTTCTCTTAATGATGATTTTGTTATGATACTGTCTCTTCAAGAAAATAAGACAGCTTATAGAAGAAGTGAGCTCCAGTGTGCAGTGTCACACGGCTGCTTCCTCTACTTTCTGAAGCTGCTAGATAACCTTGGCAACAGCAACAAAGGCTAGTGAAATTTTAAGGTGGGTGTATGGTATGTACACTGGAGAGTGCTGCTCACTTCATAGTGAAATGTATGGAGGGAGCACGGAGAAACCCTGTTTTGGCTGCACAGTTGCAATGAGGTGTTTTGTAGCTTCCTTTCCCTGTTTGCAAAGCCTTTAGAAGGCTAGCCAAGGCGAGGTGAGTTGGTCTTATCGCTTTCAGACATGCCCTTGCCTCTGCCTTAGTATCAGGCCTCCTTGAAACTGAAAGCTATTTCAAGCATTAAGAGTATGTTAATGTTTATCACACATTAACTGACAGATTCTGAAAGCGGTCAAGGCCAGGTCGGATGGTGGGTGCAATCAGCCCCCAGTCAGAGTAGTAGAAGCAGATGAGCTTTAAAGTTCTCCCCAAGCCCTTCTGTGCTTGTATGAATGCAAATATTCGCATGGGTCAGTTTCTCTTTCCTACCAAAATGACAAAATTTCTTCCAGCTACTCCAGCTTTGTGGGAATTCTCCCTCCCCCAGAAGCTATGCAAGTTCTGTGTCATTTTCAGCAGTTTCTTAGGAGCATTTTCTGGATATATCTATGACTTTTCCCCTTCAGGCTAATGTTGTAGCACTGCAGCTCCAGGAGAAAATGATAAAAGGTCTCTGCCAGATAAAGGGTCAAAGCAACCTACCCCCTCCTTTGAAACTTAACCTTCCAGACTTATATAGTAGCATATACCTTGACAACATGCACGGAAGCAGCTTTGGGTTCTACTTTTTTTATTAAAATATCTCATATATTGCTTACATTAAAATACAGCAGTAGTTTAATTTTAAATAGAGCCACAAGTATAGACACTCAAAAAATCCCAAACCCACATCACTTCAGTAAAACAAATAAATAAAGTTTCAGACAGTTCAGTTTAGATGAAGATCAGACAATGATCTCAGATGAACAAGTCCTAAGACACTGTACTAGCCTACCCATGACACTACTTTTAAAAACACCACGTGCAGCCTACCTACAGTACATGGACTAGAACAGAGAGGCACTGGCTCTGTAACAGTGGTTAGAGTAGGTAGAGTTATGAACCACAGCATAGCGACATCTGCTTTGGGGTAATGTCCTGCACGAGGATGGCAGTGCAAGGCATTTCTGGACAGAATAATCTTTTGACACATATATGTGCTGTTTGGTGTTTTTCTTTTAAACCTGGTTCCCAGCATGAGTGCAAGGTTAGCCTTATTCTGCAAGTATGCAAAGCTTGAGCTGGTAATGAATTTGGTTTTGATTAGATGATAAAGACAACTATGCTCTGATGTCAACACTGACTTTATGAAACATTTGCCTTCTGTTTTAAAGGTTACATCTTTCCAGCTGGACAATTAGAATATACAAGGAGAGTGACAGCATGGGGGGGTCACAATGCTTGAAGTTCAGGTATCTGGCTGGTCTTGTGTTACACTAACTCAAAATGTGAGTGTATTGCCACTACCTAGAATTTGGATAAAGGGTGTGGAACAGCTTTAATCTGGAAAAAAAAAAATAGAGCATTTGCCTCACTTCCCTTTACCTCAAATCTACAAGATAAATTTGCACTGCAGGATTGTGGATATTTCAGATTGTATCAGGATATCATATCTTTACGGAAAGTGGCCCAGGCAGTGTGGAAAGAAAAGAACAGTGAGAAGTCTTAATTGCTGATTAACGTAATTAAATACAAAAACAAAAAAACAAAAAAGCACATTTCTCATTGTAGAGGCACAATTCATAGAAAATTGCATCTAAAACTTCAATGGAAACAAGTAAAAATATTAGTCCAAAAATAAATAACATGTAATCTACTATTAAGAAGTTATTTTGCTGGTGCAGTGCAAGGTAAGTAAGGTCACAGAAGTGCAGTACAATAACCATTTGAGTATAAATATTCTCTACATAAGTCAGAAGAGCTACAAAATTAATCCCAAAAAAACACCTGTGCAACAGATTTAAGATAAACAGCATGCTTACTAAGTCCCAGTGTCTAAACTACCTGTTCAAACATGATTTACCCTTCTTTTGTCTCAGCTGCCTAAGGGAATTCTGAAGCCAGAACCAAATTCATTTGCATCTCTTGCACTGTAAACAAGTAATCCATATTTTTGATCCCGTTATTCATTAGCAGTTAATGCTACAGTGAACTCCAATATAGGGTTCTTGGGTTTTTGTTAGGGTGTTTTTTTTTTAAGTATTGGTATATTAAAAGCCACAACAAGAAGAACACTCCATTAACAACTAAATTTGAATTATTCGTGTCTGACATTGTGTAAACATTTCTTTCAGTTCTTTTTGTTTGATTTCATGTAGAGCGTCTGATTCTGCAGGGCTCTTCTGGACCTTTGCCACAGCAAAATTAATTCCTTGAGTCAATCCTGCTTGTGTGATGTTTGCAACCTGGACCATGGAACTGCGAATTTTAGCAAAAGGAGATACAGCCCTGCTGCTGCTACTGTCAGCTGGAGAAGGAGTTGTGTGGAGTCCTGTCTCAGGGATACCAGAAGCAGATCCTGGGCTTCTGTGAGATTTAGTGAAGTCAGTCCCATCAACAGCTAAGAGCTGAGGATTTGGCTCAGAAGACTGTACATCCAGCTTGGATGGCCTGGAAGGAATGCCTGTGATAGTTTCAGTCTTGTTTTCTGCTTCCTTACACACATTATTGCTGGTTTCATTTATTGCATGATGTGGCTCTTGAGAGCAAATCTCTGACTCCAAAGCATCTGACATTTTATTTTGAGCATCCTGTACAAACCTCTGGCAGTACACATCAATAGGTTTAGCAAATTCCATCTCTGCACTGTCAGCAGAAGGTTCAGGTACATCTTCACAGTCGGACTGGTTAGCTTGAGTGACATGAATCTCAGTTGGAACATGGATGCTGATGTTCATATCAGTGCTGCTTACAGACTGGGACCGACTGCCCAGCCGTGGAGCTGAGGCAATGATACCACAGCTAGGCAGCACGTAATCTATCTGCCCTATGTTCTCTAGTGAGTCAGTTAACTGGTTGTCCTCGTCAGATTTAGAATTCGTCAGAAAATCATCTGAGTGGAAAGAATCATTATCTGACATTTCTGTATCAGATTCAGCATGGACTTTAGTATCTACTGCTGGATTCTCTAAAGTTTCAAGGCTGCTGTCTGATTTCCAAAGATTAACTTTCAAATTTGGTTTTAAAAAATTAACTTTCACTTCAGGTTTGGTGAAGCTGCCTAACTTCCGAAGATTGCTGATGTTCACGTTGGATTTGGTTTGTTTCACTTTCTGATTGAGAGACGAAAACTTGCTGAGTAAGTAATTCTTGCCTTGTGCCAGGGACCCTCTGTTCTGAGAGCGAATGCCAATGATGTCTTCGTGAGGTTTGCTGCTCTTCCTGGAAGAAAAACCAATCTCTAGTGTCCAACTAAGAGCATTTCATCTATAAACACCAAGTATTCACCATTTTCCAGTCTATTTCCATAGAGATTGGCACTTTACATAAACTGTACCCATATAAGCTCATCAAATTAAAAACAAGAACAAAGGTGTGACAGAACAGCATTCAAAACAAGGCAAAAATATGCAAATAGTTGTAGTTTCAGATGAAACTATTTGATGTCTGTGTCCTTATAATTCCTACTCCGTTTATGATGCAATCTATATTGAGATTTAGGAAAAAAATAAATAAATCAGTATTTAGGGCCTGTAAGCAAAATTTTCTTGCTTCTTTTTCCAGCTGAGCAGAAATTGAAACGATAGCCCAGTAATCAGATGCATAAGAAAGTTACTGAATGCATGCTCTGATGTGTTGTGCAGCACAGCAGTAAACTGTCAAGCAAAAAACATTTTCTAGCTCATGCAGTTTGAACTGCAATGAACTAGTAAAATATATTAGATATCAAGTAGCCTTCCTCTTATTTGTACTCCACTGTTGTTAAATGATTTCTAACACCTCACCAGTATTTGGAGATACGAATTACTTTTAAGTTGATTATATCTCACTAGACAAATTATCCAAAAGAAGTACTTTAGAACTGTCCTCTAAGTGAGCTTGCAAAAATGAAAACTGATGTGCCATTCTGATTAATACACAGGTGTTCATTAGTTCAGATTCCAGCCATCTCAGAGAACAAGCTATTAACTCAGGCACAAAAGTCCATATTTCTTGGGAAGTAAACTACATTCTTCATTTCTGTTTTTAAAGCTTCATACCACAGTTCTTGCATTATCTGTTTCTAGACCATACATTTAAGCAGTTTATTTCTTGTAGGAACAAAAATAAAGCCTTGGACACTTCACATTTACTCAGACTAAATACTTGCATCCCTACATTCTGGTGTACAAGACATTAGCAATTTTTTTCTTTTCCATTTTTGTTGCTTTATAAAGAAATGTAAATTCTAAAAACACCAAGTCTCACACTGTCTACTACTCTAAGACATTCTTAAGAGTTAAACGTCACCTCATCTTCTACCAACGTTCTTCACGCAAGACCCAAAACACTATCTGGGGTTGTTTAACATTTCAGATGATTTAATCTAAAAATATATATTTTTTTCCTAACTAGAAAGCAGGATTCTTTCTTTCTTTTAGGTATCACACATTTTACTGTTGTAATCTTAGCCACTGAGGACAGCAAAATTGGGACAAAGATGTGCATGATTAAAGCACTCACCTTTCCAGCTTTTTCTCAATAATAGGCACATCTGATCCCATTGCTTGCTTTGTGATTCGCAGCATTTCTGCTATGCACTGAAGAGTGTCTGAAATCCAATTAGCAGCCTGTCAGATTTAAAAACTTGACATCTCCTCATCCCAAGATCTAAAATTAGATTTTTTTTTTTGTAACTTAATTAAGGTTGGGTTTCCCCCCCCTATTCTTTAGAGTTACACTCAAGTTGCAACTGATTAAAAGCTTACAAATGAATCTAAGGAAATAGATGCTCCTTAAGCACTGGGTGTAAATGAATCACTGCCATAATACATTTGCAGATGGAACACACACAATTATACTTAGTCTAAATCCTTGATTAAATTCAGTGCTCCAGGTAAAGAGTGATGGTTTTCCCTATTAGAGTTTCTTTTATTTAGTTAAACAAGAAGCAAGAATGTTTCCAGATGTTGCTTTCAGTAACTAAACCAATTTCTTATGCTCATTAGGAGCCAATATGAAGTCTGTTTTATCCTCATATCTACATCTTCGTTACTCCAAAATTGGAGACTTCATTCTAGATGAAAGTATTGCTTAAAACCACATCTGAAGCTTATTTTTCTCTGCTAAAATAGTCACAGTTCAGCGTACACATAGGATATACAGCTTTCTTCCCCTTCCTCCAGTAGAAGAGTTAGTTATATCAAAACAACCTATGGTGGATAAATTTTAACAGCTATGGAAAAGGTTTTCTAGCGAAAGCTGGTATAATTAGTACACTTTCACATATAAAGCTTTTACACAAGAAACAAACCTTTTCCATCTTCATCTGGGTTGCGTACCACAGCTCGAAGGGTGTGAAAATATCCACTTGTGTCCTTGTACTTGTAGTGTAGCCTCATGCAGGAGAACTTGGGTTTGCCAAAGAGAGTAGGCTCAGGCCCTGAGATAAAAACAACATTAGAAATATCCTTGAACGGCATAATGAGAAAGGTATTGTGGAGACTATACCTAAACAAGTAAGAAACACCTTCACGTTTTGTTTAAATAGCACAGGCATTTTAAATGAAAGGTTTTCCACAATAACTAAGTTATCAAATACTTCCAAAGAGCAACTGGACTTCATGCACTTTGTTATAATCCTGCCTGTTTATTACAGACCATCCTCTCAGAGAGGAGAAAAATTCTGCATCTATTCCATCCTATGTCCTAGGAAATGTTTCTGAGAAGATTAAAGAGAGAAAGTTATGTATTCACCAATAAGTTCCACAATTTAAATCAAGTACTTCAACTTTTCAATGCACTTCAAAGGTGCATTGTTCCTATCACTGGACAGCTGGAGGTGTTATGTGTTTTTAGCAAGGTATTTGCTCTTGCTGTTTCAACTTTATTTGGTAAATCAAGGTGTATTGTGGAAATCCACAAGTGAGGCAGACTTTTCCAAAGAATTCTTAGGAATTATACACACATAGTGAGAATTACAGCAAGGAGGTGATAAAATCATGAGGCGTTCTGTAATGGATGATTTAACTTCAGGAAGGGGGGCAACAATAGAAGTTAATCAACATAAAACAATTCCAAAATAGAATTTTCCTTATCAGACCTTACTGAAAAAGAACAAACTTTAAAAAGCTATGAAACAGATCTGAAACACAACTGAGAGACAACTGCTGTATTTGGATCAAATAAAGAAGTCCACCAAATACACATACCTGTAACTGATTACAGAATTTGATCAATCAGTTACTGGCATTTGAGAGATTCATTTTGGTTTGATGAATTGATGGTGTTGGCTTTGGTGCTTTGGTATTTTTTGGAAGAGTTTGAGAGTGCATTTTTGTTGTTGTTGCTTTAGAGCCCTACCAGTGATCAAAGCTTCCATTACAAGCAGGACCAGATCAAAAGATTGTGAAAGAACTCTGGAGTCTTATCAGCAAGAGAGCAAATGTCTAGGATGCACTGCACAGGATGCAACACGTGTGGAAGCTTGCTGTCGTGTGGAAGCTTGCTGTTTCTATTCAAAGCAAACTACAAACTGGGCGAGCTGTTGTTAAGAGCATTCAAGAAACACATGCATTATGTATTCTTACCTATTTCTATTTTTTCCAGTGCTTCAAGGCTTAGCCTTTGGTACTGATTCACCTTGTCAATTTCATCATCGTAACTAGAAAAAGAATCAGAGTTTAAAACTTACTAATTTGAAACAAAGCTAGTAAAAGTAAACTACACAAAGTAAGAGAAGCTGGTAACTTACTAGGCCACGTAGTAGGCAGAATTAGAAAGCAACAGCAGAACATCCACATCTTTATGAGTGGCATCAATGAGACTGAAGGAGGAGAAAAGTTAAAGTTTAGCCTGCAGAAGATCTGACCATTGTTTATCTATTATACTTCAGCATACTCTGAACTTGATAAGGAGACTTATCAACGAAATTAGAATTTATTTATGCTCACTATCATCATGAAGAGCCACCTAGGATTTCCTACTACTCATCTATTACACCAGAATTTAACATGATCCAATGAATTTGAAGTCGAGTTATTGCTTTGTAGAGGAAGAATAAGGAAATACAGATCAAACAGCCCCTTCTGGAACTAAGGGGAGTTAGAAGTCCTGTCTACCACATTCTCCACATATAGCCAGATGATTTTTCAAAAAACTCAAGCACCCACCATTTTTATGGCATCTGAGATAAAACACAAGGTTTCTAAGACCTTTACTCTCACAACTACTCAACTGTAGTTCACAGCTGAACATCTGCACTTGTTTAACATACCAGTTATCAAAGTTATATAACTTGTCAGAAGTAATTAACAGAAGATGTGATAGCAGCTGGTCAGTTATGATTGGTCAGTTCATTCAACAAACCTTGGGTCACAATCAATAAGTGCCCATCCTCCATGGAATTTTTCATCATCTGGTAAAAGCAGTTTCATGTAGCTCTGCAACAACTGACTAATCAATTCCTGATGGCTTCTCAGATTCTCCTTGTGCAGGGCTTCATGCTCTTTCTCTTTTGTAAATATGGAGTAGAGATCCTCTGTTACAGGGATACCCTGCATCAAGTCTAGATTTAAAAACACAAGATATCAATAAGAAGCTGCCAACAGTTCAGCAATATACAACAGTAGTCTGTGAATTGCTTTGTCAGTTCCTCCAGTGGTTCTTAAAATAGTGAGCTGTAATCTTTTTTGCTGACAGAAGACAAAATTGTACCTACAGAGTTCTCAATTCAGGCAACATTCTGTTCAGAAAGATTAATTAACCACTTTTCAAGTATCTACAATTATGAAAGCTTTCCTACATAAATTTGAACCTTCCTTTGTTTAAGAGACGTCACAAGAGAATTAATGCTAAAATTAAGTTAGGAACAAATTCTATAGTGATTTATCCCACATATTGCATATGCTACATATTCCATGGAACTGAGTTGTGTTTAATGTCCAAATGCTTGTTTCCTTTGGTGTCCACTGCAAAGAAATGAATGTTATGTATGTATACACACACCAGGGGCACACAGAAAAAGCAGTCAAAGATAAAGCCAAGATGATTCTGAACAGACTTAAGCACAATAATCTAGTTTAACTGAAGATTTATCCTTACCTATGACTGCTTGCCTATAAGCATCCCTGAAACGATTCAGGTAATATCTGTTTGCAGAATTTACTCCATCCTTCATTACTCCTGCCAGCTTTCTTTCACCAGTCCTTGTGAAGTCACCCTGTTACAAGAACATGCACGTCATGCACACACACAGCTTAGAAGCAGCAGACTTAGCTCAAAAGCTTTGACATCCTGATACTCCAGATTGAACAAACAACAGCTCAGCAGTGATGTTCAAATAACTATTTCCATAGACAAGTTGAGAATAAATGTTCTTAGAAAAGCAAAGTATTTCTCATGGCATCATTTGACTCTTCAGAGAATCTTGTACTTTTGACAGAAATATAATTCTGTGTATAATTGTAATGAAAAGCTAATCAGATAAATGGCACCTAATATTCAAGCCAGACGTTTAATAGCTCAGTTTGGGATGCTCAAACACCTCAAAAAAATTGTTGTCCTTTATCAAACAAACATTATTGAAACAATGGAGCTTACTCAGAATGGTTTGCATCTTTTTTTGCCTCTGCTACTAAAGTAAGCTAACTTCAACATACTGAAAGAAAACAGCAGATATCCACACTGCCTCAGAAACAAATTTCTATGCCTTCTTATGCCTTCTGTGATCTAGAAGGTGAGTAAGAAGCAGCCTTGGTAGTCATACTTCATTAGAGGATTCTGATTATTTTCAGAGAACTTGAGAACTGATATAGAGTAGTTCTAAAAATCCTGATAACTACTGTTATGAACGTCAAGTATATTTCATCTTTAAGTTGAAAGAAATCTCACAATCAAAATGTTAACCCCAATAGTGGGTAGAGATATCCAGCAAGCAGAAGAACTAAAAATTTATGCCTGTAAATCAAGTTTTATCTAGTTAAAGCCAAATACTAGTAGTAAGACAAGAGCGTTGGGCATTTTTGATTGCAATAAAAAGACTAGTGTAACAAACAAATCAAAGTTTAGTAGAGAGATTTAAAAACAGATTTAAGTGTAAAGCATTCTTCCTGCATAGATTTTCTCCAGTACCAGATAGCAGGAATTGTTCCAATGGAACACACAGGAAGTAGCTTCAATTCTACGTCTGTGGTTTTTCAAAGTCATCTAAAAGCTTAAGGAGTGGACAGGAATGGACTTCACACCTGATTCTTTTCTTGTTAGATTGTACTACAACTAATTAAGTAAACTTATGGAACAAAAACTAAATTATTATCATCCTACTATCTACAATAGCCTGATATTAAGTCGCTCAGAGTACTTTTGAAGTACCTCAGCTGTGCTTAAAAGTACTCTAACTCTGCTTACTTAAGTAAAGCATATAATAAATCTTAAACTCTTAGCTCACCTAAGAGCAATGCATCTAGACACGAAACTAACAGAATAAAGTTATCTAGAGCCAGCAGTTCCAAAAGACACCTGGACACTCAAGCCTTCCTCAGCTTTAGTACAAAGTGTTCTTCTGTTAAAAGGCCACAATCTCTGCCAGGAAGACAGAGTAGGTGGATAATTCTTCTTCCATAAGACAACAGCTTTCCATTGGAGGTAAAAACTACAATGTAGCACACTGCTCCATAACAAAACAGGTAACAGTTGACTCTTTACCTTCAAGGCTGCTGTGCCAGCATACTGCCGGCTTATGGCATCCCCGTTGTTTGCCCATATTATCTGGTAGATCCTATTGCATTTCACCGGCAAAGGCTGCTCTGGAGGCATCACACCCAGTTTTTTGAGCTGGAATTTGACATACTTGTTAATATAAATCCTTCTTATGGAAAATATCAGGAGAACGTGAGCTGTTATCCATGTTAAAGTTCTAAAAGGTTAAACAAGCTAATTACTTTTATTACAAAGGTACTCATAGTCAAAGGTTTGGAAATAAAGTGGAATCTCTTTCTAGTTGCAAGAAAAGAAGCATGCCACGAAGATTTTTCTTGTAGACACTAAAGCCAGTAGAGTCACTCCATCTTCAGACTCACTCCTTCCCCAAAAGAAAACTTTAATGGCAACTTGGTATGTTGTGTTTATAATAAAAGCTTGTGTGCTCTTCAGAGCACCCAGTACTTTCAGGTTTTCCCAGGTAAGTCTCAGGTATAACAACTGAAGTCCACTTATTAAATTGGTAAAGCTGTAGAGTTTCCCATTCTGAAATTAATACTATTATACGTAACTGCAGGAGACACTAAATGTTAGACCTACTGTAGTGATACCTGGACAAACCTCAATTTGCAACTTAGAATTAAAAATGCTCAAGTATGTATGTTTGCAACATAGGTTAGAATTGATACAAGGCTATTCATTTACTTTGCAAACCCTATTAAGTTCCCAACTGACGTAAAGCTAATCCTACAGTTCCTAGAAGACACAAAGGAAAGATGCATGTAATTGTAAATATGCCACTTCACATCAATCAACTCCCAGTGTTTTCTCAGTTATGAATTGATTCTTAAGTGCTTTGGCTATAATTTGGGAAGGACAGAGCACATCATAGCTAATATTACAATAATTATTAAAAAAGACCTCTCCACGTTCCATGCAATCACCTATTTAGAAAGATGGCTTTTGAATTTACATTGGTAATGGAAGTAGAAACCTGTTTATTATCTGCAAACAGCAACTGCCAGATAAAAGGCTTAGAGCCATTCAATCTTTGTATTTATGGAAGGCCCACTCTATTTTCTATCCCTTGCTTAAGTACAGCCAGATTTGTTCATTTTAGAAGCTTCAGTGATTCCCCCAACCTATGTTACATTTACAAGTACTATTACATACTGGAGAGGGCAGATTATCAAACTGTCTGGGACACTAACTTTATGTTATTGCACATTTTAAACTGAAATGACTAAATCCAAACAAAAGAATGATCAAGATGTGGACAGTCCCTTCCTCTCTGAAGAAAGAGAGTAGGCACCACTGTTTTAAAACGATTTTGAGTTATATTAGCAGCTTCATGGCTCTCCAAACAGTTTGCAAAGACCCTTTCCAGCAGATGTTAATTTAGCTTTATCCAGTAACAAAAACTTCACTGAGCTGCAGGGGTTGGAAGGGACCTCAAGAGATCAAGTCCAACCCCTCTGCTAAAGCAAGTACCCTGGAATAGGTCACACAAATAGGTGTGTTTCCCTGTGAATAATAGCAAAACTTTGAGGAACTCAATACTTTAAAAAAATGACAGTAGTTATACATGCCTGCTGTTCCATGACCACTCTTGCAATAGCAGCCTGCACTACGTTGGTACGATCCAGACAGTCCATGCAGTTAACTCGAAAAATTCCCTCCTGTTTACAAATCACACCAGCTTGATCAACCCTTTCAAGATTAAAGAACAAACAATTCAGTGAAAGCAGTGTAGTTTATCAGCCCCTACAGACACAGAAAATTTTACACATGGACTATAGTTCAATTTCACTCATCATCACACCGTGTGATGCTTAGCATTAATTATCATTTCTCACTTATTTGAGAAAACACTGTTTTCAACAGTAGGGCTTTCACTCTAGGTTTTATGGGTCAAGTAATGAGCGTTTTCCATAAATGTAAGAAGCCTTAGAAATGTTAAATGCAGTAAACCTCAAGGAGAAAATAGAACCTGAGAATTTTTGCTGTCAGGTGTATAGAAAAGTAATGCTTCTGAACACAGAATACACAGCGATGCACAAATTTGGAACCACAAAACATGTAGTTAGAACAAATTCAAGGTTCTGAATAGGCACTTGTCCCCCTGAAACAACTTAATACAAGCTTGAAAACAGTTAAGTACCTACCAGCACCACTTCATGTCAAGAATAATGTCATGAATGGCATCAGTCAGTGTTTGAACATTTTCAAACTTCATTCCTCGGCTACAATACAGAATTTCATACCAGTTAGTTTGAACTGAAGTAGTGATTTTCTTTGGCATTGCAAGTAACAGAAAACAAATGACATGAAGTATTTAGCTAAGGGAGAGATAGGCAATCCGACAAATGCTGATTCTATAAGGAAAAACACATATGCAGCTATTCAGGCACGAGTACCATTCTGTAATATTTATGGCAGAGTCAACAAAAAAGGATCTGAAGCTGGGATAGCCTGCCCTGCTTTTCCAGCCATCCTATAATAGTAACACCTGCAGACACACCCTCTGACAACCTCTGCCAAGAGTTGTGTTTTCAGTACCCTATTCACTTATGCCATGTGAACAACAGTACTCATTACTACAGTTCTTGGAAGAAAAGTAAGCAAACAGAAATGAAAACTCATTGCTAAGTGTCAGTTCAGGATGTTTACAGAGAAAAATGTGACCTTAAGGACTTTCAGTACTTTTCCCTTTCCCCGCTTTCAGATAATATCTTGTAGTGACAGACTAGGTCAATAATGATTTTCCAGGCCAGATCCATCCCTTATATTAAGTTCGGAAGCAAAGAGTAAAGTGTTTTTAGACAATATATTTGTCCATAACTGCAGTCTGCTTGAGGGAAGCAGGGAAAATACTTGGTTATGCGACAGATCACACGTTTGGGCAGGCTACACAGCACTAGATCATGCCAATGTCAGAGCAGAGTCATGAAAACAGCAGCTATTTATACTGCATTAAAGTAAAATCTTATCTATTTTGTTATAGAACATCATTAGAATTCTCTAAATATGTGATGGGTTCTTCTGGAAGAAAAATACCTTATAGCAATGAATTACATGCAGAATGCTCAACTGTTAGAAAAGCAGGTCAGCCACCAATTCACACTTACAGCATGTAAAGAAACCTTTGCTTAATAAAGCACAGCAACATTAAGATTCACATAACAGTGCACATTTAATGAAGATCAGTGACAAAAATCTACAAAAAGCAATGCTTGTTAATCCCAACTTGAACTTTTTATATTGCTTTACACAAGATATTCTCCCTATTCAAAAGGAAGTGCGTTGCACATGCAGAAGTCAGAAATAACAGCTTCTCTCCTCCCTTTTGTTCTTTGCTTAATAAAAAATGCAAAGCAATTAAGTATGTTTCTTACCAGTGCTCATGGAAGTCAAATGAAACATAGGTCAAATTTGCATTATTGTACAGAAGAACTTGTTTAAGGTAAGCATCTCCAATAATCTTCTCTCTGCCTGTCTGATCCACCAGATTAATAATGACCTGTTCAGAAATGTAGATTTAACACTTGTTACCCTTTGCAATGTGACTCATACAATGCAGTAAGTAGTACAAGAGTCAAAAAAAGATCTGTGATAAGCTATTGTCTTTGATAAGTTGTACTTGAGATCAAATAAGTTCTAGACATTAGCTGAACGTTAGCACAAGAGCTATAAAATGCTAAGGACAGGTATATAAAAGTAGGCTTAAACATCTTTGCAAGTTACCACACCTGTCAGGTAACTCTAAACTGAGATAAGATTCTATTTACGTAGCATCATTCCAGTAATCACAAGAAGCATGCAAAAAACTTTTTGTGAGCTGTTTCACCATGTCACACCCACCTGCTTTTTGTAATTTTTCAGCTGTTCTTCAAAATGTGCACGAAAACAGGACACTGTTTCATTTTCACCTACAAAGCAGAGCAGTGTTAGACAAAAACAGTCTGTTCAGCAGTAAGTTCTCTTTGAAGAATTCATACTCAAATCAATACTCAAAGATAGCCTTGCTTAAAAACAGCACAATACATTCTACAGAATTTCTTTTGCGGTCCATCATCAGTTCTATCAGCTCCAACATTGCTGTTCTACTACTACATTTTATTTGAAAAATCATTCTTCAAGTTTGCTTTCTTTTGCCTTTGAGTTAAGAGCAGGGTGGTGTGGAAGAAACTCTGATTTTGAATTATTCCACTTAGAAACTCACTCTTGTCCAGACGGGGCCGTGGGTTGTATCTATATCCAACTTGGCTCCAGAAAACAGGCACAGAGCCTCTTGTTTGTACAAACGAAAGAGTATGATTATGAACATGAATCAGTTGCTCTGTCTCAACATAATTTGCCACATTTCCATTTTTATCAACACCTCTTCGCTTATACCGCATTCCTAGGAAGAACAAGAATAATGATCACTTCACATTTTAAGTATTAAAATGCCTAAATCCTACATTACTGCTTTTTTTTTTTTCCTTCCCATCCGAACTCTAAAAATAAAAATAAAGGAACTCCAGTCAAAGCCAATGATCAATGGCAAGAGTTTGTCTTGTAGGTTTCAAATTTAAGCACTCTTTATCAAGATGGAAATTCTTCTCAAAACTATCACTCCCAAGGATACATTTGATGCACAATAGAGACTTCCGAAGCTTAGTTTCAGTAACTGCTCTCCTATAAGTAGAGATGGGTACATTTCTTTACCAGCTCTGTGCCGACTCCGTCGTGAAATAAGCACCACGAGGAACGTTGGATGAACATCATCTACACAAGTTGATTCCTGAGGTGGCGTTTCAGGACTGCTCTTCTCATCATCAGAAGATTCACTGTAGTTGACTACAAGTTCTTCAATCTGCACAAATCCTTGTATAATGGGCATAATCCAGAAGTCCACTTCAGTATTCTGAAGGTTACAAAAAAAAAAAAAAAAAAAAAAAAAAAAAAAAAAAAAAAAAAAATCACATTCCATTCCTGTTGGTTCTATATTGTCATGTCCATTATTTCTCCCATTTCTCATTTATATACAGCTGCTTCACATCCCCTTCAATTTTTAAATAGCTTTTGTCGTATCTTTGTCTTATTTCTGTAAAAGGTATCAGCATTTTTCCCTGTTGGTTGGAGGACTTTTAAACTAGGAATAAGATAAAGAAAGCAACTTAAGATTTTTCTTCCTCCTGTGGAAATGAAGCAAGATAGAACAAGGCTAAGCAGAAATTTTTTAACAAATGAAGACAGATACAAGACATACAGTAAGGTGTCAGCTAGCATCTTTAAAAGAACCTATTACTTGGCCCAACCTCAAATGGATTAAGTAGTTACAGTTCACTATTTTGTCCAGGAGACCATATGCTGAAGAAAAAGAAGTATAGAATCATAGAATCCTAGAATCACAAGGTTGGAAAGGACCTACAAGATCATCCAACCATAAGTAGTTACTGTATGTCTCTCTTCAATTCTGTTCATTAGTCAGGAAACCTCATTTATCTAATCTGAAAAGAAGTTCAAAATAACTTGTTCCACACTACTATTTATGCTGATCAGCTATTCTTTGCAAGGATAAAAGCAGTATTCTCCACTTCAGGAGATAAAAATCATTCCATCATTTAAATAAGAAAAGCTTTAGAATAGATCTGAAGTTTACATTCACACAACAGCACAAACTGGCATATCACAGCTTATTCTGCACTGTTTTATTAAAATAAGCCACCTAAGGTGAGTTTATTTGTTAACTAGCACGGAACATGGGCTAACTGAAAGTTTGGCTGGAGGAAGAAGGGAGCATCACTTGCCTGGTAGGTCAGTTGCAGAAGGCCATCCCCGATTGCGACCAATCTAAACATGTTTTTAAGTCAACTTCTATGTGGCCTTAAAATACACATTGTAACTGAAATTCTTCTTAGAAGTAGTACTTAAAAAAAAACAGCTTTTGTTAGAAATAACTTACATCAGTGACGATAAGATCTTCAATCATGTGTTTGTTCCAAAAGAATCTGTCATCAACCTGTTTAAAACAGAGGCATTTTTTGCAACAGTATTCAGAAATACTCCTAGCAAAGACACCAACATTATTGACCACAGCTGCACACACAAGTTCAGCATTCACTGCTTTTGAATATAACAGTTCAATTCAGAGCATGCTGCTAGAAACTTTTACTTCATTCTCATGCATTGAATCCAGCAAGAGGGCAAAATCTTCAGTTACTGTAGACTGTGCTACCTGAGGGTGTGATGAGTCAAGTTTTGACCAGCAATTTTTCCATTATGTGTGCAGTTCATGATGTAGAACACTTACTTTTCGCCAGAGTGGCAAGTCGGTTTTCTCACACGCACTCTGTCTCTGCACAGAATTTGTTAGATCATAGGTAAGGCTGTAGTAAAAAGAATCTGAATCCATGAACATTTTGAATAATTCCTCCAACAGTCTCTTCTCCAACCTCTCTTTCTCTTTGCTTTCTTTAATCTGAAAGGAAAGTAATGGCTTTATGTCTTATCAAAAGAAGATTCTAGCCACATTTGCAAAATATCATTTCTAAACTTGTGAAACATTTTCTCATTCTGTCTTCTAATCTTAATGTCCTTTAGATTTTTCAAATCCAAAAAACAGTGTCAGAAGTGTTGAGTTTGTTGGGTCTTTTTTTTTCTTCAAGATGGTATGAGGTTCTCTGAGAAATGGTGTGCCAAAATTTGTCTAGCTTTATGGTAGTACATATACATGCAGAGCAATTTGCAGAAGTTTAGAAACCCACTAGAAACAAGTCTGGGTAAGATGACATTTCATTAGAAAATGCTCAGCAATTATATGGTTACAAAATATAAAAATAGAAGAGCAACAGTGAAGTAATAAAAAATGAAATCAAGCTTAAGACAAGGTAGATATACATTTTAGTCCCACAGATTCTCTTTCCAGGTCTTACTACTACTTACTACTTGATTACCCATCCATCATAACCTCCGAGTTACCAAATAAACATTTTGGAAGGAAAATAAAATAAAATAAAAATAATCAGTAAAAAGCCTTACCTTCTTTTTATTTGGAGCAGATACATTTGATTTAATTTGTGTAAGAGTCTTCAGCAGAAACTTTGAGTCATCTGGGGACTGCGTAATCTTCTCTGGCTTGTTTATTCCAAAATGGTGCTTTTTACAAAGCTAAGTAATAATGATATTGAATTAAAATCAATATGTACTCTGCATAAAATCCAATGAAATTTTAATTAAAGTTTACGAAGTCCACATACTTGGGGAAGAAGCTCTGTAACACAGGAGGAATGTACAGATTTCCATCTACAGCATAATTCTCTTCCTCCTTTTTAAAAAGCTATTTCCCCCTGTGATTGTTTGTCTGCTTCCATTTTACATTAGCTGAGTATCCAGACCCACCTCAACTTATTACCAAACCCTTAAAGTGAATTAGTATTATTCAGTTGAATGCTTTTAACCATTCACTTTATGAAAAAAACACAAAACTTACACAATGTTTAAAGCAAGGATTTCCCTTGAAGCCAACTCATGGAATTAATATCCCACAGCAAGATGGAAACAAGAACATCCATGAAAAAGTATATGCTCTCCTGATTCAGAAAAGAAAAAACATGTTCTCCTTGCAAAAGGCAAACACATGAAGTCCTATGGATATTCAAATGATCTGAGGAGCAGCTGAGTTGAAGGCACACTGGAGTGGGCAGTGCAGATCTGAATGTTTACACAGGTTTCTACATACAGAAACATCTAGTGGATGCATACAGTCAGTGTGCATCACTGTAAAGTGATGGGCTTTACTGAAAATCCTGCCACCTTCATGCTTAAGAGGTGGTCAGCAGAACGTGTTTGGTTTTTTAAAAACAAAAAAAAAGGAAAGCCAGTATATTGAAGATACTCATACCTCCAATTCCAGATCCTGAGGTTCTGTTTCAGAAAGTGGAATCACTGCAACCTTTGTTATTTTGTACACCTCGTGATCTCCTGGAAGTTTGCCAATCAATGCTTTCTGACGAATTAGAAGTAGCCACCATGGTAAATCTGGAGAAAGATTAGTAAAGCCTTACTGTAAAGTTATTTACTTCAATTAACCTGTCAAATTTTTTCTCACAGTGTAAAATCCCCTGCCAGGAGTTAATTGATGAGAAGAATCCAGTGAATGATGATTTGCTGCTGCCACGTTTTGCCACTGCACATTACAAGAACAAATCATCTCCTGAAAAGATTACTTATTCTCACAAAGAGGTAGTGTAGTTGCCATCAGTGAAGCAGAGAGACATTTTCCACAGACATCCATCAAAGGCAAAATTACCTCTAGGATGATGGGCATCCCCAACATTCCAAGTGGCAGCACAACTTGAAATGAACAGTTGGATCTCACCGGGCAGCAAGCTATGCTTTTCCCTTCATAACTTCTCTTGCACAGAAAAACAGAAGACAGACTACTTCTCCCACCTGAGTTTAAGTGGAGAGGTCCTATGCAAGCATTAAAAGCTTGCTGCCATAGACCGATATGCTTCCACAACTGACAGTTCACAGTATTATGCTTTGAAAAATATCTATATTCCATATGCTTTATCTATATTCTATATGCTTTATCTAGTCTATTTGCCTTGCACAGTAGATTCTATATCCAGTTTAAGCCTCTGAGTTCCTTAGGGGAAAAAAAAAAAACAAAACATGAAAAAGTGTTAAGTTACAGTAAATTCTCAATGTACTTTCAGCTTAGAATCAAAGCTTCAAAGTTAAAAGCATCTTTCCAATAACAGCAGTTCAATCTTTAATGTTTCTGCCCAAAGCAGATGATGTGTTTCAGCAACAGTTTGTTCATCTAAAAAACACGCGCTGTGACAACACACTGTTTCAATTGTGTATCACCATCTTTGGAATAATATCAGCCTGTAATACAAGGAGCACCATGCTTTTGTAAATTACAGTTTCCCAAAAGTACAAATGTGCTCTGACAACCAGGGAAGGAGGATATGAAGTCATGCACTGATTGTTCAGTTACACCAACTTCCAAGAGCATTTCTGCACTACTTCCTGAGCAGAGAATCAAAACCATCACCTCTGGAGTCACAGAGGTGGTTCAGGTTGGCAGGGAACTCAGGATGTCATCCTGCTCTAACAGGGGAAGCTTTGAGGTTAGACCACATTTTTCCACACTGTCACATAATCACAGCCTCCTAAAAAATGAGTTAACTGCACAAATGATGGTCAATGGATAAAAGATAAGGACATGAGAATGAGAGTGGACACCAGCAAAAAGGTTATCCTTACTGACAGCAGGTGTGAAAGAGCTGTTTAGTACACGTACAAGCAACATGACTGACAACCACTCTTGCCTTCAGCTTGACACCTCATAACCATGGGATAGGGTGAAAGTAATAAATGTGAGTTTTTTATACTTTTATCTATAAAGTAGCTCTAGGTTTTTTAGATTGTTTTCTACTGGGCAGAACAATCAGGTTTCTGCAAATCCAGTTCAATCCAAGCTTAACACAGGGGTAGAAAACATAGCATCCAGACATTCTCACTGAACACTATACTCTTATTTATTCCCCCTTATGGAGGTTTAACCACACAATTCAAACCTATGAAGAGATCAGCATGTCAACAAATAAAACAGATTTGTAAAGAAAGGATACCATCTAAATCTCCAGCAAAATAATCAGAATGACACCATTACAAAAAATAAAAAAAAGGTATCTCATATTGCCTTAATAGCAGTAAACAAGAACTCAACACAGCCAAGTGAGTTCTGTTACCTTTGAGTGCATTTTTCTAAAAAAGACATGGTTATCTTGGCATTCGTTTCAAAACTCCATTTATATTACAGCCACAGCCAAGGAATGTTAAAAAATAAAACAAAATAACAACAGAAGTTTCCTGGCAGGCCAAAAGAAAACGGGCAAGAATCAAGGTATGCAGATAAAAAATGCCCCCAATTAAAAACTACAGCAACAACCACAGAAACTCAGTGTAATTGCCAGGAATGTCCAGATAAGAGTAGTGCTTCTACAGTTTAAAAAGATAGTTATGTAAAACTTTTTCATTAAGAACAGAAGAAGGCTATAGCTACATGTCCTTCCATAAGCTACATGTGTTAGGTCATCCACCAAGATCCCACGGTTTGTTTTTGTTGCTTTTCTTTTTTTAAAACCATGTTATGAACTATGGCAGAGCAGCAACAATTGATGTAAAGCACTGTATCTAAAGTAAGCCATCACCTCTCATTCCTCACTGAAAGAGGAATTTAGCTCTGCTTTTGCATTACTGCCAGCACACCACTGCTGTGTAATTTATTTTCTAATGTTTCTCAAAGCATTTCATTTCCCCAAGTGCCTTTTAGCAATGATTAGTCTTAAACTGTGCGTAAGTTTAATACAAGTGACACTTCTTGCAAGTATTTTGGCCCTAACAAAAAAATACTATGGTATCATTTTCTATTTGCTAATTTAAGAAGATGAGATGAAAGCCAAGAAAACGTTTTAAATTGCTGATTGGATTAAGTTAGAGGCAGCAGCAGTTGCACTTCAGTGACGGTATTTCAGATGCTGAACCACAGGTCTCAGTGGCATGGCAACAAAAGAGCTTTCCCTTCCTGGAGACAGGGAGGGAAGTATTTCACTTCCTTTTTGCTTACAGAATCTAAGCAAACTTGACAGTAACGTTTTATTCAGGTCTTAATCAACCCACATAAGAAAACCAAACTGATAAGGGTGCATACATTAAACTGCATTTTAATTACAAGATAGAGAAATGTTTGATTGCAGTGCGGAGTTATGCGGAATTTAGCTGGCACTAAGAAGTCCAGGACTGGTTATAGTTTGATACATGCCATTAACTCTGAGCATATTCTAATAAATGTTTGATTAACTAATCTCTAATCAAAACTGATTACAACTTTTACATGGGATCTTCCACCACTGAAAAAAAAAAAAAAAAAAAAAACCAGAAAACACGTGGACTAGCAAACAACAGCACTAGTAGTAACTTCAGTGGTCAGAAGCCAAAGTCATACTAACAAAGTGAAGGAAATCAAAATTGCTAAAGCAGATCAGCGAATCTCAACTAAGAATTTGATTCCAGGCTACCATTACCACTTCAGTGGTGAAAGTAGCTACTTTCACTACTAACAAGAAATATCCTCTAGTCATGTATTGGAATTTCTGCTAAAGGAATTTGAATGGTTATATTTTGTACATGCATAAATAAACTGGACGACATAACATTATTAATATTCTGTAATTGATAGCATGTCTATGCAATAAATGTTCTTCCTAAATAGAGGCAAGCACATGCACATACTATTCTAATGATGTATACCAAGAAAATGTGCAATGTTACACTTCACACATTATCTTCATAATATATCCTGAATCCCCTCCCATTTGTATTCTTATTTTCAACCCATATTTTCTCATAAGTCATCTTGGGATAGGCCAACAGAGGGTAAGAGACCACATCCCAATATTCATGGTGTTTTTTCCTTCCTTAAAAACCATCTTATTGTTTAAGGAACTTCAGTACTGGGGAAGAAGCAAACTATAACTTAAGTAGATTTTATCTTAATTGAGCGCACAATTATGTCCAGACATACAATTGATTCTCTCAAGCAAAAAAATGTTTCAAAGAATTAAAAAGGACAACCACGCAATATTGGCTGGTTTCTCACCAGACTGCTTCCCTGCCAAGAAACCTTTCCTACACATTCTTCTGTGCTAGGCCAGCAATAAAGGCAGAAGATTTAAAGTAAATTAAATCTCATCCCTAGTTACAGCAATTTGGCAGATTCCAATGCTAAATTAAGAACATCCCTGTAGTCAGTTTTAGGTTATTTCAAGGTCACTTCAGCATTACTCCAGCATTCTTGCATTAAGTGGATCTTTTGAGAACATGTAAGGATCTGTGTCTTGGATAGGGAATATGGGCTTTGGGCTTACTGACAGCTTAATAGCATACTGGCAGCAACTTTCATTCTTAAGAAAGTATTTAAAGTTTACAGTATTAGTCAATAATCACAGAATCACAGAATTGTAGGGGTTGGAAGGGACCTCCAGAGATCATCGAGTCCAACCCCCTGCCAAAGCAGGTTCCCTACAGCAGGTCACACAGGTAGGCATCCAGGCAGGTCTTGAACATCTCCAGAGAAGGAGACTCCACCACCTCCCTGGGCAGCCTGTTCCACCTAAGATGCTCAGCAGGACAATCCCATAAAGGAACCTAATTATCCAAGAGTTCAAAATAAGTTTTCTGATCTTTCTTGTCCAGGTGAAAGAGATAGGGAAAGAAAAAGGGAAGAAATCAGAGCAACAGGTCCTCCTGATTCTGCTGACACAAGTGAGGTTTGGAAGAAAAGTATTTCATCCAGCTTGCAGTGCCCAGGACTGTTACCAAGTATGGAAATAACGGTCCAGCACTTAAATATTTATACAATTCTTACTGATAAAGTTTCCAGGTGACAAAGATTGATACACAAATAAGTAATGAAGACAGTTACTGTTACAGTGTTAGATGACTCAGCTGAAGGACTACATAGAACTATACCTGAACATAATCAAGTGACAGTTCATTGACAATAGCTTGTTTAAAAAGACCTACTTAGGCCGTTTCAGTCAGCTCTCCTATTTTGACTACAGTGCAATGACGATTCTCTCTTAGTGGCTGCCCACTAGACAGCTGCATCATTAAAGGCCTCAACATGCACAAGAACAGACCATAAGCACTTTGTGTGTTATTTAAAAAAGGCAAAGAAACAAAATGCTAGCACTTGCCTAAGCAGCAACTGGATGGAGTGCCCAGGTGGGCATAATTGATAGAGTAGCTGTAAAAAACATATGGAAAGATATCAGGCTTATTACCTGTTAGCCTTAATTTACCTGACAACAGCAAGCTGGCACTTTAACAAATGTCACATGCTGGGGATAGTCTCATTGCAGCTTTCATAAGCAGAATTGTCTCACAGTAAGCATACATGCAAGAATATTCAGTTGCCATGATACAGGAGAACTTTCAGAAAGCATGTTCAGGGTCACTCCCTTGAAAGGCTTTTATGTGAGAGTCCCTAAAGAGAAGGGGGAGGCCTTTGTGTACGAGAATACTTTATTAACAAACACAAACATGTCAAAAGCAAGCATGAAGCATTTTCCCACTGCAGGAAAAAAAGGTCATTACTGGAGTTCAGCAATCGTTCATCTGTTTATTATGGACAGCACACACTGAACAGCACAAACTGCCTGGATGAGAAGAGAGTGTCAGAGAAAGGCAGAGTCTGAACCACCTCGTATCAGCAGATCAGAAAGAACTGCTGAACAGATCTGCAGAAGGAGGACAGAAAAATATCAGGTGGAAGTCAAAGAAGATCAAGCGATGCAACTGGAAAGAGGAAATGGCCAAAAGCTTTATGAAAAGAGAAAGGCTCTGAACCTGTTCTCTCAGAAGTGAGACCTAGCGGTTACGGTAGCTATGGAGCCAGCCACTTCCCAGAACTAAATCCATCATACCCTCACAGCCTGTTTTCTTTCTTCCTCTACAGTTAGTGTGCCTCTGCTATCTTGACTCAGCTGTTCCTGTGTGACAAACATCTGATGCATTTCAGCACTCAATCCATCCTGGCACCTTGGAACACACTTGAAACTTTACCTACATTTACCTGCATCTATTCAAGAATGACATGAAATACGTGGTTTACTAAAAGGACAGCACATAGAAAATGAATTAGAGTTTATGGCTAGCTTTTCTATCTGACAGTAAGTAGACATTCAGAGCTCTGAAAGATCCTTTCTAGTTAACACTGGTTTATTAAATCATAAACAAGTTTCCAAACGTTTCTTTTACTTTTAAATATGTTTCAGTAGTAACCACCCTCAATGCACTTAATTGACAAAAATCATATTTTCAGATATTGAAAAAAAACTTTTGTTCAGTATTAATAATGCTGCAAAGCACTTTTTTAAAATTGTGCAAAAATTAAATGAGGATCTCACATGGAGCCTCAGGTGGAACTTCAGGTACTGACTTTTATTCTTTGTGGATGCAGTCCTCTACTTTTACAAGACAATTAAAAAAAAAAACCCAAAATCCACGCACCAGAAAGAGGAATTTGCATGCCACAACTAAAATATAAATGCTTTGATGAGTTCACATAGTTGGGAAGTTCTACACCATTGCAGAGAACACTACATAATCCACTTGAGTTACGCAGTTCTATTTACAGTATCAGTGCCTTTAAAACAAATTGAGCAGTATAAATAAAGCAGTATAAAATAAAATGCCACATACCTGTATGAAGCTGGACTTTACCAATGACTCCTTCTACCAGGCCCAGGCAAATAGGATTCCATGCCAAAAGAAGATCAGTAGCTGAAAAAAAATAACAATAATAATAATGCATATTTTGTAGCAAACTTAGCTGGACAATCAAGCCAGCACATCATTCTTCCTGCTTTCCCCACTCAGATGATAGAAAATATGCTATGACTCCCATAACAAGAGTAAGATACATACGCTGTTCAATTTTTGCTTGCTACTAAGTAGCTATTTTAATTAATTGACCAAATGATTCCTCCTGTTTATAGTTCTAATCCTTATCCTTCCTGGTTATTTCAGAAAAAAACTACAAGAGTGTTTTCAGCTACCTAATTCAGTTTAATGGATGTTTAGTTCTCCTAATATCCACTGGAATTCATAACTTAATTGAAACTTTACATGGTCACAGTGAAATTAAATACAGGTCATTAAGCTGCTAACATAGCCCTAAGAAGACCAAGCAGATGTTAACACTCAGCTCCAGCTCTGTTGTATCTGCCCAGCTACTATTCATTCCACAACATTTTTCTATATACGTATAGATGCACATTTTCTTTTGGAATAATACTGAAGTATATAGGCTTCATGGTTTCTAAGAAACCATATTAAGAAGTGCCAATGAACCACAGAGGAAGTATAAAAGCAAACAGGAAGGCAACGCTACCACCTTCATCATTTGCAAAAGGTATTCACCTCAGCATGCATTCAAACTATTGTTGGATGGAAGTCAGTAAGACAGTATCAGTGTGAAAAGCATTTGATGGTAACAAGATGCTAATATTCATTTAGAGTTTCTAACAGCAGTGTAATACCTGTAAAGTTCAATGATGTGGCAAAAGAAATTTCAGGATTTTAGCTTAAGTCATTAAAAACAATATCCATGTGGGAAAGCTGAGGTTTTCTATTCCAATAGTTTGATATTAGCTCAAGGGAGGAAGTTTCTCCAGCTTACATGTAGGAAAGTTACATATCTTAGATCCCATATGTAAATATTTTCAAGAGCAGACTGACATAACATCCCAAGATAAAGAGACCAATCATCCACACCTTACTCACAAGAACTGAGCTCCTCCTTTAAATCTGCAGATAACAACCAATGGTATTTTATTATTTTTAAACACAGTTATTTTTAAACGCTGTATTCTCCTTGAAACTTATTCACAACTCAGACTGCTGTTCCAAGAATGCAGATTTATTCTGAGCTTTCAGTTTAACACATTTCTTAGTAAACCAGACCACATTAGTTTAATCACAGAATGCAAGCATTTATATGAGACACAGAAGTCAGCATAGATCTGAACTTATTTAAAAGGAGTTTTCTGCACCATGCTTTCACAAAGAAAAGCAGGAACTAAGTGCATAGGCTATCAAGATTTCAAGATGTTCGCAGGAGGTGGTACAAAGTTGTGGTTAATACATGCAACCAGGCTGTGCCATGTAATGGTAGATACATGCAGAAAAACACCTGATTGTTCTTGTTTTACTGTGAGAGCACTAGAGAAAGTTACTTGGTACAGGAGCCAGTATAAGAGAAGTGAATCATGCCATAACTTAAGTTCCTAAGGAGACTAAAATAGATGAGCACAAGAAACTGTGCAGTAGCGTGAACAGGGATTTATGCTCATGCCTCTCTGAAGTGATTCAAACTCATTATGTTTCTATATACTGAATATCTTTTCCTTGTACAAAACATGTTCAAGTATCACCTGAGCTCTTCATCTCAGAGTTTCAGTTCAAATAATGCACAGGAGCATCTTTGTGCTGAGTAGATATGAGCTTACAGGTAAGAGGCACAAGGAGCCATCCCTGCTCTCAAGTTTTTCACCACCTTCCCCAGCTCAGCAACACATCCTGAGTTTCACCTTCACCTCAAGAATCTTGTAGAGCTATATTTCAAATTTAATCTATTTTTGCAATCTTGGACACTTGCAATTTACTTCATCCGTGTGCCAATGAGAGATAAAAAAAACAGACACAAGCAGATAAAAAAAACTAATAAGCCAGGCACATACAGCAGTACTGGTAGCAATTTAAAGGATTCAAATCACTTCATATTTACCATAGCTACTACAGAAATAAGAATCTGAATACTATCCAGGTCCCTTTAAGCCATTTGTTTCCTGCTATGACAAGATATATTAAGAACAGAATCATTAAGGTTGGAAAAGACCATTATGATCATCTGGTCCATCAACCTGACCTGGCCATGTCCACTGACCACATTCCTCAGTACCATATATTTATGTTGCTTGTAAACTCCCAGGAACGGTGACTCCATCACTTCCCTGGGCAGCCTGTTCCAATACCTCATTACTCTTCTTGAGCCAAATTTTTTCCTAATAGTCAAACTATTAGTAGGAAAGCTGTCAATGGTGAGTTTGTTCTAATAATGCACAAAAATGGGAAAAAAATGTTTAAAAAGATTTACTTGTAATTACAGGTATAAGGAAATGACAGTTTACACTTGCCCACCAAGAGAAAGATGTAAAGAAACTGATCCTGGGGACTGTAAAACAAAAAGGTTTTTAAAGGAGCCTTCATTTTCATGCTCTGACACACACAGCCCTGGACGTGGCCATATGCAATGCCTGAAACTTCTGCAGGAACATTTCTCCCACGTAGGGCAGAGAATGAGAACTGACCAAACTTTAACTCCTGTGTTCACTTACAGCATAGCCAAGCTTTGGAAAAATAGGAACTATCTGGAGTCAAATATACATCACACTAAGACCTCAAAAGGCAGCACATACAGATCCACAAGCTGGGAAGCAATGACTTGAAATAAACCTGACTATCAAACTACATCAGTGAAGGCATGAAAGCCAACTGTTCCCAGGGAGTTGTGACACAGTGGGAGGAAAAGCCACATATTTAGCAACGTTTGAGGAGAATGACGTGTTTCCTCCAGCATCCAGCAAAGTTTAGCTATAAAGAACTCTTACAGAAGAAATGCCTGTAGGCTATGGAAAAAATATCAATTGTGGAATCACACTGTTTGATGACAGTATCACAAGATTTTTTTTATTTTTATTTTTTTTAATAAAAAGAACCTTCTAAAGGAAGGTATGTGTGACAGCACAGAAGCAGGCAGCTCAACATTCTTCTAACTAATAAAACACATCTGTTTTGACATTCTGACTAGAATGTATTTACTAGTTAGAGCTCCAGTTCCCAAATGATGGTGTCCTCTGGACTCAGAGCCAACAGCTAGCCACGTTGAATAAATATAACTAAAATAAGCACTGATACGAGCTTGCTGCTCTAAAGTACACTCTGATGTACCTACATAAGGTAGATGAACCAAATTATTCAGCAGTTCCCCCTACCTCATCCTCCAAAAAAAGAGTACAGGCCTTCATGTTGAGTGCAGTTGTGCTTACTCAGCTTCAGACAAAGCAGCTCTCAAGCTTATGTATAGTACTGCAAGATTGTCCAAGACTGTTTGCTGTAATTTAACTTGCTGCCCAGCAGTTCTGGCAGCAGCTATTCCTTTAGCCATCATCATGGGTTCTTAAAATTAAAGCAAAAGTTACATGGTTATGAAAGAATTTTAAATATACAGAGACCCAAAAAAGTTAAATGCAAGCCTGTAAGATTAGTTTAATTATGAAATGCAGTAAAATTTAAGAGGCAACAGAAGTTGGTAGATAGCAATACATGTTACAGAAGATGTTCAAGTCTTTCTATAGCCAAGAAAGCAGCAGTCATACCAAAAATAAGCAAATGTTCAGATAAAGTTTCCTCTTAGCATACACAAAAAACATCTGAAAATATTTGAATACTGAATACCGAAGCCATACAACAGCAAGCATGAATTTATTTTATTTTTTATTTTTTAAAAGTCTCTATCAGTAAGCATTACCTACCATGGTGCTCAATCGAGCAAAGCACTGGAATACTGTCTGTACCCAAACACAATCAAAGTAGCCATTGTCCACCAAACTAAAAAGTTAACTGTACAGAAAAGTCCATAGCAGCAGTGAGCTAAGCCAGGTGGAACACCTTCCCCTGCTCAGGGAGTTTGTGGTGCCCTCGGTCAGCTTCAATTTAAAGCCCTGCCAGGTTTGATAAGCCTTAGCACATGCACTTAATACTTTGGGACAGAAATCTGGTACACAAATACATACCTTTAAGTATAGAATTTCCCATTCTTTCCCTTACCCCAAATAAATTCAAGCTATTGGAAAAAAAATTGGCTCTTTTTTGCTGATTGCTGTCTGAGATTAGTGATAACAAAGCATACATTTACTCTCCACAGTGACTGCATCAGCATTGTAATCACAGCACAATAGGACTTCCACCACAAACACAGAACAAAACCAGCTCTGATGTGATTATTTCCACATCAGCTCTCTGAACTTACCAGCAGCGACGCATAGGCAAAAACATCAGATAAAGCTTCTTGAACTGTTTGTGTTTATACAAGCATAACCCTGGGAAAGGCGATATAAAAGCAACTTGGAAGACTGTCAAAAGCCAAAACTGCTTTCCAGCTCTTTCCCCATTCTATGCCCAGCAGATTCTATCCAAGGTCAGGCACAAGCTCTGACAAGGAAACAAACCACTGCTTTGGGACAAGGCACTGCTCAGCAGCAAATGGCTACTGCCCAGTCTGATGGGCCTGGGGAGGCAATCAGCCTCCCTTAGGCAGGAGGCAGGAAATTAAGAAAAAGATTTCATTTAGAATCCCTTGGATCCAGCTCTTACCACTGAGCTGCTGTCAGGTTCAATTCATCAGATAACTACAGCCATTTATCTTCCAATTTCACTGGAAATCAGGCGGATACTTCACAAACACTGGGGAATTTCAAGGAATGGATCTCAGCTAGGAAGTGTTCTGCCAGTGTACTCAGTATGAAAACCAAGTGCCACTGAACTTTAAGCTCAATTTATGCATGCTTATAGGAGCTCCATGTTTATATAAATAAGCATGAACTGTATCAAGACAAACATACAAACATATTCAAAAATTCTTCCCATGGCCTGGCAGGGTAGCAATTCTCATCTCACAGCCACTTTCAGCATTCAATAAAAGCAGCAGATACTTATATATGAAAAGAAAGAGCTCAGAAGCAACCTATCGTAAATATTCAAAGTTTTCCAGCCCTGCTAATACAGCACCAGACACCTGAGGAGTTAATTTTATTAAAATTACTTCAGTTTCTTCCTCCAGTTTTGGCTGCTTCAGATCAAAGGCAACAAGCACCACCCGACCCTCAGGGCTTTTCAAAAGAAACTATTTTCAAGTTCCAGTCAACTTTGAGCAGTGTTCTGAAATACTAGCCAGGATTAAAAGATTACAAGTTAACTGGGAAGACTTAAAAGTATAAAGCATTTCCTAGAAAAGAAGGGCCTCGAGTACTACTTCAGCAAGCAAACATCAGCTAAGTTCTTACTGGCAGATTCCTAACTTCATGTTTAATTTACTCTAATTGCAGAAAGATGGAGGAGCATTAAGACATTTATTCTTGCAAGTACCAACAACTAATGGTCACAAAGCATTAGCTATATTGACTTGCTTATTTCCCATTTCAAACTTGAAACAAATTATCTCCTCAGCTAATAACTCATTTAAATCATCTTTAATTTGCCATTTAGGCTGCTTGCTCAGTCTGTTGTAGACTTGAGGCCCCAGCCACTTAGAATTGAAATGCTCCTCTTTAGCAGAGGAACCAAAGCATCACCATTCATCACCCACTGTAAAAAACCCACAGCTATAGTCCCTTCTAGGAGGATAGGTTTTTTTTCTTTTTTAAATCCCAGCAAGCCTTCCCACTGCTACTCCACCTTACAGCTTTCTTTACACCAGTTCATTCCCCAGTCCCTAACCATGAGAAATATACCATCCCAGCAAGTATTCAATGCATGGCTCAACCATAAGAGCAGAGACACTGCAGAGCATGCATCCATCCCGCTCGTTTTAAAGAAAATGAAGCAGTTCAGTATCCTTGAACATATTCTTTATGCATTTCAAAACTGGACCAGATGAATAGGAACAAATTCACATACCATTCAGGTTGGATAGTGACAGACTTAAAATGAGGGACGTAACAACACAATCTTTATCTTACTGCAGCAAAACTTTTTTTTTTTTTTAAAGAGTAAGCAGGATATTAAGCCCAGGAGAAAGGATGTCATGAAAATGAATCCTTACTACTTGTAAGGATAACGAACACTTCTTTGTACTTTGCTGCAGCTACAAAATTCTGAGTCACCAAGCACTGCTTGGGAAACCATAAAAACATATGGAAAAAAACATTCGTTTGCCTAGAAAGCACACAATATTACAAGTAATTCCACTAGGAACTCCTAAGCTACAAGCAGTAACAAGCTGCCATTGTCAGTTGTTCCAATGCCATGTTCTAAGGCATATAAAGTTGATGGGAGCTGCGATTAAATCCAGAAGTATTCGAATTGATAATTATAAAATTATAGGGACAAACCAAAGAGGCTACACTAGCTGCACATCCTCCATATATTCATTACTCAGAAACAAAATTATTACCTGACAGTCCACTAGTCTGCCCTAAAAAGCCATTCAGCACACACACAATCCCTATGCCACCTCATTAAACGTAAACTGAACTTTACATTCACTGAATTCAACCAGTAGCTCCTTCCACCTTGGAAGGATTTGTTTTGTTCCTCCTTAAGTTGTTCATGAACACCAAATGTGAGGAGCACATAGCCATACCCATCCAATCCCAGAAAAGGTTTTGTCATTTGAGAATGCAGGCTCCCCTCCCAACCATAAAGAAAGCATCACTTCAATTCATTCCTCACCTGTAAAGTCTCTTGACCCCTCAAAAAGCCCGAGGAGGAAGCAGCTTAGAATAAGATAGCAGACTATGCTTCAGTGGCTAAGAACCCTTGACTCTTAGTTACTTCTAGCCAAAGGCATCTACTCATGTTCAATCCTCTTTCCTTGATTTTCTCAGCCAGAATGTTTTGCTCACAAAGCACATTTCTGCATCAGACCATAAGCATTTCAGATAGTCATACAGCTGCTACAAAAGCTTGAATTCCTGCAAAGCAGAGTGTTTCAGGAAGTAACTCTAGCAGTATACATACTTCATAATAACTACTCAAACGTATCTTATGTTGTAGCATACAGACTTTGGAAGTGATTTTCAACTTTATCTTCATCCCTTCATTTAAGAAGTCTTCAGGATTGCAAGATGCTCAAGCATTAAAAATAACACCTAAAACACTGAAAGAATACAGTTGGAAAAGCACCAAAATAGAAAAGCATAACCCAAATGCATAGAGATGGCTGTGAGTGAGCTGAGGCCTTGAGAGAGCATACACGTTGGGACTGCTTCAAGTCATGAATGACCACCACCTCCGTGCAACAGCACTCCATTCAAATGTATTCGGTCCTGCCCGACAACAATTATGAGATTTTAGAATTACAAACGACAACTGCAAGGGATACTGCAGAAAAAGCTATATTTGCATATTCTGCAGTCCTTAATTCATGTATTTGAATAGGAAGTAAAGAATTTGATGCCATACCAGATAGGCCTTGTTACTGTTTAACAGCAGGGACAAAGTGCTATGCTTTGCTAGGGACAAAGTGACTGTTTAGTCACATGACAACAAGCAGTACATCCCTTAAACATTCCTACACATTTCACACAACACATTTCAGCACAAGGAAATGCCTACAACAGATGAACAGACATGGCAAAAAACCAACAACAACAAAAAACCCCAACAACAGAAAGTTAAAAATTAAACGATAGCTGCAAAACATAAATGGCCAGCAGGGACTCCCTCCTAGGCCATGCCACTTCTAAATTTGATTTGAATGCTGATTCTTCTTTAAATCACTGCTGTCACGTTTTATGCCATCTTCTTCAGAATGTTCCTAAGATCTTCCTGAGTGCCCCAGCATATTATCAGCAATTAAGGCTTACTGCACTACCCAACAAGAGAACCTGAAAGTACTTTGCTTGAAACTTAATGCTGCTTGTTTCCAGTTTCACAGACACAATGAACAACGTTTCAGGGCTTCCACTGATGTCAGATTTCTTTCTTAAAAAGAAGAGGAAAGTTTTTCAAGTGGAGTTTTATTAACTTCAGTTCAACTTTTCAGAAAATAATTCCTGGTTTTATTTTTCAGGGAGTTGAAGTGATTGGACCAAGAATATGCAACTCATTGAGTATTAATATGCATTTATTAAAACAGAGCTTTCGTGAAAGAAGTTAATGCATTATTTCCAAATTTCTCCTTTAGATATATATATATATATCCAATTGTTTCTCACCTCTTCTTGATACATGTTCCTATTATTGACTGCCCATGAAGACTCAAGTGCAGCAATTCTGACAACTGAAAGATAAGGATACAGTTAAAATATGACCAGCTGATGGAGATGAAGACCACCAGCTGGAAGCATTAATCCCACTGACAGGAATTAATGCACTGCACAGAAGATTTACAGAGAGGTAAAAAAAACCTGCATGCATCCATCCAAATTCCCACCCCTCCCCCCATGTGGGCTCTTTGTTTCCATGTTCTCACAGTAGCAGTTTCTTGGTTAAGATTTTTTTTCCAACTGATATTTAGAACAGTAACTAATATTGCTAAATTGTCACTGAAAATAAACTGGTAAAAGCTTTATCTAAAATGGTGGAAAAGTCACTTAATAATCTGTGATCAAATTAGATTACTGCATCAGGATGCTGGGTTTTCAAGGAATACAGGCTGCTAGCTGCAAGTGGGGATTTCTCAGTCAGCATTTCCACATGCATTTTTAGAACAAAATACAGAACGTTCAATGAAGACAGGAGTTTATAGCAAATTTAACGCTTATGAATTGAGCTACCAAATTTGTATCTTGTTCTCCAAAACCACTATATTAAGAAACCATGTTTTTGATAACATTAAACATTAATCATGAAACCTCCAGACACTGACAGAAGTGTTTATCTGCAGCTTCAAATTTTTGACATATCTGAGGGAAAAATTACAGCCTGGCAAACTCTGGTTCTGAAGTCTCAATATATAGCTTTAAAAATGAGTTTCTGCAACACACTCAATATTTCATTCAGTTACACTTGAGAGCTGTTCGATATTACACTGTAGAATTTGCCTCTAAAAGGAAACTTTACACCACTATCCAAGAAGTCCCACAGGTCAAAGGAACTGTTCAGTGGAAGTGCCTTGACACTGCAGGACTCCAGCTGTTGTTGGCATGCAATACAATTTGGAACAGATGCAAAAGAATGTTTTCGTGCTGTTGGTCCCACTCACATTACGAGGAAATGCCCAAGTGTCCACCAAATCACTTCCTCGTGGCACCCAAAGCCTTCAGAGAAGCATCTTAAGTCTCTCAGTTTAAGATGATAGAGCTTCAACCATTCATTCATAACGATAATTTCATCATAAAACACCTTATTTTTCAACAGAAAAAAAAGCCAAGTGTTTTCATCCTGCCCACTGACACCTGCGCCAGCAACAGCTCCACATCTCAGTCAAGGACAGGGGAGATAGTGCATGAGTCAAAGCAAAGATTTACCCCTAAATACACATGCAGTGTTGTAATAATGTAAATCCAGCAGCTCGATGTCTCTCCTGTACACTTAAAAGTATCAAAGGTAATACTGATAATAATAATAATAAAAACCAAGAATTACTTTGAAAGACTACAAGTAGCATATGTAACCTCAGTACTCAGACCAAAAAGCTTGTTTTATGGATGCAGACCCCTCTTAAATGAAGGGATGCTCCAGTTTTAAATATTTTCATCACAATTAACTCTGCAATTTCCTCTTCACCATTATTTAGTTAATTCTAACCTGTAAAGATCAAAGATATCTGATTTCTGCCATCAAATACAAGCCTAAAATACATCTGAATTACAGATCCATTTTAAATGTGGGAAAAAAAAAATCTTTACTTCCCCTGTGTAAGCTAACAATTGTCAGCTCACAAGAAACAGCATATGAAGCTTAACAGCTTTTCATTTATTTAAAACCAAAGTCATTCCAGGGAGGGCAGGAACTCCAGCATACCTCTGCATTTGGTCTGGGACAGATTTGACAATTGCAGACGTCCACATGTAAGAAGAAGAGAGGAGAAGACAGGAACAGCCCTGTTATATTCAGCTTCTCCTCTGCCACTAAGATTCAGAAGGAAGCAAAACAAGCAACTTGGCACCTCGAGATGTATTTGTTTGCCACCAGGTCAACACATAGCAGGCATCTTTCAGTCACAGATATAGGTTGACTACATTCTATTAAAGAAAGTGGATAAAACTAAAGGAGATCTTATCTAAGCAAAGTCGAAAAATACTCCCATATTGAAGGTTTCACCTCACAGTCTGAAGGTACAAAACTGATGTTTCATACGTAAAATAATCAGAGCAGATGAAGACTATGCAGCAGCTTACCCCAGCCCTCATCCTGTTTCCCTTTGTTAGAAGAAGCAAGCAGCAGCAGCAAATTAACTGCTCAGTATTCAAGCCCTATTTCTGGTGGGTTGCATTTAATATATATCAGTTTGACATCTGGTTTGTTGCATATGCCACAAGGTATGTTGTGCTGTCAGCTACGAGCACTGAAAGGAAGGAACAGAAGGGGCAGGCGTAAGTGAGAAACAGCCCAGTAACCACTGCAGCTAAAACAAAGTATCAAGAAAACAGCTGGAGGTCCCTAAGGAAATAACCTGTAATAAAGAACCTTCCCAAAGCTGCAACTCTCTTGTGGAATATATTCCATAACACACATTTCTAAGACCTTGGGAAGCCTATTTTGCATCAAGAATCTAATTCAGTAGCACTAGCTAGCACACACATCATCCCTCTGCTGTGCTCAGAAGGGCTCTGCAATCTTCAAGCAACTGAAGCATCAACCAGCATCGCAACATCACTCCCTGCATGAAGTCAAGCATGGCCTCCTGCTTCACTAAGGCCTCTGAGCATTTATAGGCACTGGACTTCATATAAAGGAATTTTTCCTCACAGCATTTGACTAGAAGAGAAGAATACCAGAAATTCTAACTAGTAATTTTTCCCATGAGCTCAGTAATGGCTTTGAGGTGTAAGGTAAGTACACACAGCTACGGTGTTAGGTGGCATTATGATTTGTGAGTCAGTTCAGATTTCATGCTTTCAGAGACATTTAACCTGAAATCTCTTCCCTGATACTCAGAAAAAACACTGTTTGGTAACAAGCTTATCATTAGAAAAGAAATATATTTAAAGAGGTATTGCTTCAGTTGATGATTCACAACCATTTTCAACACGTGAAAAACAATACTGTAGCACTAATTTCCTGAATCACTTAATAATACATGAATGCTCATTTGCCTCTAGTTAAGCTCCAGAGGTGAGGCGCATCTTATCACCACCTTACACTTACAAGCAGGTCATGGAATCTGAGCATGCAGTGCCCAGAAGCTGGCTCTGAATAACACCACTTGAATGTCACTCCCACTTCTGGTAGTTGATTCTCTCGCAGGGTGGAAAGGACAGCATCACCGCCCCTGTTTAAGCAGCAATTACTTCGGGCCATGCTCAGTCTGGCACCACTGCCCAAAGCATCATCAAAGCCAATGCTGCAAGAATTAGAAGTTTTCACCCACTGAGATTCTCTCATTCCCTTTTCTACTGATAGCGAGGAATTCAGCATCTTTAAGCATCTTACATAATTCATCTCCACGACAGCAATAAACCATGCTGTAAAATACACGCTATACTGTGCTGCCAGGAGTAGCCAAGCAAAGCATAAACAGGGTAAGTTGGAAGTAAACAGCAGATCAAAATCTGAGTGCAAGGCATTTAAAGCAGGGCTGAACAACATATTTTGTCACCACGCTGAAAAATAGTAACTGAGGACAGCAAGACACCTAACATAGACTGCAATGCCAAATGATTCAGCTTTCCTGCAAGTGACTCAATTACTGCTTTCACTTCACACAAACACCACCACGAGATAGCTTGTAAACATATGAAGACATCTTTTAACCTTGGGCCAGCCTCAGACTTTGCTTATAGCAAACATTTATCAGTTTACAGGTGTTTTGTCTGGTTGTGCTTTTTCACTTTGGGTTTTTGTTGTTTGGTTGATTTTTGTTTTAATTCAAGTTCTGTCCATGATTTGAAGAGGTCAGAAATAGAGCTTTCAAGATCAGCAAGTTTTTGAACTTGCCTTTATGCTTGGGGGATGAGAGCACTACAAAGCTCAGCTTCAGCCCCTTAGACTTCAACTCATCCTATAAAACAATACTTTGCAGGGTTTGCCAGTATTACCTGTTTCAATCCATAGGTGTGCAATGATTAATTTGAACAGCCTTCTGGGGACAGAGTAAAGCCCGTTTCCAAAAACTAGCAGAGACACATACTTAGGTGATAGCCTTTTCCTGGACTATTCAACATGCCAACGAACACAAGTTACAGCTTGTTTTTTTTTAATATGGCAGTGACTCATCACACACTAATCTATTTACTCATTGCCACTCAGTGGCCTTGATTATACATGGTCAAATGGCCTGCTCCAAGGGTCCCCAGCTTTGTCTTAATCCAATCAAGTTACCGATCCAAGAAATTCTTCTGTTACAGAACTATTTCCTTCACATGTTTACTTTCAACATAGCAAGTACAGCACTTAATTCACAGCACTAGAACATACTGAGATCAACCAGAGCCACAGCATTGGAAAAACAAAACTGAAAATCCAGCCAAATAGGAAAGCATGACTAACAAGTGTCAAGCAGACTAGGAGACTTAACTATCACATTACTCTTCGTTAATTGGTGGATCACACACAATAGGGATCACATTCATAGTGACTGAAAATTTAAAGTCACACTGCAGACAGAACCCTGGTGAGCTACACAGACTGCAGAGCACTGGCAGAGCCCCCATGAAGCTCATGGGCTCCAGGAAATCACAGCAACAGCTGCGTGACAACAAGTCTGAAAGCTTGGGTTTACATCAATCACAACAGCCTCCAGAATTACAGTTTTACACATTTATGTTTTTATTACTCCGGGTAAAGCGAGAGCTTTTATGACAATACACAAGATGATAATTATAGCTATCTGAGTTTCTGTGAAAACATCCATTCATCGACTAGCAGTTTGTTAGCTTAACATCACCAACTATTCTGTAAATGTGATTTGCAAATTTAAGTTCTGCCAGACCTTCCACCTGAACAGAAAAGCAGTCAGCCACGTTATACCGAGACAGACCTCAATATTATCTGAGAGATGTGAATGAACAGCGCTGACCAGATAAAAGCACCACACAGCTGGAGCACGAAGACATAACACAAGACAGACCGGTACAAAAAAGCAGCACTGTTGATAAAACACATAGAAACATCAATCCTACCATTAATCTAAGTCAATTCCAGCCTTGTGAAAGCTCATTAAGCACACCATACTCAGCCAGCTGCGGCCATATACGTGCCTATGTGGCTTTTTCAGCCTAGTCGCAGACAGCTGTGAGTAATGCCATACGTTTGGTGGAATACGCGGTGACCAGGGCTATTTCCAGACTTTAAGCAGGAGATGTAGGGAACCGCGGGTCACATCAGCTTCGCACGTTCCCCAAACCAAACGCGCTCCTCGCTTCACACCCTGTCGGTGAGCACGAGGTATCGCTGACCAGCACCGCCGCAGCGCCTCAGCTGACATAACTCTGTGCCCACAACTTCTGCTCAGCGCAGCCCGAGCCCAACCGAGGCTGGGTTACGCAGTCGCTAGAAACGTTCGCGAGCCATTTACTGCAGCGGCCGTACTCGTCCAGTTTCTCCTAGAAGAGAAAAGTGCAGAACACCCCTGCGAGCACCATCAGGCACCGCTTACATAAGGCTGACGCCAACGCAAGATAGATGGTCATTGGATCGAGTGATGCTCCGGGGGTGACCAGAGGTACCTCGGCACCGGGTTAAGCGCGCAAAGGAGATCGGCTCATCGGCTCCCCTCGGCTCACCGCGCTGCCACCAGCCTGGCCCCCGCCGCCATTCCCAACGCTCCCCTCAGCGACCCCCCCCCCCCCTCCGCTGCCATCTTCCCTCACCGCCCCCGACCGCCGGCACGCAGCCAGCCAGCCAGCCGCCGTCTCCTCTCCTGCCCTCTCCTGCCCTCTCCTCCCCTCGCGCGCTGCCCTGCGCCGCACCCACCGGCTCTCAGCTGCAGGCTGCCGTCCCTCCGGCTGCACCACAGCGCCCGCTCCCCGCTCTGCAGGATGTAGTGGTCCTTGGCTTGGAACAGCTCCATCCTCGCGCCGCCGCCGTCCTCCTTCACCGTCCCCGCGGATGGGGAACAGAGGGAGAAGCGCGCTCCCGAGCCGGGCACGCGCGCCGCCCCTCACAGAGCCCGGCGGGTCGCGACGGCTCCGCTCCGGCTCGGGGCGCTTCCTCAGACGGCCGAGAGCGCGGGTTCCGGCCCCAGCGCCGCACGTGACCGTGCCCAGCAGCGCCGCCCCGCGCTCTTAAAGCTGCAGCGCGATTCCCGCCCGCGGTGGGCTTTCGCGCCGTCCGCTGCAGGCGACGTGAGGGGCTTCTGGGAGGGGAGGGCTGCCTTCAGCGGAGCGGTCTTTTCGACGCCAAGTCGAAGTAATCTGTGGAGCTGAGGGAACCCGGCCCCGATGCGAGCCCTAAGTGAGGGGCGCTGAGCGGAGAGCCCGGTACGATCCCGGAGGGGCGAGGTGTCCGTCTGCGCTCGGTGACGGCGCCTGAGGGCAGGGACGCCAAGCCCCAGGCCTGTCAGCCTTCCCTAATCGGGTCGTTAGTTGGAGGTGGGCAGGGGTTGGTGGGGCTCTCAGTGCCACAGCAAGGCTTCCTTGTGATGCCGAGTGCTTTAGATGGGCGTGCACCTCCTGATGCGAGGGTAACCGTGCGTCTTTCTCCCTCCAGGCAGCACCGATTGCTATGTGCTGGTGCCTGAAGCCCTCAGCAGAACCCCGCAGAGGTGGGCTGGAGCCATGCTCCCCATAACGGCACTGCCAAGAGCATCCCACCATGCGTGCAGCCTTTAGGAGCAGCTGGGTGTGTTGAAAGACCATCTTCAAGGTGTCTTGAAAACTAATGTAAGTAGCTTCACACTGTGCTAGAAAGCCGATTTTCTCATCTTGTTATTTATCTGTGTGTACCCTTCTTTCTTAAGAGAATGATATCTTCTAAGTTCGTAGAAAGAGTTCCTCTCCAATTTTGTATTTGGTCTAAGATTCTTATAAACACGATGTCAGGCCTCTGATTTGTTTTGTGCTTTTTAAGCACGCATAACTAATAGGGGAGTGGTATGAAGGAGCCAAACTCCATTTGATTTGGTAATGGATGCCCCTATCTGTCAATGTTCTCCCTAGGGCGGGGATGCAGAACGCACTCTCCTTTCTTGACTACAGATCCTGGTGTTGGAAATGCTGTACGAATGCCCTGCAGCTCCCAGTGTGTCCTGTCACATTCCTGCATGTAGCAGTCAATGTCACTGGCAGTTATGCCAGTAATTCAGGTCACTCCTGCAGGTGCTATGCAAGAGAAGAGCTTAAATGGCTTCTCAGCATTTTAATGTATCTCTTTTGAATTGTTTTATTCTCAGTGTTCCCATAAGCACAATGTCGTGTACTTGCAAAGGCATCTCAAACATACACAGAAAGGCAGTGAAGGGATGGATTACCCTATAGATCTAATACTGAAAGATTTCCTTTGAGGAATTATGTTTAAAACTGTGCATTTAAGCAAGCACAGGCAATCAGAGCTTCCTCTTAGCATTGCCATACATGTATGTATCCATAGGGACTGATTATTCAGCTTTCAAATGCAGATTGCTGCACTACTTTCCTCTTATTTCATTAAATTCTAACAGTACAGTGGAAAAGCAGCTACTTTGTGCAGAAAGTAATATATTTTACTTGCACTAGTGTAATTTTTACATGGGATTACTGTTCAGATTAATTGTTCCACGAGGAGGTGAAGCTTCCTGAAATAACTTTTAGATGCAGACTCACATTCCAACAGACATATAAAAATGTTTTATGTCCTACAAGGAAGGCAAATGGGAGTAGTCAAGCTTATTAGATTGTTTCATCATTGTAGGCAATAGAAAGTTTTTGGGAGGAAAAGATGGCCTTCTAAGCTCCAGAAAAAAAAAATAATAGCTGATGTCATGTTTAGAATTACTTCATCTTTTGCATATTCATTTATAAATAAGCCAGCATTGGAAAAAGTCCTATCAAGAAGGATCACAGAATTGTAGGGGTTGAAAGGAAACTGTGGAGTGCAACTCTCTGCTAAAGCAGGCTCCCTTCAGCAGGTTACATAGGATACTCCAGTAATTTTAAAAGTACTATAAAAATTAATTTATAGAAAGCTAGAGAATATTCCTTTAAGCACAGAATGTATAGTGAGAAAAACAATGTGTAGTATTTCCGTGAAGAAAAATTATTTTTCCATTTAAATATGAATATTTTTTTCCTGTAGTTCACATTGGTGTTCTTACAACTGTTGGTGTTTTTTTCCTACAAAACATCCTCAGCAGTAGCAATCCAACCTCACTTTTGCTCTGTGAGAGCAGCTTGAGAGTTGCAAATGATTTCAACAGTACTGGTCAAATTGACTTCTGTTTTACACAGTATCTACAGATCATGTTTCTACTCATGTTTCACTGACTTCTAGAAAATGAAGCCACAATGTAGAAATAGCGGTATAACATGTGGGAAGCAGATAATTTGGGCAGTGGACAGCACTGGCAACCTAGAACTGTGGACAGTTTTGACCTGTTCACAATACATTATAGCTAATAAAGCCTACCGTGCAAGTTAAAATAGACAAAGCAGAGTTTACAAACGGCATCAGGCTCATAGACTTAAAGTGTCTCTGTATAAAGTGGGAAAGATCCTCACTTTAAACCTCTTCTTAGGGTCAAGAGAAATGATATACATTCAAAGAAGTTTAAGGCTTAATGTTACACTGGGATTCTTCCTCCAGCCCACTACTATTTCCTCTATTCTTTCTTATGCATTTCTCTTTCTTTCCTGTGCTCACCTTATTTAATAAGTACTCTAATTTCTTAACATTACACACAGTACTGAAGTGTTCTATGCAAACACTGTAAACAGTTACAGTTTTCTGTCCTACTTTAATTCTTTCCATTTTTTCTGACTTCATCCTTCTCCTCTCCTTTTTCCCCTCATTCTTTTCTCTCAATTGCCTGAAGAATCTGCATTAATGGAGTAACTCCTATCTTAGTTTCTTTCCATTCTTTCTTTTCTCGCTAAATAGAAGTACACTCGGAGCAGATTTGGGAGAGCAGAAAAAGCATTTCTGATGCTGGAACACTATTAGCAGCAGGAGGTGTTTATGTTGTTACCAAATCTTCTTCTGTAGTAACTATCAAGAGAGTTGGAGTTTCAAAAGTAAAATTACACCTCATTTTCTGTACCTATTCTGATATAAGCCTTTACACAGTGGATGCTGAAACTTGCATCTCCAGGCCATCATATTATGAACATGGGCTTCAAGTACAGTCTTTTCAGCCTGTTGTGCATCTCTATTGTGAAACACTTGTTAAAGTCATGGGAGAAGGCAACAGCTGATTAAAAAAAGCAAGCTCTTCTGATTTTCTGCAGGCAGTCTTTAATCTGACCAGTGATTCCCAAGGCCTGCTTGAATGATGCAAGTGGGCAGAGTTTGGGAAACAATAATGGCTTTGTACAACATTACTTTAAAAATAAATACTTCCTTCAGACAGAAAAAACTGGGATAACACTTGGAAAAAAAGAATGGCTAAGTGTAGCAAAATCTGCACTGAATCAGAGTGCAGAAAAAAAAGAGGTGGTAAGTATCAGCATGCCTTTTTATTTGTTGATTAGAATTGAAATTACAGGGATGTAAATAGGAAAATGATTAGGAAGTGGAGGAAGGCAAGCAGACAAAAAGGTTGTTAGAAATAGAGGATGCAGACAGTTTTCCTAGCAGAACACCACAGTGCTGTTTTTGTTTTTTTTAATTGCAAGTGATATACTTCGTATTGCAGTAAAACAAAGCCTCACACAAGAAAAGAAGGTATTGTAAAACTTCAAGCTGAATGAATAAATTGAGGAGCTAACTCGCTTGGAGACAATGTATGGCCAAATGCAAAGTTCCTGGTCTGCCAAGAAAGCTGCTTCTTTCAGCTTTTGCTACATAAAGAGGAAAAGGTGAGGAGCTGCATTGCCCTCTGGTTTTCCAAATGCTCTGCTCAGTAAAATCGTTTTTGCAGCTTCTCCTACAGAGAAGTCACCCTGTGACCCTGCAAAGAGGGACAGCACTTCAGTTACACAGTGAGTCACAGGCAGCAGGCATTTTAGTGGCAATAGCTGCAGCATTCCCAGCATTCTGTTTCACTGAGAAATGTGTGATGAAGAAAAGAAAGATTTGAGAGTGATTTGGAGCTGAGATTCACTCAGATGAATGATGAGGCAGATATGTTAGAATTTAACTCTCAGTAGGTAGAAGGCTCTCTTCAAGCTGTCAGCTGCACACAGCTGCCTACCTGAAATATTTTGTTGTTCTTTTCTACACAGTGCAATTAGATTTCATATTGAATTTTACCCTTCCTTCCTTTCACTGTGTAAATATAAACATTTCAGTTTTACATATACTTTGAATTAATTTTCTGGTAAACCTATGAGGACTTTCAGCTAAGGTGATTACTATCGCTCTGTGAGAACAACTGACAATCAGTTTTAAAGTGACAGAAATATGTCCTGCACCCTGCTGTGGACTTCACTCCATCGGTTAAGGAGTGGCTCCGTGAGCAGTTGTTTTGCTGTTTGTCACATTGGAGGAGAGTGGGACTCCCCATGTGGGTCATGGGACCAGCAGCTGAGGGCAGAGCTTTCCAGAATGAGTCTGTTCTGTCAGTGGCAGATCCATTTCAGGAGTTTCCCTCCCCTGCTAGAGATTTCTGCTTGCCCTTTGTCATGCCAAATCAAGCATTCAGTCTGGACACGCTCTAGCTTGGAGGAAAGAAGCCTCTGCTGACAGTGGGGGTGGACCACTGGGGAGGTAAGCCTCTTCAGCTCAGAAATAAAAAGATATACCAATTATTATTAAGCTACCAAGCATTAAACAGCATTATTTTAAAACCATGCTTTAAAATGATTGCTTTCTCTATGACACAACATTTCTCCATTAGTATTTTAACCGTGAACGTCTATTAGTTATTCTAACATGTGATGTTCAGAAATGAGAAATCTCCTTATTAAATATCAACATTCAAGACCCAGGCAAGTGCTTGATTTTGAAGGGCACTACACACCTAATCTAGAAAAGCATTTAGTTTATGCTTGACTTTGTATATATAAATGCAACATTTTTCATGAGACAGTAGCAGCTTTTGAGATGAGCACTGTCTTCAGAACTTCTGCGGTTTAAAACCAGGAACTAAATACCTTGAAGGGTCAGAAGATAACCTTTTACTTTCATTGCCCTCTCTTCCTGAACAGTCTTCACCTTCATTTAATATACATTTATCATTGCCATTTACAACAGCATCTCCATTCTGCATGCATTTGCTGAGTAATTTGGTGTTGTAGTGCAATGCATAGGGCTGCTGTTAAAATAATTCAGAGCTCCTTGCAGAAACTCAAGGACAGACTTTGCTTTGCCTTTGTCCACCATTTGGTTAGGGCATTTTTTTCCCCTGGGGAAGTTTTCTTTTTACATTCAGCGTGTTTTCCTGAGATCCAGAGAAGGGCAATGTTTTCATAAGCCTCAGCAAGAATTAAAAAAAAAAAGAAAAGGAACTTTGCATTTGCATTTTTACAGTTCATTGACAATAGCTAATGGGAAGGAAACGTGTGGGCTGGCTATTAGTTATGCACTCTCACTCTCAATATTACCCCATTGCCCGCAGTTTGGTTTCAAGCTTAAACGTTGATTAATGGGAGGTGATCTGATTTGGCAACAGTCCACACTTGAAAGTACAGCTAACTGAATAGCTTATATAAATGCACGACTCCTGCTGAGACAAATGGCATCAGTTCTGGAAACAACACAATGGAGTGTAACATGAGGATTTTTATTTATAAATCCCCATGATTTCTGTGTGTTAGGAGCTACATGCTCCTGGTGGCTTCCAGGTGAGCAGAAGTCACCTCCAACAGGCACCATGCCAATGACAGTATTTGAAGCAATCCTATTTACCTGTGTTGTCGTATTCAGCTCACGCTTTTTTGCCATCAGAGATACCAGTTCATAGGTGAAGTTGGAAGTTATATAGTAAGCACATTTAGTGCATTGCTTTAGAATGACAAGTTGAGCTGTCACTTATTTAACTACCTGACAATACAGGGAAGTAATTTTTGCTACTCTATTAAGATATATCCCATCTAGTTATTTACAGAACTGTCAAGTGCTGTGGTAAGTTCACTACTAGACCGTAAGCATGAAAGGCCTTAAAGCAGATCCTCAGAAAAGGCCTCAGCCTTTTCTGTGTCATCATAGAGTTGCAAACCTCTTAGCAGTGGGTTCACTTTTCGCTTCAGTCATCTTTTTGATGCCAAAATAGTTAAAGAAGCCTTTCTTATTTCACTTTATACTCTTTGCCACTTTTTAAATCTAATGTTTTGTTCTTCCTACTTTCATCCTTCTGTGCCCAGGGAATGCATCTGTAGTCCATTTGCATTCATGTTTTCCATACGCTCCCTTTTTGCATTAGGGGCTGGTTATGTGTTCTCCATTCAGTCCAGCTGACCTCCTGTTACACCTGCTGGTTTTCATGCAAGATAGTTATTTGCAGACAAGACAAACTTGTTTGCCAGTTTCTTTGACACGTTCCTTTCAGTAGAGGAGTATGATTAATAAATTCATGCTGCTGTGCTCTTACTATCTTCAATCACATCCATGGATAAGGACGTCTGCAATATTGCAATCATATTCTTTAATTTGCCTAATTCTTCATCACATGTTGACTAACTTGATATGGCAGCTCCCAGCTATGTAAGATGGTTAAGGGACTGTGATGGAAGAAGGTGACTTCCTGATTCAGAAATATATTTGAAATGGCTTTTCTGTACTTTTTGGATAGGTTTACTCTTCTTTGAGATGGAACAGCCTTAGAACAACAGTAACACAGCAGGCACTTCTGATTGGCAACTTACAGCAGATAAAAAGAAGTTTGTGACAGCCAACAATTGGCACCAGAACACTTCAGAAGTACCTACAGACATCTTAGTACTAAATACTCTAGGGAAAAAAAACAAACTTTATTATGACAGAAAATTACAAAACTACTGTTCTAATATTAATTTTTGCAACAAAATGAAAATCCCTCCAAACCAGGGAAAGAAGTTCAGCATAAGAATTTTTGTTTGCATTTATTTTTAACCTTTCACTGGAATAGCTTTTCCATATGGCAGTTGTAGTTATCTCTACAGGGAGAAGGATTCTGGTATTTCCTCCTTCCCCATGGAAGTGACTTATTTACCAGTGGGAATATTTCCACTGAGCCTCACTCAGCACACAGGAAAACAATAAAATCCTCCTTTTAAAACTATGTGTGTGTATGTGATTAACATCTGCAATGTATTACATGGCTTATAGATAATATATTGATTTCCCTCTTGCAATTACTGTTGAGATCAAATCAGTGAGATTGCGTGCAAAAAATGAAGGGGAATTTTTTTTGTGCCTATGATTACTTTCTTTTATTTCATTCTGTAATTGCAAATTCTACTTGTGGTCTACCAAGCAAACATAATCATCCATGAAAGGATTCCTTATATTGTTGTTGGTCCACCTCAGTAAGTTATTTTTTATAATATATCAAAACCATATTTAATTCATTACTTTTTTGAAGTTAAATGACAGGTCACTCCTTGCCACCACCATAACAAAATCCAGTTTGACTACAGCCAATTCTGCTTGTTTTTCCTAGTCTGATAGCATAGATGTACTACTTTGCTGCTAGTTTTGCAAGTGTACTGAGTAGGCTATTTCAGATACAAGAAGTGCTTCACTAAATAGATTCTATGTTCTACTGCACAGCTCTATGATAATCTTTCCATTTATTAAGGGCTGACTGAGCATTAATCCCATCATCCAGATGCATCAAGGAGGTCTGCACAACACCCTGTCCAGACCTACATTTACCAATCCTCTGGCAAATGGAGCTTTCAGCGTAGGTGCTTCTGAAACATGCTTCCTCACAACCATAGGGGCTTTTGTTAAGGTGCTGTGGGATCAGAATTTGAAGCAGAATTTCTGCAGAAGGGTTTCAAAGACAGTACTGTCCTGCTCACACTTCTATTTGTGAAACAGCGTTCAACTCAGTGTCTTGGAAGAAGGGTAAAATGAATTTAATGGAAGATAGGATGGAAGTCTACTGGCACTTTGTTAAGAGATACTCAATAAATGAAATTTTAAAATACTCTGAAAGCAAATGAGAAGTTTTACTCCTTTTGGAAGAGCTTACCTTCATTTTTACTTTTGAATATGGGTTGCTTTTTTAAAGGCAAGAATAGTTCATGTTTTTAAAGAAGTAGATCAGATTTTGCTCCTAGTGAGGACAAAAGCTAAGTTATAGGACCAACAGAACTTATGTCTTTTAATAAGAAAACAAAACAAAACAAAAGGAAAAATCCAGAGGAACTTCTCAAAGTTTTGACACATTCGTGACATTCACTAACAATAGTGCTAAAGCCAGCTTAAATAATCATTTCCTCCTTCCCAGCTGTTTCTATTCCTGTACATGCCTGCACTGTATAGCCACAAGCATTTGTGCAGCATACTGTGAACTGAATTCAGGGAACTAATGCAGCTGCTGAATAGCCTACTAAAGTGTTGTTCATGAAACCAGGCTCCAAATGATCCTAACTAGGGTAACAGTAAACTTACAAGGCCCATACTGAAGGGAAGTAGATTTACTTTAGTGTCACTCATTTACTTATGAATTGTCAAGAAACAATTCGTAAGTAAAAAATCAGATCATGTCTATAATACAGATACACTGGTGCCAAACTCACCTACTTCAGCAAGCAGTATAGTCAAATAGGAGAGGATCTGGAGAACAAAACAGGTGGTGCTGGGAAACCAGCTTCTGCACTATGCACGTTCCAGAAGCTTTATTTGAGACCAACCTGGCTTTACCCTACAGACCTGTAATGCTATGATGTGATGGAAAGCACAGCAACAATAGCAGGGTATCAAAGTCCTAGGCTGAAGCAAGTGAGGAGTAGCCCAAACACAGCAGCTGGGGATACATAAACAAAGGAAAGAAACTGCTTACCTTTTAGAAGGCCTCAGGTACACAGGGATCTCCACCAAGATCCCCTCAGCTCCACTGCCAGCCCTTAAATGAGGGCTGGGAAGGGGTGGATCCTGGCTCCATCCCTTCCAGTCACTCAGCAGCACTGCATGCAGCTGAGCTCCCCTGGGTTGGCCCTGCCTTCCACCAGGTGCTCAATCACTGCTTCAAGCTGTGACTTAGTGTTTCTGCTACAAGATTCCTTAGAAACCAGAACACATTAGAGGCAGTCCTGAAGTGCAACTCCTGGTTTTATTTCAACTTTAAGCAATACAGTTCACGTGCTCTTCCATGCTAAAAGCAGTAGAGCCCTGTGTTGAGACACGCGGGATGCCATCCTAAGGAGCTTTTCCACTGGCATAATTACATCACCTTTCTAAATGACATGAGCTGGAAAGGTAAAAGGGGTCTTCTGTAAGTCTTCCTATTATCTAAACCAGATTTCTAGCACAGCTATGCTGCAGCAGAGGTGCTTATTTCTAACACTGCTAATATAATTACTCTAGCAGACATGTAAAAACACAATAAATCTCCCAGCTTGCCCCATGACACAAACCCAGTGTTCTCCATTAGAACCCATGTTTACAGAACCTTGACCTCTACGTAGAGCTGCATTTATATTGCAGAGAAGCCCATCTGTATGTAAGAAAGGAATAGGGATATGTGAAGTTCTAAGAATGATGCTGAATGCTTTTTCTGTGAGAGCAGAATCTCTTGCTGCTAGGTGGTAATTTAGGTCAAAAATGCTATCAACTTTTCCTTCATCTGTGGCTTGTGGATATAAAAAGGCATGTATGGAATTTGCAGGGCTCAAGCACTCGCTGCACAGTAAAGTACCATACTGGTAATTACAATTCTTACAACTCTCTGAGGGCTAAACCAGAAGATTAAAAGAACTTTATTTTCCTGAGAGATTAAATGTTCTATACTTAAATAACTGGGATAGTTGATCATTGCTATAAAGAGGCTGATAGTGTTTATTGCTGGCTTTGCACTTCCTGTGCAATGATATGTAGGTCATTGTAAAACCTAGGGAAGACAGACATGAGACTGAAAAAGAGGGCTGAAAATCAGAAAGTCTGAATCCTTGCTGAGCCTTGGATAAAAAACTTCTCTTTCTGTTGCACACATAACTAAAGATAATACTTCTATAATGTACAATGGTGCTATATATGGCTATTCTGATATGTGTAAAATATTTTAATGTGTTGATGTGGAAGAGATTACAGTCATACTAATATGCATATAAATGAAAGCTCTGTGTTTTATGGGAATAATAAGAGGGGGGAAAAAAGATGTAAGATTGTACGTTAGACAAACGTGGGAAGTCATGTATTGCCATTGCATCAGCTGAGTTTTGCATTTTTGAAGGCAAATGGCAACGAGAAGCCAAGGTGAAATCAGAGCCTCATGTAACATCTGGCAATTACTAATATATTTTTCACTTTGTTTGACATTTTAGTTATGTTTCAGTGTACATGTTTGTGCAATATATATATACATATATATAGTGTGTGTGTATCCATGATAGCTTTACACTCTAATTCTGTGACTACATGCAATAAATCAGAGAGCTGTGATTGATACGTAGCTACACAGATGACTCAGCTTTATCAGAAGATGTTTCTGAGAAAAGTCAAAGCCATTCCTAAAACTATTCTATGTCCTAGAGGCTACTTATAAATAATGAATTATGTCTTTGGGGGGGGGAAAGAGATGTAAATAATTGCAAGGCATTCTTTCATTTACGAAGGCACCATAGGCTTGCTATACTCACTGTAGGAAGAAATAGCACTGTCTCTGAGCAATTATTGAAGGGAAAAATTACAAGTGTGTGTTGTAATTGCAGGAGTCTACATTATGTCATCAGTCTGGTAGGATTGGGTGGAGACATGACAGCCTTGGAATGGTAAGTACTGACCTTTGAACACCGACAGAGAATGAGCACGGCTCCATAAAGCAAGGAATGTATTTGGGCTTCTAAATTACCATGATTTGCCACTATTTCAGAGATCAATGGAAGTTTATAACTTTATGTATAATGCCGAATCTGTACCTCCTTAAGACTTCAAAAAAAAAAGGCAAAGAAGACTTTGAGAATTTTAGATCAAATTGCCTCATTCCTTAAATGAAAAAAAAATAGAAGAAAAACAATCAAAATATCTACTCTCAGATACTTGCAAGATAATAAAGTGTTATGAAACAGTTAACATAATAATGTTGAATCAATCCCCTTCTGACGGTCCAGCAGTCCTGGGCAGATAGAGTAAATCTCAACTTAATATGACCTGTGATCTTGCCTCTTGTGCTTTTCCCACAATTACCCAAGGAAATGTAGTCCAGTCAGGACACCTCCACAGCCCCAGATAGTTGGGAAGTTTCTCCTGTAGAGTGGTTCCTAATGGCTGACTGTCACCCGATACTGGGGAGGACAGGCATCCTTGGCGGGATGAGAACTGGCCACAGGGTTGTGGTTATAATTAGACACTTGTTATTATAAATTTAGGTATCAACATAGCTTATAATCTATAATTTCTAGGGCCTAACATAGCTTACAGTTGCACAGAATTTCTAGAATTCTCAGTTAGGCACACTTTCCAGTTACCCACGGCCTCTGTAGATCCAATGAAATTCTTAACAACCAGCGTATTGTTAACACCTGGACTCAGGCTTTAAGTAGAAGATCACGAGTCAAAGGCTCAATCAGTCCTCACAGGAATACCACAGAGGTGCTCCTGGCCTCTGAAGGATCCCAGGTTTTGCTGTCCAGCTGTGGCACCATTCAAAGTCCCACTCAGGGTTTGCTGCTGATTCATTTTATAGAGAGTGCTCTCTGTACTTTCCTGTTCCATGATGGGTGTCACCACATTCTGGCAGCTCAGCAGCTGGGGCTTGATAATGCTTGTGGCTTTCTCATCCTATTTGAGGGTGTCCCTCCATGCTGGCACCGGAGAGGAGGAGAAAGAAAGGTGGAAGGTAATACATGACCAGCCTCCTTATGGATGTTTACCTTATTGTTGTTTATGCTGGCTGTTATCAAGGAGTACTAGTACTAAACTCACAAGTTTGGTACTATTCTGTATCTTTACAGAATCATGAAATGGCCAATATGTTTAGTAAATTATCAGACTAGGAGGGCATGAAAGCCCATAGGTATTAGGATTTGGCTATGATATTCTTGTGGCAAGCTGAAGAAATGATCTCGAAAGCATGAAATGGCAGGCAAGAGAAAATGCCTCTGGCTATAAATACAAGTAAGAACAGCTGGTTAATCAGGAGTTTTGGGGTAATCCTAGATCACAAACTGATGAACCAACCAGTAGGAAAAAGGAAAAAAAAATCCAGTTATGCTAAGATGAATACACAGGAGCATTACACATAAGATGTATGCAGTAATCCTTTTGCTCTACTGCTAGTAAGTGAGAATACTATGTTGTTTCATGCTATTGTTTCAGTAATTACATGAATTCACTGAAAATAGGCCAAAGTATTATCCAAACTTTAAAAGATGTGATTTATGATTTGAAGAATTGCTGTTCTTTGGAGTTGTATGGGAAAGAGAAAAACTGTTTTGAAATAAAAAGATAATGCTGGAAAGATAACAAGAATAGCTGTTGTCTTTGTCCTCTGTCACTGAATCATACAATGTCTGAGGCTGAAAGGCCTTGGTGGTCCAACCCTCTGCTCAGAGCAGGGTCAGCTACAGCAGGCTGCCCAGCAGCGTGTCCATGGAGCTCCAAGTATCTCCAAAATTGGAACTCCACAACCTGCCTTGACAAGCTGGGTCAGTCTTTGTCCACTCTCACAACAAAAACGTTTTTTCTTATCTTTATGTAGAATTTCTTGTATTTCAGTTTATGCCCTCTTGTCCTGTCACCGGGTAGCGCTGAGAAGAGTGGCTCAGCCTTCTTTCCTCCCTCCCACCAGTCACATAAACACATTGATAAGGTCATCCTTGAGCCATTTTTTTGTTTTTGTTTCTGTGGGTTTTCTTTTGTTGGAGGTTAAACAATCCCATCTTTTTTCCCAGATAAGAAATAACGAGCAGAATTGCAGGAAAAATGAGTTAGATTAGACAGAAAGTCAGAGTCCGGATAAATAAGTATGGGAATAGACTGCTCACTGAAATGAGCTGTGCTTGCACACACCACCACGGGTTTTTAAGAACCAAATGGTTCTTAAACTGGTTTTTAAGAGCCAAAGTAGGTTGAAATATGAGATTTCTGGGCTGCGTTATGCACGCAGCTGTTCTGCAGGCTGATTTGATTTGCCTCGAGCCTCTACGTTAATTATAATGACAAAGACAAAATTTGCCAGCAATCTTAAAAATAGATGCTACTAACCTACCTTTAATCAAGCATCCACAGACAAATGCCGTTTAACAACACCAACTGTGGTCACAGCTTCGATTCTTAATCGGAGCAGCCATTTATCCTTTGGTTTTGTTCTGTTTGGATTCCGCTTAGGGAAGATAGAATGGAAAGCAATCATTCCTGCTGTAAAAGGCTTCCGAAAGGACCGGGCTGAAAATGTTTGCATGCCGTAAGAAGGCACGCAAGGCTGTCAAGCAAACCGGATTCCGTTCCGCTCCGTTCCGTTCCGCGCTCTCCCGCGGCTCACAGTCGCCCCCTGCCGGCCGCCGCCGGCCGCTCGCTTCCCGGAGCGGCGTCGCGCTGCTGGTGGCGTCACGCATAGAGCTACGGCTGGAACGAGAGAAGTCCGTGTTTTCCAAGTGCAGCAATGCAGCTGGTTCAGCTGGCCTGGGGAAGATAATTCTGCGTTTAGTAATAGTGCCGCAATAGCGTGTTTTCTTGATGTAACTCTTGGCTGCACGGTGAGTGTTAAATTCTCGTTCCTTCACATCGTCACATAGCCCACCCCTATCGTGTGCTGAAGTGACCAGATGAACTAACACAGAAGTTGGGCCTTTCTTCCTCTATTATTTACACAGCACACTCACTTTAGTTCCAACTACTCTCAACTTTGGCTATGCAATCCTTGAGACAGAAAGTACAATAAGGAAGTTGCTAAGTACGAAAAGCTCCTTGGCTTTCCTGCCTCGGAGGGAGAGGAACATTACAAGAAAGAATACATCAGCAGTGGACGACTAGTGAATGAGGCTCCGCTTGGATCCCATCTGGAAACGGCTATCAGCATTATATGGAGCTTGAAACGTGTTGTGTGCAAGTAGGATTCTAAAAGCTTCACTTGGAACCCAAATCTGAAAGCATCCTGTTTTGTTGTGTTTTGGGGTTTTTTTGTTTTGTTTTGTTTTGTTTTGTTTTGTTTTTATGCTAAATGTTTCTAAGTTGTTGGTTTTAACTGGAACTGCAGGAACCCAAGGCTTTCAATTGCATGCAAACCTGCCCTAACCTGACACCTTTTACGAGCTTAAAAAAAAAATATCAGAGGAATGTAGGCTTCTACCAGAGCCTGCCACCAAAGCGTGGAAACATCCTGCCAACATGTTTACTCACTGCTGTAATGAGCACATGCAAGATTAGAAAGTTTGTTTAGGTATTACTGGAAACCTTTTTCCATCACAATCCTTTCAGCTGTTTCACAAGGACTGAGCAGGAAATTTGGCCTTTGGGCTCACACGTAAGGTACGTGTAGTGGTGAGGGAAGACTTAGCAGTGCCAGCTGTAACCAGGGAGCTGCCTAGTGAGTGCACTGTGGGTCACTACCAGACTAAGGTACAGGAACTTGCAATGACATGAACAACAGAGGGAATTAAGAGTCACAGCCTAAATTGGCTCTTTTGTCAGTGTCATGTAATGTGCTTGGGATAGTTTGCCTGCGTATGGCACAACTGCAGTATAATTGCAAACATCAAGAAATGAGTATGTAGACTTAGGTGGGTTGGGATGGCTGTAACATAAATCTGAGGCAGGGGAGGAGCTGCAGCCCAGTGATGCAAAGAGTTGATTTCTCTGCTCTATAAAACACATCCTGTGATTTCCTACTCGTGTACTGCTTCTTAGTGTAGTCAAGCACAAACTATTTAAGGCAGGGATTCACTGTGCGTGCAATTGTGTGTTATGTAATAATAATGATGTGTCTAATTGCTATTGAAAAAAAAAGTAATAATAATAATAATGGCTGTGATTTCTGCCTTCCAAAGTAGTGCGTATTTTCTTTGAAGTAATCAGGGACTTGTTGCTAGGCAGTTAATATTTAAGGTACCTTAAATATTTTAATGCGTCTATGCCTGCTGTTTCTAGGCACCAATATTTGTTTATGTTATCATTATACAACCCTTTCTACCTTATATCCTTTGTTCAGTCTATCCATACAGTGAAATTTCAGTCACACTTTTTTTTCACAGGTAGCAGATTTACTTTACTACAGTTGAGAATGATAAAATCCCTCTGATGCAGATTTCTTCTTTGTCAGGATGTTTTGCACTAATGTTTTGCACTAATACCATTTACTCTTTCTTTGCACAGTCCTTCTCCCAGGTGTGTTCTGTCTTTGTGATGGCTTGGTGTGTAGGCATGTAGTGATTTTAATAAAGGTTTGAATTTAATGGTTGAGAATCAAGATTCAAGATCACCTTTAATTGTAGATGTAAACTAGGAATTGAAATACTGACTTTTTTTGACCAAGCTCTAAATTTTTAAGAAAAGTCTTCACATGTGATCTCTGGTAAGACAGTGGGCCAAGAGAAACAGAGATTTCATGGTAGCTGGAAGGCAATCAAAGAGGGTGGGAGGGAGGTATAAGATCTCATCAGAAATTACAACTTTGAGGGAAGATCCTGGGAGCAAGGAAGCACTAACAATACTGATATACATAACTAGGGGAATGTGCTGCCACTACTTCAGTCCTTCGGAAGAATCATAGAATCACAGAAGCACAAGGTTGGAAAGGACCTACAAGATCATCTAGTCTAACCGTCCTCCCATTACCATTGCTCCCACAAGCTACTAAACCATATCTCGTAGCTCCTCATCCAGACAGAAGTAAAAATATCAAATCCTTTTGGCAGCTCTGCAACACTGCTTTAGATTTTCCTTGGTTTCATCTCAATTTTATTCAAATAAAATAGAAAAATTCCTGCTGGGTAAAGTGTTCTTACACACAAAACGTAAGCTGCAAGCTGTGTGCTTGGAGAGCCGTGAGACACTGTTGTCTCTCTGTGTTCTTTGCCTCAGATCTATATGGGCTGCAGAAAATATCCATTATCTGCTTGCCAGCCCTATGGGAAATACACCAAAAGCATTATTCCAAACCTTGCTCATTTCTGCAGAGGAGCTGAGCTTTCCTGATAGAAATGGATGAGAACTCAAAGTTCACCAGATGATGAAAGGCAATAAATCAGAGCCTGAAGTAATTCATGTGATGATTTTGCAGACCCAGTCTGTTCATTGTCAGGTATCACAGAAAGTTTCATACCGCTTTGTTGCTAAATTCAGCATATTTCTTCCATTGTTTTAAAACTGAGATACCCCCACACACACTCCTTATTTGTAATGGATTTTAAAATTGTGAATGCAGCTGAACAGCACTGCAGACAAATCCTCTATGCACTGAATGTGCGTAATTAAAGTAATAGCATGTCAAAGTTCATCACATTTTCTTGTCAGCTTACCTCATCTCCTAAAAAGAAGTGCCATTTCTCCTTGGGAGAAACTACTTATTTTCATGTCTCTTCAATCTGAAGGTTTTTGTTTTCTTTTACTGAGACTTTTAATGATGTCATCGATCAGTGCAAATTCTAACAGTGATTTCTGAGTTTGCTGTGGAACACACATTGCAGATACTGTACAGTCCTTGTACTGATGTCTGATGTAAAGGACTGCTGGTAAAGACCTCCATATTCCATGTTTAATTCTGAGAAGTGAAGGCCGTTTTTGCAGACGTGGCCCTTTGGCATTCTGTTCAATGAAATGCATGGCAAAGGCACTTTTAAAAAAAATTTTTTTTTGGTAAACTGATGTATAATGTGAAATTTTCTACTTCTGGTTGGCTGCTGCAGGGATGCTGAAGGCTGAACCTCTTCCTCCTTTTTGAGCAGACTCTCAACTTCCAGAGAAGCGGTGGAAATTCTAGTGGGCAATAACTGAAATACCCTCTAATTTCTGCCCTTTTTTAAAAAGTTGCCTGTTTATAAATTCTGGAAGCATATTTGACAGAGAGTTGGTACATGTTCCTCTACTTTGTAACCAGGTTCCTGCCCATCTTAAAATAACTCCTGCTTTGGAATCCGCTGGCTGGCGTGCATTTGTATCTAGTGTTACAAAGGGCAGACAGACCATTGCACAGTGCTGCATGGAACTGCAGCCTGATGCCACCCACAATACTGTGAATGTGGGTTTTGTACAGAGCTGGGAAATCCAGACCATCCAGTATGCAAGGGTCACTTTGTGCAGCAAGGCTAATGTGTCTTAGTGCCACCCAGTTATCTTTAAGCAAATTATTTGTTTTCAGTGAAATAAACAGGCAAGTTCATTTGGATCTCCTACACCATTGTGAGATGCTTCTCATAAAAGGTGGAAGTGCCAATAAAATCATTCTATCGATGCTAAAATTGTTATATTCAAACTTCATTAATGACAGTATTATGTGTCTGAAGAAACATTTGGATTTTAAGTTTAATGTTTATGTTAAATAGAGGAAATCATACCTTTAAGAATGAGCACAGTGCTTCTATATGTATTCTACAGCCTGCATGACTGAGCTCACATTAGCTTTTTCTGAAAGTCTTTGCACTCAAGTGGCCCAAACTGCTATTTAGCAAAACTAGCTTTTGTAACAGACCCAAATATTGATCCAATATTCAATATTTACAGCCAATAACTTGAAATTTAGTTTCATTAGATAGCTGCATTTTGTTACTTGGAAAAAAACAAACAAAAAAAACAGTACCAAAAAGCACAGAAGCTACATCTTAGACTGATTTCCTATTCAGTAGATACATTCCAGCTACCAGAAGCTTTTTATTATTTCAACTATAATTTTTAAAAGAACATCCTGACCCCAACACGATATCCTCGCTCAGGATACTGAGCCAGCCTTTCCAGGCTGGTTTACATTGCTGCTAGAGCACAGGGGAATCACCTGCCTCTATAAACTGTGCTGTGTTGCCTCCCTGCCACGTGGGTTAGTGTTTTGCTTGTACTCTTTTTCTTCCTCAACTCGTCTGCAAACAGAGCTGACCTAACCTGCAGTTGGAAGTAAAACACATCCCAGATAAGGGACTTGCACCTCCCACCAAAGGAAAGGAATCTGACACCAAAGAGTGCCACTCTTCTGCTCTTGAGGGCTTCTTCCTCAGGGTATGCTATGATTTGGCCAGGTGTAAATAGTCAAAATGCTATTTTTATAGGAAACACAATGCCTTCTGCTGTGACAGTTTAAATATAGAGAACAGACCACTACTGGCATTTGAAATATCACTGGATAAGATAATGCAATCAGAAAATAGCCTACGCTTTTACTGTGATTCTGAGTACAGGTTTCTCATACCCTTCTTGCTACTTTTAAATGAGCTGAAGTAGTGTCTTTTACTGGCTACTGGATTATTTGCATACTGAATAAATTAATGATTGACATTGACTCAAAATGAGTAATAGGCAGCTTCATTTTTTGGTATTAAAATCTTTGGGTTATTTTCATTTCTGAAGTGGCTATCACAAATGCAGTATGTGCATTTGAAAACCATGTTTCACAGCACACTTTTTTGCCACACTTGTAATGCAGTGTCATGCAATGTAATTCAGTCATTAGCATTAAAACCTTAATTGCTCTCTGCCTAGGTTTCGAAGCCAAGTTTCCACACCTAGTCACTCAGGGCAACCCATAAACCAGGTAGTACCCCAGTGCAGAAATGCAAATTTACAAAGGATTCTTTTCCTCTCTGCTAGCTAACCACATCATCGGCACCAATGCAAGGATGCAAGCAAGCTCTGCAAAGACAAAGAGCAGGTCAGAAACTTACAGGGACCAGGTGGGAGTCTTCACTTTACCCATTTCCTCTCTATTCCCTCATCTCAGCCCGTATGCAAAATGTGCACACTGATGTGTCAAGTCAGACATGCTGGACTGCCTGTAGTTTACTCTTGAGCAACAGAGGAAACAAAGAAAGGCTATGACTCAGAGCAACAGTCTTCCAACTAGGCGGCTCCAGGGCAGCCAGATGTACTTTCCCTTATTAGGACAGATCATGAAACCTTTCTTCATTTCGAATGGTACCTAATTCTGCAGTAGTATTGTTGACTTTAAGAATCGTCTTTTATAAAGAACTGCCAGCAGAAAGTAGCTGTAGCTCTAGCTTTGCTTCTTAAAAAAAGCTTTAATTTAATTTGACTCCACCTACTCTGACCAACATGAATAGTATAACATGAATCAGGCTCCATTAGCAGCAGATAATGTGTTTAAAAAGGACAGCACCTGTTCAACTTCCTGTAAATAGCATGTTTTTATGACTGCAATCTAAATTTCCACATTCCCACCTCATCTAATGAGGTGGTTTTGGTCTAAATTACTTCATTGAGCTAAGGAAAGCCAGACTTTTGCCTCTCACAGACTTTGCTTGTATCTTGAGTGTAAGAACCATAGCTGATTTTCTTCGATTTAGGTATTTTTGTTGTATGATGTCAGAGACATGTGTCCTCAGCTGAAATGTAATCCTGCAGGAGGAATGTGTCACTGAAGTGAGTTCATACAAGAATTATGCAGGCGGATGAACTTTCACACCTCTTCTGCTGGAATGCCTGCAACACTGCTCCAAAAGTTAGAGCAGCCAAATGGTTACAAGACATTGTGTATTTTTACATGGTGTTGACTATCAAAATGAAACTAAAAGAAGCATCAGTGCCCTACCTGCAAATAAGCAGGCATCTCATAGTCCATTTGTTATCCAAGAACACTTATTGTTCCGTTAAAATAAAAAGCAGCAATTGTAGATGAGCTGTCCTGACCTATCCCTTAAAGCCAGGTGTTCAGATGGGTTCAATACTAATTTCCAATTGAACTCCATGATTCAGTCTATCATTGCTTTAAGCATCTATATAGAAGTTTTCTTCATATGCTGTTAACATAAGCTATCATGTAAAAAGAGATTTATTCATTTTACAAATGAAAGCCAAAGATAACTTCTGGAGTTTGGTTCAGGCTCCTTCCTCACTTGCAATCATTCTGCTTCCATTTTTCATGCATGAAACCTGAAGTACGTTTTATATTCCTTGATTAACTGCTGCTAATCAGTTAAACCAACCACCAAGTACTGCTTCAACTCTTACGAAGTGAGAGGACTGCCTCTCAATCATGCTATGAATACGAAATGTCTTTATCTGGAAATGAATACCACGTGTTCCACTAAACAAAGTGTGTTTGGCTGGAAATCTAGTAGTGCTAGAAAAAGGCTAACAGCTTTACAGAACAAGCTAAAATACTCTGAAGTAAGTTACTGTAAGTCACCAGCAAATTACTTTTGACTTTTAACTCCCAGGAAAGAGGGAGAACAGGAGACTTTTAAAAAGTCAAATTCTTTACTCAATCCACATAGCCAGTAGAACAGAGAAATTTTAAAGGAAGCAATTGAATGGAGAAAGGCACATTTCATGAGAAAGCAGCTCTCAGACTTCAGCTATAATGGTGCACAAACAGAAATCTGTCTGCTTAGAAGAGTGCATTTGAAACCGATTGCAGCTCTTACATTTCCAGCTCATAAAATCACAAGACTAAATTAGGCTTCTATATTATTTTATTTCCCTCTTAAAATATAGCATTGAAGTCCTGCACACATATAAATATCCCTACAGTTTCTTACACACTTTCTATCCACCATTGCTTAAAGTGCCCAACTGTGAACATTAAAAATAAAACATTGCTGTTACATGAGTGGCTACACTTAAAGACCAGTATTCCAACAATGCAGGCCTTTGATTGTACAAAAATCACCTGCAGAAGAATACATCCTAAACAACACACATCAACATTAACCCAAAAGTTGCTCCTTTTCTTTTTATTTTTTTTTTCCTCCACTCAGCAGATCTAAAAGAGATTAATGTACAGAGTTTGTTTTTGAGAACATGTTTTTACATAGTGTAAGAATAAAGGATAAATGCATCACTTTCTTTCTAACTCCCTCCTTCCCCACAAGTGTTTACTGCGTCCCAAGCTGCTATGTTGATTAAAAACCAGTTGAAAAGAGCTCTGGAAATGCATGCAACTTAAAATTCACTTAAACACACTTTAAGTTACGAAGTCTGAGAGATTTTAATTTCAGCACATCGTTATGGCTCGGTTGGATTGTTAGATGTGTTTGTTGTGGTGGTCAGATTGGTAAACACTTCCTCCTTAGTTTCAGGCTGATGTCTTTCCATTTTGGTTTCCTCTTTAGCATCTTTATTACTGGTATCTCCCTTGCTCTTGACTACCACAGGTTCAATCTCCATGATTTCCTGTGGCGACTTAGGCTCTGCCAAGGTTGGCTGAAGTCCATCAACTTGAACTGGTTCTGGGACATCTTCTGCTTTCTGTTCAAGTCTTTCCAAAATATTCTGGACCTTCCTTACACCATCTCTCCTGGCCTGACGCACATCCGCACGACCCTCGGGGTCCACCGAGTCTAGGGCTAGCAATTCTTTGGTCAAATACTCTTCAATCATCAAGTACTTTTTGTCAGTTTTCTTGCCTTCAAAGGAGTCGACTGCCTGCTCAAGCATTTGTACGTTCTCCAGAATTGCCTCCACTTTCAAAACACCTGGATGCTTCTGAGGTTCTGCTGTTTCCATCGTCTTCGATGTCACAGTTTCTTCAGGAGCAGGCCTTTCCTGCGGAGGAACAGCCTTAGCTGAACAGGGAACCTTTTTATCAGCTTTCTCTGCCATGGCTGGAGGCTTCTGAGGTGGTAGTTTAGAATCTGGTTCTCGGTAGGTGACCGAAATTGGAATATAGGTCGCAGGCACCTCAGTTTCAGGTGGTGGTGGGATTGTCTTGGTTTCAGTTTTGATTTCAGGTGGTGGAGATGGTCTTGGTGGCTCTGGAGGTGGGACTTGTTGCTGAGAAACCTGGTGAAGAAGACAAGTTTGTGTTGAAACACAGTCAACAATGCTCCTTATTTCTTTTTAAAAACAGGTAATAACAATCACAGAAATCAAAAGCTTAGTTCCAACATTTTTTAGGAAAGGTTCCGAACTGCAGGTACTTAAATTGAAATCTAGAAAACACCCCAATTTTCAGGAGGTGTCAGTTTCTTTTCTTCTGAAATCTAGGCCATTCAAGCTATCTCAAATTGAAGTACCCATAAAAGCCACTGGATGCTCTTGAAAAATCAAGGACTTAATGCTTAAAATATAGGAAGTACATTAGAAGCTGTTGCCAGGCATTTGGCAAGAGTACTTCCAAGCTCCTTTTCCCCATTGCCTTATGTCTTAGAGTGGTCCAGTAAGAGCAAGAGGAGTGAGAGAGCTAAAAACAGGAATGAGAGCATTTGGAACAGAGATTGAATAGTTTCCCCATTTTCCTTTTACTGTTACCTTCTCTAGTTTCGCCCATCCAACTTTCAGCTGTGGCAGATGTAAGCAAGCTGTGAGCCTCCCCTTTTGCTCCCTAAAGCACCATCCACATCACGAGGACTTAAGCAGAGCTACACAGCCTTCAAACCCAACAGGGGACTTGTTTCACACTGCTCTTGTTATCTTCAATTAGCTATGAATTTTTGTTACATACTCTTTCCTGTGTTGAACTTGAGGTTTTTAAATCACAAAAAGCTCTGTGCTCAAGAGACCATAGGTACTGCTTTTGAACTATTGCAGCGAGTACCAACACCAATCAATTCTCAGATACCAAACTACAACCCACTAAACTCTGCTCATGCCTACTAAAATCAGCCCTACAAGCAGTCTTATAAGATAGGACCTTACAGCAAAGCTCTGACTGAAATAAGATTTCAGCAGCTGTCTTCAGTATTTTCAACACTTCATTCTTAGTGTGTCAGTATTTCTTGAAAAGCTAGCAGTACTTTGGTGGGTTTTAAGCTCATCTGGGGCTATTCTCCTTTCATTTCCCTACTTTAAAGATATTAATTTTGTTAGTGCTTATTTTTAGTGATTCCATCTTCTCAGTTTTATATGCAAAGGTTACTGTGTCAATCTTATTATGCCATAGTTACTGGAGACAATCAGTATGATTGCTACAGATATAACAGGCATCAAGTCAGAAACTTCTTAAAACTGATAGAAGTGTTGAAATCTTATTCCACAAATGGAATTTGTGAGATCTGTGCCTTCTTTGTTTTGCCACCTCCTTGACTTACCCACTGTGTTTGTGCATGATTTTTGGGAAGGTGGTAGACTCAGCTCTCATGGACTTAGATAAAGTAACATATCCATATTTATATTCAAGCTATATATATTGGCCTGCACTGACACTGTTTTACCCATTAAATATTAGATTTGTTTAGGGAGCTCAAATTCTCACCCTTTAAAGATAAGCTAACATTATAAGCTATACATAATTAATGATGCAATCTTTATTGTTTTGTCCCAACACCTGGTTTTCAAGAATACTCAACTAATTCTGCTCCTGTCATTCTCAGTGTGGAATTCCTGAACAGAAGGAATCCAGGGTCGTTTTTATGTCACCCCTTCCCCTTCCATACTAGGAAAGACAACCTGAATAATGTTGTTAATTCGTAACTCAAAGGACTTCTAACTGTAGTTTAAGAATTTTTTTTGTTTAACATGAAAAAAATACATGCTAGAAAGGGCAGCAATCAGCATCAAGTATTATTCCCAAAGAGGTAGATTTACAACTTACATTTCTCAAAAGTTTCTTTACAATTTGAATCAAGATTGAGTCCTCCCTGTGGCTATGGGGTCTATTTACTAATAGCATATTGCTGGAAGACAAAGGGTGTAGTTTCAGTCTTTTTTCCTGACTTTTTTTTTCCCCCCCCTCAGGTTATAAAGTATTTTCAGTTGACGAGCCTGCAGGAACCTTGTAGGATCAGTTTCAACAAAGCAATTGGCATTTTAAAAATCTAAACGAGCTTTTAAATCTCTGAACTGGGAACACCAAGTATTATTACCTGCAATATGGAATGCTAGAAATTGGCACTTAGTGGTAGAAGTAGGGAAGAGGAAGCAGGAGTCATACTTACTGTGAAAAGCATTAGTTCATTATATATATGGATGAAGTTATTTGAAATGCCAGTATAACATACACACGTCAGTCAAGTATAAGTCTAGTCCTCAATTACTTAGAAAATCACTAAGCAGGTAGAACTTTCCTATTCTGAAGTTAGAAAATTGTTCCAGAATACTCAGCTATGAACATGTAGAAGGAATAAGAAGCAAGGATTAAACTTGCTGACTCTTTCTCCATAGCTAAAATTACTCTGTGTATTTGATGCTCTCCTGAGTGGTTCTGAGACTTCAATAGGGTATATTTACAGATGCCACAAATCCCATGGACTTGATTGGCTTCTCAGTACCATATAATGCAGTATCACTGACCTCAGAGTAATTACACAAAATTGTACTCTGAGGAGAAGAAAATCAAATCATGTACAGAAGTGATTTGCTTAATGTATTTCAGCAATTCAAAGACTTCAGAATCCTGATAGGTGGAAAGATGGCTTGATGCAAGCTTATTTCAGGATCTCAGCAAGTTTAAGAAATGCTTTATGTGCTTTCATGTACCTGTGGGTATGAGCCACTGTTTCAGCTCTAGCCCAGCATGGCTAGCACAGATAAGTGGAAGGTAATAACCCTCCCCACTGTACATACCTGAGGTCTGTCTACAACTGTCTGCACTGTGATGGGAGTTGAGGGCTGTACCTGCTGGGTGATAACTCTGGCAGGTGAACTTTCACGGCTTGATGCACCTCTCTGAGAGGCTCTGAATGGAGACTGTGCTCGTGTTGTCTTAGGCTCCCTGTCATCTGGTTGAATTCTGGGAAATACTGGTTGGTGGGCTTGGTATTCACTCTGCTGGGCAGGGTAGTGTGTCTTCTGGGCCTGATGGTAGCCTTGTGGTGGTTGCCTTTGGATATTTTCATGGATCACAGGAATTGAAATATAGCCACGAGGAAGCTGGTGGCTTCCTGAATTGGATCTGCCAGACGACTGAGGGGAAACCGTTGGAGAATCAGAAGCTCCAGGAGATTGAGGCTGCCATGAAAACAAAATCCATTATTAAATTAATCCATTTCAGCTCATAGCACTTTTCATTTTTAAAGAGAAATGGAAACTGAACTCGTGTTCCCACGTGCAAAAGATCTACTTCCTTGGTTTGGGTTTGTGTTGAGGTTTTTTGTTTTGTGGTTGGTTTGTTTTTTTTTTGCCTTACTAGACAGACCACAGAGTTGTTATGATGGTGCTCTCTCACAAGTAGTAACCTGAGCTACAGCATTCCCAGCCCTCAAGTAAGCAGGGAGTGGATGCTCAGTCAGAACGTTTGCTGTTTCTACATGGCTACTCCTGTCTAAACCTGTTAAATGTGAGGCAAACTAAAGTTAAGCAAACAAATTATGTACTGCAGGCAAAAAACAAACCACTCAGAGGCACACAAAGCTCAGACTTCTGATCTCTCTCACGCTAACAAATTCACTTTTTTAAGCATGTAATTTAGTGCACTGCCAAAGCCTGCTACATGTGGCTAATGCCCCTTCACCCCTCACTCCCCCATGACGCTTTCCAGCACATCAGTCCTGTTGGCACCAGGAGTGATAGCTGCACTAGCGTAGATTTGCTGTTAGCAGAAGCAAGCATTGGGGAAGCTGCACGATCCAGCTCCTGGTGTTTTATGTTATGGTTCTGCAGCATCTGGGGAGAGGCATTTTATTTGCTCACAGCTCACTCCCTCCTCCTGTGCTAGTCCATCAGCTCACCTACTCTGCACCAACTCCAGAAGCTGATGGACTATTCTCTATTCTTTAACTCATGAAGGAGAGAAAAAAAATTATTTCCTGACAGGTTTATTCCATAGCTCAGTGAAAAGCCAGGTAAGACTGGAGTTAGCACAGATGGGAGAGCAGGACAGTGGAGCTGGAAGCAGTAAGTAGGCAGGCAAGGTGGGAGAGGATAGGGAACAAGATGTCTTTTGTGCTACTGAACTGCTCACCTCTGCTGCCCATAAAGCTATAAATAAATGCGTTTTCTTATTGTACATATTACCAGCACTACTGTGTCAGTGCCCTGGTCAGTTAGTGCCCATGCCACCTAAGTTTGTGACAGCAACTTCTCCAGCCCTCAGTAGTTATCTCAGAGCACATGAGATGTAGAAGACTCTTCTGAAGCAATTCTGTATGTAATACAAAGGTATATTCCCAACTGTATTAAGATGAGAGAAGGAAGAACTAAGCCTCCCATCCTTGTGCTGCACGGATAAAGCAGCAACAGCTGAGACCACCAGGAAAACTGCAAACAGAATTTTAATTGTGTTCTTCAGGCACAGAAACAGGGTTTAGAGAAATATCTGCCACTGCTGACATGAAAACTTCGTGATGTATTTTCAGACTGATAGAGGCTCAATTTCCTGCTTATTTTACTTTGAATAGAAATGAGATTAGTGCTTCGGTGTATTATGAGATACCACTCCTGCTAATTCTGAAGAGATAACAGACAATCCGAAATCCTGTCTTTTGAAAAGCAAAGCGAGGAGGGTGACACTTTTTAAAGCAGTTGATGTATTTTAACATACAACTGAAAGACAAAAATATTTCACAATTCACTTTTAGAGCTGTGTATGCAAGTCTATACACTTAACAAAACCAGAGTATTAAACTGGAAAGCAGCATAGCCCCACTTCCGAAGCGGCTCAAGCTGTCAGCTAATTGGCCACTTGTATTTTTGTGTCTCTCCCCTTGCTCACCTTTGTTCCCCACAGTACAGAATCCAGAAGACTTGCCTGCATTCCCAGCTTGCAGGGTAACCACTCTAAGCCCTACAACAACCCTCACCTGATGCAGGAGCACCTGCACCACTCACAGGCTCATTTACAGAGAATATTTTCACACGTTTGTTTCTGCAGATATCGCTTGATAACAAAAGCGGGCAACGCCAGAAAAACATCAAATATTTCTGCTGAAGTAACTGAGCACTTTTGTATTTCAACACTCTAGAAGTATTGGGAAAATGTAATCCTGTGGCAGGTTTGGCTTTCCAAAGGATAAAGTACTCGTGTGACATTCAGGTCATACATGGCCGCAAAGACCAAGGCAAACACACCCCAGCAGTACTGACGAGTTACCTCAGGTCCGTGTGTCGCTGGAGCCGGTGCTGCTGCAGCTGCTGTTGTCTGTCCACATTGTTTATCTGCCTGGGAAGCCTCAGTTGGTCCCCTATGAGGGGACTCAGGGCTGGCATAGGCCCCCCTCAGAGGCGGCTGTGCCTGCGCTGCGGTGGGCACGGCTTCTGCTTTGTATCGCTGTACGCCGGGCTGCGCAGCAGCAAAGTATGGGTGCTGCCTGCTGTCGATGCCCTCGTGGATGACTGGGATAGGGATGTAGCCGGCCCGGAGCTTGGGGTACACCACGTTTCCTTCCCGTGCCGGCAGCTGCCTGGGACTATCTTGAGATGGGCCATTTGCTGATGACTGGGCATCCTAGAAATTAAAAACATCACATAGCATTTGCTGGTAGCTCAGCTCAACATACCACATAAGAAAGCTGCCATAAAGGTCTGTCTAAAAGCAGCATCAGCCAGGCATGAGAAGCTCAGCTCCTCAGGTCTGTGCCAGGTCAGCAGGCAGGAGAAAGGAAGCTGAACACCAATTAGCTATGAGCCTTTCATCCCCAGTGCTGATGAATACTAGTTGAGGCACTAAAACACCACATTACAACAGGGTTTTTCTGTAGCACTCACTATTTGCAGACAGCCAAGAGTTCAGCTGCCTCAGGTGGTACCACGCTAATTAAATGAGAGCTTGAGGGACCACAGATGTTTCCTTAGCTCCCCTTCAAATCCACCTAGTGTTATGGATAACAGCAGAAAAGAAACTTACAGGATTTATCTCATCAGAAGAGCGGTATTTGTTGGTATTGTGCTTCCTACTGCCTATCTAGAGTTACTGCTGCTTCATTCTGAAGACACTCACAGCCAAGAGAGGATCCACTTCAGTAGATACCAACAGGACAGCATAATGAAGGGGAAAATGCTGGAAGGTTAGATAATATTAATTCCTGTGCTGCCCAAGTGCACTCACTGGACAATGTCAAAGCTCTGGCAAGGGGGATAGTGCTTTGTACCAAGATCCCTCACAAGTCCTCTATTAAGTTCTTCCTGCATCGGTCATTCTATTTTGAGGCCCAGCTAGGGCCAAGTTCCAGATGTATCTCTAAGTCGGATCATGTAACAAGCACCTCTGTCATTCAGAGGGTAATGTCATTATTCAGTAAGAGGAGAATTTAATAAGGGGACATATGGTACAAGCGCTAGAAACCCTATTTTTAGGTTTTTTAAACTACCCCTTTATTTTTAAAGGGGTGTTTTAGCAGCAAAAATATTTAGTTTATGTAGCTTCTGCATATTTAATGAATCTGTATAGTAACAATTAACTATTTTACCAGTAAGATTGAATATTCCCCCCTCTTTTACAGTATCTCTTTAGAACCAGTTTCTGAGAAAACTGTAGAGAATGAATGCTATTATTCAGGTACATTTATAAAATAAAGATAAGTACAGAAAGGAAGAAATTTAAAGTCAGAAGCTCTTGCTTTTGCCGATTAGAAATCCCCTACAAGCAAAAAAAAGAATTCTGAAGGAGAGGCCTAGAAAGTTCGCAGCGCAGGAACGCGGCTGGCTTTTCCAGTTACAGCACAAGGATGATCTCATGCCCAGCTCTGCACCAGGAGCCACCATGGCCAGATGAGTCATTTTCAATTCACTCCCCCAGGAAGCTGCTCACGACTGCTGAACGCAGACTGCTCTGGTGCCTCAGGACACCAAGGACTGACAATTATCTGCCAGTTCTACCTCATCAGTGATGCCCCCAACGCAGCCCTGAACACGCTGTGCTGCCAGCACGCTCTCTGTGTCTGCAGGGACACGTGGCTATGCCAGAAAGTAAGTTTGAGAGACACTCAGCGAGTAACAACACAGGGCCATGTCAGGGCTACATGTCCACCGAGCACAGAGCCACGCAAGCTGCCTTGCAGTGAGGAAAACTGATGATTCCACAGGCGGAAGAAGCACCTTGCTGCCTGCTGCTGACTCAATGCATTCTGCACACGCTCCCACCAGCTGCTCAGCACAGGCTCCGTAGTGGTGGGAGCGGGCTGGGGTGTAACCAGAGAGCTGCAGCCCACCTTTAGGCACAGCTCCCACGGCTATAAAAAGAAGTTGCACTCGCAGTGTGCATTGTCAGGCGCCCTGCAGAAGGGTCAGTTCTGGGAGAAGAGGTAGAGCGGCTGGGTGGGCCAGCAACATGTACCCTGCCCTAGCAAGAGAAGGGCATGGAGGAGCTGCTGCACCTGGGGACAGTCTCTTCAGTCTCTTGAAGTCATGCTAAGTCACAAATAATCACAATATTCAGTGTCCCACTCCCCCTACTGTCACAAAGCCCTTCCTAGGAGCCTGGCTCCCTCCCCTTTATCTGCATTTTCAGCCCTTTTACACTGACCTCACTCTGAGCTATCTCAGCACTCTGACAGATCTGCTTCTGTAAGTTCAGCACTGATAAAGAAAGAAAAACAAGCGGCCCAAAACCAAAGAAAAAAAAAAATCAAGTTGAAGTATTTTTAAACATTTCAGTTTATGTCCAAAGTGAACTTTTTGCAAGTTTAGCACTTTTTTTTTTTCCAAGTGGAAGCACAGGCTCCTCTCTAAGAACCACAGCATAAGCTATGCTTTTGTAATTCATCATTCATTCTTACAGCTTCAGACAGCCTATGCTTCTTCCTGTGGAAAGTTAGCTTTTAGAGCTGGTTCTTTGTTCCAGGCTTTTTTCCCCTATAGTCAGGAGGTTTGGGGTTTTTCTGTTGTTGCTGAACAGCAGTCAGAAGGAGTAGTCTTCAGCTAAGGAAGAAATGCCATTTTTCCCCTTCTCCCACCACCAGTAGCTCTGAGGCAGACAGATCACAGTTTTGGGAGAGGTGTTTTCATCACAATTGTTCTTCCAGCCCCACAGTTCCCCTCAACACATAATTAAGATTTAACTCCATCAACAGCTGGTGACATTGGCCAGTTTGTACCACCGCATTCTCAGCATTCCTCCTTTTCTGTTCCCTCTCTCCCCACAGTTTCACAGGTCAATGAACGTGCAAAATTAGTGTTTTGAAATACCTCACGCTGAGGAATGCCACTGTAACACAGTGTCTGAAGACTGAAAAGCTCTTGGTTTAGTCAGATGCAAGAGGTTCAGGCTCATTTTTAAACCAGGATCCAGTACAACACCTCGTGCACAGATATCCCCCAAAGCGAGGCTTTCAGCAAAAGAAAAAGGTTCTATTTGGTGCAGGGGAGATGAGCCTTTCTAGCCCTGACAAACTGGTTCTGGAAGATAGAAGGAGAAACTGGGGTGTGTCTGGGGATAGTGTGACAAAGGGGAGTGGAGCCAAGCTCTGGAAATCTCTCCAGGTAACACCAAGAGAAGGGAAATGCAAGTTCCCTGAATGCTTTAATTCTTAAGTTTCATAGCACAGCCACATCAGGGAGCTAAAATGTCCATTTCTAGTCTCTACCTGCCCTCTAATAAATATGGCTTTTGCTTAAGAGGTTAACAAGTGTTATCTGTACAAGTCCAGAGTTAACACAGAATTTATTGGTCGCATTTTTATTTGCATTAAAAACCTTAGTTGTAGGTTAAATAAAAATAAAAAAAAATACATACAGGAATATACTCCTATTACTGCATGAAAAGCTGAAATAATTCCCCTTCCCCTCATTCAAGGAAATGAGAAGCATTTTTATGCTGAACTTGGGAATAATTCTAAGCACCAGAATTACGAAGTTCCCCTGAACTGGCAGTCAGCCTTACAGGAGTGCAGGCTGTGGTCATACACCATATCTAAGGACAGAATCCCCCAAAAGAAGGAAGCACAAAAATACCAGAACTCTCCCCAGGAAGTCTAGAGATGCGAACAGCCCTGCTCTGCACTGCAGGTAGGTTGCAACAACCCCACGAACTCAGATGCAATCTGCTGTTTCAAGCACTGATGCCGATACCAACAGGGAGTCAGTGCTCTTGGCCACTCAGGGCAGAGCAGGTGCACACACTGCTCTGTGCACACAAAGCGTGGGGCTGCTGGAAGACCGCAGCGATCACACCTCCTGGGAAGGGGACATGTGCTTCTGTTGTGAGGTCATCGCCACGATAAATAAAGGTGCAGCCAGCACGAGTTGTGCAACTGGAAAAAACACTTCATAGCCCACATCCTACACTTGGCTTCCCGTAGGAAGGGCACGGCCAGGAGCAACAATGAAATCCTCAAACTTGGGCACAGACTGTATGCCATTGGGAAAAAACGCAAAGAGATTGAGACAACTTGCAACCAAGTTCCCTGAGCAGCTGCACCATCTGCAGGAGTGGACAATGACCTGAAGTGCCTCAATGACTGTTCAAGTGCTGTTCCTGAAACAAAAACCTGCAAGTTCATTCACTGCTTAAACTAGCAAGTGCCATTGGAGGCATCTAGATGGCTGTACCAGTGTAACAAAACTGGTTACAATATCCTAGGCACAAGTGAGATTACTAGAAGACTTGGAACACGTGTGCAATCTTCCTTTTGAAGCTGCCTGTTAAATATGTTTTTCGTTCCTCAAACACTACAGTGTGCTACAGAAAAAGTTCAAAAACAAGTTCCCATCACACACTAGCACTTCTTAAACCATACAGACATTATTCATAGCACAGTAAATCCAGTTCTCTGAAACATATTATACACAAAGCACCTTCACAGCTGTTGCAGAGTAACAGTACAAATATTTAAGTTTTTTACTTGTTTTCTAAATATCATCTAGCAAAGGAACAAAGTGCTGCAAACACTACCAAGAGAATGAATGTGTCTCTTTCTGTATGCAAGCAGAAAGTCTGCCAGCTTCAGTATGGTTCTGAGCTTTGAAGTTGCTGCCTTGAAGAGTATCATGCACATAAGAGAATCCTGATTGCTCCAGTGACTGAGGAAGTGCCAGAACCTGACAAAACCTGATATGAGGGCAAAAGTCCTGTGATGTCATGCCCAGATTTCAGGAAGCAGGGAGTAATACAATTTTGCTCTTTCTGAATATAACTCAACAATATAATGAAAGTAAGTGACTGAAATACGACAAGTTCCCATTCCACATATACTCCAATCTCTTTTAAAATCAGAAACAGCCACTGAAGAAGCACAAACAGTTTCTTATATTCAAATCTAAGAATGGCTTACCAGTTTTATTTACAATTAAAAGAAGTTTCATGGAAAGACAAATCATTCACTATTACAAATAGATTCCCCATCTACTTGTATTTCACTTTTAGCCACACTATTTCCCTTCCTTCTCTGGTGTATTGAAAAGGTAAACCAAAATTACAGTAACCTAACTGATGGAGAAGTCAGCAAATCCATGTATTTGTTGTAACCTGGGCTAAGTACTGAAGAGTGCTTTATACTTATGCAACGTTATTCAGGAAGAGCTTTTCATTAATACTTCTTGGGGAATTAGACACACGGCGTGGGAGAGTGTCATTTGCTCCCAGCACTGACCTGTAGCTTCCCACTGCCATTTCAGGCACTGAAGGTTTTTACATTTGTGTTCTGCCGAGCAAAAATTGTGCTCAAATCATAGCATCACTGAGGTTGGAAAAGATCCCTAAGATCACCTAGTCCAACTGTCAGCCTATCACCAATATTGCCCACTAAGCCATGCTTCTAAGCACATCTACACATTTCCCAAACACCTCCAGAGGTGATGACTTAGCCAGCTCCCCGGGCAGCCCATTCCAGTGCCTGACCACTCTTTCAGAAAAGAAGTTTCACCTAATATCCAGCCTGAATATAGATACACTGAGCACATAGGTATTTGAGCAAGATATCATTAGCTGATGACTGAAGGAAACCATGAATAAGCTGAGGCTCATGAGCTGTCTCAGTAGACCTTCGTGTCAGTCACAACATGTAACCTATTTATACAACAAGCTGCTTTTGATGTTGTATTTGCTGAATGCTGCCTTTTATTTCGTAACATCCACATGCGTAGGCAAATAGGTCTTTTGTTCTCTCTTGTATAAAACAAGATGATTGTATGATAATTACAGGTATTACATTAATGTATGCTTTGACTGATGGAGCACAATGATGTCATTAGAAACAAATAATCACTATTAAAAATTGAAGAGGACTTCTAAACCTAAGCTCTTCAGAACTGAGAGCCTTACTGGAGCAAACACGTTGGCCATCCTGAAGACCATCTACCTTGTTTCTGGAATTAAAACTGTTCTTCTCTGATCACTAAAGCCAATTCTTTCTTGGGCTAAGATGTCATTTTGGCATGACATGATGACATTTGCCCTCTCTGCCCAATGAGTACAAACTGCCCACTCACAGGAAGCCTTGGGTGGGCCAAACTGAACACACCCCAAGAAAGCAAGGGCTGATACATGGAGCAAAGAGTTCTGAGAAGGGGAGTTGCTGTCATCCATCCTGTTGGATGAAACACATGAAGAAAGCCCATTAAGGCACTAGAAAGTTCCTCATCAAGAATCATGAGCCTCATTTACCTATTTGATTACTGCCTGTTTACCTAGGAAGCAGGCAGCCAACTTATTGGTTTCCCAATTAGCTGGAAGCCAGAAACTTGAAACACAGAAAGGAGTACAAGCCAAACAGTGTCACAGAAAAAATAAATAGCTAACAACTGAAGAGTCAGTTTTGAATTCTGTAGGTTATACAAAAGGTCTACATTTTCATCTAGAATTCATTTGACAGACAAGTTTTGAGACCTCACTTCTCTAAGCAACAACTTCCCAGCACTATAAAAGCACTTGCTACCCTGCACCTATCTATCAATTATAAGACTGCCATCAGCCATGAAAACATGTTTTCATGCTACCTGACCTAGTGGTGATGTCACACAAGTTGCTTCACCATCTTATGGTTCATTTTCCTGCCTATAAAAACAAAAAGCAAACAAAAACAAAACAAAAAAAAAACCAAACAAATATTAAAAACAGTTTCTGCAAGGTTATTTGAAGATACCTGAAGAAACAGAATGTTTCATATCTGTAATTAAATACTGTAATATAAAATATTTAGCTTGGCATAATTGAGAGGGCACAGCTGCCAGAGGAGGAAGATGAAGCTTACCTAGAGAGGGATACTGTCTGTGTACCACAGAGCGTACCAGATTGTTATCTGCTTTATCATGGTTCATGGTGAACAATTCTATTTTTGGTACAGAAAAGCCATGCCTGTGTACAGGTTAAGTGTTAAAAATAGGATTCCTAGCTAAGAATGCTGGAACAAGTATTCTTTCTCTTTAGATGAAAGGTGTGCTGTACTTGAACTTGAGCAGAACCAGGAAATCAATATCTTCCTTACTTCTCCTGGTGCATGACTTCCCAGGCACATTACTTGTAGCTAAGTTTTTGATCCATCCCTCACTTTCAAATTAATTGGTGTCTCTGTATATTATTTCCCTGCTTACCATGTTCTACTGAGTGGGGCTTTAAATAACTACACAAAGCAGCTTCATGGAACTTGGAAGGTTGCATACTGGCTTTGTCCAAAAATCCCCTGCTGACTACCTTGCAGCTTCTACATATACAGCATATAGAAAGTATAATAGCTCAAATCCAATGACTGATTTATTATGAAATGGACAAACCACAAGCCTGACTATGACAGAATACTTATCAGCATAAGTAATGTAGAAAGCAGTGCAGGTAGAAGATCCAAGTGTAACATCTTGTCATATCCTTCCACTGCTGTGCACCACTGTGACACAGAAGTTCATAGAGGCCACACTGAGATTTCAGAGCAATTTCTAATTTGGTCTACCAAGCCTTTCAGTCAATTCGAATGTGAGAAGTCAGCACTCAAAAATAAGTTCACTCCTAAAGAGATGGGAACTGAGTGACCTATGTCTTATTTGGGGAAGCAGACAGAAGAGTCATAACTTACCCGCAAGGGTGAGGATAGATACAGTTAGCTGTTCCTCAAATAACACAGAACCCATCAGTAATAGATTCAGATAGCTTTCCCTCCCCTTAGGTTTAGGCCTCTGCATTGTTGCAACCAATAAATGCACCACTTTTATACCACTTTTATAACTGCTCTCAGTCTTGAAAGCTGTGCTGGCCACGGTCTCAGACCTGAGGCATTAGTGAGCTATCGATCTCCACAGTGTGAGCTCAGTGAAGCTCAGCACAGTCAATTCCTTCGGTCTATTTTTAGTGGCAGCATTTCCCATTGGGTTTACTGCACGTAGAAACAACATATGGAAGGGGCATCAGTAAACACTAACACAAGCTTTGCTACTTTTTTTTGTTTGTTTGTTTGTTTTCTTTAAACATCATCTATTTTTATCAACACTTTGGGGAATACCAAGTAAACAATTTAACATCATATGACAACCTAGCAGAAAGTATGCTGAACTACAGCAGCTCATGTTAACACAGGAAAGACGTGTTATTCTGTGAAGACTAAAACAGGCTAAATTGAATAAGAAAAAAAAAGAAAAAGCAACTTGAATCAGTGAATAAACTGAGCTATGTCATTCAGTGCAAAAATCAAGGTGTGGTTCCATTCATTTTAAACAACTCTGTCATAGATTCACACTTGACAAGAGCCATTTCTCTTTCTGCCTGATGATACAGGTACAGTTACTGCAGTCAGCACAGTTACACTGACAGCAAATCTAGAGCAGGAGGACCAAGATCAGCTGTTGGGAGAACGCAGCACCTTACGGCCACAGCCTGCTTGCTCAGCTAAAAGGAGTCAGTTAGCTTTGGACCTGTGCTCCACTCACTGCCCAGTGCAGGCAACAGCTCACTTTTTGCCTATATCTCTGTAAAGACGGAATATTTTGAGAGGGAATAAGGATTGATAAAGACTATCACAAAAGGAATCAACAAAGTCACTGGTTTTGCTGGGTAACATCCATATTTAATCCAAAAAGCAGCGTATCAGTAGAGTCAGTACAAGTTCTGTGTTATCACCGTTGATGAGACATGGTCTGACACATGAAGTCAGCTTCTGCAGTTCCCTGATCACTCCTGAAACCCCTCTCACTGAAGAGAGACTAAGAGTAATGCAACTGAGAAGCTGTCAATGCCTGGCTTTTCTGCCTATATTTGAAAGCAAAAAGACTTCAGAAACCATCCATTAATTCAACCATGTACTCTTAATTCTGGGCTCCAACAAATGGCCTTGCAGCATCACCGCAAGCTTTTGGCTTCTCTTAATGCAACAGTATGTCAAAAGACCCAGAAATCCACCTTCCAGTACTACCTCTGGAAGTATTTCTCTCTGCGACCAGTCCCAAAGCATACATGTGTCTGTTTATAGTGAGCAGTGACAGATGTTGCCGTTTGGAAAAAAGTGAATTCCACAAAAAAAAAAAAGAGTTGAAAAGCAGGCACAACTTTTTCTCTCTGTAGTAACACTCACAAGTTGGCAGCAGAGGTAGCACTTTTCGTTACCACAGATTTAACATCAGATAGGGATGAAAATTTGTTTTGTTTCAGTCACCCACTCAAAACCAGCACTGATCCATTAGAGCACTTCAAATCCTGTTTTTATACAATTATCAAATGCAGCTTAAATGTGATTTCTCTCTTAAATGGGTTACTTTCAAGTGCTATTTCCATAACAAAAGCCTTGAATAAATAGAATGCTTGGACTTTCTATACTTTAGGGTTCTAAAAAGCATATTTTTATTGCTGTAATAGCCAATGTTAGCAGGTGCCTCATTACCACTAGGAAGACAGCATCCAGAAATGAGTTAAAGCTCTTTTCCCTATTTCACTCTCAATATTCACATCGCCAAATTAGATTAAACAAGATCTTTTTCTACCATTACTACCAGAATTATACACTCAATAATGGAGTTGAAAATGGGGGTGAAAGGCTACACTGCAGCAATTACAATGCATTTCCTCAATTCCAAACAGCACTTTGTATCTGCGAGTGTAACTGCACAGCATTAGGTGGCTGGAGCTGTGGGAGAACAGAAAAGCACAGCCCCTTCACTTCTGTATGATCCTCATCTGCTTTCACACTGAGCTTCCTCTTACGGTCTGCACTCATAAAATGGGCAATTAAATGTAAGAACTTCATGTTTCCTCAAAACACTCTTTCATGTTTTATTCCTCATTTTTTAGGAGAGACTCTTGAGGCGGGGGAGAGGGAGAAGTTGTACCAGTTACACTGAAGACACATTTTGGAGTTACCAAGTATCTTCCAATGGTTCTATGTAACACAGAGCGTGCCACACAAGAGGCTTTTTTCCCCCCACAGAAGCAGTCCTGCCTAAGATGGCAGCCCAGGCAGCACTGATCTCTCCCCGCACTAAGCAGGCTGACAGCTTTCCCCGACAGGGCAGCAAAGCAATGGCCACAGCCAGCGCTCACTTGGCCGCGTCACCGCGATCAAAGCACTTGGCTGCTGTGCAGCAGGCTGCCAGCTCCACGCGCGCCACGTCCAGGGAGCAGCTGGGCTCTTCCAGCTGACTTCCAGCAGGCCGGAGCCGGCCCTGGCAGCTGAGAGCCGGCGCTGGGCTCGGGGCCAGCCGTGGCTCCGCGCAGTCCGAGGCAATCTCTTCCAGCACCGCTCCAAGCAGCACCGGCCGGGGTCCAGCGCGGAGCGATCCTGAGCCTCGTCCTGACAGCAGCGATGGGCGACATTTTAGGTCGTGAGGACGGACAGAGATCCTCCACCGGCGCTGCGATATTACGCTTCATCATTGCCCATTTTATGGGGTTGCAGAAGTAAAGGCGAGGCCGCGCGGTCGGCCGCACCCGGGATGAAAGCAGCGTTGCTCGCACAGAAATGCAAGAAAACCCCACAGGATCTGTTTTTCCACCACTCTGGCAACTTGCAATGCAGCTCAAGTTTCTAGCACTTTCTGTTCAGTCACCGCGTTAATACTAAGGCGGGTCACACGGCCGCAACTTCTGAAGGCTCAGAGTCTGGCTCCGAAAAGCCACTTTGCGGGTCCCGCTGCCCGCAGCCATGGACATATTAGGACTGAGATGCAGCTTTTCCCTGAGCGCGCTTACACACAGAAGACAGCGAATGACAGACTTTGTAACCAGACCAAAAACAAAACAAAACACGCGAAAACTCCTGACAAGTCTGAGTCGCGTCGCTTTGAAGCGCTGTACGTCGCCTCGGCTCATTCGCAGCCGAAAAAAAAAAAGAAAAAAAAAAAAAAAACCCAGCCGAGCCTTCCCAGGGCAGGCCGGGTGCACTTCACCAACTTTAAATAAACACCCCGGAGCCGAGGTATCGGATGATTTAATGCACAAAAAAGGGACTGCAGTGCGTCAGAGACAAAAGGCAGCTCCTGGCCTCACTGCATTGCCACGCGCTGAGCCGCAGCCCGGTCCCGGCAGCCCCCCGCCCAGCGCCGGGCTCCCACCTCCCTCTTACCCACCCCCCACCACCCCCCCCATAGCGCAGCCCCCCAACCCGCCGTACTTTGGCCGCGTCGCCCCGCAGGCGCGGGTCGCTCCAGGTGGTGGTTCGGCTGTTGTGGTCCACGAAGAAAGGCCAGCCCGTCTGCGGGTCCACCTTGATCTCCCAGCCGGGCGGCAGCGGCTCGGAGCCGCTCTCCGTTTGGAGCAGCGGGGAGTGCGTGGCAGCGCTCATGCCGGAGCCGGGCCATGCGCCGAGTGCGGGGCGGGGAGGCCGGACCCGGCCGCTTTATCCGCCGCGGGGAGCGGGGGGGCGGAGGCGCGGGGCTGGAAGTGTCTGGAAATCGGCGCCGGCCGGCGGAGGAGGGGAAAGGGGAGGGACGGGGAGGAGGGAGGCGGCCCAGCCCGGCTCGGCTGGAAACTTCTGGTGGCCTCCAGTACGGCGCGGGGCTGCGGGTGGGGAGCCCCGGCGGGGAGAGACGTGCTGGGTGCGGGCTGGGGAGCAGCGCTCCGGTCCTGAATGTTACCGCTCTGACAGCTGCTGCTGCGAGCCTGTGATTCTGAGATTCTGGTGCAATGGAACAAGAAGCCACGAGCGTCGTCCTTGCTGATGGCTGTCTGGTTAAGGTTATGTGTGTCCAACCCTGGCAAATAGCCCAAATAATGCCTGTTTCAAAGTTGCAGTGTAGACAGGCACTGTACTTCAGAATCGACTCTTTGATCGTTCTTGGTGTGTCTCAGTCTTAGGATTCACTGACATTGAGCAACATCCGAAGGCAGTGTGTGTGTCTGCTCCCAGACCCATCTGTCAGCCAGCTCCGTGTGCTGGCTGTGGGTTACAGCACTTCACAGCGACTACCTGCAGCCATCTGAGGGGTACGCATGGCCGCAGATGTCTATTGACAATTAGTTACTCTGCTCAGTGAATGCCGAGCCCCTGAAGTGCAGACATTCTCTGCTGCAAAGCTGCTCCGAGGAGGTAGAGGTGTGCATTCCTCCAAGCAGATGTTCATTACCCACGTGCATCACTTCAGAGGAGCTGCCTGTGCACACCCGGGGACAGTCAGGGCCTTGTCAGCTCAGGGCAGGGTCACAGATTGGCCTGACGCTGATTGACACTGACACTCATCCATCCTCTGACAGTGAGGTCTGTTTATCACACCGCTGTCCATAATTGCTCAGCCTTGTTCCTTCCTTAGAATCATAGAATATCTCAAATCGGAAGGAATCCCTGTGAAGAGCCGTGGGCTGTCATGAGTGCTGCCCTCAGCCTGCTCTGTTCCAGGCCCAACAGACCCATGGAGCTCAGCGTTCCTCACACACCTCTTGCCCTCCAGACACTTCATCTTTGCAACCCTTTGGACGCTCTCGAGCAGCTTTATGCCCTGTTTGTACTGTGGCACTCAAACTGCACAGAGTACTGAGATGAGGCCACAGCAGTGCAGTGCAGAGCAGGACAACCCCCTCCCTCGACCAGCCAGCAGTGCTGGCCCTGATGAACCCCTTCCCACAGCCCTCCATCTTTGCCTTCACAATATTTGTCTCAAGAATCTCAATATCAGAGACCTGTTCTGCTTCTTATCTGTAAATTCTGCAGAGGAATTTCACTCCTTGTCTCAGAACAGAAAGAGGCACACTTCGATCATATGTTCTTGGTAGCTTATGGCAGATTCCTTCCCAAGTCAACAAAAGCAGCTGATTCAGATGTGAGGGACACAGATGTTAAAAGGGAAATTACTTGTGTATGCTGAGAAAGTAGTACAGATGGGTACTGTATCTGATGGAGTGTATACAGAGAAGTGAATGGGTTGCTTTGTTGCTGATAGTTAGCCACATACTTAGCAGAGTTAATAAAAAAGGTCAGCCAGTAGATGGAAATACAAGGAAAATTCAGGGGAGCAGCTAAGAGTCATAGGCTAAATGTGGCTGTGAGTCTGTGCCTTGCTAAGAAACAGGTCAGAACATTTCACCCAAATTGTAATGGGCCGATAGGTTAGAATCTGCCTGAGCTTCTTCTGCAGGAGCAAAACCCATGGTTGCAGCATCTGGTTGCAGAGATGAGCATGGACTGAGAAGGGAAAACATCTGAGTGATTGATTTGACTTGGCTGAATATTGTGCTTTTCCTCTTAATTAAATTATTGTCCATGCTGTCCATGGTGTTTTAGCCTCTCATAGCTGTAAGGATTGCTGGGTAGGTGGGTTATTTGGCACAGCAGTCCTGGGATTCAGGTTTTGTTGCTGTGCCATGGCTGCTACCCTGAGGTGATACAGATCATAACTTACATGGTTCTTAGCCATGTTTCAGACCAGAGTGGTTTGTGGAAATGTTCATATAAGGAATATTGCTCAGCAAAAATCTTAATCAGCTCTACAGGGTCTTTGCTCACTTCTTTGTCTTCAAAATTGGCTGATTCAAGACCAAGGAAAAGATTATTAGGTGGATCAGCAAATGTTGGTGGGGGTGGTCTGCTCTTCACATGAGGACGCTGGTAACAGCTTTGTCCAAGATTACAGAATCATAGAATATCCTGAGTTGGAAGGGAGCCATCAGGATCATTGAGTCCAACACATGATGGAGCAGAATGCTCGTGTGGGCTGTCCCCAGGCTGCAGAGCTGCCTCCTCACCATGCTGCAGGGCTAGTTGGGGTTATTTGAAGCAGCACTGCTGTAGGGATGTCATTGTTACTCACTGTATAAACAAGTAGATACCTCTGGTATATCAGGAAATAACACGTCTTGTGGTAAGCTTTAAATTGGCTTTTCAATTTATTTTCTGAGCAACCCTCACAATTTAGCAGATCATTTGAACAGAAAAGATTTATGAGCTGAAATGTTTCTGGATGAGGTATTCCAGAAGGCTGTTTCTGATGAACCTGTGGATAGCAATCTGTATGGCACGTGTCTAGAGCTGTATTTCTAAGCAGGAGTCAGTTCAAGTTCTCTGCTGGAGTCATTTCAGATTGAGTCATAAGAAATCTCTGTCAGTAAGTGCAGCAGGCACATGGAGTCCCTCAGTATTCCAATTTGAGATAGATTATGAATTAATCCACCCCCATGACTTCCACAGTTTGATGTTTCACCCCAAAGCAGAGCGCTAGGACTGATCTAGCTCCCTGTCTGAATGTCCTGTTCCAGGTGCACAAAACACTTCAGATAAAAGCAAAAAGGTCTCAGGTGAGGATTCTCAAGTAAGGACTCTCTGCAAATTACAGCCACAGGCATGGATGGATGTTTGGTTTTACGGTTTGCTCAGAATGGTGGATTTTGTTTTATTAACAGCACACACACACACAAAAAAAGAGCTGCTGATACAATTGGGTGCCACATTTCAGAAAACCAAAAATGCAGTGCCTTTAAGAAAGCATCACAAATCAATGCACAAACAGTCTGATCTCATATTGACTGCTATATTGGTGCAGGAATTGTACGGTGCGTGTAGCTCACCACATCATCTGTTCACTGGAGATACAAGAGTAACATGGGAATTATTTGACATATAAATATAGATCTTATGAACTTTAATAGGAAGTACAAAGCATTAATAAGAAAGCAGATGGCTCAGTTTGCATGCTAAATGGAGAAAAGCTTTTTAAACCTGCATGTTGAAATCACAGGGCAGTCACAAAGCACACCCTCAGACTTCCAAATTTCAGATTTTTTGAATTTGAAGGAGGCCCCACAAGCTGATTTCAGTGCGGTTTTGTTTTTCCTTTAATTTTCCATATGGGATGTAACCCTGCCTTAAGTCAGGGAGTGACTTCGGCTGTGTTCAAAACCACTTTAATATCTGTGATCTATATGCAGAGAAAAGAAAATTGCAATACAGAACAAAGGTGACAGAAAAGATCTGGGATTTTTAGAACTAAATACTTGCTTAGTATATTTTGAATGTGTCAACCTAAATGCCCATGTACAAAGTAGGCTTTTTTTGGTTGAACATCCCCTGTTGTTCCTGAGCCAGTTAAGCAGAGCTCTAAGTGACAGCTCTCTGATGGAAGATCCAGCTCGGTCTGTCCACTGAGCAACATACCCTTGCCATACTTCATTGGAAATCAGGAGAATGAATTACAGTCTATCACAGCATTTATTTATTTTTTTTAATCGCTGCAGTGGTCATCACTCATTAGTATCTACAGGCCTCCACCTAGTGGATGAACTGCCGCTCTGTACTCGAGGCCGCAGTGCCCTGAATGCCTAGAAATCTGGTTTACTCTGCAAGGTTTGCTAGCAAATCTCAGTCAAGAAGTAAAAAAAAAAGAAGAAAAGCAGTGCCAGAATGCAGTGCTGGAGCAGCATCTGCTGGGAGTGTGAGGCGGCTCCAACAGGGAGAGCAAGGGCAGCGTTAGAAGTGCTAGCATTTTTTAGCCATACAAAGAGCTCCCTGGGACTGTGCCAGGAATGCATTCCCCCCACTTCAAGAGTTTAGCTGGCTGCTCAAGGCCAGCTTGCTGATAAGAGCAGTTGCAAAGAGAGAACTGGAAGAAGTGAATCCGTCATTCAGGGTTTCAGTTGCAAGGCTGTAGGTTGCACTGGCAGGACGGGAGATGTGGGATGGAGAGTTTTGGACAGTGTTAATAATTTCATCTGCTATCTGATCAATGTTGGCATGCACATATTTGCACAATGCTTCAGAGAAATATCCCGTCTGTAGCAGCAGCTCTGACTCACGTTCACATGTGAATTTGGATAGGACAGCTGAAGGATTGTTGCTCATACCTCCCAGCTTTGCCTCCCCGCTCCAGAGATACAGAGTAAAACATCTCCACTACGCTGCAGACCTCAGCCTGCAGGCTGATGAACTAATTTCCTTTTAAAATCAGAACAGTGGACTGCAATCTGTAACTTGATTTGATATTATCTTCTTTAGCCATCCTGCTGTAGGATCAATAATGCCTGACAAGGCAGAGAGGAAACCTGGGACTTCTGCTCAGGGGTCTGAGTCAGAGCTGCATCCCCAATGTGTCTGAAGAAGACTGAACTCTGGATAATGCATAAAATCTGTTGTTCACTGTGGCACCAGGGCAATAATTCATTCCCAAAGTAATCAGTTTTCTGAAACATGAGATTACGCTTCTCTGAGCTCACAGAACTGCTGTTACTCTAACTGGTGGTAGCAGTCTAATTTCCCCCTAAATCCTGGACTCCAATAGCTAAAAAGATCCTTTCAAATCTTTATCTTACTCTAACCACAAGACTGTCTACTTTTCCCACTGTTTATGTTTAAGTAGATTTTTGTCACTAAGTGCGTATTACACATTTTCTCATCTCCTGCTGTATTCTCATATTTGATTTTATTTTAGGTTGATCATCTGTTCTCTGTATGTTAGCAGTTTAAATGTCACATCTACTAAACAAATTACAGACAGTGCAAAGCAGAAATCCAATGGATCTGATTTCTGGAGGGCTATACTGGCATGGAAGGATCCTCGCTAAGCATTCAGACAGCAAAGCCCCCCCTTCTGTTCCCCAGTGCTAGAACAGATCACTGCCAGCCTTTAGCAGCTCGTGAGCTGCCAAGAGTCCGCTGTGGCGAGGGGAGCGTGCTGGAGGCACAGCACAGCTAGGACCTCTTCCTGCTCCTTCCATCCCACAAAGCCTTTTGACATTTCTTATCTGTTGGGGATCTTCACCGAGAAGGAATTTTTTACTATTTCTGTGTAAAATTGAGTATCGTCCTGGAATAATCCCACGCCTAGGGCAGGCATTGGGAATGTGCTTCATGTCTCTTAGCTGTTACACAGATTAGAGACAACCTTTATCTCTAGCAGAGCAGCTGAGCTCCATACCATGAGATCACTGCATGTGCATTTTCTATGTCTTCTCTCTTGGCTGAAAATTTTCCCATAGAAACAGTTTCAAGAAGAGTTTGGTTTCAAGAATCCTGCAGGTTCTGCTGGGATAATATTCTCCTGCAACCTCCCTGGGCCTTTTCAATAGCTGCTTTGCAGCTTTAGCCCAGTCCCAGTGAGAAGTGCCTGTCTCTGCTGCCTGCCAGTGACTGCTGAGAGGCTTCGATTCTGTGGTCACTCTCACTAAAATTTGAGCAGAAGGAAATTTTCAGAAGCAATTGCACCCCTATGCACTCCTTGAAAATCAACAGCTGGGCATAAGCCTGCAGGAACATCACCCAAAGGACAAATGAGGGAGCTACAGAACAGCTGGTTGCTGGTGATCACCATGGGCTCAGCCCTGCCTTGAAATAAGGTGGTTTTGCCCACTGAAGATGTGAACAGCAGTCTGGGAGAGATTGGAAATGACCACATAATCTTCTCATGTTAAGAAGCACATGAGAAGCACAGGCATATTTGTAATGTCAGTGATGTTTATAAGGGTTAGGTTGTATAGTAAGGTAAGCGTGCTATGTGTGTATATTTGACAAATTTATTTTCAGGACATCAAAACACGTTGATGAATACATGTGCAAAAGGCTTGCTCCAAATTTGCTTACTTAAGTCTCTCCTGAATTAAATACAAATTTTTGCTTTTGAAAATTATGTACTAGGCCTTTGCCCTCCAGTGCTTCAATCAGTGGGAGCAGAAAGTTCTGCGACTGAAGCTCTACATATTTGACCACGCTTTCTAGCTCCACGTCTTCACTGGGAGTGATGCCAACTCCAAACATCCACAAAGAACTTACAAGAGAGGGAACTGATTACACAGGGTTGGCAGTTATACCCAGCAGGCAGTGAGACCTGATACTGCATGGCACTGGGCAGTTCAGATCCCAGCAGAGCAACAGACAGCTCAAAAATCTGTTTTTGCATGACTGAGCCTTGCTGGGCCCAGGTTCCCTTGCGCTGAGCACATGATGTGGGATGCTGTTAGCTAGTGGTGAATAGCCAAGTATATGTTGTGTAATTTTCTTTCTTCTCTGACATGAAAGCAGATAGATTTCCCAAGAGAAAGTACGTTTGGAGAATTTCAGATGGCAGGATTCCATACACCTGCTCCTTTAAAGACTATCCAGGTGAATTTTAAACAGAATCCCTCTTATGCTTTGATAACACACAATTGCCTATGCGTGCAGTTCCTCCTTTTGCCTGTTCCAGGACTGAAGTCTCAGAAATAAAACCTGTTTAAGAGCTCTTGATGCAAAGTTGCTGAGAGCACAGCCCCCCGTTGTACCTTCAGTTTTGTTTTAACTGCATGACCAATGGGAGCACAGAGCAAACACAGGAACCTAATTCAGTATCTTGTTCATCATCATTTGCGATGATTAACCAAAATGTTGAATGGATCTGAAATATGCATAGTGGAAAAATACACTTTAAAAATGAATCAAGTCTTATGTCAGCAGTTTGAAGTAGCTCGTCTTTTTGTTCTGAATGGGCAAATAAAGGCCTATCTTATACTGCTTTGAACTGTGAAAATAACTTGTCTTTTGGTTCTGAACAGCCAGGGAAAAAAAGGCCTCTCTTACATAGCTCTGCACTGTATGATTGGTACAATACTGTCTTGAATTGCAAGAAAAGCTTAGTGTGATTTTGTGAACCAGATTCAAGAAAATCATTATGTAGCCCAGGTGGTGGGGAATCTCAGCAGACTGAAGTTGCAGCAGCTGTGTGTGTTATGGTTTGTTTCGCAAACATAATGTAACAGTTGTAAGTGTGTCTACAAGAATCTGTTGGAATCTGAGTCCTGTGACCTCACGTTCAGAGTCATCCAGAGCTAAAACGTGCAATGGAACTGACTCATCTGGTTAAGATTCCTATGGCTGCACAGGAGTGAAAGGGATGTTAGGATCTTGTCCGTCTTTCATTCATGCACATCAGGCAGATGACTCATGGGGAGATGGCCCAGCAATTGTTTTGCTATCTCAGATAGGTTTTGCTCAGTGTAACATCTGTGAACACGGGGATTTGAAGCAACTCCAGTCAAGACAAAGCTACAGTCTTCAAAGTTCCTTTTTGTTAGCTTCAGGAAAGCAGAACTGCATCAGTCTATTTATGCATTTAGCTTGCTGATTTTGTCAGATCACATTTTGCTCCTGTTAGCCCTGTGGGATCACATCCAATGTTTTTTTCGGGGTTTAGACTATGATCAAACAGGAACACTGTGGCATGACAGAAGGTTTTATTTTATTTTAGGATATGTGTGTGTTTTCTTATTGCAAACTAAGAGTTGACAAATAGATGACAAATTCTGGTTGGCATTTGAACTAAACTTCCATTTAAGCTGGCAGCATCTTTATGTTTATTTTTGGTGGAATGACCTTTAGATGTGTAAAGGCTCTCGATGCTTCCTGATTAAGTTATATGTACACATAAGAAACACTTTCAGCTCTGAGGAATGACATGGGAATGTCTGATTAAGGTACCTTCTGCCTTCTCACAGCCTCCTGCTCAGTCCGGAGATCAGTGGGGATAGAGGGCAGCATTTATATAAAACATAAGGCTGAAATGCAGTTGGCTTTCTCTTACTAGCTGCTCCTAGTTCTGGCTGTCATTGCAACCAGGTGTTTTAGAGCAGCACGCTGGGCCAATGCACCACAAGAAAAGCAAGGTTGACTCTTCTGGTTTTGGCCTGTAGATAAGATTTCTTCCTTCAGGAGTAGCTGGTCTCAAAATAAAAGAGCATTTCAATGCAGCAAACTCAGTCTTCTTTATGTTTTGGGGGTTTTTTCTTTAATTTTAACTCATTTAACTGTTCCCTTTCCGTGTATTTATGCACCACAGTTAAACAGCTTGCATTATGCAGCTCCCATCCTGACTTGGCTCTGATCTCCTGCTGTGCCATGCTCCTGTGTATACTCACACGTGAGCGCCCATCAGCTGCAAAATTCACAGATCTCAAACTGTTAGCCTTGTATCCTTGTAGACACAAACCCTCAACCTCTAAACTAAGACAGATAAAACCTAAATACATTTCATTTGCATTTCATTCATGCAGCACTGAAATTTTGGGTGAGAAAAAAAAAAAAGAGACCAGGAATGGAAAGCACGTTCTTAGAACATGATCTAAGCTCATATTTTTTCCTGGTTTTACTCCCTAACTGTGATAAGCTAGGGGCTGCCTGAAGGCAGCAGTCAGGAGGAGACCTTGGAATTTTGCTTCTGGTGTTTCTAACACACATCTGGAGCTTCTGTATTTGTAATTGTTTTGAGTGTCACCTGCTGTTCTTTGGAAGGATAATTTGATCAGCAGAAGATGACAAAGCAAACCAACTAGATTCACAAGAGCTTGGATTCCTTCCTAAGACCAACCCTCTTGCTGTTGAAGTGATAGAGAGAAGATTGAATTAAGCCTTGTTTTTTCCTTGTGATTCTTAGCAGGCTCTCAGTGGGCTGACCCATGTCTCACAGCACTGCTCCACATTGTGTCAGACATGCCAGCCCCACAAGGGACTGCCACTGCTTGCACCAAGCCAGTTGCCCTCCCAGGGCAGCTTTTCCCACCATGCAGGTAGCAGCAATGGTCTAAGGTAATGATTAAGAGCTTGGAAACCTGCTGTGCCTTCATTTCTGCCATAAATCTGTAAAATGACATTCTGTGGAAGTAGAAAGGAAAGGTTTTGATTTTAGAGATGAGATGAGAACAAATTAGCAAACCATCTCTGCAGGATTTCTCTGCCACCATGTAACTTCCAGACTTGCTGTATGCAGTTAAGAATAAGGTTTACAAGCTAACAAGATCTATAAAGATAAGCTGTGCTTACAAAGAGATAAATGAAGAGGCAAGTCCAAAACAAATCCTTGCTCAAGTCTTTAGTCAGTAAAAACTGTTTGCAGGGAATGTTCTTGTACCATCGGGTGTCCACTGGAACAAGCAGAGATAAGAGATAATTGAGTGACCACACATTAAAAACATGGCCTTGATTTCTCATTTAGCTCTGCTGTAATTTGATAGCTTTTTCATTTCATTCCAAACAATTAATGCCTTTTTCTCAGTCATAGGTTTGCTGAAAGAGAGGAGTGCTGACTTGGAGCATCCTCGAGATATTGTGTGTTAGCAGTTTGAGGTAAGAATTGCTACATCTTGCTTGAAAATATCATGATGGATCACATAACATTAGGTCCATCAGCCAGATACTAGCTGTAAAGAAATTAGCAAAAAGGCCAGATAGGATCCAGTGCCTGAGAAGTAGCTATATGGAAAATGAGTCAATCTCTAGTCTTTATTTCATGTTTTGGTCAATGAAAATAGCTCCAGCTGTAAAAAGGGCCATTGTATTTAATTAATTATTGTCTTCACACAACACTAAATGATATTCTGCTTAGTAAATTAAAGGCATGTAAAGGCATCAAGGTACATATCTAACAGATTAAGATATGCTCATTAACTAAACTCGAAAAGTAGTTGTTAATGGGAAAATATAATTAAATAATGAGGTTTCCACAAAAGTGCTCTTGGCTCAGCGCTGCCCAGTGTTTCAAATCCTGTGTCACTCTTCACACCTACTGGAAGAACTTGGTTTTCATTATGTACTTTGAGAATACAACCAAGCCAGCTCCTAATTGCCCTATAAAGGGCTTCTGTTCTTGAATGTGGATGGAATTAAGTCCCACTTGTTGTCCACAAGTTACCAGGACCTTACACGTCTCTGACAGTGACAGGACGATGTTACCAAAACACATGTATATAAAGTGGCCAAACACCGATGGAAAGGTAGAGTAAAAGCAAACTTTGAGAGCCATTTTTTCCAGATTAAAATGTTTGACCTGGCACAAATATATCACTGAGGCAAGCTTCAGTTAAAGTCAGTTCTACAGTCTTTTTATGGGCCTCCTATAGCCTCCGAATAAATCTTACATCCCTCTCCACAGTGCAGTATTCAAATACTCCTGTTCTGATGCCTCTGCCAGCCCAGTATGAACTTGGAAGCTGAAACTCAGGAAATAATTTTTCCTAATTTAAAAAAAAAAAGAATTATTTTTATTGCTGCATTAAGCAATAATGCTTGTGCTGTCAGGGACTTGGCAGCTGTGATGGCGATGCACATTATTGATGTTGGTTAGTAATGGGCAATCCAAGGCCATTTCTGTGTCTTGCAGCAACTCATCTGTCCTGCTGCATCGTTTCATGTAGCAATAAACACTGCAAACTCTCATAACATTCAGAGAACGCCAATGATTTATGGCTTATAGCCCAAATAACCAAATGCAGAAATAAATAATTCCACTTTTCAGTCAGGATATATTTCTATAACTCTATGTGTTGCCTGCATACCCAGACCCGTATAACTTCTGGCATCACCTTTCTCATGTTGCTTTTTAAAAAGCTTCTGTAGCTGAAAAAATGGGCAATGTTGGGAGGAAAAACAAACAAACAAACAAACAAAAAAACAAACACAGAGGAAAAACAAGGTTTAAAAGGCAAGAAATGAGGACAGGTTGTGTAAAATTTTATTTGTGCAGGATATTTTTAAGGGGAGAGGGGAACAACATTGGTTTTGGAGATAGCTGGTCATTTTTTGCATATGGTAGAATGTCTGAATATTTTGGTAATACAATCTTTACAAAACATCATGTCTCTGGAAGGGAAGATTCCTATTTTGCTGCAAATGAAGTGGCTGTTCTCAGATAAGAGGATGAGATCACGTTTATTGATGTCTATTCCAGTTTCATTCACCTTTTAACCCACAGACTTTACTACGAGGCACTGCTGATCTGCATACACTGTGACAAGGTTTCAGTATATTGGGGTGTATCACGCAGATGTAGTGTCTTATCCAGAGGATGCAGAGCAGTGCAAACTCCTGCAGCATGCTTCTTCATTTGCAGCTCCCATGCAGACACAACACTGGAATTTTCCTCTGCCAGTGGTGTCCAGCACTGCAGACAGCCGTGGTTCTGCATATGCAGGCTCTTCACATGCGGATCTCTGGCCATGGAAAACCCACAGCAGGAGTATTCCAGTAGCATCTTATGTATTCCTCCTTCTGTGTTTCCAATACATTGTAAAGAGCTGCTTAAAGCCCCTGTCCCACGTACTCTCCTAAGACATACACTGCCAGAGCAGCTTCCGCCAGAAAGACGTGCCTGGCAACAGCCTTGCGTGTTTAAGTTAAAGATGGGAAAACATCACAGTGCGAGCAGCAGGCATGAAGATATACCGTCTGATAACTATAGAGGCAGTTTTCTTCACAGTGTTACTATTTTGGAAGAGGAAGAGCATTCAGTAGTACTTAAATGTTCAATGCGTACACAAACTGAATTGCTTCCAAAGTGCAATGATCATTCTGCCTGCGAGGAACCCATACTCTGCCCAAACACAGCTATTCCGATCTATTTCCTCAATAACAATTCCTAATTTAGCAAGTCTAGCTAAATTAGCTAGACTTGTTTAAAGACTTAAACTTGTTCAAAGTTTAAAGACTTAAAATAGCTAAAGAAAAACAGAAGTTACCATGAAGATTCTTTCATTAAGCTTTTTTTTGTGTGTGTGAGAACACTTCAGTGGTGTGAGCTTGGATTTTCTGTTTAATGTCAGAGACCTTTTCCACAGAAGTTTTCTGGGAATAACAGAAAAATAATGCAGTGAGCTGAAAACTGATTTCAGCATGCTAAAATATATTCCATGCATGTGACAGCAGTTTGTTAGCTGTCTGTGTGCTCACCTTGATGAGAAGTATGCATTTCAATGCACCATCGGAGAACCATGGGGTCACAGAGTCAGAGCATCACAGAACCATGGGATCACAGAGTCCTAGGCTGTTTTTGCCCAGCTTAACCTGTTTTCCCCTGTCAGTGTGAATTATGTGTTGGGTGCAGGCTCTGGGAAGTTCTCCTGTGGCCTTTACCACAGGCCACAGCATGGAGATTGTATCCCCAGCGTCTCCCAGGAAGGAACCACTTCCACACAGCCCTCAGGGACATCGGCTTGATGCTGGGATAGCTGAAAAGCAGTGCTAATATTCAGTTATCTGCCCTGGGAGCTCAGCTGAGGCCCCTCAGCAGCCTGTGGGTGCAGCAGCCTGCTTGTGGGACCGCAGCAAGGGCAGATGGAAGGGCTGGCAGTGCTGAGTTGGCAGCAGGCCTTACAGGTCTCTCCCAACCTAAATGATTACTCTGTGATTTCTGTGATCACCAGGCCCAGCGAGCCCCCTGAGCATGACACACTCAATAGCAATTGTAATCTTTACAACAAACTGACACTGGGCTGGGGATATCTGACAATGTATGCTGACACGAGCCAGCTATGCTTACATCTTTCCAGAAGAAATTAAACGAAGTGAAACCAACAACTTGATATAAGTCAGAACTGCTTTATATGACATTTTAATGGTATTTGCACTTTTATCTGTTTCCTCCCTTGGTTTTAAGCAAGTTTAAAAAGCCCCAATAGCTGTAATGCTGCTGTCCCCTCCAGTGACACAGAGCGGGCTGGGAGTCCTGCACAGCACCCAGTCTGAAGTGGAATCTCCAGCCTCCAGAAATTACTCATTTAAAGCAACAATAAAACACAGCACTGATTATTTCGGGGTTCTGAGTGAATGAAAGAACTTAGAATATATATGTATGTATACATATGGGCTTGATTTTGAAGGTCTTTTTCAACCTGAGCACTTCTACCATTCCATGTTTACATCCACATGGCACACGCAGCCGCTGCGCGTTCCCGCCGCGCTGGCGGGAGCCGGGACTGCGCACGACCGCCCCTTCCCGTGCCTCCCGCCGCCAACCCGCGGAGCGGAGCGTCGCGCAGCTCCCCAACCCGCAGTGCATGCTGGGAGATGTAGTTCCCTCCCCGCTCTCCTCTTTCGCTGTGGGCCGCCGAAGGACTACAACACCCAGCAAGCCTCCGCTGCTCTACCGCCGGCCCGTCGCGCTCTCTCCGTCAGCGACTACGATCCCCAGAGCGCTCCGCGGCGCGGCGGAGAGGACCGGGAAGGAGAACCCGGGCCGAGAGGGAGCGGGCCGGTGGGGCGCGGCTGCGCGGAGCGCGGCTTCCTGAGTGTCTGGTGGCGGCGGCCATTTTGTGCTGGTTCTTCGCTCTCCCGTTCGGGCTGCGGTGTCGGGACCTGGAGAGGGGGCGAGACGGAGCGGGGGCAGCCGGGGCCCTCAGCCTCACCTTCCCTTCCCTTCGCCTCCCCGCGCGGCGGAGCCCCCCCCTCCGGCGCTGCCCCCGGCCGCGAGCGGAGCTCACGCACCATTATGGAAGACGACGGGCAGCCCCGGACCCTGTGAGCGGGGAGGGGGCCGGCGGGGACCGCGGGGCCGGGCAGGGCGATGCGGGGCCGGGCCGCGGGGGCGGGGAGGTGCGGGCGGCGAGCGGCGGTGCCGGCGGGCGGCGTGTGAGGGAGGGACGGCGAGCGGGAGCCGTGCGGGGAGGGAGGGAGGGAAGCAAGGAGGGAGGGAAGGAGGGAGGGAGGCTCCGGCGGGCGGGCGGGCTCTGAGGGAGCGCGGCGGTGCTGAGGCCCCGGCCCCGCCAACTTCTTTGTTCGGCCCCGGCGGGACGGGCGGCGCTCCGTGGGCCCGGCAGGAAAAAAAAACTCCACACAGCATCTGGTAACTGTCCGCGTCCTGTCCGAAAATATAGCGCCGAGGTTTTGTTGTTGAGTTCTGTTCAACTCTGCAGGTATGGCTTTTTTTGCGTGCGTGTTCTCTTAGGCTGAGGGCTGTCTGTAACGCGAGGCGATGCGGAGCAGATCGTTCTCCATCGCTCCGTTCGCTGGTAGCTGTGCGGCTGGAGGGGTGCGAGGCAGTGCGGGCTGTTCGGCACAGCACGGCTCCATGGAAGCTTTGTCTGTGTGGGCCGGGATGGCAACGCTCCGAAAGGCTTCCAGGTGCTTTAAGAGGAATGACTGAAACAGAGCAGAATATCTCAGAGTTGCTCTGTTTTGCTTCTAGTACCAAAATGATGACTTGGCATTTAAGGCTTTTCCAGGCAATTTGCGGTGTGTTGTTTTCTTTTTTTTTTTTTTCCTTCCACTCTTCCCGATGTCTGCCAAAGTTCTCTTAACTTGCTTGCAGTGTCATGTGATACCTGCTCAGTCCTAGGGTTAGATAGAATAAATCTATCCGCAATGCTTTCTGTGTTGAGGTCTTGAGTGGTCCGAGTGTGCTTGGCCCTGACAGTGGGAGTAGTTTCCAGAGCGCTGCTTTAGAATGAGCAGAGGGAAAAGGGCAAAGGTGCACCGTGTTTCACTGCAGGTCTGTTTCCTTTGCTGATTGGTTCCTCCTCTCTTTTTTTTTTTCCTTTCTTTTGAAGTAAGTGCTATACCCAGCCGAAGTTTTAAAATCTTTTACTCCTATCTAACAGCACTTGAAGTGAGCTCTTCTCACTGCACCCAGCTGTGGCTGAAGTTGGAGCATAGTCACTGGTGAAGGAAAAATTATTTTTGTGCTAAAGTGTCTGAAATGCCATCACTGCAGCTGCCAGAGATGTGGTATTGCATGAATGTGACTCTCTACTTAACTCGTCAAAGTAATGAACAGCACGTATGTTCATTTCCTAGTAGCTTTCTAGTGATCCTAACCCTAACATAGGGTTACTTCTCTCTTATCCTTTTAGGGCACTTTTCATAAAGTATGAACATTTTTGCTTTTTTTTTTTTTTTTTCTGAAATATCTTCAAATTTATATCTGCAAGTTCTTATTTTAAGATTGTTTTGTTGGCTGATACTTGTCATACATAGAGCAGTTGTGATCTTGCACATATGTAAAAGGCTCACTGCCTCCCAAGAACAACTAATAATGTCATTTGAGCTCTGTAGTTTGTTTTTACAGGAGAAAGTCTAATGAAGAATAAATGGTTCGTGTGGCTGTTTGACCAGAAGTGCTTGGTTGATAAATTAAGGGCAGCTTAATAGATGTCTTTTGTATTTTGTTTATTCCTTCAGTAAGGAAGTACCAAAAGGGTTTGCTTTGTTGTTTTCAATCATGGTTGGTTGTGAACCTCAAAGAATTTAAGATATCTTCTGAGGCTTACAATAGAAGTTAGATGCCAGCTACATTTTCTTTGTCCTCACAGTTCTCCTCACTAGTAGCCTTTATGGAAAGTGTCTTCTGCCCAAAACTCTTCCTTACTGTTTGAAACAAGGTGAAGCTAACCTGAGAGCATAGGCTTTCTGTGGTGTTTTTCACAGCAACATCTAGATTTTGGTCAGCAATCCTCAAAGCAGATGTAGTACAGAACGTTCTGTGGGTGCTGTTGGATCTCTTTCCATCATGAGCCATATCAAAGTTCAGTTTATACCTTAAGGTGGAAACTGTGCTATCAGACATCAACATTTGTCTGTTCTTGGTGTTTTTAGCTGCCCCTTAACAACAGGAAGAAAAAGTTGCTGATTTTCATGTTCTTATTAATGGCTGCAGAATAAAATGAAGAACAGTCATTATATACACAAGTTGTTCCATCATTAGCCTTGCCACGCGGTATGGTGAGTACTGTGGACTTCAGGTAGGATGCAGAATTACAGGTCTTCAGCTGTGAATACTGAGTTGGGTTTGCTTAAGTTTTGTGCCTTGTTTTGGTTCGTCCTCGTGCAGAGCAAGATTCTTTTGGTAGAGTTCTGCTGCGGAGATTTTTTACGTTATTTCCTATTAGAGGAATTAGAGAGATGCTGCTAAGGTTTCTAGGCAGTTTTCACTCCGTCAGTTACCTTTCTTCTTATCATACTTTCTGCATTAGTATAGCACTTCTTGCATGCTGTCTGTATAAGTGTGGAAAGCATTTGTTCTGGTTTTCATTCAAACAGTGTGTAGGGGAGCTTTCCTGGACCTGAAAGTAATGGCTGTAAACATCCCTTTCTTCCTTGGCTGTCTGAAGTGAAGGAAAACCCATTTACCCCCACAAAGAGGATCTTTTTGTTCAAGCCTAAGATTTTAATTCTGAAACTAACTGCTAATGTGTCTTTCATTCTTCATGCAACTTTGCAAGATCTCAGAATGTCAAATACAGTTTCTTGTTTGTGTTGTCAGCCACCTATCAAGTGTAATATATTGAAACTTGTACCAGGCTATATAATATATGGTTTGGTTTGCTATACGTGCTTATTAATTAGTATTTAAGTGGTTCAAACTTGCGGAAGAGAGCAAGCATGATTGCCTGCATGCAAAAAGCCAGAACTTCGCTGCCCTGTTACATGAACCAAGCTAACAGCATATATGAGTGTAGGAAGTGCTGCTTTGTTGAGCTTTGTGATGATTTTTAAGTTTGAACGATGTATTCCATAGGATGTAACAAAACAAAAAGATTGATACACTGTAGAATAGCTTTTTGAAAGTCATGTTTTCTTTGGGTGTGTTCCTGCTCATTTTGGCTTCACAAAGTAGAATAGGAAGCATTGTGTTCTGTCGTGTGAGGTGAGGTGAAGAAGAGGTGCCCCAGTTGTCTGGCAGTGTGTGGTTAGCATCAGCTGAGAAGCTTTGCGTTTCCAGGAGGTAAGGTTTCTGCTCCAAGTGTGTAGAGTGTTTGTTTCCTTAGTGATACAGTATTCATAGAATTACAGTATATCCTGATCTAGAAGGGTCTCATGAGGATGGTGGAGCCCAACAAGCATTCAGACATAGCGGGCTGAAGCTGTTTGCTGGTACGGTGCTGCTTTTTCCAAGTCATCTTTTAACTGTACTGAACGTACTAACTTACAAGTGTACAAGCAACCATCAAGCCCTCATCTTTAATGTACTGTTTCAAAAACTTGTAGTGGTTTGTATTCACTTATTTTACGTGCACTTCCAGAGATTTGGGTCTGTGTGTATGCTGTGTTTGTTCCATGAACCTCTCCTTGTGAAGCAGTCTCAGGGTGTGTGTTCAAGTTTGAGAGCGTTAGCAGCTTGTGAAATGTATTAATGGGTTCTGATTGCAGTAATGTTAGACATCAAAGCAGTATTTATCATAAACACAGAGAATTGATGGACCATGAGGAGCTTACAGCCCTTCTGAATCTATCCATCAGGCAGTCCCAAATTACACTGCTGATTCATTATCTTTTGTGAAGAAGCAGCCCGTTTTATAGCTGAAACTTACGATGTCACGTTCTCACAGCTGCCTGGTAGGAGATGCTGTGGTATTGAAAACCAGCTGGTAATTCTTCTGAAAGTTGTCCTGTCTTATCTTAATTGGACAGATTTTGAAGCAACAGATTTCCTGACTTTTTTGGTCAGACCAAAAAGAATTCTTCAAACTGCTGTTCAGAGTTCCTGCATTTCTGAAATAAATATTAATATTATGCAGAAGATACTGAGACTTTGGCTTCCTGTATTGACTGCACAGTAGGACTTGAAGTTAAAAGGGCTTCACTGTATTTTCTTTCATGTCAGTGCTACAGGTGCTTACTTCCGTGTGCTGTTAGCTAACACAGCTTGAGGAGATACAAGGAGAACAAGTGCTGGTAATAAGCTCATGTCAGTACAGACGTTTTATGTAGGAACTCCTACTAGGAATCATATTTTCCATTGGATTTTAGTAATATCTGCTGGGTTGGTATTTCCGCTTCAGACTGCAAATCACTAGCAGCTTTAACTTAGTGAATGATTAACAAATGGAGTTAAGGTTTCAAATATAAGATCTGAATGTTCAACTGCTGAATTTTTGGAATAGGGCATTGAAGAGTCAGCAAGATAGAGCCCATTATAAGGCCAATTGCTTCTTAAATTTGTCAAGTGTTTACTTACACAAGTACTTACACAGGATATGAATGCAGCTTCCATTAGTGATGTCTGCTAATTCCTACATATTTAGTTAGGAAGTAAAGAAATGGATGTTCCTGTGTTTGGGTGGTATCACAGGAAATAGTCACTCTGGATCTTGTGTAGCATTTACCTGCAAGCAGAGAGCATGGAGCTCTTGGGTAGCTGTTGAAGGAGTATCAGCATAGAGGAAAACATATTCATTTATTCGTGTGGGGTTCAAATAAAAACCGGTAGTGTCAGTTTTAATCTTGCTCAATCCAAATGAAGGTCCAGCTGTCAAACACAGACATAGCTTTTGCATATTTGACTTGGATACGAGAGAAATGCATGCTTAAATTGCTGCTCCGACAAGAGCTTTGCTTGTGCATCAACTAAGTACGAGTTCAAGTTTCTCTCACTGAGGTGTATCGACAACTTGGACGGATTTGTTTGCCGTAGTATGAAAATCTGTAGTAGATTACAGTGTAGTGACTAAAATGTGCGTTTTTTTGCAACAGCTAAATTGCAGATTTACATTTGTGCACCTTATATTTGGACTGAATTGTTCTTAGAAATGACGAACGCACCTCTGCCAGTGATGCTGTGATTTTGAGTAGTGTAGATATGAGGAGCCCTTCTCTTGACTGATCACTTCGATGATAAATGTGTGATTCCAGTTTGGTCATGCTTTTTGTTTTTTAGCATTCAATGTGTGTTTGACTTTTTCTCAGCCACCCCTGTGACCTGGCTTTAATTTTTCAGTGTTATGCTCTCATGGATATGTAGGAGTGGTTTCTGAGCTGCTATTGGATTTTATCTCTGTGCGTCTCTAGTGTCTCTATTTTTTCATAAAAATGGTTCCATGTTCTGAAATTTCTATGACTTCATAGGTAAAGTCTAAGTATGGGTGATATTAAAGTAAAACTGCCAAATGTGGGGGGAGCTGGTAGCTGCTGAGATAGATAATGTGTGGAGCATTCCTATGGCGTAAGCTGTGTGCCTTTTGGTGGCTGGGCTGCTTTTCCAATTCAGGAAAACAGCAAATTGCAGCTGGTCCTTTGAAGGCAGCATAATCTACGTTCAGTAGCTACTACTGAAATAGCAGGAGTTTGGTATGAGCTTTGTACCCCAGTGGGAAGTTGGCTTTGTTCAGATGCTCAGTGGGAAGTGAAACTTCAACCTACTGGGCAGAGATGTTTTTTTCTCTCCAGCATCCCTGAGCAGTGCTGTCCAGTTCCTGACCTTTCCCTGCCAAAGGCAGCTTTGGTGCTGGCTGTCAATGGCGGTGTTATGGCTGCTCCAGGCACTGCGTTCCCACTGGTGTTGCCAGCTTTATACTGAAAGACCATGTGAATGTTGCATTGTAGCCATAATGTGAAATCATTTGTGAATCACATCTTTCAGATGAAGATGCCCAGGATTTTAAATAGTTATTTAAGGTTTTAAAATAATTACATTTTAAAAGATGAAAATTTCTATTTTAATGTCTTTTTTTTTATTTCCTTGTGTAGCTATGTAGGAAACCTCTCCAGAGATGTGACTGAAGTCCTTATACTTCAGTTATTCAGCCAGATTGGACCATGCAAAAGCTGTAAAATGATAACAGAGGTAAGACCTTTCACTTCCAGAGGAGTAGCAAATACAATTTTATCCGAAATTGTCAAAAATAAATGGAGTTGAGGGCATCTTTTGGTGTTACTGATAATGGTAGGGTTGATTTCTTTCTGTCTGTGTTTATTGGGTAATTCTTTGCTGAAGAGACCTCCTGTTGAGAACAGTCCTGTGCTCTTGCTGGTAGCCCTGCCACGTCTGTTTTATCAGCTGATGATGAGATTCCACTGTAATGTGAAGGATTGCTACCCCTCTCTCTTCAGAACCGTATTGTTCTGACGATCAAAAACTTTGTTGTTTCCATTGTTATTCATGGCTGCTTTTTCTGCTTTAGACTTAATTTACACACGAGTCTCAGTAATTCTTTTCCCTTTTTCTTCACTGTGGATGTGCAGTCAGAAATCTTTCAAAATCTGTTTTGCTATTCCTTTTTTTTTTTTTTTTTGGTCAATCCGAGTCTGTACCTGCCTGTTCTTAGATTATTTGTTCTTGGAATAAAGCAACAGTTTCCATAGTATTCCCAATAAGGTTTTTTAGTGCTATGTGTTGGTAAGTACTAATACTGTCTTCTTTCACTTGTAGATTCTCTGATCCATTTAGTGTTGGTACCAATTCTGTAATCTTCCTGACATATCTCAGCAATTTCTTGCTGCCTTATGGACTTCCTTCTTTCCTCATTTATAACTGATGAGTTTCTGGCAGGCAGGGACTAATTAGAACTGGTTTTATTTTTGGTTCTAAAATTGTCTTTTTCTTTATGCATTTATTGCTATTTCTGGTGGCTCCTCCTAACTTGTTACAGATTTCCTTAGTACAGTCACCTAAGTTTTCTTGTCAGGATCGTTAATGAAATATTAATTAAGCCTGATCATAAGACTCATCATTCTAGGAATGCTGCTTGTAATTCCTCTGTGATCTTCTTTTCCTTTCAAAATGACACATTGTTGTAGGTTTTTTATATTGTTTTGGCTGCACGTTAACTACCTGATGCTTGTTTAATCCTTCTCATCTCCTGGCACTTTTGTTAGAACTTTCTAGAGAAAGTAAAAGGAGTTCTGCCACGTTCTTTGCAAGGTTATTGGGGAAAGATGAGCAGAACAAAATGGAATGTGTTACAGAGCACAGCTGTTGGTTTTTTTCTGAAGAAATAGTGGTTGTCACACTGTTCAGAATGCTGCCACTCCAACCATTGGCTGATTGAGAGGTGGCAGCGTCAGTTTGATTCCCTAAGAACCAGACAAGAAATTCCTCTATTTTATTTTAATATAACCACAGAAATAACAAGCGAGACATCTTTATGAAATAAGAATGTAAACAAAGCTACTGGCAGCTATATTCAGTCATATGGAAGTGAATGTACTCGGCTGACCTTAGCACCTGTCACCAGGCAGTCTATCAGGAGGGAAATTCTGTGATATTCCAGTGCCCATTTACTCGGTGTGCTGTCCACCTTGGCTGCCCTGAAGTCATCTGGCAGGCTTCACAAAGAAGGGGGGGAAGGATCTTAATGAGAAGGGAATTAATACTTGAAGAGAAAGGGCAGTAGCTTTCACCTTCGGCGCACTTGGGAGGGGTGTTGTTACATCCTTGCAGGTATACTTGTGCATCTGAGATCTACTGTAGATTCTGTATTAATATGGATCAATTTACTGAAGTTACTTTTCACTTCAGAGAGTTAATTTAGGGGGAAGGAAGAGAGGACAGCATCTTTTTTTAAAGTAAAGTTGCAAGCCTGCTACAGTAACAACTGTAAACAGTGTGTACTGCAGACGTTAGCAGTGCCTTCCCCTGTGTATTTTGCAGGTTTTTAACATTTTTTTATATGATGTGGAAGTGGTTAGTAATCAATAAAAAAAAAATAAAAAGAAAAAATCCTGAAAGGACATATAGAAATAATATGCTTATACCTTGAAATTAAGTACCCAGTTAACTTCAAGTGATTGGATTCTAGGCTGGAATTAGCACCTACTGTGCTTTTAATGGTCAAAGTATTTGTGGTTATTGACCATCCTTCTGAATGCTGTACTGTAAGCTTTTCATAGCCACTGCTGTGTGCTACGTTTTAGTTCTTATCTGCCCATTGTTGCTATCTCAGTCAAGTTTATGCCTGAATATTTTCCATTTGCTTTTTTTTCCTTTTTTTTTTTTTCTTTCTAATTGTTAGCCAGTTTGTAGAAGGTGTGGCATGACCAGAGTAAGAGGTTTCAGGTGTTTATTTTGGGAGCATGTCATACTGCAAGGAGTGCTGTAGCTAACGTTCACAGGTATCTTGAGCACCTAAAGAGCTGGACATCTACAAAAGAGGCTGCTCTTCCTGTTCAGACAGATTCTTAGTGCAAAAGAAGACCTCCTCACAGTATGAAAGTTACGTATCATATGCTTCAGCTGAGGTGTAAACTGCACTAAATCTGTTAAGGCCTTAAGTGGGTTTCACAGATCTTGTTTTCAGTCAGCAGGGATGTCATATGGAAAAAGGGCTGAGTTAAGGCTTGCTGTTTCAGTGCATCTGAGGCACCATGCTTTCAGAGCACTTCATGGCTCTTGTGACTTAAACTCCTTGCTGTAATCTCAGATATGTCGTCTCACTCTGTTATTTTGCGTGGTAGGAACACCTAGTAACACTACTCATAATACTGAAGTATTTAGGTGGAAGGTTCAGACTGCTTTATCCTTTTAGCTGTACAAAAGCCTTGTGATCGGTTTGGCGATCAGATCTTCATAGCTTCCCTTGTTTAGATTTAGACAGAACTATGTTTGAAAATGTACAATTGAGTTTTATAGGGCAGAATTAGGATTTCTTTATTTATATATGCTTGAACGTTCAGAAGTTAAGTAGTAAAACGAATAAAGGCTTATTCTTAATTTCAGTTAGTGCTGTGCTTTTCCTGGCAATGGCAAAAGTTAATGTGGAGAAGTATTGATGTCAAAGCAGTTTTTAGATCCTTCCTTGCCCATGTAAGAAATACTTTGTTTCTTTTTATACCTGTTGTCTTTTGGTCCATGGACGGGTGGCATAGGTAATGAAGATATTTGAGTGTGAGGCTGTAGCTTTTGTACTTCTGACATTTTTTAGGGAGATTAAAAGTATTTAAGTTAGGATTCTCATAATGACTTCTCCTTGATCAGCTTTCCTGAAGACTTTTGTATTTGTTGCACTTCCTACTCTGGTACATGTAATACCTTAGGGAGCTTTGTTTTTGAGTCAGCCTACAGAAGGAGGTGTTACCCAAGATAAAAGAGTAGAGATCAATTGATTAGTATCTTCTCCCTTGATCTTCAACTATTTTCAGACCTTTTAAGGGGCATTTTGCAGTCACTAAGTGTAACATTTTCCACTGGAGACCAAGGGGATGCCATCTTTGTGTTGCTGTCTGTGGATGGTTTTCAGACAAATAAAACAAGAGACAAGTAGCAGGAGTGAGAAAATTGCTAAAAAAGAGTGTGGGAAACAAACCTTTCAAGCTTTGAGTATCTGCTAGAGGCAGCAAATTGTCTTGGTTCCTTCTGCTCCTGTTTTTCCCTCCTCTCCATCCAGTCTTCAGATCACTTTTCTGGTAGTTGAATTATTTTTAGTTCCATAGAAGTACTGAGGCCTCATAAAAAGTAAACTATACTTCAGAAATTGCTAGACCTTTAATGAAAAGTCCATCTTAAAAGTTTCTTACATTTAAGTGTAATTTCAAAGGCTATTTCATAAATCTAATGAAGTAATTCTTAAAGTTTCTAGCTATAAGTAATATATTTTCCTGGATTTTCTTCTCAGCAACCCGATAGCAGAAGGGTCAACTCTTCTGTTGGATTTTCTGTTTTGCAGCATACAAGCAATGACCCTTATTGCTTTGTGGAATTTTATGAACACAGAGATGCAGCTGCTGCATTAGCTGCTATGAATGGGAGAAAAATTTTGGGAAAGGTAAGTTGTTTATGTTGTAATCTTAATCTTAAGGATACTGTCTTTGTAAAAAGTACATGTATGTATTAGTAAAACTATGGTATATTTGTTTGTTAGAAATGTTTACCAAAGTTAAATATTGTTAAAGTTCAGTAGAAAATAAAAATGGTATTTAGAAAACATTCTTTGTGATTTATTTTGTTTTAAGTCCTTTATAGTGAAGGATGATTTGGTAACCCTGACAATTGTGACCAGCCCTTGAATGACCTTATAACATGTAGGAATTTTGTGAATTTATACTAAATCTTGTACTTATTTTCAGGAGGTCAAAGTAAACTGGGCAACAACACCAAGTAGCCAGAAAAAAGATACATCCAGTAAGTAAAGTAATGGCACAGTATTACTTCTACACCAATACTTCATAGCACGTGGTAGTAATTGCCATAAATACATTCAAATGTAACTTTTCTCCTTCCCATCTTGTGTTTAATAGAATTTTGCAGACTAATTCTTCTGTTTCTGTTTTGCAACTGGGGAAACCGGAGCGAACAGACTTAATTGCTGCTGCTCATCAAGTGGAATCCTGACTGTTCGTGGTTCCCAGTGCTGTGCACAGAGCGTCACTTTTTCAGGAGCTAGAGCTTTAGATAGCAGTTAAATATTTGATTAGCAAATTATTTATTTTCAGATCACTTCCATGTGTTCGTTGGGGATTTAAGTCCAGAAATAACAACAGAAGATATCAAGTCAGCGTTTGCTCCTTTTGGTAAAATATCGTAAGTATCATAACAAACATTGCCAGTATCGGTTAGAAAACGTGACAGAACATTTTGTGCTGATTTGAAATGTTATTTCTTATCTTTTAAATGATTTTTCTGATGTCAATTTCTTTGTTGGGTGGGCAGTGAAGAGGGATCATTATTATTTCGTGTCTGTATCTATATCTGTTATCACATGTTTGTAAATCCAGTAATGTAATTGTGCTTCAGTTTTGCTGAAAGCAGTATGCTTTTGAGTTACACCCTAATATGTTTCAACTTCTTAGTAAAATTTGATGACTGTTTCTAAGTGTGACTTTTTATTGTTCAGAATGTGTACAGAATAGTGAGTTTACAATTACAAACATTGCATCTTCAGTGTATTTTGTTCATACTGCGTTTTATAGGCAGTATAGGAAGCCACTCAATTATAATACAAATTTATGAAGCAACTAGTTGTACAGCTTATGACAATTTTCCAAAAGCTGATGTTTCTTAGAATAAATAACTTCTTCGGATAACAGCTGAGATTGTAGTGATCAGCCATTGATTTCAAAATTATATGTGCACACTTCTGTTAGTTGAGAGAGACTTTGAACTTCTCTCAGAAAATCCAGGTGGCAACAAATGATCTTATCTTTGAATTGACCACATTTGACATTACAAGAATGCTTGTAAGTCCTAAAGTATGTGTGCAAAAGCACTGCTACAAAAAAGTCTGTTATCTGCTATTGGCTTATCTTTATGGAAATCCTTTGAAGTCGCACGTGAACGTTGTTGTGCTGCCTCATGAGAATGTATTTCTAAGAACAGAATCCTTGGTTTTCTCTTGTTCTGTACGCATGTTTTTAATTGAACCATAAATCTTATTTCTTGCCTCTGCTGTTTTGTGTACTTTTTGTCTCTTAATGTGGTAAGTAGTGCTGTTATAAAATCTATATAAGAGAATAATTCAGGTTTCTGTTTCTCGATCTATATTTATACCTGAGACCTGCAGTTTTTCTAAAGTCCAAGTCACAATTAAAAGTAATAGCATTCTGGTTATTTTGCAGAATTGCTCATAAGAATGGACAGGATCTTGAAGGCTAACTGCAAGGAACTGTGCACACTGGAACTCAGTTGTAGATTTTTTCTCATTTCTATTTATTCTTATTATACATTATTTATTATATACATATTTTAGTATTTACATTTTAACATTCTATATTCAGTGCAGTTCTATATTTCCAATCATTTTAACTTACTCACTAAAATTTCTGTGTAAATTTGTTGTTTTCGTACTGGTGTGCTTAGCATTGTTGTTAGTTTTATTCTCCTTTCTTAAATTTCTGAAAATGTCAATTTTTCAAAATTTACAGCTGCCCAAACTCCAAAATGATGGTAGAGAATTGACCAAGAAAAATAAAGAAATCTGTTAACAGGCCATGTATGCCTTTTAATTCCTATTTTTTCCTCTTTTTCGATTTTTTAATATTTCATATATTTTGTATCACTAGGCAGAAGACATTTAACTATTTAGAAAATGCATGGTAAATTAGATAGAATTGTTACAGTAATTTATAGAACAGTAAACTTTAGAGGACCCTAGCCAATAGAATTTTAGAAAAGGCAATTTTGTTTCTCTTATAGTTCAAATCTGACCATTCTAGTTATAGCCAGTACAGGTTATGTGGATAGGTTGCATGTCTATTACATGTTATTTTTTTTGTCCTACTGCTTTTTTCTAACAGGTAAAGAAACGATAGGGAGAGTTCAGGAATGATTAGTTTTAGGGCTAACTGAATTTATAAGAAAAATTATGCTCACAATACAGTGTGTGTGGTTCCTTTTAGTTTTTATTTTGCAAGTTATTAATTCTACCCTCATATAGCTGTGCTTCTTTCCACAGGGATGCACGGGTAGTTAAAGATATGGCAACTGGAAAATCAAAAGGCTATGGTTTTGTATCTTTTTATAACAAACTGGTAAGTAATGACAACATTGATTTAAAATAATTGCAGATTTTCATTTGTTGTTTTTCCTCTGTTCTGTATTCGCTGCATATCAGGCTTTCCCAAGTGAAGTATGTGTGAATTTAGAAGACAAAGTTAACGCTGTAAAAAATGTCTGATATGTTTAGAAAGGGTTGAAACGATACAGACGATTGCAGTGCTGCAGGAACGTGGTGTTGTTTATCTTTGTCCATTGAGCCACTTCTGCAGTGCGTGGAGTAGAGATCAGAGCTTTGGAATGCTGTGCTTTGAGTCTGTTAGCTGAGGAGTTGCAGCAGTCTGGTGTGGGTTTGTATGTGAAGATAGAAGCTCCCACAGAATGCATCCTGGAGCCCTTCCCTAAGGAGTGGGGCTGTGGCAGTGCACAGCTGGGCTGGGTGTCAAACAGGTTTAGGTTCATGCCAAAGCTCAGCCTTGCTGAGTACCCAGCATTGCTTGCTGTGTGTATTGTATGTTAAAGTGGAGTTGATTGCATTTGTCTGCTTCTCATTAAAGGAGCTCTGGGTTGGTCCTTTGCTTTTGAGTTTTTACAGCATTTTGAAATCTCTTTGCACGGAGCAATTAATTTACAGCTAAGATTTGATTCTGTGCCTCAAGTGTTTTGTTTGGTTTTGTGCTGAGTGTTATTACAGAAAGGATAACTTTATGTATGCTTATGAAATAATGTTTCAGACAAGTGACTGGCGTCCCTTTCTGATAGGGGTATTGTAGGTGTTATCTGTAGAACTTAGTCAGTGTATCACTGATGAACAAGTAGTGTTTTGTCCTACTGTTCATAGCAATGCATCTGCCTCAAGTAATTCTTTGTAATTGTTGAAGTTAATTTTTAAGGAAAACTGAGCTGTGTTTCGAGATGCATTCAGGACAGCATGGGAAGTTGTGTGAAGTTTTCCTTAAGCATTTTTGGGTGTTAATGCACACTACAGTAATAAGAAAACTGAACTGTTGCATTGAACTGAAACAGTTATGGCAGCATGGGCTGAGTTCCTTTTTTGCTACAGCTAGGATCATTAAGACTAGCAGCGGGAATCACTTGAGCTAGTTTGTTTTCCTAGTCAGTTTTCAATTTATGTTAAGGAGCACAGGTGGAAGGTTTTGTTTTGTTTTTTTTTCCCTTATTGGTCCTCTCTCATAAAGTTCTCATTATGTATATGTGATGTCTTCATAATGACCAGTGTGTATAATTACATGGGCTCGAGGTCCTGGGTCATTGGCGTCTGAGATGAGTGTTGTTCTAACTGGAAGTCTCCGATGTGCAGCAGGAGGATGCTGGTCACTCACCTTTGAGTTGTCCATGTGCTCCCTTTGTCTCTTGTGCTTTACCTTTTCTTTCTTAAACTTGGTCCTCCTGGAGGAACATTTCAAACATTCGTACTGTTTGCTCTGCCTCTCTTATTTCAAAAGAGCTGGCAGGGGGGACTAATTGCTTCTTGCAGAATTAGCAAACCTTTCCTTTGCTTACAGTGTGAACCTAGAGGTTGTCTTTTAGTTTATGTTCAAGATAAGATGTTAAGCCTCATGGGCCATGACTGTTTGGCTTTGTGTACATATGCATACATACAACGCCTTTAACATTTACAAAACTTAAAATACAGTCTATGCTCAGACATAAATTGCATTCCTCCAAAAGGTAGAAGAGAGGATGAGGTGGGGGTGGAGGAATAGATGGCAGGAAGCTGCATGCTCAGTGTATTGTTGTCTTGGCATTAGAGATTTTTTTATTAGCTAGCATTCAGCCCTCCAGAACTTGAAAATTTTCTACCTGAATGGGGTCTGTTATGTTGGGTACAAATAAAGATTACAGAAGGCTGCATTTGAATCTTTTAAGTAACGTCTTGTAACACATTCTGCATGGTATAAACTTGAGTTGGATTACAGCTGAGAAATTTGCCAGTCAAATTTTGATGATTAAAAGGTCTTTCCTCACCTTGCATATGTTGCTATCAATTATGTTCTAGTATATTATGTTTTTTATACAGTCAGCTGGCAAAATCCTTTGATCTTCTGCAGTTATAATTGTTTCATTTCAATAATCACTTCTGGCATCTCTGATTTCTGTACTGTTTTGGGCAGCCATCAAATACTCTGATGCAGATACACTGCCTTGACAAAATGACTGCATATGCAGGGAGAGGGAGGGCTTTACCAGATCACTTGTGAGAACCTTCTGTGTGACAGACTGTCTTAATGGTAATTGATTTTGGCTGTTTGGCTTTGCTGAATTTCATGGGCTTTTAAAGCAGTTATCAGTTTCATCACTGGAATTACCGGACAACTAAATCTTGTAGAGCTGTATGTGCTTCTTGTTCACATGAGTTAGTGGTCTTTATTTTGATCTCTTTAGGATGCAGAAAATGCTATTGTACACATGGGAGGCCAGTGGCTAGGAGGCCGTCAGATCAGAACCAACTGGGCAACGCGGAAACCACCAGCCCCCAAAAGTACACAAGAAAGTAAGGCCCTGTGAAGCTGTTTGATCTCTTGCATGGCACTGCTAAGTGGAGAAGAGTGACAGTGTTGCCAAAGTCTTGTCCTTCTCAATTGAATATCTAGCTTAACTTCTAGATCTTAATTTTTTTTTTTTTTTTCCCTGTTGTGTTGTGTTAACATAGTTGTGGCACTACTGGATATTGGATGTTTTTAAATCTATAATTTCTGTATCTGTATGAGGTAAGTATCTGGGACGCTGGGATTGCTGTTAGGCTGATGCTTAAAACCAGTCTCTTCTCTTTCCAGATAATACAAAACAATTAAGATTTGAAGATGTAGTAAATCAGTCAAGTCCAAAAAATTGTACTGTGTACTGTGGAGGAATTGCTTCTGGGCTAACGGGTACGATTTGTTTTATTGATCCTTTTATTACCAAAACTTTCTGGGCATCAAGATGGCTACTAATTCCAACATGCTGTGTGTTGTAGATCAACTTATGAGACAGACTTTTTCACCGTTTGGACAGATAATGGAAATAAGAGTGTTTCCAGAAAAAGGTTACTCATTTGTCAGGTATGGATGAAGAAGAAGAAAATCTGTGATTTTGTTAATATACTGATGTTTGATCTTTCGTGGATTGCCTTTGAATGAACTCCTACTGGTGTCTTAAAATCTGTTACAGTCTGTTCTGAGAACGTGTGTTCTTAGAAAAATCTGCAGCTTTTAAAAGTGGCCACCAATCTTCTTACTTGTGAAGATGGTGTATGAAAGCAGATCTCTTTCACTGGATTTTCCTGCGTGTGTAGAGTTGCTGTTTTTGAGCAATCAATTGAAAGTGCTATAAAGAGTAACGTTAGTTTGTTTTTACATTCTTTAGATTTTCAACTCATGAAAGTGCAGCACATGCTATTGTTTCAGTTAACGGAACCACAATTGAAGGACATGTTGTTAAATGTTATTGGGGTAAAGAATCTCCTGATATGACTAAAAACTTCCAGCAGGTAACTGCGTTTTATCCTTTTCACTGTGTGTTCTTGTACTTGTGTCACAAAAGCAACCAATTATCCACCTGCAATGCCTCCCATTATAACAGCTCAATGTAGTAGCGTTCTTATGAAATCCCATGTTCTGTCTCAGTTATGTTCCAGTTGTTCATCAAATTGGGCTAGTGATTTTGGTGGAATATCTGTCTTCTGGATATGATTCAAGATAGGGAGAAACTTGGAGGTAATTCTGATTCTTGCTAGCATTCTTACTGCAGACTAGCTGACTGTCCTTCCAAATATCCCTTGGTATTTAAAGCGGGTGTGCTCACACACTTTCAGTACAAGGATCTAATTAGGTTGCGGTGCTGTCTCACTTATTATTCTGATTTCACTATGGCTCAGTAGTTGTAGACAGTGCAACTGAAAAGAGTCAAAAATTTTACCTGTAGCACTTTGGAAGGAACGTAATTCACCTCTAGACCCTGAAGTATTAAGAACTGTTCTCTCCTTAGGTGGATTACAGTCAGTGGGGTCAATGGAGCCAAGTATATGGAAATCCACAACAGTATGGGCAGTATATGGCGAATGGGTGGCAAGTACCATCGTATGGAATGTATGGCCAAGCATGGAATCAACAGGGTTTTGGAGTAGAGTGAGTAATTGTACTTAATCTTAAATGTTTCAGGAATGTTGTGTCTGGGCTTCAGGCTTATTTGATTGAAGGATTGCACAAGGTTTCACGCCTTGTAATGTGCTAAAGCTTATATTTAATGATTACTGTGGACCAAATAGTGGAGTGAGTCACTCTGGCATGTTCATAAGATGTTTTGTGCATATTGGGTGTCTTGAGACTCAAGGTAAACAAAGACTGCTTTTATGTTCATTTGAGACGGTGGTTATGTCCAATAGCTAAAAAGTCATGGTCTCTACTTGTGAATACTGGAGGGGTCTGAACCTGGGAGCTAAAGGGCTTTTTTAATTGTTGGGGAAATAGCCTACATAATGGCCCTTCTAAAATTTTTTGCAATTTCAGAGTTTAGTGGACTTTTAATATTTGGTATCTTCCTGAAGCGTTGGCCACATTTGTTTGTTTTAAAGCAAAAATAGCTTCTTTGCTTTCTTAATTACTCATTACCTCTTGCCAGTTAAGCATATTAAGCTCTGGTAAAAAGCTATCAGTGGTATTCATGCCAATTAAAGACTGGGGACTTTCTGTGTTTCTGCATCACTGGTGTTGAATTACAGGCACATGCCTGTAGGACAGCTGCCTCCAAAGGCGTGTATGTGTAACGAGAATCCAAGGTTTGTGGAACTGTTTTTTTTCTCCAAAAAAAATCTTAGGGTATTTTGAGAAACCACACATTGTAACATTTAACCTGGTATAAAAAGCTGCTGAATTACTCACAGAAGAATAAGTTGTTCTATTTTGGTGTAAATGGTAGCGTAGGAAGTGTTTCATGTTCCTTTAGCCTGCTATCTTGTAAATATCTGACTAGCTTGCATGATTTTCTCTGTTTATTCTTTTTTTTCCTTTCCTGTTCCTTTTTAAGCCAATCTCCATCTGCTGCCTGGATGGGTGGATTTGGTGCTCAGCCTGCCCAGGGACAAGGTGCTCCAGTAATACCTAACCAAGCTGGATATGGTATGGCAAGCTACCAAACGCAGTGAGCTGGGACTCTGTTTAAAAGTGTGTATTTCATGATAGGCTGCAGTTTCCAGTGACACTCTGAAGACTGGAATGTAGACAATGAAAAAAAAGAAAATATTTATTTTAAAAATGGAAATGTTTGGAACCTTTAGCACAGCTTTGCTTTGGTGAAGGACACAAATGTCTTCTAGTTCTGCCTTTTTAAGTTTTTGTTCATGATGGATATGAACATGTTTTTCTTTGTGTACAAAAATTAAAAATAAAGTCAATAAAGACAATTCTGACTACAAATTTTGATATAGTAGGAGAAATGGCTAATGAATTTGATCCTTAGGTTACCATTCCATTTTTTTGGTTCTGTCTTCAGTGTTTTATATCACCGTGCTTTTTAAGAGAAATGACACTGAGAAACAGCAAGTTGCTTTTAGTTGAACACACATCCTGAAATAAACTGTGGACCAATCATTACAACCTGCTAGACAGTATTGAGTTTTCAAGGAACCTATGGACATCGCCCCGAAAGCATACGTAGGTCTTGGAATCATTTGTTAAGAAAATGTTTAATTTTTCTACAGGCTTAAAGAAAACAGTGTGATACAAAGAATAGTTCAGTGTGAAATGAAAAACAGTACTGTCTGAGTTACTTCACTTCTGTTGTCCACATTCAGGCACATATTATAACTTCAGAGCTGGTTTGCTTATTAAGACTGTAGGGATTTGCATTTAGTTTTGAGAAGTAAAAATGTTTTTGCAAGTATGTTGTTTGTATTCAAATCGAACAGCCATACTTGTGCTTTTACATGAGGTTTGAAGGCTACACATTGTAAATATTTCATAATTACAGTGTTTCAAAAGCATGCTCAAACATAGAAGTAGCAATGTAATTATTCAAAGTAATACTTAATATACTCTGCTGCTTTGAATGCAGTAGATTGACAAGAATGTGCAAGACTGACATTTCCAAAGTTGGCTATTATGTAAAGTTACATAAAGAACTATAACAAAGAGCCTTAATTTTAATTTCATAAATCTTTAATGCATCACCTTTTGGTCATTAGAAATACGGATTTTTTGCTTTACGTTATTTGGTATGTAAATACCTTGGTTAACAACCTTGTAAACCTATTTCAAGGTTATTATAAGTTGTATAGTATCTTGAGTGTTTTGCAAAATCTTGATGTTTTTTAAGTCTAGAAATATTTTGCCCAAGAATTTTTTAACAAGATTGTTAAAAACATCTTATTTTAGAGAATATTCAATGTGCCATTTGGTAAATGGAGATGCAGTTGAAACAGTACACTGAGTTGTGACTTATTTTTAATTAAAGTTTTTGTCTTTATGGGTGGTTTGCATGTGATGAACCTGTACAGAGGCTGGGTTGTTTGTGTACTGAGTGTGTAAATGGATAAATCACGAAGATGTTTAAATGGTATACTTGGGTTATTTCTGAACAATTTTATGGATACATTGATATAAACTGCCTCAATAAATTTGAAGTTTAAAATGAATGTAAGGTAGATATAAGTACTGTGTCTTACCTATGACAGCTAGGGGGTGCAAATGTTTCAGCTGTGTGCAGAAATACACTGAAGCAGCACAGTTAAATGTAGGATTTGCAGTGATAGTCCAGTGAAACACGGACTTGCATTTTAAAAGAAACACGAGGATATTTTAGCTCTAAAGGAGTGTGTGAGAAGCGGTGTGCTTTCTGTGTTCCTTCCTGCGCAGGCGTTGCAAGTTAGAGTAGATCTTGAAAGGGAGACTTGCAGTTCTGCTAAACCCAGCCAGCTGTGCGATTAACGACACAACGCTGTAGCAAATCACATGAGTTTTTTCTTCCTCTTCTGTGTGACATACTTGGTAGTACTCTGAGTTTTAGATAAGGCTGAAAGTGAGATATTCTGGAAGAGCAATTGAGGCTCAGAGGCACTTGCAGCTCCAGGCTTCTAATGCATGCAATAATGACCGAAGTTAGTGTGGAACCGTAAGTGCTTGTGATGACAGAACTGGCTGTTTATCTCTGTTTCTCCTTTATTGTACGTGCAGTGTTCTTTTGCTCAAGTTAGGAATCTTGTCTACAGGTCTCATTTTTCTCTAAATTCTGTATATATGTGTATATCTACGCGAGGATCGGCCTATACGTTGTAGTTTGGAGGAAAATCTCACAAGTAAGTCTGCATTTTTATTACACTCACGTGGTTTCAAAAGAATCGTGAGTAGATCTCTGAATTTGCAAGTCATCCTGGGATTTCTTAGACTTCACTTGAAACCCGGGGTTTCTACGCAGCTCAAGGTATTTGACTGACGACTGTCGTGGGCACGTGCTGGTCTGTGAGCAGTGTGTTCTTAGGCACTAACAAGGATGTAGATGCTGGAAGTGCGTTGCCACATAAGCGCCCAAGTAAGTGGGTGTAACTTTCAAGGTAACGATCCGTCAGCTCTCACTGTGTAGATCACTTCAAATCCAATTAAAAAACATGCCTACTGCAGAGCGGGGCATGGCCTGACCTGTGCTTCAGAAGGAGAGATGGGATGTACTTTCTCATTTGAGCCTTTTCTCATTGGTTTTTATGCAGCTTTTCTTTAATGGTGATGTTTCTTCACAGACTGCTCGAGATATAGAAGTCTCCAGTGTCCTTTAATGTTTCTATAGCGCTGCGAGGTGGAGTTGTAATTTGGATTGCTTTCTACTCAGTAGCATTCATAAATGCATAACTGACAGTTTTTTGGCACCAAAGAGCCTCTTGCACCGTACTGCTTTTATGAATGACTGTTACACTGTTGTAATTTCTCTAACTACAGAAATCGACCACTACCTAACAGGATTTGGATTTCAACAAGTATTGATTTATCATGGCTTAACTTGATGCGTGCAATCTGGAACAAGGTTTTAAGCTGCATTTGCAGAAAATGTTCAATAAAAGTGAAACGTGATGAAGGGCTTATCCTCTGTTGTCATCTGTCAAAACATTTTCCCCCTTTGCTGTAAAACTGGCTGCAGGTATACAAGGCTGAACATGTAAACTATGCACTTGAAATTGTGTAAAAGATGTTTTATGGACAGTTTTTCACACAAAGCCAATTTGTGTTTTGTGGAGCTGCAGTAGGAAGGCTGTGAATCTGAGGTGACATGAAGGTTTCCACCAGTCCTGCCTCCTTGTGTATATTAGTTGAAGTTTTGGGTGTATTCTTCCTACATGTAAACCTCATAAGACAGCTGTTCACTGTTTCAGAATTTCTGTCCTTCTGCTCACCAAAAACTCACAGTGAATGAGGCTGAATTTTAAAGGAAATTAGTGATTTGCTTTTCTTGTGTCTGTACACAAGGAAGCGGACTTAAACTGTATGGACATGATTAGTGTCTGATATCTGACTGTTTTTGAACAAGGCACAAGTCTGTGTTTTAATCACGTGGAACTTTTTCCTGGTCAGCAATAAAAGATTTTGTTGCACTGTTCATCTATTGAAAAACGTAGGCAATCTTTTATTCAGTGTGATTGAAAAAAAAATAAAGGGGGGGAGTTGAAAGCACTGCCTTGTTTCAACTTGGATCTTCATATCTATGGATAGCGTGGGGTACTTGAAGTTGTTCTGGATTGCTATTTTAACAGCAGGAAGGTGTTCCTTTGAAGCTGAGTGAACATTGTATTCTGATCTTATATGATGCCTGTTAAATACTGGCAGACTTAGGGGGTTCACTGTGTAATTGTATTTCTGTTCTTAAATGGCAACTGTGAGGCAGTAGCTGCTGGGAAGGTCTTTGTCATGTCTGATTGCAGGTAACCTGAGATTCCAGTTGCTGTTTTAAAGGGAAAAAGAATTAAAAATGTTTGTGTTTTTTGGTATTTGTCACATAGAAATCTTTCTTCTCCCCCATTGTACCACTGTTTCAAGTCAGAGAAAATGCAGAAATGTTTACTGGATGTTCTTTAAAAAGTAGCACTTTGTGATGATGAGTGAATGCTGTTTGTCATCTTTCTGGGGATATGTACAGATCTAGATTGTGTGTATGCTGTGCTCACCAATATCTGAAGAGTAATGTTTCAGGAAGTTGACATTACTAATGATTGTTTGAATTAGTTCTTGCTTAAGTACATAGCCGCTCATGCTTTAATTAAACTTGATCTGAACAGTCTTGGTTATTAAAGTGTTCCTGATATGCTGTAAGAAGAAACAGTGCTCTACCTTGTTTCTTTACACACAGGCTGTCAGTAAACTGCCAAAGTTGCAGTCTTGTTTTATTTAGAGGAAAAACAATGGATTTGTGTCAAGGAATTCAGTGTACTCTGCCTATTTGGTGTTGATGAGCAATAACGTTTGAATTATTGCAGCTCTTTGGAAGCAAGAGGTCAGTGGTTTTGGAGGTCCAAAGGCTCTTTACGCTCTAGTGCCTCATCTTAAAGTACCTCACCTGAATTTCCCTGTGTTTCTCCTAGAGAAACTCTGCAGGAGACATCAGGCATACAGAAAGCTTCTGCTCAGAGTTCTTCCCTGACGTGGGGCATTGCTTCTGCTCGCAGTGCCAGTCATTTTCCTTTGCATAAACCCAGATTCTCGCTGATCCCAGCAACTTGGCAGCCATCTTTTCCAGCTGCTGAAAGGGAACAAAGGAAAGTGGAAACTTGTCCAGGTCTTCTGGGGGGAGAAGTGGTGAAATGAGATGATGCACGTGCCAGATGAGCGTTGCCGCTGTTGCTGCAGCATCGCGTACAAGTCCTGTTGTCAAACACACTTAAGATCATGACAGCAAATAGCACAGATAGCACAGTGGTATAGGAAGGGTTGTAAGCACTCAGACACAAACTTGCTTTATGGCCTTGCTTAAAACGACGTGCTTTAAAATTGCAAAAATAGAAAGTAAGTAATTTAGCCACTTTCTTTGTTTTCATTTCTTGAGGTACATGTTAAAGAGCCAAACCAGAACACCTAAGTGGACTCAGCAGACAGGACCCCAAAGAGCAGACTGGGATAAGCTGCTGTTTTCATTGACATTTGCTTAATCTTGGTCTCTTAGCTTGGTGTTCTGTTGTTTGCCTCTGTTAACCCTTTAGTTTGTACAGCTAAAGTAGTTTGAAATCGACACTGCTGTGCACGTTCAGTGTCTTATTCTTTAAAAGACTCTCATTTCTGGATTAGGGATGGGTAGGAATTAAGAATCACAAGCTCTACCACATGAAACACTGAATAATGCTTACATTTCTGAGATGTAAGTTGACGTACGAGAGCCAACTTGCAGTTTAAATATTGTGGCTTATAATGAGAAGCTGCCATCCTCTGTTTCAGTGGCTAGGATCTTTGACCCTAATAAACAGGCAGCTGTTGAGGTGCTGTGCCATGATAAATGCTCTTTGCAGTTTCTTTGGCCCATTCGGTGAAGGAGATCTTTTATTCCACAAGTGAGTTCCTTCCTTTAATGATGAGTCATTGAGCATGATGGGAAACAGCAGTTGGCACCATTTATTGCTTCGTTCAAGTTTTCCAGTTTGAGTGTGGGTCCTGACAGGGTGGGGAGAACGTTATTTAGTTATTAAAATGACCTGTCAGGTTTGAAGTATGCCTCTCTGGAACCTTTTCTGTGTATTGCTTGAACCTGCAAGCACAAGGATGCTTCGTGTTTTAGGTCTCAAAGAAAGAATTGGCCTCTTGGAACTACTGCATGCCACAGCTACCATAATGGATTGATTGCTACTGGAAACATCAGAGCATTACTACTGGCTTTAAGTGCAAAGCTCGTGTTCTGTAGTGTATGAACCTGACCTGTACATATGTGAATATTCAGAGAAGTCTGAGCATCCTCCATTGTCTTGGTAGCTTATTTCAAATATGCACTTTTTTCATTCATGAGAGCATGGCATGATTTTGTAAGAGAAATGTCTAATGTTTATGACTAATTACCAAGTTTCAGACTGCCTTTTTTTAAAGTGATTTCTAGCTTATTGTTCCTAGATTAACATTGCCTGCTGCAATTCTATGTATTCCTTGGAATAAGAATAGGAAGTTCCAGGAAACCACTCAAATTCCTTCATTTTCAGCAGCCAGCAAATTACTATAAATTTGCAGCATGCACAAAACAAGGCCTCGTTCCAGAAATGTAGGAAGAGTTCATACATCTTGCTAATGTGTTTTGATACAGTCAGTACCTGCGCTCAGATCAGCTTGTGTGTTACTGGTTACTGGGTTGTTAAGATTTAAGACTGCTCTGCTGTACTTTCATCAACTACGTTAGAATATCGTGTTCAGCATCTTCTTGCTTTATGGCCTTTTGAGAAGCAGACACAAGATGTGTGTGTGGAAATTTGGCGAGGTGTGCAGTGCTGTTCTCTGAAGT